>NC_090439.1:928097616-928759393 GCF_031143425.1 Pleurodeles waltl | reverse complement strand
CCACCCAGCGTTCCCCCAAGTCTCCCGATAGAAATGGTTCCTCACTTGTGTGGGTAGGCCTAGCGCTGGCAACAGGAAATGCCCCAAAACACAACATAGACACATCAAATTTTCCCCAAAAAAACAGAGCTGTTTTTTGCAAAGTGCCTAGCTCTGGATTTTGGCCTCCTGCTCAGCTGGCACCTAAAGAAACCTACCGAAACTGTGCATTTTTGAAAACTAGACACCTAGGGTAATCCAAGATGAGGTGACTTGTGCAGCTCTCACCAGGTTCTGTTATCCAGAATCCTTTGCAAACCTCAAAATGTGGCCAAAAAAATACTTGTTCCTCTCATATTGGTGACAGAAAGTTCTGGAATCTGAGTGGAGCCACAAATTTCCTTCCACCCAGCGTTCCCCCAAGTCTGCCGATAAAAATGGTACCTCACTTGTGTGAGTGGACCTAGCGCATGCAACAGGAAATGCCCCAAAAGACAATGTGGACACATCACATTTTCCCAAACAAAACAGAGCTGTTTTTTGCAAAGTGCCTAGCTGTGGATTTTGGCCTCTAGCTCAGTTGGAACCTAGGCAAACCTACCAAACATGCACAGTTTTGAAAACTAGACACCTAGGGGGATCAAAGATGGGGTGACGTGTGCAGGTCTCACCAGGTTCTGTTACCCAGAATCCTTTGCAAACATCAAAATGTGGCCAAAAATACACTTTTTCCTCACATTTCGGTGACAGAAAGTTCTGACATCTAAGAGGAGCCACAAATTTCCTTCCACCTAGGATTCCTCCAAGTCAGTCAAAGATCTTTATTCGGCAATTGCCATAAAAGTACAATTAAAATCACATATCCAAGTGAGCAGATGAACAGAAGAAAAGATTAAAACACAGCTCAAAAGATCATTTCTTACGTAAGTTTCGAAAAAGAGAGGGCAAAGTATTCGAATCCAAGTTCCTCTTTTACGGATATTCCAATATTCTTAGCAGAACGTTTGCTTAATGTCATACAAAATTATACCAAAAAGTATTTAGATACCCTAAAATATAATAAAAATCCTTACTCCATATGGAATAAAACTATCCTATACCACATATTAAGTATAACATTTTCAACAGAATAGATTTGAAAAGTTAGCATAAATAGGTTAATAAATTACAAAATGTTAATACCAGTTCCTAATAGCAATAGATGATCTAATAAAATTTAATACCTGAAAACAAATTTTGAGATTTGCTAATTTCTGGAAATATATCAAAGCTTCCTTATAATGCATCGGTCTTAGTGTGCATAAAATAGGTAAGATAAAAACATTTCTAGGGGTGACGTAAAGGGAACAAAAAAGAAAAAAGTGGGAAGTACTCTGCTTTGAACTAGCATCGAAGGGGCAAGGTGGTAAAACTTTTTGCCAGATACACTGATTGGGAAAGGCCACCTTTAAATGAATCAAATTCAGTCTAAAAAGAGTTAAAAGAGAAAAAATTTTTGGGCATGAAAACCAAGTCAAAGAGGGTTCTATGCGTAAGGCGTAACAATCTGAGTATAAGAGTCTAAAGATTTCAGTTTCAAACAACTATGAAGTCTTATGTCTAGAGTATGCTCAGAATGACTTGATTTCAGCAGGGACCTAGCAGTTGTGGTTAGCAGTTGTTGTTCTTCAAACATGTACCTACGCCCCAGCTTGTCAAAAGATCATCGCAAATGCGAGAGCCAGGGAATCCTGTTCGAATTGGCCAACTGTATGCACTCAGTAATACATTCCTGCACAAGACTTGCCGCTGGATTCGTCCAACATCTAATCCACAACAAAAGGGGGGCAATAGAGACCGTGTCCTCTAAAAAGCATTGGCCCACCTCCTCTTGGATAATGATGTTTGCTATACACTTGGGTACCATTAATAGTCTGCGCACAAGTTTATTTTCAATACGTTGGAGAGTGGGAACTTTGATGTGGTCCCAGACACCAGCCCCGTATAGGGCTGCTGAGGCACACTTGGAGTTATATAGCATCATGATCTGAGAAGATGGTCTATGACCCAGTTTATGAGCAAAACGAAAAATCGCTTCTGTGTTCCTTGCCATTTGTTGGGGCTTAAGTTTAAGGTGAGTATTCCAAAGCATGGAAGAACTTATATGCATACCTAAGTAGCAGAAATCCCTCACCGTATAAATGATAATGCCCCCCATAGTAAATTGTTTAGATTTTGTATTTCGGGGGCCACATGTCATAAAAAATGTCTTAGAATAATTAACTTTCAAATCAAGGTCCAGCATGAAGTTCAAAAAGAGGTCCAACAGGCCTTGCAAACCGTTTGCAGTACTTGCATTAAGTACAGCATCATCTGCATATAATAAAATTGGAAGCAATCTCTGACCCGTCTTTGGCATATCCTCCCCATTTTTTATCAAAAAGTCATAAAGCCGATTTATATATATCAGAAAAATAAAGGGGGCCAGAATACATCCCTGTCTTACTCCCCTAAATGAGGAAATGGGGCCGGTTCTCTGTCTCGATGGGCCAACCTGAACTGAAACCTTTAAATCCATATGAAAACGCTTTATACGTTCCAGTAGGGTTGCATCACACCCCAGGGTTTCCATGATTTGCCATAGCTTCTTCCTATTTACCAAGTCAAATGCGCTGGATAAATCAATAAAGGCCATATTAATTGACTCCCTTTTGGCAGTTACATATTTGCTAAGAATGAGATGCAAGTTTAATACTTGCTCAACTGTACCCAAGCCGGGTCTAAAACCAAATTGAATTGGAGATAAAATCTGTGTCTGTAGCACCCAATCCTCCAGGTGAAATAAAATCACACTACCCAGAATCTTGGCCGTAGAATCGATCAAAGATATTGGGGGTGATTCTGACCCCGGCGGTCACGGACCGCCGGGGCCAGGGTCGGCGGGAGCACCGCCAACAGGCTGGCGGTGCCCCGCAGGGCATTCTGACTGCGGCGGTTTGGCCGCGGTCAGATGCGGAAAACCGGCGGTCTCCCGCCGGTTTTCTGCTGCCCATTAGAATCCTCCATGGCGGCGCAGCTCGCTGCGCCGCCATGGGGATTCTGACAGCCCATACCGCCATCCTGTTCCTGGCGGTTCTCCCGGTTGGTAATATTATCCTCCTTAGTCAGAAAGTCATTATCTGGGTCAAATACTTTCCTAAAGTGGTTCAACCAAACCTCTTCTGCAATAAGACAATCATCAACCTTAATGTTACTGTCTGAGAAATATGGATAATTGACCACCTTCCAAAAATTTTAAGCATCCTTCAGATCGGACGCAGTGTGTAACTCTTCCCACGCCTTAGACCTTATCTCTGATTTCCTTTTTTCCAAGGTGGCCTTATCCTCAGCCCTAGCTAATTTAATTAAGTGACGGGAAGGAGGAACTGATTTAAGGGCATCTTTTAATTTTTTGTGAGCAGTTGAACACGCAGAATCAAACCATCTATGTGCAGGCAAACCCATGGTAGGCCTGTCCACCACAAGGGCATGCGAAATAGCATTACTTAATAGTTCAAATTCTTGAACTATATGATCATGGTCAGACTGCTGAGATAAACAAATATTAATGGAGTCAAACCTAGATCTTATAATTTCTTGATTGAAAGTCATTGGGTTTATTTTGTCCCAATTCAGACGTAGGCCAGAATTTGTATGAAAAGTGGTGTTTCTTCTCAATTCCTTATCCCTAGATATCTGGTCAATAATTAAGTCTATGTTAATACACAAGGGATTGTGGTCACTGGCACATTGAGGGATTATCTTAAAATCACAGATCAAATGATAATCAGGGGAGCCAATAAGAATGAAATCAATAGTACTCCCCTTCGCATTCCTTGTGAACGTTGGAACATTTAAAGAATCTAGGGCCTGATTCTAACTTTGGAGGACGGTGTTAAACCGTCCCAAAAGTGGCGGATATACCACCTACCGTATTACGAGTTCCATAGGATATAATGGACTCGTAATACGGTAGGTGGTATATCCGCCACTTTTGGGACGGTTTAACACCGTCCTCCAAAGTTAGAATCAGGCCCCTAGTGCTACTTTCTCCCTAAAATGAACCAGATCAAAGTTACATAAAAAGGAGTTCAGAGCTTCTCCTTCAGGTGAATGTATAAAGTGGATTAATGACTCTCTGCCTTCAATGGGAATAGCACACAGTTCTAAATTTTCCTGGCAACATAGGGGAGTATTAAAATCACACACCCATAAGACTACTAAATCTTCATCCTGTAATTCAGTAGAAGAATCAATAAAGTCCACAACGTCCTCTAGCATTCCTTTAAGGATACCATGTGGGACATTGTTAATGAAATGTAAAATCAAAATACCTTTACACCCCCTAATAGATAGTAAAACAATCATAAAATAAGGTGAAGACCAAATTAAGGAAGCCTTCAATGATGGTAGTCGTAGGGATACAAGCACTAAAAGACCTCCTCATGCTCTTCCCTTGAAGAAGTTAATGCCGGATGGTAAAGGGTTGTATACCCATCCAAAAAGAACGTATCTTTTGACCAAGTTTCCTGTAAGCAAATTATGTCAAAAGATGATATAAAACTCGTCCAGTCCGGGTTATTTATTTTATATCGAAGCCCCGCAATGTTCCAACTAATCAAGGATATGGGCTTTGGTCCTTAGTGTAACGTCAATTTATCAGTATTATTTAAATGGAAGGTATCAAAAATGTTCTCTCTTTCTTCCTGTATAGGTTCATCATGATCATCGTTGGTCATTAATCTCAACAGATTTTTAGGACCCGGGCTTACGATAACTGTAAGTCAATCGTTCTCGTCAAGAGAATTAAAGGCCAAAGGACAATTGCTAGTAAGAACATTTAACTGAACATATGGCCTAACTGGGACTGAGCTATGATTGCTAGGGACAGCACTAAAACATTGTGGAAAAAGGGAATGGTCATAAAAATGGCACAGGGAGTGTATTTGGATCCCATTATCTAAAATGTTAAGATAGTCTAGATGTGCCAAAAGGTAATCAACTGAACATGGGTTAGCAACATTGATTACAACACAGTCTCCGTCATCCATATTTCTTCGGTGGCCAACCTGCTTCAATCTTATTGTTTGGATGATATTTAACTGTGAATTTAGATTTCAACCAATGAGCAGACTTCCTAATCAAAGCTTGGATGTCTTCTTTTTTGTTACTATCCAAAGGAGGCACATTTGTTAACACCAAAACATAAGGAATACAATCAGGAGGTAAGTGCTATACATCTGCTTGATTAATCGATTTATTTAATAGGGGAAGATTTGGGCCAAGGGAGATAACTTCTTTTGGGGTTACTCATTCACAGCATTACCTTGGTCAGATATGACCGGGGATTTGGCCAAGAGTGTGCTGGAACCTTGAGATGACAATATAGGTAATACATTTTCTTTTGCTACCACATCCCGGTGGGTGCCTTTCCCTCACTTGATACTCCTGAATTAAATAACTGGGCAAAAGTGCTAAGCACATTGTTACAAAGACAGTCAAGTCTTAGTAATAAGTTTCTCCTCTAGGGTAGCGCATAAAGATTTAAGTATGGAGTCTGTTGTACCAAAGGAGTCACTGTGAGCATCATTGCTTTTTGGATGTTCGTTTGTTGAAACCAAAACAACTGATTCATTGGGACTAGTTGCCGGTGAAATATTAATTCTCTTTTTAGGGCCCGAAATCTTTTTTATATTCTTAGACCTTTTACCCGCTCTCCTCTTCTTCAATGGGGGAGAAAGCGCCTGGGAGCATTCCAAGGATGAATTAGCACTTTGAACAGGGGGTTTGGATAAGTCTTGTGGGGGCATATCACAGTGAACAGATTGTGTAGTATTAATAACCGAAGCCAGTGAAGGTGACCCCTCCTTTGTATTAGTGGTTACATGAACAATAGGTTCCAGTCGGGGCAACTAGGCAGATTTTTGAACAGCCCCAATCCTTTCTTCAACTTGCTCCAATTCAGATTCAATAGCCCCAATTACAGGGGATACATAGCTAGTAATAGAATACTGGGCTAAAGAACCAGGCTTGCCTTCCCCCTTTTGGAGACTGGTCTTTCTTTTCCCCATTTTGAATAATAGTCACACACGCCTCCTTTAGCAGCTTCCAGGGAAATTTACCTCCAGATGAAACAAAGTGAAATGTTAGGGGGTGGCCCAGCCCAGCCTCTTCTTGTCGATGACGGGTGAAGGACAGGAGCGTGATAAAATATTTAAAGGGCTCAGAGCCCGCCCCTTCCTCCAGGCACCAAGCAGGCAGCAGCAAAACACAGCGGTCCCGCGCGTCCCGTGAATTGGGAGCGCGATAAAATATTTAAAGGGACTCAGAGCCCGTCCCTTGGTCCAGGCACCAGGTAGGCAGCAGCAAAACACAGCAGTCCCTGCAAAAATATAATGACAACAACAATAATACTACTACTACTACTCCTACCACTGCTACTACTACTATTAATAATAATAATAATAATAATAATATTTCACTAACAGTAGGGTAAAGTGTTGGACTTCAAAGAGGTAAGGTGGACTAATTTAACTCCAGCCTAGCAACGGTATATAAAGTGTTAGATTTCGGGGGTAGTTTTGTTGTTCTCACTCTAGTCAGAGCACCAGTAGGGAAAGTGTTTAACTTCAGAAAATATTGTATTTACTATTCCCACTCCAGTCTAAGAAATGGTAGGTAAACTGTTTGAATTCAGAGAAGTCAGATCTACCAGTCCCAATGCAGTCTTAACGGCAGTAGGGAAACAGTTGGACTTTAAAGGGATCACATAAAATTCCTATAATTTATTCTAAATATTTTACCACATAACATAAAACAATTAAGTTATATTACAGAGAACAAATATACCCTACATTAATAAACACAATAAAGAAAATATTTTAATTTCAAAATAACATAATTACCTAGGAGAACACTCACTTCCCTAACTACAAAAACAAAAAGGTTCAAATTTTTATAATAAGTACCAACTATTTATTTTAAAATCAAAACCCAAAAAATAATTGAAATAAAAAATCATTTCACATATAAAATTATAAAAATATTTACCATTAAATTATTAAGCATTGAAATAAAACAAATAAGTAACATAACAAGTTCAACACTAAAATTATACATAATTATCAATTCATTATTTATACATAAATACATAAATAAACGTATTATAGCTTTAATAGCTTCATTTCCTATTCCCCTACAACAAATAACAAAGAATTACAATTTGTATAGCTGATACATTAAAAGAAATAAAACATTAAATAAATTAAACAATTACAACATTAAATAATGTGCATATTTAACCAACAATTCAAATGTAATTACCATTAAAAAGTAACATTAAAATTAAGTACATTCTATTTTACTTAACTTCCTACCTTATTCCCCTATAAACAATCTGCTACAAAAATGTAGATTACTATTGAAGTAATAATATTAATATGTATATTAAAGTTAACAGATTAAACTGTAAGAACAAGTTACTTACGTTCAAGGATTCCTTATTTGGTAGATGCGTTATCTTGCCGCAAATTCCTTAGCTTAGAATATTTCCCAGGTGTCAGACTGAATGAACCCAGATATTCCTGAACAGTATCCCTGCGTGCCGGTAGGTGGTATTGTTTCGTTCGGTGTCCATGTCATCTGCGTCATCCACAGCCAAAATGAAGTGTGCAGTGCTTATATCGGTGCCACCCCAGGGCACTGACTACAGTTTCTTTTCACAACTTTCCGTGCCACAAATGTGGAGCCATGAAGGATGCTGACACACAGGAGTGCATTGCTAAAGCCCTCAGAAGGGTGACCCTATACTGAAATCAGTTTGCAGAGATCTTTGGTAAGGAATATGCAGCTCAATAGAATTTCTACCAGATAAGGTGCTACCAAAGATAAGTAAATTGCCATCTGATAGAGACTTCTAGCTGCAGATTCCTTACCTTAGGATAGATACCCAGAGGTGGTCTGCAAAACAGATTAGAACCAAACTCCTGCAGGACCTAAATCAGCAAAATGCGTGTCACAGCAGGCCTGACCATCCAGACAGTAACATTTTGTGAACATATGAAAGGACGCCCATGTTGCTCCCTGACAGATGTCCAGGAGAGGGACTCTGCAAACTAACAAAGAGGTCTCAGACTTGGCTCTTGTGGAATGATCATGCAAGCCCTCGGGGTTGCTTTTTGGCTAATGTGTAATCTTTACGCAGAGGACTATCCATTGTGAAATGATCTGTTTCTGCATGGCCTTTCTTTTCTTTCCCCTGACATACCCTACAAAGAATTGATCATGCATACAGAGATCTTTTGTGCAATTAAGGTAAATTGACAACAATCTTTTTGAGTCCAGGTGGTAGAGTCCCTCCTCTTCTTTAGAAGGATGAGGCAGGACAAAGAAAGTTGGCAACATGATGTTTTGGTCTACATGAAAAGGTATTGCAACATTCAGAAGGAAGAAGGCACAGGTTTCTGAACCAGGTTATCTTGTAAAATGTTGTACAAGGAGGTTGCACAGATAGTGCCTGCAGTTCACTGACCCTCCTGGCCTATGTTACGATCACTGGAAAAGCTGTCTTAATGGTAAGCAAATGAAGTGGGAAGTTGTGTAGCGGCTCGACAGACGTCGCACATGAGAAAGGACAGGACTAGGTTGGGATCTCATTGGGATATGATCACTGGCATTGGAGGAAACATATACTCTAGACTTTTGAACAACCTAGCCACAACAGGTGACTTGATCAAACAATGTTCGTCCAGCAATGGCGAGAACACCAAAATGGGGGACAGGAAACCTTTAACAGTGCCCTGCAGTGCCAGAGAAAGATCAAACAATAGAACTCTGAAGAAGGGTGCAGAAAGAGATTAAATATATTTGGATACATAACCTGCCACAAATGTTTCCCAACAAGAGGTATATACCGTCTTGGAGGAGGAATGCCTAGCTGCCAGAATAACAACACAGTCTTTGCAAGGAAAGTTAAATGCTGTAAACTGTTGCAGCTCAATCTCCATCATGAAGATGGAGCATGTGCAGGTACAGCTTCAGGACCCTGCTCTGTTGCTTGACCAGAAGATCCTCCCAAGGGGGCAGCATGATCAGAGGAAAACGTTCATGCTAAGGCACTCAAGATCCCACATTCTCCATGCTCAATCGTGGGCCACAAGAATGACTTGAGTCCAGGTGCTTCTGATCTTCTTGAAAACTTTGGGAAGGAGTGGTATATACATAAAGGAGTACAGGAGACCTGAGCTAAACTCTAAATAAAAAGTGTCTCATAGGGAGAGCTGCCTTGGAAACTCCAGCACACAGAACTGTTGAGATTGCGCATTCTCAGTGGTACTGAACAGATCTAAACAATGCTCTCCCCACTCATGAAAGAGACCTTGCACCACCTCCAGATGAAAATGCAATTTTTGACACACTAGGTAAAGATGGCTGAGTTTATCTTCCCTGATGTTCAGAGAGTTCATTAGGTGTTGAGCCACCAGGGAATTCCCTGGCATTTCAGACATGTATAGAGACGTAGGGCCTCTTGACAAATGGTCCATGACCTCGCCCTGCCCTGTTTGCTGCAGTACCACATGGCTGTGGTGTTGTCCTTGAACACCTGCCCATGGCTTCTCCTGATTGAGGTGAGAAAGCTTTCAATGCCAATCCAATTGTCCAAAGCTCCAACAGCTAGATGTGGAGCTCAGTTGCTGCTGGAGACCAGTGTTCTCTGATGTCCACCTCTCACAGATGGCCACCCCATCCCATGAGTTACGCATCTGTCACTACAGTCAACTATTGTTGGGGAATGGAGAGGTGTCTGCTGCTGACCCAATCGTGGTTCGTCAGCTACCACTGAATGTCTTTTATAGTTCTCTCCAATATCTGCACCAGGTCGGACAGATTCCCCTGATGCTGTGGCCACTAGAACTTCAGGTCCCATTGCAGAGCCCACATATGCCAACAGGCAGGAGGCCCTTAGGCCCAACAACCTCAGAATCAGTTTAATCAAAATCCAGGATTCATAGCCTGAATATCCTGGATTTGCAGTTAGAGAGGATGGGTCTGAAACTGCACTATGTCCAGAACAGCTTTGATGTAAGGCAGCATCTGAGGGGGACAGGTGTTACTTCATCAGATTGATCATGAACTCCAGTGAATGCAGGAGGTCTGCTGTAGTCTGGAGGTGGGAGACGACTGCCTGGGGTAAGTCCTCCATCAACAGCCAATCATCAAGGAGAGGAAGGCTGGAACCTCTGATCTCTGCAGATGTGCGGTAACCACCCCAAACCCTGTTGGTGAACACCCGAGAGACACTAATAAGGCCAAATGGGAGCATAGCAAACTGAAAGTGCTCTTGGTTCACTGTGAATCAAAGGTAAAGTCTGTGGGCAGGCAGGATAAGAGTGTGAAAATAAGTATCCTGAGAGTCCATGCCACCATCCAGTCTTTCGGGTCCAGGGCACACAGGACCTGCGCTAATGTGAGCATTTGAACTTTTCCTTCTTCAGGAAAGTGATGCAGAGGTGCAGGTCTAGGTGGAGGCCCCTGTCCTTTTTGGGCACCAGAATGTAATTATGACCCACTTCTCATAAAGGTACCCTCTCAATGGCTCTTTTATCCAAAAGAGGCAACACTTCCTGGTGGAGCAAGGAAAGGGGGTCCTTCGTTATTCAACTTTGTTAAGTCAGTGGCATGGGTGAGGGTGTTTCAGAAAGGGGATGGAGTAGCCCCTCTGGATGATTTTCAAATCTCATCTGTCCTATGTTATGGACTGCCAGTGGGACAAGTGATGGAAAATCCTGCCCTCCACTGTGTGTCCATGCTGGTATAATTGCAAACTAGAGGGGTTTGGTGGTTGGAGCTGTTGGAGGAGTGGTAGACCGGCCCAACCTCTGTATTGTGATCGTACATGGTCCATGTGAACTGCCCCCATGGCCACAGAAAAAGGCTAGGAAGCCTGCTGCCGTTAGTGGCTGAGTTGAAAAGGTCATGGTTGGCACCTCCTATTATAGCCACAGACTGGGGATGTTGAGGGGCCACGGATAGCCCCAAAGACTTGTCTTTAGCCTTACTGCTCTTGAAGTGCTCTTGTGCTGAATCCTCCTTCTCACCAAAGGGACGAGAGCCATCAAACAGCATGTCTATGAGCAAAGCTTGGACATCCCATAAAAAGCCAGTGGTTCTCAGTCAGGCGTGGCAGCTACGTGCCACTGACAACACAATTGTTCTGCCCAGTGAGTTGGTTGTGCCCAGCTCACACCTGATGGTGAACTTTGCTGCATCATGCCCATCAGCAATTGCTTCGGTGAGCATGGTCCTGGCCTCCTCTGGGGCCATGGGCAACACTTGTGCAACTGAGTCTCTCACATTATTTATGTGTCACTGAAAGGCACAAAGAGTTCATTGACTGCAGTGCTAGGCTGGCAAAATAGAACATCTTATTTCGAAAGGTGTACAACCTTTAGAATTTCCCTGTTTAGATGAGGTCTCCTCCCTATATCAGAGCCAAAAATGTGTTTGCTTTTACTATGGCTGGATTAAAAAAAATAAGAGGGCCATATGAGGGCAAAAAAGCAGATCCTATCAACCCCATTTAAGCGGTAGTGGGAAGGCTGTCTTTTGTTCTATCAACTGCTATTGTCAGATGGTTAATCCCTGTTAAGCACCCAGTTGTTATATCATACTCGCCTTCCTGGTCAGAGATGGCAAGGTCATCGTGCTCTTGAGAGCAGGGTCATTAACTCTAGCCTGGTATGTGTATTGGTCCTCTGAAGGTCAGATGAATGGTAAACAAAATCAGTTTTCACTCAGGCAACATAGTAAATTTTAACAAAGTTACTTTTCAACCTAAGTTATCAATACATATTTCCTCTATAAATTTTGATTTTTAAACTGGATAGCACATAACTGAATGATTTTGTTCTCAATCAATTAATCATGTTACTGGAGAACCTAGCTTAACATACATCAAAAACTGCTTTTGTATATTTAGTGACTTTGAGGGCACATTTTTTCTGTAACCATTTGTGTATGTATTATGCACTCATGCATGTCAACTAACATGGAACACTTTAGGAGTGATAATATATAAAAATAGGATTTTCTACATGGCAAGGGCACTTTTCTTCTTCTTATGTCTCTACGGCGCTTGCTTTTAACCTGCAGCCCAGCCACCCACACAGTGGTGCTCTTGGCAGTCATACATATGAGGCATAAACGCACATTACAGATCATATCTAACATTTAACTTTCTTGCCATTGGTGCATTGTCTGAGCCATTCACAAAGGGCATGAATGTTAAATAATCCAGTTATATAAAACTGCGCAAGGTATGGGCACACATATAAACTGTGGGAGGTGAAAGACTGAAAGTGACATATTGTGCGGTTGAGAGTTGACAGATATATTGCAAGATGTGGGTGATTTAAGCGTCATACTGCATGATGCAGACAACTGACAGAGAAATCCTACAGGAAGTGCAGAACTGAAATTGACATGCTGTTGGATGTGGAGGACTGAATGTGGCATAATGCAGGATGTGGGACTGCAACATTGCAAGAGGAGGAGGACCGAGAGTAAAACACTACAGGAGGCGAAGGAATGACAGTAAGTCTACTACTGCATAATGTGGAGGACTGTCAGGCACAGATTGAGGCGCAGGTCTGAATGTTGCAGAAAGCAGGGTGTGGGAATGACAAAGACACAGTGCAAGAGGAAGACTGAAAAAGTAATACAGCAGGAGTTGGGGAGCTGAAAGAGACCTAATACATGACCCAGTGGACTGACAGAGATATACTGCAGGAGGAGGAATAGGAGAACACAGTAACAGAGGTGGAGGAATGCAAGTGACAAAATGCTGGACCTTGAGGACTGAATGAGCAATAATGAGGAGGGTGGGAAACTGAAAATGGCATACAATGGGAGAGGAAGGACTTAAAGATCCATGCTAGAAGAACATTGAGTAACACAACAAATTTTAGAAGGTTTCAAAAGCACTATGGCCCTCATTATGACATTGATGGTAAATCCCACTTACTGCCACCCTGATGGCCGCCAACTTACTGCTGCTGCAGTGGACATCTGTTCACCATATTATGACACACACACCAATCCGACAGAATTCAGCTACATACACAAATCTGCCAGACCAAAGGTCAGTAATAAACAAGCGGTATCAAAACCCACACCGTTATGCCAACAGAACAACGGCCACTACATTATGACCCACGAATCACTACAGCGGACATTCAACAGTAGTAAACCATTGGCGGTACATACCACAGCGCTCACAATGGACACCCACAGACAAAAAAACACAACATTGGACAATTCAAGCAACACACACCTGACACCCATATACACAGCACAGCCACACACCCACACCACTATAAAACACACACCCACATTACCCACAACTCTTTACAATTACAATTCAATGGCACAAGACTGACACCAAGACCACCTAGCCAACTAGAGCCACACACCACTCACACCCATACACCACTCACACACTACACATCAAACACCCTAATACATTACCCAATACACCCTCACCAACACACATCACATAACACCCATGGCACTAGAAAGACACCCCTGTTTCACAGAGGAGGAATTAAGGGACATGGTGGAGGAAATTGTCAGGGTAGAGCCACAGCTATTTGGAGCACAGGTGCAGCAGATATCCATTGCAAGGACGATGGAGCTAGGGCGGAGAATCGTGGACAGGGTCAATGCCGTGGGACAGCACCCAAGAACATGGGACGACATCAGGAAGAAGTGGAACGACCGATGGGGGTAGGTACGTTCCATAGCAGCAACACACCAGCTTGCTATAAAGAGGCCTGGCCGTGGACCCCCATCTCCTCCCCCACAACTCACAGCATGGGAGGAGCAAGTCTTGGCACTACTGCATCCTGAGGGCCTGGCCGGAGTCAGAGGAGGACTGGACTCTGTTAAGTCAACTTACATCAATTATCACCCCCCATTCCTGATGGCCATCATAGTCCTCACCCTCACTCCCATCACTCCAATCCATCCCACACACTCCACCATCACATCTCTTTAATTCCAATGCTAAGCCCTGCCTGCTGTACCAATGCATAGACACCCCTTACAGCCGTGCATGGACATACTTCACTAAAACATGCATAGCAGCGAACTAACAATCCCACCATACACTGACATACACAAGTAAAAGCTGGCAGGGCAACAACAACAATAGAGGGGAAGCCAGGGATGTACAATATGTCATACATATTAACCATAACACTTCATTTACATCCCCATAGGTACCCCAGCCAATGTCACCGGAGAGGAGGTGCCAGCACTATCTAGTCCCCCAACTGAAGATGCCCACAGTGATGACAGTAACTCTGGTCTTCAGGATCTGGACGATCTACCTGGTCCATCAGGGACCACTGGACAGTTGGTTACCCAAGCCCAGTCACAGACCCCCAAAGAGCCTCCCCCATCAGGAAACAACCCCACAGCACCCACCCAGCATACCCACACCTCTGTCCCCAGGACAGGTCAATCAGCAGTGTGCCCACCTGTACACGGACCCCGGGCTACACTTTGCACCCAAGACAATCAGGGACCTGGGGTCAGTGGAAGTGGGCACACAGTTCAGGGGGCAGAGGCACAGGCCAACAGGGACACTGGGCGGACTGCTGTGCACCAGGGGAGGACAGGACCAGGGAACCAACTCTCCAAGAGGCACTCTCAGAGATCCTGGGAGCCTATCAACATTCGCAAGATGCGATGGGCCAGATCCAGGTGGGACAGTACCAGCGGATCAGAGAGGACTTGCAGGCCATCAACAAGACCCTGATCTCCATAGCAGAGGTGCTGGCCGACATGGCAAACATCATGAGGGAGGCAACAGTACACCAGCGGGCCCCTGCCACTAGCCAGTCATCTGAACAGCCTTCCACTTCCACTGCCGCTATTGGCCAGGAGGCCCTGCCAC
Organism: Pleurodeles waltl; assembly: GCF_031143425.1. Lineage (NCBI taxonomy): Eukaryota > Metazoa > Chordata > Amphibia > Caudata > Salamandridae > Pleurodeles > Pleurodeles waltl. Next base: position 928,744,440 of record NC_090439.1, on the reverse strand, counting down.
AGGACCAACAGGCCACAAGCACCCCTCCCCCTGCAGAAGGTGAACCACCCTGCAAACATTCCCTGCAATCCAGACAGAAGTCAGAGACACTTGCCAAGACCCCCACCAGGAAATGAGACTCTCCTTATTGTCCCCCTTGTGTCCCACACAGTCACCATGTCCACCTTGAACTACCATTGCTCCCCTTCCTATGTCCCCATGGACAATGCACCTATGCTAGAAATAGACTGGAACAATACCCTGGACTTTCCTCAATCATTACCCCATCCCATTGCACTCTTCCCCTATATGTTAGCACTTCAATAAACACCCTTTGATAAAAATGAATTCCGAGTATGTCATGTATTTCAAATATGTATTGATTGAAACAGGTACACCCAGTGCAAATGAAATGTACATAGAAGGAGCATGGAATTAATGACCTGTAGCTGGCTGTTATGATCAAACCAGGAATATTTGTCATATCACCAACATCTGCAAAATGAATAGCCAGATGGAACAGTAAGTGGGCAGAGGATTGGAAAATACCAGCATGCCAATGCCACACAGAATACAAACGAAGTCATTGAAATGTAAAGTTACACTTTCTCACCTGTGTCATTGGAAGTACTCACCGATTACAGTTGTTCTGTTGTCCTCATCCTCATCCTCTGCCTCATCATCCTCACTGTCCACAGGGTCAACTGCTGCCACAGGGGCATCTCCAGTCTCCTCCTCCTGCAGAAAAGGGACATGGCGTCTGAGGGCCAAGTTGTGCAACATGCAGCATGCCACTACTATCTGGCAGACCCTCCTGGGTGAGTAGCACAGGGATCCACCTGTTAGAAGGAGGCACCGAAACCTGGCCTTCAGGAGGCCAAAGGTTCTCTCAATTATCCTTCTGGTTCACCCATGTGCATCATTATAACATTCTTCTGTCCTTGTCCTGGCATTCCTCACAGGGGTCAGCAGCCATGATAGGTTTGGGTAACCAGAGTCATCTGCAAATATTGAGAGCCAACATTTAGCCACACACTATCCTATATGGCCTACGCCATATCCATATACCAACATATACTGGGAGGAAACCAGGGCTCACCTATTAGCCACACCCTGTGCCTCTGTCGTTGGGCCATCACATTTGGGATGCTGCTATTCCTCAGGACAAAGGCATCATGCACCAACCCAGGATACTTAGCATTGACATGGGAGATGTACTGGTCCGCCACATACACCATCTGCATATTCATAGAGTTCAAACTCTTACGATTCCTGAACACTTGAGCATTTTGGCAGGGGGGACAAATGCAAAATGTGTTCTGTCAATCGCCCCAATTATATTGGGGATATGTCCCATTGCATAAAAATCAGCCTTCACAGTGGCCAAATCCTCAACATGGGAAAATGCAATGTAGCTGCACATGTGTTTTATCAGGGCAGACAATACTCTTGTCAGCACTATTAAGAACATTGGCTGTGACATTCCTGCTGCCAAGCCCACTGTCACCAGTTGCCGGGAAATGGAGCACTGATAAGACTTGCACAAGAGGAGGGATCCCAGTGGGGTGACGGATAGCAGATATCAGGTCAGGCTCAAATTGGGCACACAGTTCTGTGACTGTGGCCCTGTCCAGTCTATAGGTGAGTATTATGTGCCTGTACTCCAGTGTTGCCAAGTCCACCAGGGGACTGTACACAGGGTATGTTTCCGTCTCCTATTCATCCGCAGCGGTAGGAATCTAAGGGACAAAAGAGTGAGGAGACTGTCACAAACTGAACAATGGAGCCACAACAGGAGTTTACATTCTGCATACATTAAATTTGTCACTGTGACCTGTATAGTATGTGCCTATTTCTCCTGTAACGCAGCATTATTCCAGAGGTCTGTTCACCCCCCTGAAATGGCGTATGCCTGTCCTGTGTGGAGGGACAGGTGGAAGTCAGGTAATGCTGCTGATGTTGTGCACCATGGCAGTAGGCGGTCAGGAACCATAGTGCAATTCCTCATTGGTTAAAACTGGGCCCTATGGGGTACAGTGGCCAATGGTGATCTACGCCGCCTTCACTTCAGGGGAATTGGAGAGACTGGTGGATGGGGTCCTACCCCAGTACGGACTGCTGTATGGGCCTCCAGACCAACAGGTGAGTACACTGTGGGCACAATGCATGTGGCATGCATCTATGGAGCTGTGTGTGAAGGCATCGTGTAAGGGGAGGTATGTCCTCCTGGCTGGGTACACATTGAGTGCTGGGCTAAGTGCGTGCCAATAGTGCTGTAAACGGGTATGGTGGGCCATTTGTGTAACTTGCTGGACTGTTTGTCTAATGGTGTTCTCCTGTCTGTATTGCCTCTGCAGGTCAGCACCTATCAAAAGAAGGGTATATGGTGTTTCATCGCCAAGGAGGTGCGGACCCTGGGGTTCTATGGCAGGTGGAGCACCCACTGTCGCAATTGGTGGGAGTACATGAGATGTTGGACACTGAAGACTGTGGAGGCCCAGCTGGGGATGGCCTCCCAACGAGGAAGGGGTGCCCATCAAACCCTGACCCCCCTGATGGCCCGCATACTGGCGGTGGCCTATCCATAGCTGGATGGGTGCTTGGCCACAAGGGGGTGTGTACAGTGGCTATCAGTACAACTTACGCCTGGTGGAGTGGTATCCGGGTGGTGGGTGGGTGTCAGAGGGTGCCCCTAGACCAGGCCAGACATAGCTGCGTAGGTCCTCTGGTGGGTAAGGGTCTGAAGGGGAAATACTGCCTACCTAGCTTGTTAGCATCCACTACTGGCCAGGGCTGCGTGGGTCCCAGGTGTGCTGCAGTTGGCAGTGTGCGCTCCTCCTCATGCCTTGGTGGCCAGCAATATCACTGGTATTGCAATGCATAGTGCGTAGGCCTCTACCCTGTGTGTGAAGGTGCTGTGTATGCCAACGGTGGTGTTGGTGCAGTCATTGATCCTGTGTGTCCTTTGTCTCTCCCTTCCCTTTTCTTGTTTTGTTATCCTGTCCTTATGTGCATTTGCATCATCTGGTGGAAGAGCGGAGGCAACGGTGACAGAGGGAGCTGCATCCCACAGGAACCTGGAGGCAGAGTCCACAGACGCTGAGGGCACCAGTGGGACAGAGGGCGAGGGGAGCACCAAAGCAGGGAGGGGACAATACAGACTCAGGTACCTCCTCCAATGGGAGTTCCCTGGTGGTGGCGGACACCTCTGTGACCATTCCAGCTACAGCAGCCACCCCCTGTACCAGAATCACCCTCCCAGCAGCCTCTCAGTGAGTTGCCCGTGCCCGCTCACCCAGGAGGGCGGGTATCTCTTTCGCCCCAGGCACCTCAGGCCCTGCCCCAGTCAGCCCTGCTTCCCTCAGTGAGGAGGCTATTGACCTCCTGAGATCCTCACTGTTGGGCAGTCTACCATTTTGAATACCATCCAGGGTGTTGAGAGGCAGTTGCAACAGACAAATGCATACCTGGAGGGCATTCATTCCGGCCAGGCAGCCCAACAGCGAGTATTTCAGGCTCTGGCCTCTGCACTGATGGCAGCCATGTCCCTGTGTCCAGCTTCTACCCTCCAACTTGCTCCACCCAGACCCAATCCCCAGTACCTCAGCCTATCCCAGGCACACCATCAGACCAGCATGCACACACCTCAACAGACAAAGGTGGCTCTGGCAAACATAAGCACCACATATCCCACAAGCACTCACACAAGCATCATACCCATACACACATACCAACATCCACTGCCTCCACTGTGTCCCTCTCCTCCACGTCTCCCTCCTCCCTCCCTGTCACGTCTCCACTCACACCTGCATGCACTACATCTTAAGGCACTTCTTCCATCACCAGCACGCTCATCACCACACACCGCTCACGTGCACTCACCACCCCGACTAGCATTCACACATCCCCTTTGTCCTCGCCCAGTGTGTCTGTGAGCCCTCCTCCCAAACTACACAAACGCAGTCACACACCCACCCAACAGTCATCCGCCTCACGACAGCCTCCAGCCCATGCACCTTCACCCAAAGTCAGCATACGAACACCGCCTACAACCACTACCTCTTCCTCCACTTCCAAACCCCCTCCATCAACCCATCCCAGTGTGTCAAAAAAGCTTTTCCTCTCAAATGTTGACCTCTTCCCTACACCTCCACTCCCCCGTCCGTCCCCTAGGGCCTGCCTTTCCAGGTCCCAACCCAGCACCTCAGCCACCACATCATCGGGCACAGTGGTGCCAGCAATAGCTGGATTCTGGAGTGCACCAAGCAACAGGGCTGACAGTGTCCCAAGGAGCGAGTCCAAGGACTTTCCCCCACCTCCAAAACAGAAGAAGGCCAAAACACCTGCCACCAAGGGCTCAGCCAAGACAATATTTGGGAGTGGCAAGACAGCTGCGCCACCATCCAAGGTGGGGAAGGGCCTGAAAAAGAAAGGCAAGTCAACGTCGCCACCAACCTGCACGGTGGACAAGACCGCCACCGGCACCGCCACATGCACAGCCGCCACAGGCACTGAGCTCTTCACCAGCACCGCAGACACTGTGCCCTTCAGCAGCACCACGGTCAGTGAGCCCGCCACCATCACTGCCGCTACTCACACCGCCGCCAGCACCGCAGTCTGTGAGCCCGCCACCAGCACCGCCGCTACTGATATCACTGCCAGCACAGCAGTCAGTGAGCCAGCCACCAGCACAGCAGTCAGTGAGCCAGCCACCAGCAGGGCAGTCAGTGAGCCAGCCACCTGCACCGCAGTCAGTGAGGCCGCCACCAGAACTGCTGGCTCAATGACCGCTGCAATTACCACTGCCCCAATGACCGCTGCAAGCACCGCCGCTACTGACCCCGCGGCAAGCACCGCAAGTGGCCACATGACATCCTGAGCCAGTGGCACCACCGCAGACATGGCTGCTATCCCCAGTGGTAATTCTTACGAGGCTGGTGGTCAGGTCCAGGGGCCTCGGCAGCTTCGATGTTGCCCCACCGTCAGTGGAGTGTCACATCCACTACCTCAGTCCTTGGTAGAATGAAGCACTCTGGGCACAAGGCCCCCTCCAGAACCAGTGGAGATTCACATCCACTACCTCAGTCCTTGGCAGGATGAAGCACTCTGGGCACCAAGCCCCCTCCAGAACCAGTAGAGATTCACATCCACTCCCTCAGTCCTTGGCAGGATGAACCACTCTGGGCACCCGGCCCCCCTCCAGAACCAGTGGAGATTCACATCCACTACCTCAGTCCTTGGCAGGATGAAGCACTCTGGGCACAAGGCCCCCTCCAGAACCAGTGGAGAAAGGCATCCACCTGAGAGACCGTGGCTTTGCACTCCCCAGGATGAAGCAGTGGGCAAACCACCCACTGCAGAGACTTGAGAGACTGTGACTTTGCACTCCCCAGGATAAAGCAGTGGGCAAACCACCCACTGGAGAGACTTGAGAGACTGTGGCTTTGCACTCCCCAGGATAAAGCAGTGGGCAACCCACCCACTGGAGAGACTTGAGAGACTTTGGCTTTGCACTCCCCAGGATAAAGCAGTAGGCAACCCACCCACTGGAGAGACTTGAGAGACTGTGGCTTTACACTCCCAGGATAAAGCAGTGGGCAACCCACCCACTGGAGAGACTTGAGAGACTGTGACTTTGCACTCCCCAGGATACATCAATGGGCATGGAGCCCCCTTGTGGTGCTTGCGTTGTGTACTCATCAGGCTGAGGTGCCCCCCCTTCCCCTCCCCCTCCCCCTGAGGTGCCTGTTTTATTTCGATCTGATGCCCCTACAGTGTTCTCTCCGTTTTTATCGGGTATAGAGTGTGGGCCTTGCCCGTGCATTTTGGGCCCAGTGGTCCACGGACTATATAGGTGCAGTACCTGGACTTGAATTCTTGGTGTACATATTTGTTTATAATATATATAGAAAGTTTTGACTAATGGATTTTACATGATTACAATCGATCAAATCATTTCCTTTTGTCATTGCGTTCTTCCAGGGGGGATTGGGGGGTGTAAATGTAATGTTTCAGCATGTATTGGTGTGTGTGTTGTGGGTGAGGGTGGGGGTGGGGGTGTTGCGTGTTGTGTGTGTGTGTCACTCTCTTTTCCCTCCCCCTCCCCTGTGTTGTAGGTGCAGTACTCACCGTAGTCGTCGCCACCGTCAGTCGTGCTCCTGGTAGAGGAGCAGGAAGACTATTGCAGGGAGTATTTGGAGTTCAGGCTCCATGGCATCAGGGTTCCTTGTGGGGTGTGTAGAGGTGAGTGTTTTCCCTTCCAAGTCCTGTTTCCGCCGTGTTTTTGTTCACGTTGAATCCGCCCCGGAAAAGGTGGTGGATTGGCCTGTCATAATAGTGTGGGCGGTACATTGTCTTCCGCCTGCCTGTTGGCGGTGAAAGCCATGCTGTTTGTTATTACCGCTATGGCGGTCGGAGTGTTAAAGTGGCTGTCTATGTTGGCGGTTTCCGCCATGGTCATGATTCAATTTTTTTTTCCGCCGGCGTGTTGACGGATTTACCGCCGCTTTACTACTGACCGCCAGGGTTGAAATGAGGGCCAGAGTATTGTGGAGAGGACATTTGGCATACTGAAGTCAAGATTCAGGTGCCTGGACAACATAGGAGGCAGCCTCATATATCCCCCACACATTGTCTGCAAAATCATCATGACATGCTATCCTGCATAACATATGTGTGTGGATGAATGTCCCCATGTATGACCAGGTTGATGACCTGCCTGAGGAGGAGGAGGAGGATGGTGGTGTAGAAATGGAGTGGGAACACCACAACACAGCTCCTGGGATAAGCTGCAGACAGCACATAGTTGTAAACCTTTTCACTGAAGAACCACTTAAATCACCCTGTCAATTTTGTAAGTAAACACTTCCCTTATACAATCAATCATGCTTTGGTCTCTTCAATCTCCACTACATATACCATAGGATTGTGAGTCTAACCTCAGGGAGCATGTTACAAATACGAATCTGACGAGTACTGTTGCAACATGATATGTGATATGTAAGATTCTACTGCCACCATCACAAACATCACTAATAGTCTCATCACTGGTATGTGACAACTGAAGGACACAATCTATGGACCACAACATATCTTGTACAACCACGTTGCCAACTTGTTCATCAATAGCTCATCACCCACAACTACATCATGTCCTAAAAGGAAGTATGCAAGGGGTTCACACATGAGGTAATGGATGACCGAAATTAGAAAGTTAGCCATGTTGGAACAGAACACTCTCACAACTCAGTGTGTGAGTTGCAATGGCTACATGGAACATGTGTGACAATGGGGGGACATAATTGGTAACAATGGTCCTCATGATTTGCCCAGGTATAACAATCAATGGTAGAATTTGGGCCTGTGAAATACATCCATGGTAATCTGTCCTGCCACTGCCATGGGGCCCAATCCTGACCCAGGTACGCATGACCTCACACATTGCACGGACACGTCTGTGGAATGCACTTCAATAGAAATAAGAAAATATGCAGCTAGGGCTGCAGGTCCACCACACAAAACCAGCAACCTTTGCTAAATGCAATGAGTTCAATCAGACATTTGTGGTCAAAACATAATCTGGGTGGAATGTAGGCAGAGTGTGTCATACACAGTAAATACCAAAGAAGTACGCATATCAAACATATGTGTAGGCCACACACAAGTCTCCATAAACCCTGAATCTACATACAGAAACAGTTGTCGGGTAACATTTCCTAGATAGCATTGGTTCAGCCATCAACAATGCTTGAGCTGTGTATGTCATTTTAGATATTATGCTATGTATAACAACATCACACATCACATACAAAAACACAATTCACAATCACAAACCAGAACTATTGCATTGTACTGACTGCCATACATATGTGGATACACTGTTGTCACACATGCATACATATGCGTGACGTGCAAACATTTGCATGCTGTTGTCTCTGTAACACACACATCAGTGTAACACCCTCATCACATTGTTGCATGGACTACCACATGTGGCCATACACAATATGCCACACTGCAACACAGCCTGTGACATTTGTATGTTGATACAGGGTGCATCTAAAGACAATGGAACAAAAACACACAATCAGTAATTGAGTCAACAAAATAGATGCAAATGAGTCTAGAACATCTGCATATGCAAAGAATATGACAAGTGGGCCCTTAGTGTGAATTCCACCTTCGCACTCTTCTCAATGCTGATTTTCAGTGAATTTGATGCATGACAGTAATGCGCCAATAAAAATGACGCAAGAGCGTCATGCATCTAAAATAGCCCCGCAAATGTCAAATGCGTGATATAAATACACGCATAACTAAAAACGTGATGCATGGGACAGGAAGTGATGTAATAGGAAATCCTGTTTACAAGCATGGCACAGTGGATGTACTTTCACTTTCTCTTTACAGTCTGTGCCTCTTTTGATTGTGTGGTTGTGTTCAGGAGTTGGTAGTTGTGATTTCCGTGGGTATTGTATCTTTTGGTGCCCCTTCTGTCTTGTTTTATAAAATATTGTCTGCATTTTGTCCCAGTGTTTATAATTTTGTGTGTTTTTTGTGTATATTTGTGTTTGTACTGTGGGGTGTATGTCCGTCCTGTTAAGTTGGGATAGTTGGGATTAGTTATTTGCCTTAAGATTCCATTATTTTAATTTTTTACTAAGTATTTGTGTTGTTCAACCTTTCCAGTTATAACATGTCTGGTAGGGGAGGTTGACCAGGATGGGAGAGGAAAAGTTGGGTGGCTTTGTGTGGCTGGTAGCTCACTACCTGTTGATGATGTTGGAGATTGGGGGCCGGGGCTTACAGGGCTACTGGACCGAGGCAAGGCGGCTGCAGTGGACAAGGTGCTGCACCGCCTGAAGAGGGTCTATAAGAGCACCAGGAATGAGTAGTTCAAGCATCTCTGGACAGATCTGGCGGCCAGGGAGCAGGATCTGCTCGATCACCTTGGTGTCAAGATCGGTGGCCCTGTTGGTGAGTCTCCCATTGGCATACTATATACTGCTCACCGATCTTGAATGACAGTTGCATGTGTGTTAGAGTGCTGCATGCAATGCTTGTGGCCAGATAGCATGCAACCAGAATGAAGTGTAACTGTGCCAGTCTAGACATGGAGTTCACATGTCCTTCCGTTATACCAATGCAGGTCAGATGTCTGGTGAGTCATGCACAACCATCACTAAGTCACACATTTCAGGGGCTATGGCAACACCAGTGCCCCCCAATTGTGTCATATATGATACGCCAAGACACCACCAGTCTACCATATTTACCTGAACAGATTAGGGCAATGCATGTATAACGCGACTTTGTCATCATTTCACACACATGATCCCGGCCCCTGCCATTATGTCAGCAAAGGGGGCTTACCCGCCTTAGGGGGCAATGCAAATGATGCATTTGATACCATCAGACAACTTTGCCACATCAGTCATAGATTGATCAACGCATGATCATTGCAGACTTATAATTGAGCTGCATGTCCATCACAAAGTGCATCCGGGTGCCTTGCAGGACAAGCTTGAGTACCTGAGTCAATTGTCTTGCAAAGAACCAGGGGAGTGGTATCTATTTGTAACACAACTCCCCCTTATACCGTTGAGTTCCATCTTCTATAGATTGCCCGCATTTGGTTGTTTCAGGGTGTAGCACTACGTGAGGCTCTGGCCCAGTGTAAGTGTGCAGATGTGTGGCTCTCACTCACCTGTGTGTCTGTGTCATTGTGTGTTTGTAGTGGTGTGTTTGTTGAAATGTTGTACACTGTGATAACTAGCTCACTCTTCTAAAATAGTACACACTGAAATTTGTTGTCCACTAATAGTGACAGTGATATGACACTAAGCATGGTTTTCCATTCATATCTTACAGGTGGACCTGCCCCCTACCCAATAGGTGAATTGGTGTGACTTGAGGACCCAGATGTATCCAGTAAGTGTGATAATGTGTGTCCAGTGAAGTAATCCAGGGTTTGGTATGAGTGAGTCATGTGTGTTGCACACAATGCTAGATAAGATTAGCTGTCAAATGATCAGATATCAAAGTAGGCTGGATGATGACAGTGTGTCCCATTAAAGGTTTCCCCATGCACCACCAGAGGGTCATGTCTTGTGAGGCTTGTGGTGCTCAATGGGCAGCATCATGTAAACAAGGTGATAACAAGCCACATGTAGGGCCATATGTGACTAAGAAGTGCAACGCTGTTAGAATAATGGCAGTGGGGCATGCCATTATTCTCACAACGCAGGGATGCACCATTTTGGACACAATTTGGTGCATCCCTGTATTGTCATGAATATGGAGGACTTGGTTGGCAATTGTCCCCCAGCAAGGCACTCCGTATTTTGTGCTCCATGTACGTAACACTTTTGTGGAATCTAATTGGCGTGCATGCAGGTCAAGGCCAAACGTGTGCTGGCATGGAAATGGGTGTGTAAGTAACAGTTTTGGCAGATCAGGTATTGATGGGTTTCTACACCTGTATTCATTAATCTAGATGTGATAGACCTATGGATACCAGCTTCCTAGTTGGCAGCCCTCCCAACATATGGCCCACTCCCTGACTCCATGTATGTGTGGGCATGCCTTGGTGGATGACCAGGACAGTTGAGATGATGGATTGTGTAGCCATGGCACAGGGGAAGAGGAATACCAAACTTGTAGGTAGATGTGATGCTCACAGTGTAGGCAACAGTCATATTGATCAGGCTTGCATGTGTAACTATCAGCACTGACCCCTTATGGTTACCAATAGCATTCCATCCTCCCAATAACATGTTCAAGTTACTGGTGATGTATGGTTGAAAATTGACACAGATGATGAGGAAGTTTGGCCCTGATCTGTGTGAAGTTTATGCTGCCTTTGCATCATTACATATTGCACAAAAGCAATGCACACCTCATTTGGTTTGGTTCATAATCTTGTTGTGCGTCACTTTGGTGTCAAAGAAATGATACCAAGGCAGCGATGTTGTTGTATTTATCAGGGCCGTTGTCTTTTCGTGAATGTGAGTTGGAGTGCAAGTGTAATTAGATGTAGAGTGTAAGCCAATAATCTGTACATACTCCACACAATGATGACACTGATGGTTGACTGTCTCAATTTAACAGCTGCCAATATGAGTAAATGCGTGCATCACAAAAGAGGGTAGTCCGCTGCCGACATATCCTGGCAGTGGAATCTGGGTTCCGGAGAATGGCTAGCCGCTATTGTGCTGAGAGATCAACAGGGGAATGGTGGACATTCACAGAAGGGGCCCCACACTGGCAGTAGCCACAAAGAGAAAAGCCAGCTCCACAGCAGTGCAGGGGGGCACAGCTGCCACCACAACAACAGACAAAACTGCAACAGTTGTGACCTTGGTGCATCAGCCCATACCACCTTCTGCCATGGACCCAAAAATTTTGCAGGATCTGCAAAGGGACGTCACATTAGTATTGCAAAGGTTGGACAGTCTGGAGAAGGAGGTGGCAACCAATACAAAGAGACTTAAATACCTAAAAAAAAAACTCAAGAAGGCAACGCTGTGATTGTCTTTGGAACTCTCACCTCCCAGTTCTATCCCCTCCCTCCTCATAAGTATTCACGTTCTATAGTGGGTTTTAGGGGGTTAGTATTATGTTAGAGTAGCTATGTAGTTTAGTTAGGATAAGTGGGTTTAGGGGTGAGTTTTCTACTTTTTACATGCTAATTTGTGGGTGGGTAGGTGGGGGGTCGTGTTGGGGTATATATGTGTTTAATAAAGTACAAAAATAATACAAAACAAATACAAAAAAATATATTTGTTTAGATATAGTTAGTATATGTGTAGTTTAGCATATGTTGTCCTGCATGTGTCTCGTAACATAAGGGGGTTGTGGGGACCAATGTTTAGAGTGTGTTGTTAAATGTAATAGGTAAGTTTAGCATAGGATAGTTAGGTTTAGTTGTTGGTTAAGTATAGATAGAATAGGTTAGTTTAAGTTAGGATAGGTTGTCTTGAATTGTTTTAGTTCAGTGTCGTAAATAAACATTTGTGGGTACTCCTTTACGTTTTGTGTCATAGGCTTGTGTCTCAGGGTCTTCCCCTGAATGCACAGTGAAAATTGTGTGTTGGCCTAGAGATTCTGTCCTGCCTCCAAATCCCTCTCTTGACATGTTCATCTTCTGTTTACAACTGAGCTGTCACATTGGCAGCAACTACACATCTACTTGGCTATGCATCTGCCATCCAGTGTACCCACCACTCAAGGTGACTATATTTACATTATATTGGGCAGGTAGGTGTGATAATTTAGCTGTCAGTGCTATAGTCCTCTATAAGAATGTGTGGCACTATGGCACATCTGACAACAGCCTACATTTAAAATCTATCCTGGCAAACTGACCAGTGGCAATTACAGATGAGATTAAGTACCTCTGTTTTACACCAATGTGTTCTCCTGGTTCTTCCAGCTGATGATATTACCTGAGAACTTTTTCACAGCCATTCCTGCCATATGTAGTGGGTGAAGCATACATGTGTTCTACATTTTTGACATACTCAGTTAATTGCTTGTAGGGGGTGAAACCAGCATTGCCCCCATATTCCTGCACCCTTGTACTGACATGATACTCTGTGACCATGACCATGACATGGTCACACACAAAATTCCTAAGCGTAGTAGATGTGTCACACTACACATAGACAAGCTGTTTGTTTAGGAGGTATTTATTTACAAGTGTTGTAGTGCAAAATATACATTGCCAGGTCAATAACCCCATTTGTGAAATCCATACAATTGTGACACAACACAAGTCCAGGGTTGAGGGACATGTCATGGAACATGCTTGAGTGAAGTGTTGTTCAATGCAGAGGAACATGAATTGGCAATTGGAAAGTGAGAGACAAATTACAGTCAATAGCAGAAAGGTTCACAGTGTGTCGGTGAAGAGTGCATATATCCGTCTCTGCACATATCCAACTCTGCTAACACTGGCATGATCTCAAGCACAGGACAAAGGAAAAGACTGGCCATGTGGCATGGGCTGGTGCTACCGGGAACTCTTATGGGTGAAGATGATCTGTTCCACATCTTCATCCTCAGATGTGTGTGGTGTCTCTTCTGCCCTTGATGGTGGTGGTGGGGAACTAGAAGGGGCCACACACACTTCAGTGGTTGGAGATGTGGACTCCCAATTCCCAGCAGCTGCCATCTGTGAAACTACATATGGCATTACTGCAGCAAGGAGGAGCTGCTGATTTTTGAGGATAGCAGCAACATCCCTGCGGTATGCAGCCAGGTGTGTCCTGAGGGAGGCCACTACATGGTGCATGGAGTCCAGCTTTTCACGCTGCTGCCAGGTTGGGAGGGCAGTTGTTGTGGCCTCTCCCTCAGGGCAGCAGCTATGTCCTACAGACACTGCTGGACTCCATGCATTGGGAAGTGTGTGCCTCGTTTGGCTGCAGTCTGTTCATTGGCTGTAACGAGGCACGTGTGCATTCCCCTCTAGGCTGGCTGCCATAGTTTGCATCCCCAACAGCACCTCCTTAGCCAGCTCCCACTGGACTCCTACCACTGGCCTCTCAAAGCTGGTCCCTGGGTCCACAGAGTCCTCAGCTGTGTTGGTGCTGGCAGGTCATGCTATTGGTGTGTTGGGTGGGGCATATGGGATAGCTCCTACATTATTACTCCTCCTTGTGACTGGGCGTGGTGTCTGGAGGGATACGAGGACTTCTTGGAGGGTCTCTTGGTTGATGGTTGTCAGCTGGTCATTCAGATCATCGAGGTACTCCAGGCTAGGCAGATCCGCAGGACGGCCATCATTCTCTGCAATGAGATTGTGTAAAATCAGTCTTTATGTGTTGTGGTAGTTGATATGTCACATCACTGACTTGCTATTGGAGGCTCATTGTAGGAAAGAACCATCTTGCCTGGCATGTTACCCCCATTTTTACTGTATATATGTTTGCTTTTGCCTGTGTCACTGGGATCCTGCTAGCCTGGACCCCAGTGCTCATAAAGTGTGCCCTATATGTGTTCCCTGTGTGGTGCCTAACTGTATCACTGAGGCTCCGCTAACCAGAACCTCAGTGTTTATGCTCTCTCTGCTTTTAAAATTGTCACTGCAGGCTAGTGACTATTTTTACCAATTCTGATTGGCACACTGGAACACCCTTATAATTCCCTAGTATATGGTACCTAGGTACCCAGGGTATTGGGGTTCCAGGAGATCCCTATGGGCTGTAGCATTTCTTATGCCACCCATGGGGAGCTCAGACAATTCTTACACAGGACTGCCACTGCAGCCTGAGTGAAATAACGTCCACGTTATTTCACAGCCATTTTACACTGCACTTAAGTAACTTATAAGTCACCTATATGTCTAACCTTCACTTAGTGAAGGTTAGGTGCAAAGTTACTTAGTGTGAGGGCACCCTGGCACTAGCCAAGGTGCCCCCACATTGTTCAGGGCAATTTCCCTGGACTTTGTGAGTGCGGGGACACCATTACACGCGTGCACTACATATAGGTCAATACCTATATGTAGTGTCACCATGGTAACTCCAAACATGTCCGTGTAACATGTCTAGGATCATGGAATTGTCACCCCAATACTATTCTGGTATTTGGGGGACAATTCCATGCATAGAGCCTGTATACTGCCAAGCTTACTATCCGGGATTTTCTCTGAAGCTACCGCTGCTGCCAACTCTCAGACAGGTTTCTGCCCCACTGGGGCCTGGGCCGCCCAGTACCAGGAACGCAGAACAAAGGATTTCCTCTGAGAGAGGGTGTTACACCCTCTCCCTTTGGAAGTAGGTGTAAAGGGCCTGAGAGGAGTAGCCTCTCCTGGCCTCTGGAAATGCTTTGAAGGGCACAGATGGTGCCCTCCTTGCATAAGCCAGTCTACACCGGTTCAGGGATCCCCCCAGGCCTGCTCTGGTGCGGAACTGGACAAAGGAAAGGGGAGTGACCACTCCCCTGACCAGCACCTCCCAGGGGAGGTGCCCAGAGCTCCTTCAGTGTGTCCCAGACCTGTGACATCTTGGATGCAGAGGTGTGAGGGCACAATGGACACCTCTGAGTGGCCAGTGCCAGCAGGTGACGTCAGAGACCGATCCTGATAGGCGCTTACCTTTCTCTGTAGCCAATCCTCCTCTGAGGGCTATTTAGGGTCTCTCCTGTGGGTATCTCACCAGATAACGAATGCAAGAGCTCACCAGAGTTCCTCTACACTTCCCTCTTTGACTTCTGCCAAGGATCCACCACTGACTGCTCCAGGACGCCTGCAAAATTGCAACAAAGTAGCAAGAAGACTACCAGCAACATTGTAGCGCCTCATCCTGCCGGCTTTCCCTACTGTTTCCTAGTGGTGCATGCTCTGAGGGCTGTCTGCCTTCACCCTGCACTGGAAGCCAAGAAGAAATCTCCTGTGGGTCGACGGAATCTTCCCCCTGCCAAAGCAGGCACCAAACTTCTGCATCACTGGTCCTCTGGGTCCCCTCTCATCCTGACAAGCGTGGTCCCTGGACCACAGGAGCTGGGTCCAAGTGTCCCCGACAGTCCAGTGGCCCTTCTGTCCAAATTTGGTGGAGGTAAGTCCTTGCCTCCCCACGCCAGACAGTAATCCTATGTACTGCATGAACTGCAGCTGTTAGGGCTTCTGTGAACTTTTGCAAGACTTCCTTTGTGCACAGCCTAGCCCAGGTCCCCAGCACTCCGTCCTGTATTGCTCAACTCGCTGAGTTGAACTCCGACTTCGTGGGACTTCCTTTTGTTGTGCTGAGCCAACCGCCGTGCTCAGATCTTCTGAATGCCTGTTCAGGTACTTCTGTAGGTGCTGCCTGCTTCTCAATGGGCTCTCCATGTTGCTGAGCGCCCCCTCTGTCACCTCCTCCAAGGGGCGACATCCTGGTAACTTCCTGGGCCCTGGTAGCACACAAAACCTTCAACCGCGACTCTTGCAGCTAGCAAGGCTTGTTTGCGGTTTTTCTGCGTGGAAACAACTCTGCATCCTTCAGCACGCTGTAGCACATCTTCTGACCAAAGGAGAAGTTCCTGGCACCTTTCATTGTTGCAGAATCTTCGGCTTCTTCCACCCAAAGGCAGCCCTTTTGCACATTCGTCTTGGGTTTAGTGGGCTCCTGTCCCCCTGGACACTTGCGTGACTCTTGGACTTGGTCCCCTCCCTTTACAGGTCCTCAAGTCCAGGAATCCGTCTTCAGTGCTTTGCAGTCAGTTGTTGTCCTTGCAGAATCCCCTATCTCAACTTTACTGTCTTTCTGGGGTAGTAGGGTAACTTTACTCCTACTTTTCAGGGTCTTGGGGTGGGGTATCTTGGACAACCTTAGTATTTTCTTACACTCCCAGTGACCCTCTACACACTGCACTAGGCCTGGGGTCCATTCGTGGTTCGCATTCCACTTTTGGAGTCTGGAAACACCAGCACAGCACCCCACCCAGCGAGCCCATACCTCCGTCCCCAGGACACGTCAATCAGCTGTGTGTCCACCACTACAGGGAATCCAGGATAACCCACCACCCCAAAAACAACAGGGACCTGGGGCAGTGGCTTTGGGCACACGGTCCAGGGGACGGAGGCCCAGGAACACAGGGGAACTGGGAGGGCTGCAGTGCGACAGGGGGCAGACAGGCCAAGGGAACCCACTCTTCACGAGGCCCTCTCCTCCATCATGAAAGCATACCACCAATCCCAGGAGACGATGGCAACGGTCCTGGCCAAGTTTCAGGAGACCCAGCGCATGCAGGAGGAACAGTATTTGGGCTTCAGGGAGGAACTCAGAACCATCAGCTCTACCCTGGGCACCATCGTAGGGGTGCTGAAGGAAGTACTCAACACCAGGAGGGACACTGTAGCACTCCAAGGGGCCCTTGAGACTAGCATGGACGATGAACTGCCCACCACCTCTGCCGGCGCTAGTGGACAGGATGCCCCGCCACAGGACCACCACACCAGCACCCCACCCCCTGCAGACGGAGAACCACCCCGCAAACGGTCCCTGAGATCCAGGAACAAGACATAGCACAATGCCAAGACCCCGCCAAGAAATGAGACCAGCCTGATTGTCATCCCGCTGTCCCACTTTGTCACCCTGTCCATATTTAAACTGCCCCAGCTCCACTTCCTATGCCCATATGGGCAATGCACCTGTGAGACTAATAGACTGGACTCTGCCATGGACACTCCTCCGCCATCACCCCTGACCATTTAACTTCCCCCTCCAATATTTTGCATTTAAATAAACACACCTAAAGCACAAAAAGATCTGGAGTCTGTCTGTGATTTCGAAATAGTGTATTTGCAATTACAGTGACAAAATGTTCTTGAAATAGTAATGTCAACATACCTATGTCACACAGCTCTAGTCCATGAGGAATCTAAGCAGATGACACAGGTTGGGACCCACACCTGTGAAACCGTAAGGGAAAGTGACAACTCAGTGACAATAGACTGGGTGAAAACGACAGACAGGATAGAGGTAGTAGTGTAAAAGTACATGTAGTAGGCAGGAATGTATTCTCACCTGTGTTTCACTGGAAATATTGCTGGATCACTGAGTCCCTGTTCAGCATGTCTTCTTCCTCTGCTTCATCCTCATCACTGTCCACAGGCTCCACAGCTGCCACAACACCGCCATCTGGACCATCCTCCTGCAGAAAAGGCACCTGTCGTCGCAAAGCCAATTTGTGAAGCATACAGCAGGCCACAATGATCTGGCACACCTTCCTTGGTGAGTAGAATAGGGATCCACCTGTCATATGCAGGCACCTGAACCTGGCCTTCAGGAGGCCGAAGGTCCGCTCGATCACCCTCCTAGTTCACCCATGGGCCTCATTGTAGCGTTCCTCTGCCCTGGTCCTGGGATTCCTCACTGGGGTCAGTAGCCATGACAGGTTGGGGTGCCCAGAGTCACCTGCAAATGGCGACGGACAACTATTAGACACACACTAACCTGTAGGGACAACCCCAGACAAACATTCCCACTGTCTTGCTTCCAGGGGCTCACCTAATAGCCACACACGGTGCCTCTGGAGTTGACCCATCACATAAGGGATGCTGCTTTTCTGCAGGATGTAGGCGTGATGCACTGAGCCAGTGAACATGGCATTCACATGGGAGATGTACTGGTCGGCCAAACATACCATCTGTACATTCATGGAATGATAACTCTTCCGGTTTCTGTACACCTGTTCACTCCTGTGGGGGGGGGACCAAAGCCACATGGGTCCCATCAATGGCACCTATGATGTTGGGGATATGTCCAAGGGCATAGAAGTCACCTTTCACTGTAGGCAAATCCTCCATCTGAGGGAAAACAATGTAGCTCCGCATGTGTTTCAGCAGGGCAGACAACACTCTGGACAATACGTTTGAAAACATAGGCTGGGACATCCCTGATGCCATGGCCACAGTTGTTTGAAAAGACCCACTTGCAAGGAAATGGAGCACTGATAGCACCTGCACTTGAGGGGGGATTCCTGTTGGATGGCGGATTGCTGACATCAGGTCTGGCTCCAACTGGGTACACAGTTCCTGGATTGTGGCACGGTCAAACCTGTAGGTGATTATCAAATGTCGCTTCTCCGTTGTCGACAGGTCCACCAGCGGTCGGTACACCGGAGGATTCCACCATCTCCTCACATGTCCCAGCAGACGGTGCCTATGAAGGACAACAGCGACCACAGAGTCAAACAACTCAGATGTACGTACCCACAGTTTACACAGAACACCAATCTTACACAAAATATGGCCTGTATGTGTGTTGAGAGTAGGCCTAGGTATGTGTGACGCAGTTGAAAATTAGGCCATGTGGGCCCCTGAAATGCCTGACCTCTGAAGTGGGACAATGAGATGTGAGGTAACTGCGCTGGCGTTGTACACCGTCGCGGTAGGCGGTCGGAGACCGCAGTGCAATGCTGCATTGGTTAACATTGGACCCTATGGGTCCCAGAAGCCAATGACTATGTACGCCGGCGGTGATGGTACGCACCGCCGCGGACGTGGCCGCCGTGGACGTGACCGCCATTTTCTATCTGTTCAATCACTCAATAACTGATCTTCGACAGGAGAGGACCTACACTGCAAGTGCTACTGTGACCTCGGTCTGGAAGAGACAATGGCTCGTGCATCTGGGGAAAGGGCCCCTGCCTTCACATCGGAGGAGTTGGAGAAGCTCGTCGATGGGGTCCTCCCCCAGTACACCCTACTCTACGGTCCTCCAGACAAATAGGTAAGTACACAGGGAGCATGTTGTATGGGCTATGCCTGTGTGGAGAGGGCTGGATGTAAGAAGGAAGGGGGCAGAGTTCTGCGTGCATGAAAGATGGTGCGTGCATGTGCCACATGGCACGGGTAGGGATGGGGGCCACTCACTTTGACGGTGCAGTTGGTAATGAGTTCTCTTCTTTCCCTGTACTTTTCATGTAGGTTAGCGCCCACCAGAAGAAAGATATTTGGCGTGCCATCGCCAAGGACGTCCGGACCATGGGGGTCTATCACAGACAGAGCAGCTACTGCCGGAAAAGATGGGAGGACATTCGCCGCTCGCGCAAGAAGACGGCGGAGGCTCAGCTGGGGATGGCCTCCCAACGTGGGAGGGGTGCCCGTCGAACCATGACCCCCCTGATGTTCAGGATCCTGCCGGTGGCCTACCCGGAGTTGGATGGGCACTTGAGGGCATCACAGCAGACACAAAGGGGTGAGTACATTATCATTCTGCTGACTTTGCGCGCATTGGAGTTGTCTGGGTGGGGGAGGAGGGCGGTGGGTTTCCATAGGCCAGGGCAAGTTCTTTAGGCTAGGCCCCTCCGTAAGGCATGGCCCTGTGGCCCCCCACCCCACCTCTGTAGAGTGCCAAGTACAGCTATTCATGCCCCTGTGTCATCTATGTGTGCAGATGTCGTCCATAGCCTTGTAGGCCATTTCCCAGGAATTGCACTGTAGAGCCCAAGAGCGCGGCATAGTTCAGGGGGCTTCTGTGTCTGTCTTGTCCGCCAACGGTAGCGGTAATCCATGCACTCAACATGTCTTTCTTCTGTTCCCCCCCCCCTTTTTCTGGTCTCCCTGTTATTGTGTGCATTAGCATCATCAGGCGGAGGAGCAGTGGCACCGGAGCACGAGGGAGCTGCATCTCACATAGTCATGGAGGGCCACACTACGGACTCAGAATTCACCAGTGGGACGGAGGGCGAGGGGAGCTCCACGGCGGGGACAGGAGCTGACACCAGCGACACGGACTCGTCCTCTGATGGGAGCTCCCTTGTGGTATCAGCAACATCTGTGCCCCCGCATCTACAGGTACAGCTGCCACCCCCCCTACCAGCACCGCCCTCCCAGCAGCCCCTCAGACTTCGCCCGTGCCAGCTCACCTAGGAGGGTGGGCATCACCTTCGCCCCAGGCACCTCAGGCCCTGCCCCAGTCACCCCTGCTGCCTTCAGTGATGAGGCCAATGACCTCCATAGGTCACTCACTGTTGGGCAGTCTACCATTTTGAATGCCATCCAGGATGTAGAAAGGCAGTTGCAACAAACCAATGCATTCATGGAGGGCATTCATTCTGGTCAGGCGGCCCTTCACCGAGCCTTTCAAACTCTGGCCTCAGCACTGATGGCAGCCATTGTCCCTGTGTCTAGCCTCCCCCCTCCAACTTCCTCCACCCAGACCCAATCCCCTGTACGTCAGCCTATCCCAAGCACACCATCAGACCAGCCTGCACACACCTCACCACACAAGGGAAGCTCAGGCAAACATAAGCACCACACATCACACAGGCACACACGCAAGCATCACACACATGCAGACACACCAACATCCACTGCCTCCACTGTGTCCCCCTCCTCGTCCTCTCCCTCCTCCCTCCCAGTCTCGTCTACACACACACCTGCATGCACTACCTCTACAACCACTACGTCCCTCACCAGCACACCCACCCGCACACCCCGCTTACGTGCAGTCACCACCCCCACTACCATTCACATGTCCCCTGTGTCCTCTCCCAGTGTGTCTGTTACACCCCCTCCGAAGATACACAAACGCAGGCACCCACCCACCCAACAGCCATCCACCTCACAACAG
Organism: Pleurodeles waltl; assembly: GCF_031143425.1. Taxonomy (NCBI): domain Eukaryota; kingdom Metazoa; phylum Chordata; class Amphibia; order Caudata; family Salamandridae; genus Pleurodeles; species Pleurodeles waltl. The sequence goes on along the minus strand of NC_090439.1, from coordinate 928,723,402 downwards.
CCTCCAGTGCATGCACCTGCACCCAAAGTCACCAAAAATACACCTCCTACTACCACCACCTCTTCCTCCACTCCCAAACCCCCTCCAGCTACCCGTCCCAGTGTGTCAAAAAGAATTTTCCTGTCCAGCCTTGACCTTTTTCCCACACCTCCCCCACCCCGTCCATCTCATAGGTCCCGTACTAGCACCTCAGCCACAACATCTCCAGACCAGTGGTGCCTTTAGTCACAGGTATGTGGAGTGCACCAGCCACCAGGACAGCCAGTGTGTCATGGAGCCCCAGCACAGTCAGTCCCCCCCCTGTGAAGCACCAGAAGTTGCCCAGTGCCCGGCGGGAGAGGGGGAAGACTCCAGCCACCCAAGCCGCTCCCAGGGGTCCCGGTGGGAGTGTGGACTCAGCTGTGACACCTCCCAAGGTGGGGAAGGGCCACAAGAAACCCGGCAAGTCTGGGAAGAGCAGCACGGCGGAGAAGACCGCCATCATCCCCGCTGCCCAGGAGGGCCGCGCCAGCCCCATCCCCGCTGTCCAGGAGGCCACCGCCACCCCCAGCCCAGCTGCCCAGGAGGCCACCGCCAGCCACAGCCCAGCTGCCCAGGATGGCCCCGCCAGCCACAGCCCAGCTGCCCAGGAGATCCCCGCCAGCCACAGCCCAGCTGCCCAGGAGGGCACCCCAGCCACAGCCCAGCTGCCCAGGAGGGCCCCGCCAGCCACAGCCCAGCTGGGCCATGAAGGACCGCCAGCACAAGACCCGCTGGGCCATGAAGGACCGCCAGCACAAGACCCGCTGGGCCATGAAGGACCGCCAACTCAAGCACCGCTGAACAGGGCAAGCACCGCTTAACAGGGCACTGCCAACTCAAGCACCGCTGAACAGCGCACCGGCAACTCAAGCACAGCTGAACAGGGCAAGCACCGCTGAACAGGGCACCGCCAACTCAAGCACCGCTGAACAGGGCACCGCCAACTCAAGCACCGCTGAACAGGGCACAGTCAACTCAAGCACCGCTGAACAGTGCACCGCCAACTCCAGCCCCGCTGAACAGGGCACCGCCAACTTAAGCCCTGCTGAACAGGGCACCGCCAACTCAAGCCCTGCTGAACAGGGCACCGCCAACTCAAGCCCCGCTGAACAGGGCACCGCCAACTCAAGCAACGCTGAACAGGGCAAGCACCGCTGAACAGGGCACCGCCAACTCAACCACCGCTGAACAGGGCACCGCCAACTCAAGCACCGCTGAACAGGGCAAGCACCACTAAACAGGGCACCGCCAACTCAAGCACCGTTAGCCCATAAGCGGCTGGGGCACTGACGCAACTGGGACCGTCACGGGGTGAGTGATGCACTCTGGGCACTAGTCCCCCTCCAGAACCAGTGGAGACATGCATCCACCACCTCTGTTCTTAACAGGATGAAGCACTCTGGGCACCAGTCCCCCTCCAGAACCAGTGGAGACATGCATCCACTACCTCTGTCCTTAACAGGATGAAGCACTCTGGGCACCAGTCTCCCTCCAGAACCAGTGGAGACATGCATCCACTACCTCTGTCCTTCACAGGATGAAGCACTCTGGGCACAAGTCCCCCTCCAGAACCAGTGGAGACATGCATCCACTACCTCTGTCCTTCACAGGATGAAGCACTCTGGGCACCAGTCCCTCTCCAGAACCAGTGGAGACATGCATCCACTACCTCTGTCCTTAACAGGATGAAGCACTCTGGGCACCAGTCCCCCTCCAGAACCAGTGGAGACTGTTTTCCACTTGAGAGACTGTGGCTTTGCACTCCCCAGGATTGAACAGTGGGCAACCCACCCACTGTAGAGACTTGAGAGACTGTGGCTTTGCACTCCCCAGGATTGAACAGTGGGCAAACCACCCACTGTAGAGACTTGAGAGACTGTGGCTTTGCACTCCCCAGGATGTAGCAGTGGGCAACCCACCCACTGTAGAGACTTGAGAGACTGTGGCTTTGCACTCCCCAGGATGCAGCAGTGGGCAAACCACCCACTGTAGAGACTTGAGAGACCGTGGCTTTGCACTCCCCAGGATGCAGCAGTGGGCAAACCACCCACTGTAGAGACTTTAGAGACTGTGGCTTTGCACTCCCCGCCACGGTCGTAATTCCAAAATGTTTACCGCCGGCCTATTGGTGGTCTTACCGCCGCTTTAACACCGACCACCAGGGTTGTAATGACCACCAAAGTACCTTTATTTTTAGTAACTCTGAGTATTGCGTTTTCTCATGATATAGTGCTAAGTGATATAAGTGGTATAGTAGGAGCTTTGCATGTCTCCTAGTTCAGCCTAAGCTGCTCTGCTATAGCTACCTCTATCGGCCTAAGCTCTAATCTACTAATAAGGGATCCCTGGACCTGGCACAAGGTGTAAGTACCACAAGGTACCCACTATAAGCCAGGCCAGCCTCCTACAGTCATTGTCATCTTACTTCCCAAACATTGTTCCTGTACATCATGGTTGCCTTCTATCATCCCTTTGCCCCACCTGAGTGTCACATGAAGGGAAACAGGTGGCACAACTGGCTGCGTCATATCTACTAGGTGTGATGTATATCCTTTTTGTGGCTTTACACCATCTTGTCGTTGTCAACCCTCCCTATGTATCCATTCCCATGGTGAGGCCTTGCAATGGGTGTTGCAGTGCTCAAGCCACAGTATCGCACATGGCAATTTCCCCCTGTCCCAGTCTTACATGTTTCACATATACCCATGCAGTGCTGAAACCTTGCACCACACCAGGGATGGCATTGCCAGGACGCTATGCTCTTGTTACCATTGATAGCTCCTCGTGTTGATGTTTGTGTATGTGTGCTACATTGCATAGCACATATGGACTTAGCAGAGTTCAATTTCATCTTCTATCTGTGCAGGACGGTGCACCTTCCTACACACCCATGATCTCCCCCTAAATGCAGCCATCCTTGCACTATGATACATGAGATGCAGCATGGTGGCATCACAGATAATTTGACAGGGGCACAGGAAAGTTACCCAGGGATGGCCAGCATAGGTATATTATTTCTGCTGTGTACATCATTATGTATGTGACAGTGTCTGATGGTAAATGAGTTTATGGACATAGCCAGTTAACTGGAGATGAACTTGGGTCAGGTCCTCAAGCTAGTTTGATGGTGATTCTGCAGGTAGTCATATTGGTCCCTCATTTCTAGTGTGGCAGTCCTATGACCACCTGACTGCCATTGTTTGTATGACCACCTCCAACAGCACAGGTGGCAGTGGCAACTGTTGCCAATTGGGAATGCCCCATGGGCCAATGGCCTGGCACTGGCAGGTTTCCTGCAGCTTACACACTGGCAATGCCACCTGTCTGTGATACCAGACCAGTATTACGTTCAACTGTACAGTCCAGGTCTGTTCCCGCATTTCCACTAGCCTTTGCTTGCCGGTGAAACTGCTGTGCAAAGGTTGGTGGTGGTGTGGTATGTCCCTGGGTGCCCCTGCAGAGCCCATGCACCTGGCATGGGCAGTGCAGGGGGTCCTGCGCCCTGCCCCTTTACCCTTTCCACTGCCTGATTTCCAGTCACACCCAATGCACCCCAAAACTGTCATTTACTCTATTTGATCCATCAACAATGTGGTGCTAAGTGCCCCACAGAGCTACCATGAGCAGATGGATTTCCACCCGCCATCCAAACATGTGACTCATAATGCAACCGCAAAGGGTACACTGCACTGGCAGTCGTACCAACACGAGATTTGCCCATGCACCATCCCCCACCCGTCAATGTGGAATTATACACCATTATGTTCACAGTCATACACCATGTGTTGTATGTGTGTGTTCATTCCCCTATTCCTACGTGTCTCACATAGTTGTGTCAGAGTAGTTGTGTGCTCAGCCTGTGACTGTTGTGACCTACAGTTTGCTATCTGTGGTACATGTTTTCTGTAGTGGCACATTTATGTTCAGCATCAAGATGTGTGTTCCAACACTACACCAGTTTAGTTGATCTGGGTAGTGGCATGTTTCCAATGATACAGGACCAACCTGCTATTCCCCCAGCATCTGCTCAGATTATTGTTCCCTGCACCCAGGAGGCATCCCCATTGCATGATGGAGTTGTGGCTGCCTTATGTGGATGTGTTGTCAGTCTGCAGGGTGGTCGAACTACCGGCACATGTCTGGGTACTGTTGGGACAGTTGCAATGACTTGTGTGCTGTAAGATGCAGCACACATGTGTTTGGGCAATGAGGGAAGACAGTTGCAAGGTCTTACTGCAAGGGACACCACAATGACGTAACCCCAGGAATGGTATTGACTGACTACCTAGTCTCTGAAGTCTTGGTGGTGTTGGGAGAGTTGATATGACTATATGCAAGGGATGCTGTGATGACACAACCAGAGGCACAGTCATTATACAGGCCATCCATCCCATGTGCTGCATATGTACATGTATGTATTTAGGTCTGATGATCAACATGTGTCCAGGTTGTGTATGTGTTATGGTACATGGCACTACCAAGGCGTAGGTGCATATGTAGCTTACGTCAGCATGGTGCTACTTACTTCCTGTGCAATGTGTCCCACTGCGCTCCTTTGACATGCATTGTGTGAGTCCTATATGTCTCCCCCTTCTTGTACATGACATTTTAGCATTAATTTCCCCCATGCAACTTACCCTGCTTTTGTGGTGATCCTAGTAGTCTGCCCTGTCCTGTCCTGCAATTCCAGTGACAAATTCCTCCTGGGTGACCACTGCAACCATTTCCTCCATCTCATCCAAGTCCTCTTGTGGTGCTGGACTCCCACCTCCAGTTTGGAGTACTGCCTTCCTGTTCATTGCCATTTTTTCCTTTGTCCTTCGCTCACAATCATGCCAGTGTTTCTTCCACTCTGTTATGGTTCTCCTCCCCTTTGCCACACTGTTAATCTTGTCTACTATCTGCTGCCAAATTGCCTCTCTCCTGCCAATTGGCAATTTTGAGGTGATGAAGAGTTGATGTTGATGCTCCGTCACCTCTCTCACCAGTATTTCATGCTCCACCACACTGAAACAACACTTTCTCTTTTTCTTCTCCCTCCCTTGGGTCTTGTCTGTGTCCTCCTGGTTGGTTCCTGGTAGATTGGGGTCACCCTGGGGTCTCTCCTGGATTTCTGACTCCATTTTGCCTCTCTTTTGCACGGTCTTCTCCATAAGCGTCTTTATTTGACGCTAATGCAGGTAAAAATGGTGCATTTACGTTTTACGACATGTGTACGTGTCGTAAAATGGGTTAGATTATTTTCTTTGGCGTTAACGTCATTTTGCTTTATGACAAGGTGCAATGGTTAACTTCCAAAAAATTTACTCTAATCTATTTTTAGCACCTCCCAGCATCAAAGTATTAATATGGAGCTCGGGTGGTGTTAAATAATGGTGTTAGTCAGCGCTAAGCTTTTTGATGCAAAACTGCATCAGCGCAGTTTTGCGCCAAAAAGTATAAATCTGGGCCTGTGTGTCTGAATGCTGAATAATGTATGTGTACTGCATGTAGTCAAAAACCTTGAGGAATTTCAAACCACTTTATACAGTGTATGACTGCACTTTATTGCTAATAAAAATAGAGAATTACTAAAGTGAATCATTGTTATTTGTGTCAGTGTAGCTCTTAAGTATTGTCTTTAGATTGTATTGGGATTGCCTTTGCTCAAGTTAAAAGCAGTATTAATGGCACATTTTAGGTGTGTGAAAGTTGGAAGTTGGGCTAATGGTATCTTTCGATAGCTTTTCCTAAACCAGACAAACTTTAGAAAGCTTGCCATGTTGATAATAAAACAAAAGGTAAAAGGAGCTTTTCGGCACTGGGAACTCAGTCCAGCTGTCACAAGAGGCTGTGAGGGGCAGTAGGTGAAGAGCTGACACTCACCAATTATCCATTGACAGAGGCCCCACGTTATAATATCTCCTTCACCCTTTTTCACTACCCCTGGTGGATTAGCCCATTCTTCCACTTTGACAAGGTCCTTTAAGACACTCCACAAGACTTAGCTCTATTATTCTTGCCTGTCCATCGTCACACCTTTATAGCAATTTTTAGATCTCAGGATGTCCCTACTTTGTTAGGCAGAAACTCCTATCATCCTAGCTAGTGTTGCAGTCACTGCTGCGTAAACTATGCCTTTGTGACGTATGTACTCTCTATCACTAATCACTATCATGAATCCTACTACAGTTCCACCCCATGCATTTCCTTCTGTCTAAATACAGTCCGAAAGAGTGTGTGATGTGTGTGCACCTTGGAACCTGCTTCTGTAATTATATTAATCTAAAACATAATTGGCATGTTTTTCCTTCAGATAAAAGATGTTCTAAATTTCTGCATGGCTTGTGGCCACGTGTCTCCTTCGTCTCCGATTAATATTGAAATTAAATTTAAAAAAAGCACAAATATACATTTTCCGATAAAACCTATGCAGATCACCAAGTAAACACCCCTATGCAAAAATTATTAGATGTTACCGCTAACTTGAGGCAAACAGATGGTGTGCTGACAGCATCACTTATCTCAGGCATTGTATGTCAAAATACCGATAACAAAAACTTCCTCTGACATAAATTCCATGTTCTAAATTTTCTATTTTTATACAAACTGTATGAAATTCAATTATGGATTAACTGGGATGTGAGCCTTGGTCAAGCAGCAACCACAATCCTTGTCAAGGTAAGGCACAAGCGCACCCCAAATTAACCTGTGCTCATCCCCCTGTTATCTTGGCACAGAGCAGTCAGGTGTAAAGTAGAAGCAATATGTAAAGTATTTGTACAACACTACAAACAGCAAAACATTGAAAACACAAAAAGGAACCCACAATGGGTTAGGAAAAGAGAGCACAATTTAATAAATAAAAGAAGACCAACATGACAAAAATCCAACCAGTAGAACCGGAGCTATGATTTTTTTTTAAAAGAAGGGTAAAATAACTCCTAAAAGCAGAAAGCACCAACAGTGACTATCTCGTTGCACTGGAGCAGGTAGTTCAGGCAGACTGCAATGGAGCACGGGTTGAATACAGTCCCAGATTAATCCAGCTGAAATTTTACCTTCTCACATTTCATGCCAAGAGTCCTGTTTGCATTGGGGAGGGTCACACGGAGGAAGGAGAGTGTCACGGGTTGTGATCGGTGTGCTGCAAAGAGCAGGCCAGGCATCAGGGATGGGCAGGCTGGTGCAATGAATTGGGGGTCCTCTTTTTGATGATCGATGCTTGCTGTGCAGAGAGACTGGCTTGTGGTGGCTGGCTCTGATTTTGAGGCGATCAGGTGTAAAAGGTGTCCTTTTACAACGGCAAAGAGCCCAAAAATGTGATTCAAAAAGTGCTGATCTACCCCAAGGGTCCACGATCTGAGGGACAGCTCTTGGTGGTCAGGAATACGCTGCACATGGGTTCAGGAGCTAAGCTAGGAGACTTATGTCCCTGAGGCTTAGATCAGGAGGCCAGCAGAATAGCTCTTGAAGTCACTGTGGGCTCCTGGGTTCACAATAAATTTGTAGGTCCAGGTCATCTTCCCCACTCAAGAGGGCAACAGACAGCATGGCAGCTGTTCTTTAGAGCAACAGTCCAGTAGAGTGGCAGTCCTTGTATCAGCACAGTAGTCCTTCTTCCTGGCAGAGTATCCACAGCTCCAGAAGTGTACTGAAGTGGTGGTGGCTGATGTACAGTATTTATACACAGTTGTGCCTTTGAAGTGGGGAGAAGCTTCTAAAGGCACGCCTTTGAAATGCAGATGACCTACCTTCCTGGCCCTGGCTCCAGACTCACTAAGTGGTTATTCAGCCCTTTGTGTGGAGACAGGACACAGTCCATGCAAGTGATGGCCCATACAGTCACACCTAAGCTCCCTGTTGCATGTGGCTGTCAAGGAGGAATACAGAAAGCCCAACTTTCAGCTACACCTAATCATGTGACCCAGAAACAGGCTGCAGGCACCAAATGGCTGTGGCAGGAACATGCCAGATTTCTAAATGTGTCATTCTTAGAATTTCAATTTAAAATCTGAGGTCACCATAAATTAGGATTTTAAACTGTGGTTCCAGAGACACCAGAATTGTCTGGTTATCTCTTTCCATTTGGAAATTACACTTATAAATTATAGTAAAGGAACTTCAATGTTATCCTATGGGTGAAAAAGACATTGCAGTAGTGAAAAACGAAATTAAGATATGTAAAACTTAAAGTTACATGTCCAACCTTTTAAATACCCTGCACCTTGCCCTCTGGGCTGCCCTGGGCCTAACCAAGGGGTGACTTAAAGGTATATTAAAAAAGGAGGTTTGGCCCTTGCAAAAGTTTATTTTGCCAGGTAAACATGGCAGTTTAAAACTGCAAACGTAATGGCAGGCCTGAGACACATTTAAAGGGCTACATAAGTGGATGGCTCAACCAGTGCAGCATGCTCACTATTAGTATTTAATTTACAAGCTCTGGAACAGGTAGCGCCACTTTACAAGGGGTTACCAGTAAATTAAATATACCATTGTGTTTAAGCCAATCTTACAAGTTTTAAGGGAAGAGCATAAGCACTTTAGTACTGATTAACAGTGGTGAAGTGCCAGAGTCCTAAAGCCAACAAAAATGAAGGCAGCAAAAATAGGAGGACAAAGGCAAAAAGTCTGGGGGTGACCCTGCAGAACGGCCCAAGTCCAACACAAACTTTTTATTGGGTTTGCATCAAACATAATGTATACTCACGTTATATTGAGCATATTGTCATTGTCACATATTCTATACATATATGCTTACATTTATCAATAATGCTGCATGAAAGGGAGAGGGCAGGAATTCACCATAGTTAACATTGTACGGTGTATTCCTGCTCTCTGCCTGTGCTGGTACACTAACTGCTGCCTAGCACTATTGCAGGCACCCTTGCATACTTACATCAAATACTTATAAGTAGAGGTCATGAACTGTATCTCAGCCATGTCCCATCGCCTACCTAACATCCTGTACATTGTAATCATCAGACATTAGGTATAACCATACATAAATCTTCCAATAAATGGATCAGTTTTACATGGAATCTGGTTCCTGGGGTGTGATTTGGCCCAGAATCCTACTATATATGGATAGGAGTGGCCATTGCTGGTCTATACCATCAGGGCCCCCTAGGCAATGTCCCATTAGCCACCATGTATGATAATTCATATCCATTTCCAGGTCTAGGGGATGTTCTCATGGCAGGGCTCAATCTGATTTGGTTCTCCTTTCGGACTCCTCTAGGTTTCCTTGTACCGTAGAGTAATTGCTGCCATTGGTAAAACTGACCTGTGAGGCACTTCTGCTGTACAATTTCTGCAGCCATCATGTTTTCTTTCTTTGAGGATTTTAATCAGTATATAGGGTATTGATGGCTCTGGTAGACTCTGGAGAGGCCTTTTGTCAACACCAGGGCAGTGCGCGCTCTATTGACGACTAGAATGCAAAAACCCAGCACTCTCAAAACAACGTAATTTATTCATTGTGCTGATATGTTGTTGTTTAACCTTTTGCATTGCAGAGTTCAATCCTGAAGACTTATTTTTAATGTGCTTACAAATGCTGTTCATTTGCAATGTATTGCTGCAGGCTTTCAGAGTGTGTTAGGGTGTGGTCCCTTTCCAGGGCCTTCTAGAGACATTCCCTGCAACATGCCTGGGTGTGGTTGTGGGATGGGCCAAGACTCTATAAAAAGGAGCCAGCCCAGCTCCAAGTGCCCACTATTCAGAGGTCCCGGTGCAGAGCAGCAGCTACTTCCTGAGCTCCTGTCCTGGTGGCCTATTTGATCTTCCAGACATCTGACTTTCATTCTTCATTTGGAGATCCTTGTTCTGGGCGGTAAGACGGTGGTTGGGCTGGCCTCCCGATGCCGTTATAGAGAACTCTCATGTTCTTTGGCCTAATTCTTTTATGATTTGACAGAGTTCTTGGCAGTTGCATGGTGGCTTAAGAATCAGCAAGACGTGCAATTCGTTTTATGGTGTTTTAACTTTGTTATTCATTGCGCTGTACCAATTCTTGACATTTACATGGTGGCTTAAGAATCAGCAAGACGCGCGATTCGTTTTATGGTTTTTTAACTTTGTTGTACATTGCGCGCTACCATTTCTTGACATTTACATGGTGGCTTAAGAATCAGCAAAAATAGCGCGATTTGTTTCATTGTACTTTGATCTTGTTATTCATAGTGAGCTGTTTTTTCTTGGCATTTACATCGTGTTTCACGAATCAGCAAGACGCGAGATTCGTTTATTGATGATTTGGCTTTGATATTCATTGCGTACTACCATTTCTTGGCCTTTTACATGGTGAGACTCGAATCGGCAAGATGCACGATTCTCTCCTCGAGTTTAATTCATGTTGTTTATTGTATGCCACTATTCTTAGATTTTTATCATGTAATATTCGAGTTGACAAGTTATGTGATTTGTTTTTTCCTGAATCCATATTGTGTTATTCATGGTGCACAATCCTTTTATGGTGTTTACTATATATATATATATATATACATATATATATATATATATATATATATATATATATATATATATATATATATATATATAAATCTACAATATGCGCAATTTGTGGTGAAACATTTTAAGAGTATACAGAAGATAAGAGTTTCTAGATGCAATATTGTATGGTCCTAGTATGCATTCTCAAAAAAGGATTTAAATGACTGGTTTAAAATGTAGTCAGAATGTTTTTCTGATTCTCATGTAAAGGAAAGTACTTGAATAAGAAAGTTTTCATTTAATCCATCTTGATTCCCTTACAGGTATTCGGCCATCTTGAAACATAATTCTTAGATTGTTCATGTTTTCAGAATGACTATGCTTAGAATCATAGTCTAGTACTGATTTCAGGAGATATAATTTTCATATTGTGTGTTCTAACCTTTTTCTTACTACAGGTCTCCTTCCCAGCTGTTTCCCTTCCTAATCCCCTCTTCCCCTCTTGAACTCTCTTAGCCTCTGTGATTTATCTATCAGAGTCTTGGAGCTGTTCAGTGGTGGACGTGTTGGGAACGTGCGCAGACCCCGAGGATCTGGTGACTCTGACAGAATAGTGAGCCCACAAATAATTATCCTCCTGGTTTGTGTATGTTCTCAGCATGGCCACGCTGGACGAGTTAGTCAAGGCTATCACAGGCAGAGGTGGTATCATCCAAAGAATTGACAACTAGATTAGCTGAGAGAGTGAGTCAGTGGCAAGATAAGGTAGAGAAGAAGGAACAAAGTCCCACAGGTGTGTCCTGGCCAGGTACTTCTTCTCAGGCTTCTGGAAGTAATCCGACAAACATTTCCCTAAATGTTCCTTCCGCAATTCCTTTAGCTCCCCCAGAACGTTTCTCAGGTGACCCTTTGAAAGCACAATCTTTACTGGTTCAAGTGGGACTACACTTCACTTGCAGATCACATACTTTCCCCGATGCTCAGTCCAAAGTAGCTTTCTTGTTATCATATTTGGCTGGGGATGCAGCTACTTGTGCAATTCCTCTTGTGCGTAAAAATAGTCCCTTGTTGTACAACTGGAGAAATTTTGTTCGTGAATTTGAGAGAGTTTTTGATCGTAGAACTGTAACACAGTCAGCAGATCGTGAATTATTAGATTTACGCCAAGGGAATCAAGACCTAGTGTCGTATTTAGCCAACTTTAACCAGCTGGTTGCCAAAACATCCTGGCCTGAAGAAAAACAAGCGGTCTTATTTTGCAAGGGACTCAAAGAGGAACTAAAAGATATCTTAGCGCAAATCGACCCAAAACCTACAAACTGTCAAGAATTAATAAACATTGTCTTGAGGCTTGATCATCGTTTAGCAGAACGTAAAGGAACGTGCAACAAGATTGAAAAATATTCATGGCGTGTTCATGATAACTCAAGAGACTCAAGAACTCCGAAAGAGAGAACGCCGGAACCAATGGAAATTGGAACCATCAGAAGACCTTTGACCAAAGATGGAAAGGATTTACGCAGAAAAAATGGACAATGTCTTTATTGTGGGCGCAAGGGTCATTTTGCCAAAGATTGTCCAATCAAACCAAAGAACAAGCAAGGTCCAGTTCAGAAGGTAGCAGCCAATGCACCAGTCGAGTTGGAAAACTAAAACACCCAAGATGCAGAGAAGGGTTGCTCTTGGGAGTCACCGTGGACCCTTCACAATCTAGATATCTTAAACTGGAAATAAGAGTTCAGGTCAAGAAAAAGATCTATTTAAAAAAAGCTCTAATCGATTCTGGGGCTACTGGGAACTTTGTTGATGTCCAATTGGTTCGTGCATGGGGGATCCCATGTATTGAAGAGAAGACCCCAGAAATCATCCAGGCAGTCGATGGAAAACTCTTGACTGGAGATCCAGATCCAGTAACTCTTCAGACTATCCCCTTGTCGATGATTTGTGAAAGTAAGAATCAAAGAAAGAAACCTAAAGAGAAAATCATTCTTGACATGATCCATGCTCCCCAATATGGGATTATCCTCGGCTTGCCATGGTTAACTTATCACTATCCAGAGATCAATTGGGCAGAATGAAAAATCATGTTCTCATCTGTGCTATGTAACAAACAATGTCTTCAAAAGATTCAAGTACCAAAAGTTTGTAACTCTTACATTGCTACTGCCGCGGAGAAAGAAATTCAGCTGCCCAAACAGTATTCATCTTACAATGATGTATTTGATGAGAAAGGAGCAGAGACTCTACCTCCTCATAGATCTTACGACTATCAAATTGATCTAGCCCCAGGTGCGATAATTCCCAACTGTCATGTATATGCCCTGTCAGAACATGAAAATCAACATTTAGGAAAATATCTGGATCAATTTTTGGAGAATGGCTTCATTCGCCCCTCTAAGTCTCCTGCAGCTTCGCCTTTGTTTTTTGTTCCAAAAGCTAATGGAGAACTTTGAACTTGCATCGACTATAGGGGTTTGAACAACGTCACCATCAAGAATAAATATCCTTTACCCCTAATTCCGGTCCTATTGAGCAAAAATCTACACAAAGCTTGACCTTCGAGGTGCTTATCATTTGGTCAGAATGAGAGAGGGTGACGAATGGAAAACATCGTTCAAGACAAAATATGGCCTTCTTGAATACACCGTCATGCCTTTTGGTCTATGTAATGCTGCAGCAGCATTTGAATTTTTCTTGAATGATGTTCTTAGAGAGTACCTCGACATATTTGCCCTAGTCTACTTCGATGACATTTTGATCTACTCTGACAATGAAAACGAACATGTCCAACTTGTCAAGTAAATTCTTGCAGCCCTTCGAAAGCACCATTTATATTGCAAACTAACCAAGTGTGAGTTTCATGTTACCACAGTTGAGTTTTTAGGGGTTATTCTTACCCCTCAAGGTATGGTGATGGCAGAAAAGAAAGTAAAAGCCGTATCTGATTGGCCCACCCCAAAGACTGTTCGTGATGTACAATGTTTCCTGGGGTTTGCAAATTTTTACCAGAGATTCATAAATCATTTCTCCCAGACAGTGGCTCCAATCACTAAGGTACTATGAAAGAAAGAAAAGTTTGTATGGTCCCCAGAAGCTGATCAAGCCTTCTCGACTTTGAAGAAAGCTTTCTCCACTGCCCCAGTCTTGACTCATCCTGATGCAAATCGACCTTTCATAGTGGAAGCTGATGCTTCAGATGTAGCAATAGGAGCCATCTTATCACAACGAAATAAAGACACTGGTCAACTCCATCCTGTAACTTATATGTCTTGAAGTTGAACAAAGCCGAACAGAACTATGTCATTGCTGAAAAAGAGCTTCTGGTGATTTGTGACACCTTTAAAGAATGGAGACATCATTTGTTGGGTGCCAAATACACTTTCACAGTATATACTGATCATTGTAATCTTCAATTCATGAGTTCCGCCAGACTTTTGACCCCTCGGCAAGTACGCTGGATGCCGTTTTTTGCTGAATTTGATTTTGTAGTAACCTTCCGGCCTGGTAAAGATAATCGCAAAGCTGACGCCTTGTCCCGTCAAGAGTCTACCACGTTGCCTGCATTTCAAGCCTCCAGAGCTGTCATTGCTCCTGACAAGGTTCTATGTATCATAAAAACTGAAGATTTCTTTGAAGAAATTCACAACTCTTTCACTGTTGAAAAATGGCAAACATTGGCCCAAGCAGATCCCAAAAGGTCAATCAAGCAAGGTTTACCCTTTCATGACGCTCGTTTGTTCGTACCCACTACCAAACTTTGCAAGATTGTGTTTCATTGGTTGCATGTTATACCGACGGCAGGTCACCCAGGTACTCCTAAAACTCTTGAACTGATCCAATGCTATTTTTGGTGGGCTACCCTAACAAAAGATGTAAAAGCAATGGTAAACAACTGCGAAGTTTGTGCTCGCATTAAAACAAGTCATTTAAAACCAAAAGGGTTGTTACCTCCACTTCCAACCCCAAGACGTCCATGGGAGCACATTTCTTTAGACTTTATTACCGGTCTGCCAGTGGTTCAACAGCATTCAGTAATTCTGGTGGTAGTAGATAGTCTCACGAAATATGGACATTTCATTGCCTGTAAAAAATTGCCCACTTCTAGTGAGCTGGCAACTATTTTACTGAACAGAGTGATTCGTTATCATGGACTGACAAAAGTTATCCTCTCCGATCGGGGGTCGCAATTTGCCTCCAATTTCTGGAAGACATGGTGTAAAACACTCCAAGTGACATCTACGCTATCTACTAGTCACCATCCTCAAACAGATGGTCAAACGGAGAAACTAAATCAGACTTTGAAACAATACCTACGTGCCTACGCTGAAAAGGCACTTCATTCTTGGACATCTATGCTCTGGTTAGCTGAGTTAGCTTACAATAACTCATTCCACACTTCTATTGGCGTTACACCCTTTTTTGGTTTATTTGGCTATCATCCTGACACCCTGCCCATCACAATTCCTCAAGAAAGTTCTCTTACTCCAGCTGTGTCAGAAACCATTCAGCATTTGCATCAAACCCAGAAACTGATTCACCAGCATTTAGAAAAAGCCAAACAAAAATACAAAAGGCATTATGACAAGAAACATTGTGAGGGACCGCAATATCAACCAGGTGACAAAGTGTGGCTTTCCACAAAACATATAGACTTCAAGAAAAGGCACCTGTTTAATCCCAAATTTATAGGTCCTTACACAGTCCTTCAGCAAATCAATCCGGTAACCTATAAACTACAATTGCCCAGATCCTTACGGATTCATCCAGTGTTCCACACTTCCCTATTAAAAAGGGCAGTCCAAAAGGTCCACCCTCATCCAGCTCCTGTTCTAGTACAGGGAGAAGAAGAATATGAAGTTAAGAAAGTGTTGGATTCTAAACTACGAGGGCGTAATCTATGGTACTTAATCTCATGGAAAGGTTATGGTCCTAAAAGTAACTCATGGGTTTCCGCATCTGATGTTCATGCTCCAGTACTTGTGAGACGCTTTCATCGTCTTAATCCAGGCAAACCAGGCCCTAGAGCGCGTCTGGGAGAGGGGAGTACTGTCAACACCAGGGCAGTCCGCGCTCTATTGGCGACTAGAATGCAAAAACCCAGTACTCTCAAAACAACGTAATTTATGCATTGTGCTGATATGTTGTTGTTTAACCTTTTGCATTGCAGAGTTCAATCCTAAAGACTTATTTTTAATGTGCTTACAAATGCTTTTCATTTGCAATGCATTGCTACAGGCTTTCAGAGTATGTTAGGGTGTGGTCCCTTTCCAGGGCCTTCTAGAGACTTTCCCTGCAACATGCCTGGGTGTGGTTGTGGGCTTGGCCAAGACTCTATAAAAAGGAGCCAGCCCAGCTCCAAGTGATCACTGTTCAGAGGTCCCGGTGCAGAGCAGCAGCTACTTCCTGAGCTCCTGTCCCGGTGGCCTATTTGATCTTCCAGACATCCGACTTTCATTCTTCATTTGGAGATCCTTTTTCTGTGCGGTAAGACGGTGGTTGGGCTAGCCTCCCGAAATCCGTTATCCGGAACTCTCATGTTCTTGGGCCTAATTCTTTTATGATTTGACAGAGTACTTTGCGCGTGTGAAATATGCGCTTGAGTGTTTGTGACATTTGCAGGGTGACTTGTGAATCGGAAAGACGCGAGATTCGTTTTATGATAATTTAATCTTGTTATTCATTGCACGCTATCATTTCTTGACAGTTGCATGGTGGCTTAAGAATCGGCAAGACGCGCAATTCGTTTTATGGTGTTTTAACTTTGTTATTCATTGCGCGGTACCATTTCTTGACATTTACTTGGTGGTTTAAGAATCGGCAAGACGCGCGATTCATTTTATGGTGTTTTAACTTTGTTGTTCATTGCGCGCTACCATTTCTTGACATTTAAATGATGGCTTAAGAATCGGCAAAAGACGCGCGATTCATTTCATTGTACTTTGATCTTGTTATTCATTGTAAGCTGTTATTTCTTGGCATTTACATCGTGGTTTATGAATCGGCAAGACGCGCAATTCGTTTAATGATGATTTGACTTTGATATTAATTGCTTACTACCATTTCTTGGCTAAGATAATTATCATGTAATATTCGAGTTGACAAATTATGTGATTTGTTTTTTCCTGAATCCATATTGTGTTATTCATGGTGCACAATCCTTTTATGGTGTTTACTATATATATTTATATATAAATCTACAATATGCGCAATTTGTGTTGAAACATTTTAAGAGTACACAGAAGATCAGAGTTTCTAGATGCAATATTGTATGGTCCTAGTATTCATTCTCAAAAAAGGATTTATATGACTGGTTTAAAATTTAGTCAGACTGTTTTTCTGATTCTCATGTAAAGGAAAGTACTTGAATAAGAAAATTTTCATTTAATCCATCTTGATTCCCTTACAGGTATTCGGCCACCTTGGAACTTAGTCATTTTAAACTTAATTCTTAGATTGTTCATGTTTTCAGAATGACTATACTTAGAATCATAGGTGGTCATTACAACCCTGGCGGATGGTGTTAAAGCTGCGGTAATACCGCAAACAGGCCGGCGGACAAAAAAAATTGAATTACAACCCTGGCGGAAACCGCCAATAATGACAGCCACTTTAACACATCGCCCGCCACGGCGGTACAGACAAACAGCGCGGCGGTCACCGCCAACAGACAGGCGGAAGACAATGTACCGCCCACACTATCACAACACACCAATTCGCCACCTTTTCCAGGGCGGATTCACCGTGGATAAAAACACGGCGGAAACAGCTTTTGCTATGGGAAAACGCTCACCTCAACACATCCCACGAGGAACGAGGACTCCATGGACCCGGAACTACAAATCTTACCTGCCCTTGCATTCCTGCTCATCTACGACCAACAGCGACGTAGGCGCAGAACATACCGGTGAGAACTGCACCTACGACACGGGGGAGGAGGGAGGCAAAAGTTAAGGGGACACCCACCAAAGACCCCCACCCCCACCCTCGCATATTACAACATACACACCAATGCAGTCACAAAAATCACAGTAACAACCCACAACCCCCCCGGAAGAATGCAATGACAAAGCGAATAGCGGGCAAACTTTGTATTTTGCCAATATACTACTCATTAAAAAATATACGGATATATATCACGAAATCTGTCAAAAATAAATGTACAAAACAAGAAGTAGTGCAGATATGTACACAACAATGTCCGTGCACCAACAGTCCAAAAATGCACGGGCAACGCCCACAATAGATACCTGACCAAAATCCGAGAGAACACTGCAGGGGCATCAGATAGAAACACTACAGGCACCTCAGGGGGAAGGGAAGGGGGGGCACCTCAGCCACATGAATGCGAAGCCAGATCCACGACGGGGCTCCATGCCCATTGATGTATCCTGGGGAGTGCAAAGCCACAGTCTCTCAAGTCACTACAGTGGGTGGTTTGCCCACTGTGCCATCCTGGGGAGTGCAAAGCCACAGTCTCTCAAGTCTCTACAGTGGGTGGGTTGCCCACTGTGCCATCCTGGGGAGTGCAAAGCCACAGTCTCTCAAGTCTCTACAGTGGGTGGATTGCCCACTGCCATATCCTGGGGAGTGCAAAGCCACAGTCTCTCAAGTCTCTACAGTGGGTGGATTGCCCACTGCCATATCCTGGGGAGTGCAGAGCCACAGTCTCTCAGGTAGATGCAGGTCTCCACTGGTTCTGGAGGGGGACTGGTGCCCAGACTGGATGAGTCTCCCCGTGAAAGTACCTGTCCTGTCACTGTCCCAGCTGCACATGGGAGAACGATGCCTGATGTGCCGGACTATTCATGCCCACACGGTCTTTGCCCTGTACAGCGGTCTTCACCATGGCGGTGTTGGCCTTGTTCAGCGGTGCATTGCCATGGCTGCCTATGGACTGTTCAGCGGTGCTTTGCCATGGCGGTCTTTGCCCTGTTCAGCGGTCTTCACCATGGCGGTCTTGGCCTTGTTCAGCAGTGCTTTGCCATGGCTGCCTATGGACTGTTCAGCGGTGCTTTGCCATGGCGGTCTTTGCCCTGTTCAGCGGTCTTCACCATGGCGGTCTTGGCCTTGTTCAGCGGTGCATTGCCATGGCTGCCTATGGACTGTTCAGCGGTGCTTTGTCATGGCGGTCTTTGCCCTGTTCAGCGGTCTTCACCATGGCGGTCTTGGCCTTGTTCAGCAGTGCTTTGCCATGGCTGCCTATGGACTGTTCAGCGGTGCTTTGCCATGGCGGTCTTTGCCCTGTTCAGCGGTCTTCACAATGGCGGTCTTGGCCTTGTTCAGCGGTGCTTTCCCATGGCTGCCTATGGACTGTTCAGCGGTAGCCTAAGATGGCGGTTCAGATACTGACATTGGTGTGTGGCATGACGATCTCCACACTGGACATTGGTGTGTGGCATGACGTTCCATCATTGCCCAGCGGGGCTGTGAGATTCTGGACCCTCCTGGGCTGTGACTCCGGCGGTTGCGGTGGTCTCCTGACCAGTAACGATACTTGAGCCCTCATGGGCTATGACTCTGGCGGTGGTCTCCTGACCAGTAACGATACTTGAGCCCTCCTGGGCTATGACTCTGGCGGTGGTCTCTGGACCAGTGACGATACTTGAGCCCTCCTGGGCTATGACTCTGGCGGTGGTCTCCTGACCAGTAACGATACTTGAGCCCTCCAGGGCTATGACTCTGGCAGTGGTCTCCTGACCAGTAACGATACTTGAGCCCTCCTGGGCTATGACTCTGGCGGTGGTCTCTGGACCAGTGACGATACTTGAGCCCTCCTGGGCTATGACTCTGGCGGTGGTCTCCTGACCAGTAACGATACTTGAGCCCTCCTGGGCTATGACTCTGGCGGTGGTCTCTGGACCAGTGACGATACTTGAGCCCTCCTGGGCTATGACTCTGGCGGTGGTCTCTGGACCAGTAACGATACTTGAGCCCTCCTGGGCTATGACTCTGGCGGTGGTCTCTGGACCAGTGAGGATACTTGAGCCCTCCTGGGCTATGACTCTGGCGGTGGTCTCTGGACCAGTGAGGATACTTGAGTCCTCCTGGGCTATGACTCTGGCAGTGGTCTCCTGACCAGTAACGATACTTGAGCCCTCCTGGACTATGACTCTGGCGGTGGTCTCCTGACCAGTAACGATACTTGAGCCCTCCTGGGCTATGACTCTGGCGGTGGTCTCTGGACCAGTGACGATACTTGAGCCCTCCTGGGCTATGACTCTGGCGGTGATCTCCTGACCAGTAACGATAATTGAGCCCTCCTGGGCTATGACTCTGGCGGTGGTCTCCTGACCAGTAACGAGGGTGCTGGCGGTTGTGCCTGGACCACCGGAAATGATGGCGCACTTCTCCGCCGTGACACTCACAACAGGTTGGGGAGACTTCCTCGGTACCTTCCCCACCTTCTTTTGAGTTACAGATGACTCACCAATCGCCTTGGATCCCATTTCACTGTTTGTACCACCAGGAGTCTTGACACGGTCCCGTCGTCCAATCTCCAATTTCGGAGCCTTCACAGGGGGTGGGCTGACAGTGCCTTGGCTCCGGGTCCTACTGCCTGCCCTGGTGGACGGGGCACTCCAAAAACCTGGAACACGCACCACTGGTACCGGAGGCATTTTGGCTGAGGCGCTACGACGGGACTGATGAATTGGAGGGGGGGTGGGGGTGAGGGCAAAAAGGTCAATTTGACATAGGGACAGTTTCTGACGTACACTGGGATGGGTAGTTGGAGGGGCTCTGGGAGTGGAGGAAGAGGAGGTGGTTGTAGGAGGTGTCACTTTAGGTGTTTTGGGTGCAGGTGCAGGTACTGGAGGCTGTCGTGAGGTGGATGAATGTTGGGTGAGTGATTGCCGGCGTTTGTGTACTTTGGGAGGGGGCGTCACAGACACACTGGTAGAGGACACAGGGGACATGTATATGGCAGTGGAGGTGGTGAGTGCAGGTGAGCGGCTTGTGGTGCTGGGTGTCCTGGTGCGAGTCCTAGTGCCTGTAGATGTGGTGCATGCAGGTGTGTGTGTAGACGAGACTGGGAGGGAGGAGGGAGAAGAGGGACACAGTGGAGACAGTGGATGTTGCTGTGTCTGTATGGGTCTGATGCTTGTGTGAGTGCTTGTGGTGAGTGTGGTGCCTATGTTTGCTTGAGCTACTTTTGGATGTTGACTTGTGTGCATGCTGGTCTGTAGGTGTGCTTGGGATGGGCTGGGGTACAGGGGATTGGGTCTGGGTGGAGGAAGTTGGAGGGGGGAGGCTGGACACAGGGACAATGGCTGCCATCAGTGCTGAGGCCAGAGATTGCAGGGTTCGCTGAAGGACAGCCTGCGCAGAATGAATGCCTTCCAGGAATGCATTACTGTGTTTTAACTCTCGTTCTACACCCTGGATGGCATTCACAATGGTAGACTGCCCAACAGTGAGTGACCTGAGGAGGTCAATGGCCTCCTCACTGAGGGCAGCAGGGGTGACAGGGGCAGGGCCTGAGGTGCCTGGGGCGAACGTGATGCCCACCCTCCTGGGTGAGCGGGCACGGGGTAAACGCTGAGGGGCTGCTAGGAGGGCGGTGCTGGTAGGGGAGGTGGCGGCTGTACCTGTAAAAGTGGGGCGCACAGATGGTGCCGCCACCACAGGGGAGCTCCCATCGGCGGACAAGTCTGTGTCGCTGTTTGGTGATCCTGTGGCCGATGTGAAGCTCCCCTCGCCCTCCGTTCCAATGGTGAAATCAGAGTCTGTGGTGTGGCCCTCCATGGCCATGTGGGATGCAGCTCCCTCGTGCTCCGGTGCCACTGTACCTCCGCCTGATGATGCTGATGTACAGAAGGACAGGGAGAGCAGAAAAAGGGTGGAGATAGAAGAAAGAGAGTTTTAGTGCATGGCATACCGCTACCGTTGGCGGACAAGACAAACTCAGCAGCCCCCTGCATTACGCCGTGCTCCTGCCCTCTGCATATGCAATTCCTGTGAAATGGCCTACATGGCAATGGTAGACATCTGCACACATGGATGGCAAAGGGGCAACTATACATCAATTTGGCTTTTTTTTTAGCTGGGGTAGAGTGCCACATGGCCTACATAACGGAGGGGCCTTGCCTACCTAACTCGCCCTGGCCTAGGGACACCCACAGCCCACCACCCCCACCCAGACAGCTCCACAGCATGCAAAGTCCATTGCATGAGGTTGAACTCACCCCCTTGTGTCTGCTGTGATGTCCTTAAGCGCCCATCCAACTCCGGGTAGGCCACCGCCAGGATCCGGAACATCAGGGGGGTCATGGTGCGACGGGCACTCCTCCCACGTTGGGAGGCCATCCCCAGCTGAGCCTCCGCCGTCTTCTTGCTGCAGCGGCGAATGTCCTCCCATCTCTTCCGGCAGTGGGTGCCCCGTCTATGGTGGGCCCCCAGGGGCCGGACCTCCTTGGCGATGGCACGCCAAATGTCCCTTTTCTGGTGGCCGCTGACCTACATGACATGCACAAGGAAAGAGGAACAGTCATTACCTACTGCACCGTTGTTGTAATTGGCCCCCTCCCAACTCTATCCCTGTGGCCCATTCATCCCCATGCATGACTGTTCTATGTACTCTGCCCCCTTCCCTCATCCACCCAGCCCTCTCCACCCAGGCCTAGCCCATCCAACGTGCTCCCTGTGTACTAACCTGTTGGCCTGGAGGACCGTAGAGTAGCGTATACTGGGGGAGGACCCCATCCACAAGTTTCTCCAACTCCTGTGCAGTGAAGGCAGGGGCCCTTTCCCCAGACGCAGCAGCCATCGTCGCTTCCAGACCGAGGTCACAGCAGCACTAGCAGTGTAGGTCCTCTCCTGTCGAAGGTCAGGTATCTAGTGATTGAAGAGATAGAAAATGGTGGTGACGTCCGCGGCGGTGACGTCCGCGGCGGTGCGCATCATCACCGCCAGCGCACCTGTTCATTGGCTCCTGGGACCCATAGGGTCCAATGTTAACCAATGCAGCATTGTGCCGCGCACTACGACCGCCTACCGCGACGGTGTGCAACGCCAGCGCAGTTACCCCACAATTCCATTGTCCCATTTTAGAGGTCAGGCAGCCGCCATTTCAGGGGCCCACATGGCTTCATTTACTACTGCGTCACACATACCCAGGCCTACACTCAAAACCTTTCCCGGATGGGTTAATTGTCTGGTGTAGTCTTGTGTATGATTGTGGGTACATACCTGGAGGAATGCTGACAGTTTTTTCGCTGTTGTCCTTCTTAGGCACCGTCAGTTGGGACATATTGGAAGATGGCGGAATCCGCCGGTGTACCGACCGCTGGTGGACCTGTTGACAATGGAAGAGCGACATGTCATTGTGACCTACTGGTTTGACCGTGCCATAATCCGGGAACTATGTACCCAGTTGGAGCCTGACCTGATGTCACCAATCCGCCATCCGACTGGAATACCCCCTGACGTGCAGGTGCTGTCAGTGCTCCATTTCTTAGCAAGTGGGTCTTTTCAGACAACAGTGGCCATGGCATCAGGGATGTCCCAGCCTATGTTTTCCAACGTCTTGTCCAGAGTGTTGGCTGCCCTGCTGAAACACGTAAGGAGAAACATCATTTTCCCTGACGTGGGGGATTTGCCTACAGTGAAAGGTGACTTCTATGCCCTCGGACATATCCCCAACGTCATAGGTGCCATTGATGGGACCCATGTAGCTCTGGTCCCCCCCCCGCAGGAATGAACAGGTGTACAGGAACCGGAAGAGTTATGATTCGATGAATGTCCAGATGGTCTGTTTGGCAGACCAGTACATCTCGCAGGTAAATGCAATGTTCCCTGGCTCAGTGCATGACGCCTACATCCTGCGGAATATCAGCATCCCTGATATGATGGGTCAACTCCAGAGGCACCGTGTATGGCTATTGGGGGACTCTGGTTACCCCAACCTGTCCTGGCTACTGACCCCAGTGAGGAATCCCAGCACCAGGGCAGAGCAACGCTACAATGAGGCCCATGGGCGGACTAGGAGGTAATCGAGCGGACATTCGGCCTCCTGAAGGCCAGGTTCAGGTGCCTCCATATGACAGGTGGGTCCCTATTCTACTCACCGAAGAAGGTGTGCGACATCATCATCGCCTGCTCCATGCTCCATAACTTGGCATTGAGACGCCAGGTGCCTTTTCTGCAGGAGGATGATCCAGATGACGGTGTTGTTGCAGCGGGGGAGCCTGGGGAGCCTGTGGACAGTGATGAGGAGGAAGCTGATGAAGATGAAAACGACAACAGGGAGTCAGTCATAGAGCAATATTTTCAATGAGACACAGGTGAGTACAATTTCATGTTTCACATTATATTACATTTCACACGTCTACCTCTATCCTGTACCTACATTTCTCTCCCTATTTGTTAACTGAGTTGTCCCCTTCCATTTCAGTTTCACTAATGTGTTGACCTACGTGTCAACAGCTTGCACCCTTGAAAGGCTTGTGATGTGTGACATTGGTATGTTGACCTTCCAATGGCTAACCTTTTTTAACACTGTAATTGACAATACAAAGTTCACAATCATTGACTGACTCCAATATTATTGAGGTTTCAAGGGTGTTTATTGAAGTGCATAAAAATGTAGGGGGGTTCTGAAATGGGGAGAGGTCATGGTGGAATAATGTCCATAGCAGAGTCCAGTCAATTAGTCTCACAGGTACATTGCACATCTGGCCAATGGAAGTGGAGCTGGGGCAGTTCCAATCTGGACAGGTAACAAAGTGGGACTGTGGGGGACAATCAAGGTAGTCTTATTTCCTGGCGGGGGTCTTGCCATCTTGCTCTGTCCTGTTCCTGGATCTCAGGGCCCGCTTGCGTGGTGGTTGTCTGTCTGCTGGGGGTGGGGTGCTGGTGTGGTTGTCCTGTGGCGGGCGTCCTGTCCCCTAGCGCCGGCGGAGGTGGTGGGCAGTTCGTCGTCCTGGCTAGTGTCAGGGGCCCCTTGGAGTGCCACGGTGTCCCTCAAGGTCTTTTGAATGTCCGTCAGCACCCCTACGATGGCGCCCAGGGCAGAGCCGATGGTCCTGAGATCCTCCCTGAACCCCAAATACTGCTCCTGCAGGTCCCTGTTGTTGTTGGGGTGGTGGGTTAGCCTGGGTGCCCTGTAGTGGTAGACACACCGCTGATTGACCTGTCCTGGGTAGGGAGGTATGGGTCCGCTGGGTGGGTGCTGTGCTGGTGTTCCCAGAGGGTGGCAGTTCGGTGTTGGGCTGTGGCTGGGCAAGGGGAACCGACTGTCCTGAGGCCCACGATGGTCCGGGCTGGTCATCAAGATCCAGTAGGGCAGAGCTGCTGTCGTCACTGTGGGCCTCTTCTGGGGGTGTAGTGGTGTTGTCTGGACCCTCTGGTGTGGTGACGGTCCTTCGGGTTCCTGCAGGGGTATGAGAACATGATTATTGCATGTGTGTGTTTCATGGTGTGCAATGGATGGGTGTGCGTGAACCCCAGTGCAGGCATTCCTGTGTGGGGGCTTCTGTGGTGATGGTTGGGGGGTGTTGTGGGTCTGTGCAGTGGGCATGCTTTAGTGATGGGTGTCCATGCTTAGTTGTGTCATGCAGGTCTTGGGGTTGGGATGGGTGGTTGGTGTTATGGGTAGATTAGTGAGGAGTTAGGGTGATAGGGGAGGGTGTGAGGGTGGGGGTGTGTGGTACCATGCAGGTAGGGTGGGGGATATGATAGTGAAGATTAGACTTACCAGTGTCCGTTCCTCCGACCACTCCTCCGGATGCAAGATGGACAAGACTTGCTCCTCCCATGTTGTTAGTTGTGGGGGAGGAGGTGGGGGTCCGCCGCCAGTCCGCTGTACCGCGATGTGGTGCCTGGATACCGTTGAACGCACCTTCTCCCGTAGGTCGTTCCACCTCTTCCTGATGTCCTCCCTATTTCTTGGGTGCTGTCTCACAGCGTTGACCCGGTCGACTATTCTTTGCCATAGCTCCATCTTCCTGGCTATGGATGTGTACTGTACCTGTGCGCCAAATAGCTGTGGCTCTACCCTGATGATTTCCTCCACCATGACCCTGAGCTCCTCCTCGGAGAAGTGGGGGTGTCTTTGGCGTGACATGGGATGGTGTGTGTGGGGTGGTGTATGTGTTGATGAGTGTGGTGGGTGTAGAGGTATGTGGTGTTTTGTGCGTGGATGTTGTGTGGGTGATGGTGTAGTGTGCCTCTGTGTGATGGTGTTATCTATTCTGTGCTGTCTCTCTCTGGCCTTCGTCTATAATTTGTGGTCGTAGGGGTTTGTGGGTGATGTGAGTGTGTGTTTTATATTGTATTGGATGTGTGGGAGTGGTGTTTGTATGTGTATCAGGTGTGTGTATTTTGAATTGTCCTATGTGGCGGTGTTTTGGAGAGGTGTGTGTATTTTGAGTGCGGCGGTGTGTACCGCCAATGGAATACCGCAGTTGAAAGACCGCCGCGTGGATTCGTGGGTCGTAATAGCATGGGCGTGTTTCTGTTGGCGTGGAGGTGGAGGATTTGTTTCCGCATATTTATCGCTGACCTTTGGTGTGGCGGACTTGTGTGGGTGTCTGAATTTCGGTGGATTCCGTGATGTGTGTCATAATAGCTGTGGCGGTCTCCCACCGCCGCCGCGCTGTATTGGCGGTCTTCTGCACGGCAGTAAGCGGCTTTTACCGCCAATGTTGTAATGACCCCCTTAGTCTAGTATTGATTTCAGGAGATATAATTTTCATAATGTGTGTTCTAACCTTTTTCTTACTACAGGTCTCCTTCCCAGCTGTTTCCCTTCCCAATCCCCTCTTCCCCTCTTGAACTCTCTTAGCCTCTGTGGTTTATCTATCAGAGTCTTGGGGCTGTTCAGTGGTGGAAGTGTTGGGAACGTGCGCAGACCCCAAGGATCTGGTGACTCTGTCACCTTTCTCTGTTCTACCCAACCCCAAGCTGCCCCTGATGTTGTCAAACAATATGCTTCACCCCCAAAATAAACCCTCAGCTTGGCCGAGAACACAAAGCTTTTCCAGCTGCATGCTCTAGCGTTTTCGCTTGACATCAAGAAATATCTGTTGGTGCTGCTGTACCACTTAGGTAATGTCCATGTTATTTTGTGGGATTTGAGTATTATCGTACTGACTCTGTGAAAAGCCCTCATGATAGCGTCTCTATCTGTAACATTAACATATTGCATATTACCAGGGTACACTGGAGCTCTGTGCAGGGTCAACAGCATTAAAGTACAGTGGCTCTTTTACTAACAAAGGAAGGTGAAAAATCACTGAATGGTAACTATGTCCTGGAGTAACCAATGATTAAGTGTGCAGCTCGTGCTTCCTCCAGACCCTCAGGGAAACCTACTACTCAGGGTCTGTTCCTGAGAGTTTCCTTCTCTGCATTGTTTTCTCTAGTCGCCTAGCCAGGTCTGATCTTCTATCGCTGATATGCATCCCTATGCTTCAGTGACTATTTCTGCGTTCTTTTGAAAATCTTACCTTAAGATTGAAACATCTGTTTGAATTTCTCCAATACTCCTTTCTAGGGATGTTCTATATTCTTTGAAAACTTAGTGACTAGCCTCTCCCAAAGAGCGTCTGTTATTTTCCTCTGCTGTTGTGGTGTTGATTTGAAGGATTGATTGTAGGCATAGTCATGCTTTTAGGGTACAAGGTGTCCTTCTCTGAAATAAAATTGTTACCACCATTCATCACAACCAATACTTTTTGTCTGTGAGAAAGTGGATAGTAGTCCAACAAAATATAGGCACAATTCTTGTTAACTCCAGTAAAGGTTTCACTGATTTAAACCTGAGTTCTACCCTTAGTAGCTATGGAACAGAGAAGACAAGCTTAACTTAAGAAAATATTTAAAGCATTTAGAAGTAAAAAGTTAAAAAGTTAAAACACGAAACAATAAAACTCCCACTCCAATTTTGAACAAAAGAGATTATTTAATGAACAAAATGACTCCAAAACAACCAAAACGCAAAAAGGAACAGGAGATATGAACTTTTAAAGTTTAAAATAAAAATAGTGCCAGAAAGCACAAAATTCCAACCATGGGCAACGTGTTGCAGTAGTCTGCGACAAGGGAAAAGTTTAAGGTTGACTGCGATAGAGCGTGGATAAGGTACACAAACTGGATTGGTTCCAGTCAGAAAGTTACCTTCACACTTGGAAAATTTCCAAGATGGGACAGTCCTCTGCAGGTCAAGGCTGCAGGTTGGATCTGAAGACGTACTTGTCAACAATGGATTGATGAAGGAAAAGCTCTCAGTGAACTATCAATGAAGGCAGGAAATGCTCCTGGGGGAAGTCCAGAGCTCATGCCCAGGAAGCTGCAGAAGTCAATCAGATGATGCTTGGCATTGGGTCTGATGAAGCTTTCTAACTCTTCTGAGCTGAGCAAGGCTGCAAGCTATAGCCAAAGAAGTTTCTAGATCATTGGAAGCCAGTCGACGCTGTGCCCACTGAATCAGATTTGCTGATGCAGAAAAAAACTTGTGGAAGCTGCAGCGAAGGCAGGCCCACCAGGATTAGAGCCTCAGTGAACTGGCTGTCATGTTGGCCCTGGTTCTCTAGGTAGGAATTTTGGAAATTGTTTCTAAGTCTGTGATTTTAGGTTTAGGAAGAAGGAGTACACTTTGACACCAGCCAATGGTTCTAGGACCTCATGAACAGGATTTGTGGGTTAGGATTAGTTTAGGCCATATTTCAACGGAAACCACCAGCAGGTCCCATGGCTGGTCCAGCTGAAATCGGTCAGATGGTTTCTTATGGGAAAGTGGGCTTCTTGCAACTTTTGTGTCCCTGTAGCTTAATAGGAGGTAAGTCAATTGATCCTTGGAGTCCACTTCTTTATCCAGGGTATAAGTGGGACCAGGTCCAGCCCTTAGGGTACTCCTCACAGGACTCAACAGCAGGTGCAGTCCTTCTTCAGTCTTCCACAGGTCTAGTAATGTTCAGAAGAGGGTGGTGGGGTACCATAATTATGACTGACACTAGCCTGTGTGTGGAGGGTGACTCCTGGCTCTACTCTAACCTATAAGCAAAAAGATCCCAATGGTAACTCTAACCTCTTTTGCAGCAGTTCCTTACTACAAACAATTGCACAGTGTCCCCTTCTGTCTAAAGCCAAGATGAAGCTTTCTGCACTCTGTGCCCATTCTAGAGGTATGGCCAGGAGAACGGGAAACCTCTCCTTTGTGTTCACTCAAAACCTGTTCTGGGGGCAGCTCCTTTCCCACTAGACTTGGGGCCTAACTGACTAGAGGGACAAATGACAGGGTAGGTCCAGGTGTTAGCTACATCTGTCCATGACAGAGTAGGCAACTTTGAAGTAAATTAGGTTTCTGGACCCTGTCCAGATGCCACCCTGTCCAGAGGAACAGAACATGTCCCCATACCCAAAGCCTTTGTTTCAGCTCTGGGAGCAAGTTCACACCTCGTCAAGGAGCTATTCAGCTCCTGAGTGACATTTGGAAGTTATTGGGAATTGGCTTCACGAGGCCCCTTCCTAGGCTAAGATAACTTTATTAAATGTAATAAGGCAAAGCCTGAGATAACGTATTCCAATGCTTACCTATTGACCAGCTAACCCTGATGCAGTGAAAATAGCTTTGAGAGCCTTCTCACTGTAAGGACGTTTGACATTGAACTTTTACATGTCCTACTTTTGAATGCTCTGCACCCTGCCTTATCGTCATTTAAGAACTGCATAAAGGTGACTTATTAGTACTCAAAAGGAGGTTTAGGCTTGTCAAAAGGGGTTATTTTTACAGGCTGAATTTGCATTTCAACATGCTCAGCCATGTTACTGGTAGTAGGTCTGCAGTCATGGTTTGCACTTTAACTTCATTAGTGGCACAAAGGGCCTCATTACGAATCTGGAGGTCACTAAACCGCCAGACTAGTGGATGGCGGTCAGACCAATGCCAGTGCAGTAGTCCGACTGCCACATTACAACCCTGGCGGTCAGGCTGCCAGGGAACCGCCAACTCTGCAGGTGGCGGCAGTCCTGATCTGCCAGGGCAGCGCTGGACCCCCCTGGCCAGCACCTTTGCAATGTTCACTGACTTCTTTGCAGACAGTGAACATTTTGAGGGTGCTGGTGCAGCCTGCGCTCTACAGCATTGCCGCTGGCTCCGAGCCAGAGACAATGCTATAGGCTTTTCCTAGTAGCCCAGAGGGTGGAAACTCAGGTTTCTGCACACTAAACAACCCTAAAGTGTGCTGCAGTTCCCTAGTGACATTTAACTTGCAAGCCCTTGGTACACCGTGTACCAGAAACTAGGGACTCACAGGTAATTTAAATATGCCGTTTAGGAGTGTAGCCACTTTCAATGTGTTTTAGGGGTCAGAGAACATGACCTGGGAATCAGTTGGTAGTGTCCCTGGGCACAGAGTCACAATACCAGCACCATCATTCGAAAACAAATGAGAGTGGTCATGCAAAAAGTGTCATTATCCTACACTGACCTTAAGGAAAGACGTTAACATTTGGCTCTTCAATGAACCTTAATCCTTAGATCTTATCCTGGAAATACATCGGATGTAACAGATGCAAGCTCCAGGAAACTATTTTGGAGTTACAGTGCATTACCAGTAAATATCCTAAAAATAAACAAATAATTGTTTACTATGGGAAACCATAATATATTTCATCATGTTGGACTATGTTGTATTGTTGCATTTGTCTTTGGCCATCATATCTATATTATTTGTTATTTTTCTTTCTTCACAATGGAGATTGGATTAGGTGTTGTTTAACTGTTGATTACATGGATAGGCTTAGGGTGTTTCCCAAGATCTGCATGGCGCTTCGAAGCAGTGGTTTGATTTATGTGGGTACAAGTCTTGTGGCTGATAGGATGTGTGTGCTTACTCCTTATTTCTGCTGGGCTCAACATCTAGGTCTCCAACATAGGTTAATATATGTCCTCCATCACTATGGCAAAAGTGGTGGTGCACATCCTTGGTCAGTTTCTCCTCCAGATGTGGCAGTCTCCGATCTCCTCTTTTCAGTGCTTGAATTCTGGGTTCCTCTTTCAGAATCCCTGGTGCTAAGGGTATGGCACAAAAGGAAGCCGTCAACCCCCTCTGGCCTCCAGTCTAGTTTTCTCTGAATTGGAGGGATCCATATATCTTGTAGTAGGTGTTTTTTGTCAATTGGTTGTCATTCCACCAGCATCAAGTCTGTGTAATCTAGGTGATGTTAAGTGTCTAAGATCAAGCATGGGGCTACAGCAGGAGCCTCCACACCTGTCAGAAATTACCTGTTACGGTATAGAGTGTGCACTGTTGCTATGCCATCTTTCCAAGGACTGACATGGGCCAGGTATGAGAGGAGGGGAGCGCAACACCCCCAGCACAGCAATGTCTTTTCAATAAC
Source organism: Pleurodeles waltl (assembly GCF_031143425.1). Classification (NCBI taxonomy): domain Eukaryota; kingdom Metazoa; phylum Chordata; class Amphibia; order Caudata; family Salamandridae; genus Pleurodeles; species Pleurodeles waltl. The sequence continues at coordinate 928,692,607 of NC_090439.1, read as the reverse complement.
TCCTCTCCATGTTTTCTTCAGGATGTGGACATGCCAATGCTTGTACGAAGAGCTGGGCAACAGTGCAGGGCGCTTCAAATGCCCCTCCTCACTTTCTAACTCCTGGTGTCTCTGGAGCCCAGTGTGCGACATGTCACCAGTTGATTCACTGTCTCTAGGGTGGTCCTTCTGTTGGTCACTATTGGCTCCCCTTAGCTTATTGTGTACTTGTCCATGGTTGGAGAGGTACTCTGTAGACAGTTATTTACACAGCAAGGCTATATTTTTCTGCTCGGGCCCTGACCTCAATAGTGTCAGCTGGTACTTTGCTGGTCTCTTCCTGGAACCCAAATGGACACTCTTGTTGCTTACGTAGCCTGAAGGAAGGCACCACACAGCCACCACTCAGAGATCTTTCCCTCTGGTAGCCCTTCCTATTTGTGTCTTCTCCCCTGCACTGCATGCACCACCATCATGGCCACCAGCCAGGGATAGGCATGGCCACAGCTCCTCCACCTACCATGAGCTCCAGTTCTGAGTCCCAGAGCATTGATAATCCAGAAAACCTGGATCAGCTCGCCTGAGCAACCACGTGGTTGTGGCCTCACTGGGTTATTAGGTTCTATTCTGCAGCCCGCCAAACCCAATGTCAAACTTCTTGTGGCGGATGTTTCTTCCTGGGCATATGTCAAAGTCATTCCAAGCTTCTTATTTGCTGTTCTGCCACATTGATACTCAAAAAGAACCTAGGTATTCAGCAAATCATTTGAGAAACCTTTTACAGGGTAAATAGATTGCCACTGTTCTGAGAGAAATCTCCTTATGGTGGTTTCCCCGGGAAAGGGAATGATATAGAGCATCAAATAACAGGAGGAGAAAGCTCCATTCCTCTCAGATACCCTACACAAATAAAATGCTACAGGTGGGAGCAAAACCTTGTCAGGCCAGTGCATGTGAGCTTCTCTTGGGCATGGAGACAAAAAGAGGCTATTAATGGAATAACCATGTTAAATTGCTGTCCATCAAAAGTAAACAGTAACACTAACTTATTGGATCATTTTGAGAAAAAGCATCTCAGAAGCATATGTATACATTGACTGGGAAACAAAATGTGACAAAATAAATAGATAATATCTGAAATAAATATTTTTTCATTTTAAAATGTGACTATGACTCTACTTCATATCCGAGCACACATGTAATGCGATGGTACAAAGCAAGTTTCGTGCAGGGGCTTGGTTCGGATTTCCCTATGCATCTTGACTGCTCACTTCAGAAATGCCACTTGCTTTGTATGAGACTGCCCATGCATCTTTAGAGCTGTAGACACAGGGTAAACAATGGAAATGTGGACTTGGATGATTGTTATTTTGTGTAGATTTTGTTTCAAGATAGTAATGTGTTCCAGGGGAGCTAGGCATATTTCTCCCACACTTAACAACGGCTGGTACATTTGCAATACATTAGGTCTGAGTTAGATAGATCGTGTACCATAATCTTACAAGAAATTGAAAGAAATTGAAAAGGGCACATAAAGCATAGAGATATTGCTTTATTTTAGCGAGGCCCACACCAAGTAGACTGTACACAGCTTTTTTTCATTTTTTTAATTTCTTCAATTCATATTCTTGGCCTTTGCCTAGACTGGGCTCAGCTAAACTGCTGTCTAGGTTTTGTATGTTAACCGTTTCCTACACCTATGTAAAGCCAGGGTGTGTTACATTGGACAAGCTATCAGAGTTATGTATGCATTTATGTGGTAGCCAAGAAACAGCTACCTGGTATAAATTTTGCAATAGTACTTCAAAATTCATTTTAGAATGTTTATATAAATATCAAGTTGTACATTTTCACTTTAGCTTTGTATTCAGCCTCATCTCTGCTAATCGCCATTTTGGTTCAGATTCTCACCGCGTTGAGAAACAGTGACTGCGGTGTCCAAGTATTTTGGTGACTAAGGGCCAGATGTAGTAAGCCGTTTGCATGTCACAAACTGCAAAAATCACAGTTTGCGGCATGTAAACGGCCGAACGTGATGCTCATTCCCCAATTTGTGAATGCGACTCGCAAATAGGAAGGGGTGTTCCCTTCCAATCTGCGACTTGCATCGCAATTCAGAGTTGCTTTGTGACCGCGAATGCAGTCGCAAAGCAACTCGCAGTTACCACCAGTGTCACACTGTTGGTAACTCATTCGCAAAAGGGAAGGGGTCCCCATGGGACCCCTTCCCCTATGTGAATGTCGGCAAAAATATTTTTTCAGAGCATGCCTACTCTGAAAAAAAACTAAACCAAATGGTTTCGGTTTATTTTTCATTTTGCAACTCGTTTTCCTTTAAGGAAAACGGGCTGCAAAATGAAGAAAAAAAACCTGCTTTATTTATAAAGCAGTCACAGACATGGAGGTCTGCTGACTACAGCAGGCCACCATCCCTTTGAGTGCAGGGACTCGCTATGGGATCGCAAAATGCGACCCACCTCATGAATATTGATGAGGTGGGTCTTTGCGACCCCATAGCGAGTCGCAGAAGGTGTCTGAAACACCATTCTGCATCCTATTTTGCGACTTGCAAATTGCGAGTCAGTCAGACTCGCAATTTGCAAGTCGCAAAATTGGATTTTCCTACATCTGGCCCTAAGAGCTCTATTTATCAAAGAGTTGCATTGCCCATCCATCATGGAAGGTGATGCAAGGACAATGCAATTCTTAAGTTACATTTACCAAGCCACGCAAGCAAATCCAGTGTAACACAAGGCAGTGCAAGTTTCTGCCTTGCATTACTCTGCTCTGAGAAGGTGTTACACGGGTAGCACGTTGGTGTTCAAGTGCATTCACCCATGCTTTCTGCTACATTTTCAGATTTACCAAGTCTGGTAAAACTAGGAATGCATCAAAATCATATGTCTTACTGATAGAGGCACTACAAGGAGAAACAACTTTATTTCTCCTTGTTGTTTCCTTCTAATTGCGCTGCATTCTTCAGCACACTTAGAGAAAAACACCTCTAAGGTTTTTTTTTGTGAAAGAATGTGCCCCTTCCTGCACAAAAACAATCCTACCAGTAACTCATGTACCTTTGCACCATGGTGCAAGGGTGGCTGTGTTGGCAATAGGCAGCACACAGCACATCAGTGCACAGAAAGAGCAGGAATGCACAATACCTTGATAGATGTGACGCATTCCAGCCCTCTCTATTTGACACTGAGCAGCACAGCAAGTTTTCTTGCTACATTGCTCTACATCAAATAATGAAAAATCTGTCCCTAAGGAGGTGAAATTTGGACAGCACTTGTCATTAAGGTTTTTGTAGGACACATACTGTGGTTCACCAAGATGTTGGATACCATGATTCTCACAGGGCTGGACTGGTAACCTAAAGCAGTCCTGGCAAGGTTTGTCAGTTCAGCCCCCTTATGGTGCTTAGTAAGTGAACACAGCGAGCGATCCTGACCACGACAAGGGGGATTTGGAGGTGGTTTTCCCCTCAAGAACATTTGGGGAAATATGACAAAAATAGAGTGTTCAAGTGTATTAGCTTTTAAAGCATTGTAAATGATGAACTTACAGTATGCCAAGATACTATAATCTTTGTTGGGGCTCTTCAACGGTTTTCTCACTTTCATCCTTCAACAGTGTTTTGCATCTCTCCCATTATTTCATAGCACCTATCATACCAGTGTAGGGAGCCCGACCACTTTACATCACACATTGAATAAATCAATAAATCAGTATTTGTAGGCTGCAACACTGTCACCCTGGAGGGTATCTCTGTACTGGGATGTGTGGTGTATATCAAGACCCAGATCTTGAGCTTCTTTCTTCAAGGGAGGATGCTGTTCCAATGTGCAGGGGCAGGTCATTCCAGGTCCTGGTGAGACAATACAGGAGAAGGAATGGCCACGCTCCAGCTGCAACAGATTCTGGGTGTGTGTGCGAGGCAGGCATGTGGTGGGTTGGTGGAAGGTCAGCCGGTGGTTGACCTAGGATGGTCCTTGATCACATAAGGCCTTGTAGCATGCATAAGGAACTTAAACTGGCATCTCTTCTGAATGGAGAGCCAGTGGAGTTTTCTAAGGGGCGGGACCCATTTGGGGATGTCCAGGACAAGTCTGGCTGCCACGTTCTGTGTGGTCTGGAGTATTTTCAGGAGCTGGATGAAGATGCCAATGTAGAGTGTGTTGCCATAATCGAGGCGGCTGGTCACGAGGGCCTGGGTGACAGTTTACCTGGTCATGACTGGGATCCATCTGAAGATTCTATGGAGCATGCAGAGGGTGTGGAAGTAGGAGGAGGCAACTCCATTGATCTGTCACTTAATTGTCATTCAGGATAATACTGAGGTTGCAAGCATGGTCTGTAGGTGTGAGAGTGGGTTTGGTTCGGCTGGCCTCCAGCTGTGGTTCTGGATTGACGTGTTTCTGCCAAAGATCAGTACTTCCACTTTTTCTGATTTGAGTTTGAGGCAGTTTACGTTAATCCAGTCTGCTACATTGGGCATGGTGTTGCAGAAGCCAGTTCTAGGGGCGGAGGGGTCTTAGGTGAGCAAGAGGATAAGAATTGTATCACTTGCGTGGGATATGATGTTGAGACCATAGGATCTGACAATGGCAGCAAGTGGGTGGTCATGCAGGTGTTTAACAGTGTGGGACTGAAGGAGGATCCTTTGGGTATGCTGCATATGATATTCTTGGGTTCGGAGGTAAAGGGAGGCAGCAGGATGCTCTGAGTATACCTGTCAGGATGGAGGCGATCCATCTGAGGGCAATCTCTTGTATGCTAATGTTGTGGAGCCTGTTGATGAGGGTGTGGTGGGAAATGGGGTCAAAAGCAACTGAGAGGATGAGAATTATGAGGGCAGCGGTCTCCCTGTGATAGAGGAGTGTTCTGACATCATATGTGGGTGCGATGAGTGCGGTATCTGTGCTGTGGTTGGCACTGAATCCTGATTGGGAGGTGTGAAGCTGGTTGTTCTAAGTATTGGGTAAGTTGTTGATTGATGGCCTCTTGGGTACTTTGTTGGGGTAAGGGAGCAGAGAAATTGGTTGATAGCTTTTGAGTTCACTGGGGTCGGTGAATGGCTTCTTTAGGAGGTCATCTGATTTCTGCGTGTTTCGATTTGTCCAGGAACACTGCTATGAGAACGGAGGTGTTGAGGATGCTGGTTAGTTCTGTGCTGATGTGATTGTATCTGAGGTTGAAGATGGGGCATGGGTGGATGGGTGCTCCGGAGTGGATGGTTGACATGATGGTCGATGTGGATTGTGCAGTGAACCGTGTCCATGTGGTGATCTCCCAATTTTTTGTGTTGGTTGGTTGTGACTACTGAGGTTGCAGACTGTGTGTTAGGTGTCATAGTTATTGTAGATGGTGACAATATTTCTCTGAAAGTAGTCTGAGAGGGTGTCACAGAGTTCTTAGGAAGGGTGGTTTGTGTCCTCTGTGGCTGACGGGTATTCTTTGACTACTTTGAATAGTTCTTTCATGTGGTTGGCTGCTGTGTCAATGGGAACAGTTATGGCTGCCCTCTTGGCCTCCTTGATTTGCCGGTGGTAGTTGCTAAGGGCTGATTTGTAGGTGGCCTTGTCAGTAGGGTTCCTGCTGGATTGCTGTTGTTTCCCGAGTTGGTAGCAGCTGCACTTGGTGTTTTTTTTTTTTGCGCTGGGGTGTGCCAACTGGCTTGTCATGCAGTTTTGTTGGTTCTGGCTGGCATCAGTGGGGTGACTCTGTTGACAAATTCAGTTATCCAGGTTGAAAATTTCTTGATGGCCTGTTCTCGGTCTGATGAGGTCTTGGTTTGGGAGGTACAGAAGGTCTGAGTCCACTGTGTCTCTGTTACCTTGCCCCAGCTGTGGTGGTTGGAACCATGGAGCTTGGTGATGGTATGCTGGGTGCCGGCGATGTTGAAGAGAAGAATGGTGAGGTCAGACCATGTGAATTCTGTGACGTTGCTGAATTTGACTCTGTTGCTGGAGGTGAAGATGGAGTTGAGTGTGTGTCTGGCTTTGTGCATGGGTTCAGTGACTAGTTGGGCTAGGCCAATGTTGCTCATGTTCTCCAGGAGAGTGGCAAAGCTGGTGCTGTTAGGGTCATTGATGTGGAAATTGATGTCCCCAAGTATGACATAATGATTGGAGTTGATTGCAAGGGGGACGATAATGTTGGAGATGGCATCACAGAAGGTCAGTCGAGGTTCAAGGGTTCTGTATATGAGGGTGTCTCTTCCTGTTGTCTTGCTGTCAGTTTGTATCTGGAAGTTGAGGTGTTCCATAAGAAATGTGGGGTCATTGTCGGTGACAATGCATCTGATGGTATCCTTGAAGATGATAGCGATGCCTCTGCCGTGTTTGTTGGGGCAGTCTTGGTGAATCATCTTGTAGCTGTCAGGTTTTGCTGTGGCTATGTCAGGGTTCTAGGAGGGGTTGAGCCTAGTTTCGGTGCTGAAGGCTTCATCAGGAGAGACTGAGGTGATTGTGTCCCAGACTTCTGTGGCATATTTTCAGAGGTATCGGGCATTGAGCACGATGCACTGAAACAGTTTCAAGTTGTTTGGGTTGTTTGTGGTCTTCCAGGTGGGTGTAGTGCAGGATCCTGTGTGGGCTGGTAGCTCTTTGATGCAGGAGAAGCTGCAGTGTTGGCAGGTGAATGGTCCTCCAGTTGCTCGAGGGGAGGAGATGAAGCACTTTCGTTCCCATTGTCTGGGGTCCAGGCCCAGGATCTCCTCCACAGTGTAGCAGCGGGTGGGGGGAGGGCCAGGGTTCCTGGCACTAGGTGTGGTCCAGGCATGGACATGCACAGACAGGCTTGCTTTTAAGCTTTTTTGGGTCACCACTGTTGCAGCCATGCTGCAGCCTCCATTAAGTGGGCTTGTGGAAGGTCGGGTGTGGGTGGGAAGAGGTGGGACAAGGGAAAAAACAGTGGGAAGTTGCCTGGAAGCAGGCATGAAGCATGTGGCAAAGAAAAAAGCAGAAATTAAAGGCAAAAGCTCAGAGAAAGAGGCAGAAATTAAATACAGAAAGCAGCAGAAATGACAGGCAAAGCTCAGAGAAAGAGGCAAACATGAAAGGTAGAAATAGTAGAAAGTAAAATGCAGAAACAGCAGAAATGAAAGGCCGAAAGCGGCACAAATGAAAGGCATAAAAGCTTGGAGAAAGAGGCAGGAAAGTATGGCTAGGATCTAAAAGAGGTTGCACAGAGGACAGAAGTGGGATTGCAGGTGAGCGAACTGCAGTTTTTGGTCAGGAGACATGTCGCAGGGGAACTGGCACAGGACCTGCTCAATGGGATTGCACTGCAGCCTCCAGTAAGTAGGTCCTGGGGCAAGGGAGGGGCACTGGGTGACAGGAGTAGGGCAAAATGGCGGGAAGTGGGCATGAAGCATGCAGCAAAAGAAAATAGCAGAAATGAAAGGCAAAAACTTAGAGAAAGCATCAGAAATGAAAGGCAAAGCTCAGAGGCAGAGATGAAAGGCAGAAATTGCAGAAATGGAATCCAGAAAGCAGCGGAAATAAGAGACTAAGCTCAGAGAAAGTGACAGAAATGAAAGGGAGAAATGGCAGAACGTAGACACGGCAGAAAGGAAAAGCAGAAAGCCACAAAAATTAAAGGCAAAGCTCAGAGAAAGAGGCCGAGATGAAAGGCAGAAATGGTAGAAAGTAGAAAGCAGAACAGCAGAAATGAAAGGCAAGAAAGCTCGGAGAAAGAGGCAAAAAAGAAAGGCAAGGATTTGAAAGAATTTGCACAGAAGGCAGTAGTGGGAGTGCAATTGAGCGAACAGCAGCAATTGATCAGGAGACCTGTCGCAGGGGAACTGGCACTTGACCTGATGTGTCCCATACAGAGACAATGAATCATATGTGTATAAATAGGTGTATAGCAAATGTTACATAATACAAAGGAAACTATAAGGTGTAGCATTCACGTCAGCCATATTATTAAGTATTTTTAAGAGTGCTTGGTCTGGAAAAGCACAAACTCAAAATCCAGAATGTCACACAGTAGTTATGGTTGGCTTTACTAATAAGAGTGTATTTCTACCCAAACAAACCCTTTTGAGAAATATTAGGATAACAAAAATGTGAAAAAAACATAACTTTCTAACCAGTACCATGCAGTTTGCATACATCTCGTCAATGGCAGTTCGTAGCTCACTGTGCTAGATTACGATTATAACTTATGAACTGCACATTAACAAAAGGATCTCTATGCAAAAACCCACTGAGCTATGCACATAAAAACTGTTCTGTGATCTGCATGGTACATGTTCTTGCAACAGGCATAGTTTTAGATGAGTCAAAACTGCCGCTGGACAAAACTCTGATCTCTCCAGCAGGTACATTAAATCCCATAGTTACACTTTTATTGTTGCGTGAAAACTGCTAGATTTACAAGGAATTCTGCTGCGGGTACTTTTAAAACTGCTACACTGCTACAAAACTAGCCTCTGCAGCAACACTGGACCTACCCTTCCAGCCTTTCCGGAAAATGCCCAAGGCCTGGTACAACGATACCCAGTATGGTTGATTCAGCCTTGGGTTCTCAAAACGCTGTGACAGAAATATAAAGAGGGTGCCTGACCACTACCAATGATTGTTCTCTCTAACACATATGTTCAAAATTTCTTCGAAAAACTCTTATAGCATAAACATGTGGAGCCCATCAATGAAGAGAAAGTCATTATTGGATACCTTTTGTACCATCCACCACCCGAGTTCATCTGCTTCAAAAAAAAAAAAAAAACGTGAATGACTCTTGTCTCCTGTTTTGAACTGTGGTAGTGTATGCGTCTATCTGCTGTATGACTTTGTTGTACACTGCAGCTAAGTTGTTGAAGAGAACGTTTATCCACAGACTTTCTGAAGTATATAATGGAGACATACTATTAGAATTTTTGAAATCCACGTTCTGTTTAAGCTTAGGGAAGGAACTATTCCTATCCACAGCCTAGTCATCAGCTCATGACATCATCACCATGGTCACCGGTCAAGTCAATGTGATTAAGGGAAGCCTGGTGATAAAAACGCTGCCTGTCACTCTCTCCCTCTTGAACATTAGACACAATTTTCACAACACTGCTGTCATGTCTTCTCTTGCACAACCCTTGGATGCTTCGCTCTGCATCCTAGTCCTGCTTAAAATAATCATTTGCCATACAATTTACTAAAATTTTTTTTACTTAATTAATTGTTTTTATTCGGGTTGGTCCTGTTTTACTTATCTTTATCCATTCAATATTCCTAAGTCACTATCTCACGGTTAGGTCTGCAGATCGACCAAGATACTGGATGGATACATAATCATAAAGTCTTAAACCCATCGGTGTTTGCGTATAGCTGAGTTTGTGTCATAGAACCTTAACACAAATGTCATCCGTTATCTTCTCCATTTCTCCCTGGCCAGTGGCTTTCTTACATATAAGAGCAATGACAAAATAGGACACTACACATCGTACACAGAATAAGATAAGGGTAACACATTGAGGTCAAACAATTTTCAAGTAACATCAAATATGTTTTATATACTTATTAATACTGGCAACAACACACGTTAAAAAACAATCAAAACGTACTGACCAATTTTACAATGTATTTTATTAAAACCTTGATTTCCCAGGGTTATTGTTACTAATAATGAGTATGTATCGGTCACAACCGTTTTTAAATTAAGGTAAGTTCCCTTTAGCTCCTCGGTTTTGCTGGTTGCATGACTTCTGTGCTCTGAAAGTAGTGTGCCATTTTGCATCACTGGACTTTCCAGTTCTCGAAAGCCAATATTTAAACACAACCTTTGAATACTTTTAGAACAATTATCTTATTCCCTCTCCGGAACACTAAGCAAAGGCATCGGAAAGATTGAAAGACATCGGGAAACGGCATCCTAACAAACCCAGAGAATTTGTCTTTGTTAGAAGACAACAAAGTGGGCAATCTGTATCAGCACTTCATAATGGCCATTCACATTTCAAAGAAGATCACCCAATAAGAAACCAATAAGAAACTATGAAAAAGTGCATTCCAACATTTCAATTTTCATTGACTGAGTTCTACCTCTTTTAAGCCTGAGGAAGAGTTGTTAGCAGAGGTCCATTGGGGCTTTGCTATGGGGGTCTATGCTTTGCTAAATACAATCTTCCCTGTGCCCAATAAAAGCAATTGATAGCATAGAAGCCTGTTTGACACTGGGTAGGCCTTAGGAAGAATTACCAAAGATGGCGCTTTCTGTTTTTCCTTCCGCAACTCTATAGTGAAAAGTACCTAAAATATGTCACCAGAGGTCATCCCCAGCGCTGCTTCTAGTGCTTGCTCTTTCTCTACTTCTGAGTCGTAAAATTTCCATGACACTTTTAGCATATACGTCTCTCAAATTTATATTGACAACAGAATCACGTGTTGCATTTTTCGTTAGCTTTTTCAAAGCCTCCCGCTGCCGCAGGGCTGCTTCCTTTATTTTAAGAGTAAAATAGCAGGCGGCAAAACGATCGTTTATGATGGCAATAGGCAATGCTAGTGCCAAAATTCCTGATAATATGCACAAAAAGGCCACTAGTTTTCCAATGGTAGTGTCCGGTCGCACATCTCCATATCCCACCGTGGTCATTGATGTGGTTGCCCACCACCATGCGCTCGGCACACTGGTAAAGGTGGTATCCGGAACTTGGTGTTCAACAGCATACTCCACCGCGGAAAATATTGAGACCCCCACGGACAGAAAGAGGAGAAGCAAGCCCACCTCTTCATAGCACTGTGCAATCGTCATCCCCAAGGACTTCAAGCCTGAAACGAAGATAATTGCCTTAATAGTCAACATTCAAAGTATTTTCATTCTCTGAACATTTACAAATACAACATATGAAAACACCTGCATAAAACACTTGTTTCCAAGAACAAATAGCCATCAATTAAAATAAACAGAATATTAAAAATTACGTCTGAAACTGCTTTCATTTTGATATGAAAAAAATTGCCAGTACATGCATGAACATTGTAAGAATGCCAAGAGGCAGTTTAGTGCGAAGTTGCAAAGTTGTGCCTTTATCAAGTTTAACAAAGATCTTTGGAAACTGCTGCAACTTCGTGATGGTTGCTAAGCTTGATTCTTATGCTACATACAGGTAAAGATGTACAAATTTGGTATTCAGATTCAAATAGTATTTTTAATAGGACTGGAAAATCACTTTTGAATTCAAAAAGTCAGTTTTCTACTTGTAAATGGATATAATCACACACATATTTTCGTGTGACTATATCTATCAGCGGAGCACTCCAAGCCTGGAATTTCCTGTAACTTTATGCACCCCAACAAGCCTATACATTTGTGGGTACTCACAAGCTCTTTTCTGAACCCTTTTTATCCTATAAAGGGGAGTTGGGAAAGGGAAGGTAATATCTCCCAAATAGGTGAGGTATAACGCCATACGATTCTCCACTGAGAAACATGTTTTCCCAAAAGAAAAGGAATGCAAGCTGAATATTTTCATTGGAATAAACATACATTTAAATATTAACTCGTGCATAAATGGAATTGTTAGAAATGGAGTTCCTGGTTGGCTAGGGTAGGCACCTTAGCCAGACAGGCACCACCAATCTAGTCAGGGCGAGGGAGTTACCCACCCAAGATAACCCTTGCTCTCCCCCTTGGTAGCTTGGCACAATCAGTCAGGCTTATCCCAGAGGCAATGTGTAAAGCTAATGCACAACACACAACACATGTGACACAATAAATACACAACAAAGGAAACACAACACCCAGTTAAAAATAAACTGTATTGCATAAAACATCATTAGACCAAAAGAGACATGTATCAGTAATCCCCTGCTAGACAAGCTGTCAGCAGTAGTAGGATAAACACATAGGTAACTGGTATTCTGCAACACAGTAGTCAGGTTGTCATTACCTCCAAAAAGCCACATGTCAGAATAAACATACTAGACATCATCATGATTTCACAGAGAAGAAACCTCCCCAAATGGCGTAAATCATAGAAAACATTACCCTCTATACATTGCTCAGTATCCCCAGTAGTGCACACCTCCTAACATGTCCTGGTAGTGTAAAACTCCTAACATACCACCATGAATCAGGGGCATTATCTTACTGAGGGAAAAAAAGGAAACACATATCACATGCAACAGGTCATAACAGAACAACAATGCAGCACCAAGGAAGGCAGAAATCACGTAGTGAGAAGACAGCCTCGAGAAGCATCACTACCAGCACCTTTCACCTGCAGGCTGCAGTGCACCTGCACTCCTAATACACAATATACAGTAGGCCTAGATCCACCACGCAAGGCACAGAGGCCCTCATTCTGACCTTGGCGGGCGGCGGAGGCCGCCCGCCAAAGTCCCGCCGTCAGGTTACCGTTCCGCGGTCGAAAGACCGCGGCGGTAATTCTGACTTTCCCGCTGGGCTGGCGGGCGGTCGCCTTCAGACCGCCAGCCAGCCCAGCGGGAAAGAGGCTTCCACGATGAAGCCGGCTCGGAATCGAGCCGGCGGAGTGGAAGCTGTGCGACGGGTGCAGTTGCACCCGTCGCGTATTTCACTGTCTGCGCAGCAGACAGTGAAATACATGTAGGGGCCCTCTTACGGGGGCCCCTGCAATGCCCATGCCAGTGGCATGGGCACTGCAGGGGCCCCCAGGGGCCCCGCGACCCCCCCTACCGCCATCCGGATCTCGGCGGTCCGACCGCCGGGATCTGGATGGCGGTAGGGGGGGTCGGAATCCCCGCGGCGGTGCAGCAAGCTGCGCCGCCGCGGAGGATTCAATGGGGCCGCGGTACACTGGCGGGACCCCGCCAGTGGTGCCGGTCCGACCGCGGCTTTACCGCCGCGGTCGGAATCCCCATTGGAGCACCGCCGGCCTGTCGGCGGTGCTCCCGCGGTCCTCCGCCCTGGCGGTCAAAGACCGCCAGGGTCAGAATGACCACCAGAGTCTCCTGGGCTCCTAATAGAAGGTAATCAGTACTCTGACGAGTACTTTATTCACAAAGGAGCTCACGCGCTCCTACTAAAAGTAATGTGGTCGGACAGGACTCGGCAGGGACAGGGTCCCTCACCCCCTGAAGCCATGAAGTGATCGCCCCATACCCGATATGCGCCTGGGTGAGGCAGAGCACCCTCACACTGCCTCAGTTACAGTGGTGAGCCTTTACCATGCTTCCTCACCTAGGTCTTGATGAACAGCCTCCCACTTCTCTGGAGGCTGTCCTCCCCAGCAATGTAGCCTAGTGAGGTGAGCCTCCTGGCTTGAGGTCTCACTCTTCAGTCATATCAGGCTACAGCAGTCATTTGGCAATCGGAGGTGCTGGGTTGTGCCCCTCGGACTAGTCCTGGGCAGAGTGAATAGAGGCCAGCTTTGTGAAATTCTGTAGAGTAAAAAAAAAAAACTCTGGAACTCCATGAAGCCAGAGTTCCATGCCCCCTGGAGTCCTCCTGAATGTGCCCATCTCAGAAGCGCTAAGCATGGACAATGCTTGGGCTTCTGAGATGGGTGCATCCAGAAGGGCGCAGGCAGTGAAAGCTGCCCTTTCAGGCCTCTTGTGCACTGGCCTGTCCTATGTGTAGCACACACGGGGAAGCCGGTGCACAAGAGGCCTGAAACAACATCTTTCTTTCGCTGCCTACGGCCCTGGCCTGAATTCAGACCAGGGCCGTAGGCAGTGAAAGCTGCCAGGCCTGTTGTGCACCAGCCTGCCCCATGTGCACTGCACAAGGGGCAGGCTGGTGCAGAAGAGGCCTGAAACAGTAGCTTTGGCTGCCTATAGCCCTGGCCTGTATTCAGGCCAGGGCTGTTTCAGTCATTGTTTGTGCAACAGTGTGCACAAACAACGACAAAACAAAGAAAGAGATGAGGACTTACATGGGTCTTCTCGGGGGCCCTCCTCTCCTCATTGTCCGATGAGTCTCCCTCCAGCTGATGCTTCACTCCCTGCAGACTGTCTGTGCTTGCGCTCATACTGGGCTGCAGCGTGCACTGGGTGAGCTCTGCTCCACTGGCGGGGCTTGCAAAGTTTGTTTGGTCAACTCCACACTCCAGGAGGAGCGTGGAGTTCTAAAAACTCCAGGGTACCAACTGCACCTCCTCCTTCCCAGCCCCCACCACACTGGGGGGAACAACTCAGCTCTCTCGGTGGTCCTGCAGGGAGAAGGAAAAATGTAGCACTCACCAGGCTCTATGTGCAGACAATTGGCAGTCCTCCCCACATGCTCAGCTAGGACAAGTGGCATGTCACTCGTGTCCAGCAGAGGGAATCCAGCCCCAAGGTCAGGGTGATGTGGGAGGGGTCACCAACTAGCCCCTGGAGACAAATACGGGGGCACAGGGCTGCAGGGCCATAGCAAGCAGGCCAGCACAAGGGGTCAAAGCAAGCAGTGGCAGTCCTTCTCAGTGACTTAGCAGGTCACAGATAAGCACAACAGCAGGGTGGTCCCAAGGCAGTTCCTGGTGAGTTCTTCCTGCAGCATCCAGTATCCAGTTCAGTCCATTAGTGTCTAAAGATGTGGTAAAAAAAAACTGTACTTAAACTTATTTTACACAGCCTCCACAAATGGGGGAGAGGGGTTCCAACTAGTACTAACCGGTTGCAGGAGCGTCCCCTTTGTCCTCCAGCACTGGCTACAGACATCAGTGGGGGGGTAAACAAGCCCTTTGTGTGAGGCCAGGGCCCAGCCTTTACAAATGCAGGTTTGCTCTGCTTCTCCTTCTCCCAGCCCAAGAAGACTATTCTATATGCAGATGCACTCTTGTGACACCTACACCCTCCCTGAGTACAGGCTGTCTGAAAGGTATGCACAAAGCCTAGCTGTCACTCAGCCCCAGACGTGGATTGGAGTCAAGCTGCAAAACACCAGACCAATAAGCACAGAGAAATGCAAACTTTCTAAAAGTGGCATTTCTATAATGGTAAAAAATAATCCACCTACACCAGTAAGCAGCATTTCTCACTACCATTACAACCATATCAAACAAGCATATGCCACCCCTCATAGATTAGACAATACCACTAAGACAGATGTTAGGACATTTCCAATGTTATCCTATGAGAGAGGCATCACTCACAGTAGTGAGAAACCATACAGACTGTTTGTCACTAACAGCACAGGCCACACAACGAGGCACGTGTCCTGCTTTTTACCCACACAGCACCCTACCCAGAGGGCTAGCTAGGGCCTACCTCAGGGGTGACTAATAAATAGGAAAAGGGGAGTTCCAGGTCCTGCAAGTAAATTCAGTTGCCAGGTCCCTGTGGCAGTAAACTGTGCACTAAGGTCCTGCGGTAGCAGGCCTCAGACAGGTATGATAGGCTACATCTGTGGGGGGTGCAAGCTGCACTGCAGGCCCACTAGTAGCATTTAATTCACAAGCCCTGGGTATAGAGATACCACTGGACAAGAGACTTACAGGTAAATTCAATGTGTCAATTAGGGGTAGCCAATTGTTAGACCTGACAGCCTTAGGGTGGACACCCCTAATTTTTGACTGCCTCCCTCCACTTTTTAGATACCGTTTTTGCTGGTTTTAAGACTCTGCGCACTTTACCACGGCTAACCAGTGCTAAAGTGCATATGCTCTCTTCCTTTAAACACAGTAACATTGGATCATACCCAATTGGATTATTTAATTTACTTATAAGTCCCTAGTAAAATGCACTACATGCCCAGGGCCTGTAAATTAAATAATACTAGTGGGCCTGCAGCACTGTTTGAGCCACCCACTTAAGTAGCTCCTTAACCGTGTCTCAGGCCTGCCATTGCAAGCCCTGTGTGTCCTGTTTCACTGCCAAATTCGACTTGGCATTTAAAAGTACTTGCCAAGCCTAAAACTCCCCCTTTTCTACATCTGAGTCTCTCCTAAGGTATGCCCTAGGTAACGCATAAGGGCAGGGTGCTGTGTAGGTAAAAGACAGGACATGTACCTGTGTAGTTTACATGTCCTGGTAGTGTAAAACTCCTAAATTTGTTTTTACACTGCTGTGAGGCCTGCTCCCTTCATAGGCTGACATTGGGTTACACTCATATATTGTTTGAGTGGTAGCTGCTGATCTGAAAAGAGTAAGAAGGTCATATTTACTATGGCCAGAATGGTGATACAAAATCCTGCTGACTGGTGAAGTTGGATTTAATATTACTATTTTAGAAATGGCACTTTTAGAAAGTGAACACTTCTCTGCACTTTAATCCTTCTGTGCCTTACAACCCACGCCTGGCTGGGTTTAGTTGACAGCTCCCTTGTGAATTCACTCAGACACACCCCAAACACAGGATACTCAGCCTCACTTGCATACGTCTGTATTTTGAATGAGTCTTCCTGGGCTGGGAGGTTGGAGGGCCTGACACTTGCATGTCAAAGGGCAGTAGCCTGCCCTCACACAAAGGACTGCCACACCCCTACTGGGATCTTGGCAGACAGGACTGAACTGAAAGGGGACCTGGTGCACTCCTAAGCCACTCTTTGAAGTCTCCCCCACTTCAAAGGCACATTTGGGTATTTAAATAGGGCCTCTGCTCCTACCAACTCAGACACTTCCTGGAGAAGAGAACCTGAACCAGAACTTGCATCCTGCCACGAAGAACTGCCTGGCTGCCCAAAGGACTCACCTGACTGCTTTCTGTGAAGGACTGCTGCCTTGCTGTTGCCCTGCTGCCTTGCTGCTCTCTGGCTGTGGTGAGAAGTGCTCTCCAAGGGCTTGGATAGAGCTTGCTGCCTGTTCCCTGAAGTCTCAGGACCAAAATGTCTTCATCCCTACAAGAAGGATTCCCTACAAGAATCGACGCACAGCCTGCCAGAAACGATGCACAGCCTGTAACGGGGTGAAAAATTCATCACATGCCGAACTGGAACGATGCAGCCCGACTTCGCATCGAGAAGACTGAAGCAGCGCCAGCGTAGCGACCAGAAATTTGATGCATGACCCACTGGATCGACGCACAGCCGAGCTGGAATGACGCAGTCCGACTTCCAGAGAGGAACGGATGCAGCACCTGCTGTGCGGTAGAAATTTCCACACAATGCCCACTGGATCGACGCAGCCCTTGTGCTTTCATCCTGTCAGTGCAGGAAATCCATGCATTGTCCCCGGGGCGTCCGAAAACCCCGCAACCCGAAGAGAATCCATGACCGAGTGCCGGAAATCGACGCACAGCCGTCCCTGCATGAAAACAAAATGACACATCACTGTTTGCGCCCAAAAAATCGACGCACACCACCTTTGTTTCCACGCATCTCCTCCTCTGCGGTTCTTTGCGTAGATTTTGTACACAAACCAGGTAATTTTTGCTTGAAAGAGACATTTATTGCTTGTTATTGTATGATGTATTGCACAAATACTTTACACATTGCCTTCTAAGTTAAGCCTGACTGCTCAGTGCCAAGCTATCAGAGGGTGGGCACAGGATAATTTGGATTGTGTGTGACTTACCCTGACTAGAGTTAGGTCCTTGCTTGGACAGGGGGTAACCTGACTGCCAACCAAAGACCCCATTTCTAACACCAATGATATAAAATTTAGAAGGGAGGGTACATGCACTTTAGCACTTATCAGCAGTGAAAAAGTGCTCAGAGTCCTAAAGCCAACAAAAAGAGGTCAGAAAAAATAGGAGGAAGAAGGCAAAAGGTTTGGGGATGACACTGTAAAAAGGGCCAGGTCCAACAGGAATTCACAAGTTTTGCAGGACTATGCTTAAAAACCAACGACTCTTGGACTTTTCCAAGAATGACCTGCCAAATGCTCTGACCTTCAAAACTACTAAATGTGCAGCCATGCAACTCTGATAAAACTCAAAAGTACACATACTCACTCCTTTAGGAATCAGACCCCAATTTCCCTCTCCCATGCAGTAATGTGAAAACTCCCATGCAGTAACATGTGATCATTGAGCAGAGGAAAGCTGTGAAAAGGATATTTTTCAGCCACAATTTCTGCATATGTTTTCAAGTTTGAGTGGGTGTGATTTGTGAGGAAATCGCCTCGGTGTGCAGTGAAGATTATCTTGCTCTGCATAAAAAAAAAAAAATTCTAAGAGTGACGTTAATGGAAAATGAAGATCACTGCAAAATTTTTAAAGAGTAAAAATCAAAAACTTGCTGGGTAGAAACAACTAGTTTTACCTTCATTGGAAGCTGGCCAGTTTTGTAAATGGTGGGGATTAAGATTGAGATCAACTCTGAATTCAGAAGTGCAAGCAAGATCCGAGAGCAAGTACGACTGTCCTAAGGGAGCGGGGAAATACCTACAGATGGGGTAAAATAGTAAATTTTCCATCAGGTGCCATAAAGCTATATCACAACATATAGCAAATGTATTTTAAAGTAACTGCAGCAGATTTCGCATGTCTCCCTAAAGTCCTTCTTATGATTTTAATCCCACTGTAATGGCTAACCCTCCCCCAACACACACACACACTCCAACCCTCTCCAGCATCTCTGACATTAATTAAATCATCCAACAGGACAACAGAAAGTCATTTGTTTTTAAAAAAGATTTACGACCAGCGAAGATGTGCTTTTTTGGGTTGAGGTCTAAAGGTTACAAAAAGTGAAGGAGGTGGCTGGTGGTTTGGTTGGACTGTTCAGAGAGTATTGCAGTGATATCATCATGAGACCAAAGTTTATGAGAAGTAATTTCCAATGTTGTCATCGTAGTCACACAAGTTAGAAGTTAAAACTTGAAAAGGTTTGGCCATAGGAAGCAATGTTGGCAAGCAGGCTAAGGTAGTATGTACCACTTACAGTATGATAATGTCATGTCATTAAAATGAGGTGAAAACATTTTTTGCATAATAAAAACTTACTAGTACAAGCACACTGCATCCTGTTACAGCTGTACAATTTCCCCACATCAGTCAAGGCCAGCTCAATGTAATCTTAAGAATTTTGGGAGGTCTGGGAAAGACATGTTTTGGGACCCCTGTATGTAGTAAATTTTAATTTGATTACCCATTTCCTGCTAATTTAAGCCTGCATGCTGCCAAACAAGAATAATGTACATGTTAAGCTTTTACAGTGTCACAAAAGTAGTTGAATTATGCCTTGCCCAGGACACTGGCTATGGTGACAGCATCAGAAAGAGGTAGGTAGCGAGTGAAAAAAGGTTTAGATGGCGAAATAAAACAGACAGAGGTCACACGGAGGGAACGTTCACTTTCCCATGGCATCCCTGGAAGGTTGGAGTCCTGCGCAATTGCCAACTTTGTCGATGTCTTAAAACCTCTCTGAGCCAGCTAATTCATAACAGCAAATTGCAGCACAGCTGGCCTCCTCATAGACATTTCAAAGCCTTTTGTCATACGTGGGCTTTCCAAAGGATACATCATGTCTCTGGATACAACCAATAAGATTCTAGCTTGGAACCTGTTGACTTTTGCAGAAAAAAGAGAAAGACATCTGGGACCAGATGTACAAAGAGCGACTGGAAAAATGCTTTTTTCTATGTACCAAAACAAAATGCGACTCAGTAACTGCATGTTGCTTTTGCAATTCGGTATTAGGAAGGGGAGTCCCTTCCTAATACCAAATCGCACTGGCATGTAGGAATGTTTTGCGACTATATATGCAGTCTCAAAACATTCTCCATTACCACCAACTTCAAGTTGGTGGTACCCATTCACAAATCGCACCCCTTCGTGTTTGTGAATGGAAGTGTAAATATCTACAGACCATTGCCTACGCTGAAAAAATGAAAAGAAAACTTTTCATTTTTTTGTTTGAAATGCATCCTGTTTTTCTTTAAGGAAAACAGGCTGCATTTAACACAAAAACTGCTTTATTTAAAAACAGTCACAGGCATGGTGGTCTCCTGTCCCCAGCAGGCCACCATCCCTGTGAGTGTGGCCATTCCCAATGGGGTCGCAAATTGCTACCTACCTCATGAATACTGATGAGGTAGGTCTTTACAACCCCATTGGGAATCTCTAAATGTGTCTGAGACACATTTGCACATTTAATTTTGCGAGTCCCTAATTGCAACTTACAAAAAATCGCAATTAAAGACTCACAAAATGAAAAAAATGAAATGGACATACATCTGGCCCCTGGTGCGTTCTTGAACTGGGTAGGGCCCTGAAGTGCCTTCTGGCTATGCGGGCTATGCCCAAGATGGCAGTGCTTTCATCTCAAGGACACATTTTATAAAACCATTAATGTTTGGTACCAGCATTAAATACACTAAATATCTAATCATCAGTTGCGTAGAAAGAACTAAGCAGGCTTTGAAATCCAGCTCACTCTAAAGTTACTGCATTATTATCTCTTCATAAAGGGCCAAATGACCAACATCACTAAATGTGAGCAGCATGCGCACTTTTTCTTATGTCGATTATGGAACTGACACCTTGACAAAGGGTCAAGTACAAGTCTCACAAGAGATCTTTCAAAGCCCCTTCTCCTCTACATGGAATGAGAGCCTTTGGCTTGCCTCCCAGTGGCTGATTTGAGCCAAGGAAGTACATGCCTGGGTTCACCTTGTGAACCTTTAGCAGAATAATTCAGTAATGGGGGACCAGCTGCTGATTCTAGCCCTGGTGTGCCAATATTTGAAAACCTAGTCCACACTAATAGGTGCTCGCCAATTAGCCTGTGCTGACATGTAATCTAAAAGTACTGCTGACATAGACACAACAGCCTAGATGTACAATGCATTTTTACTGTCGCAAAAATTCCCATTGAGATTTTGGGACTGTAAAAAAATTTTTTTTCACTGTACCAGTTCTGTTTTAGGAGTTGGAAAACTTTAACCGAGTCCTAAAAAGGATTTGTAACACCATACTAGATTGGTATGTGGAACGAGCATGCTGAGGGTGTCCCTTTTAAATATGGAATTGGTATGTGATGTAGTGGCGTAATGAAACTTGAGGGGGCTCCCCTGAAAAATACATAGAGGGCCCCCCCCCCCCATGCTCTGGACCGAGTCAGGAGCTCTCAGGTCAGGCCCACCACCTGTGCACAGTGGCAGTTTGGAGGGAACGCCCTGGAGCTCTCACCCCATACTGCAGCCCCAAAAAAGCAGCCAGACCAGTGTCAAGGAGTGGGTGGTTGAGGTGAGAGAGTATTGCCCTTGACAACAGAAACCTATTTTAACGAAGCCATGCAGAAGGAGGTCGGGAGCAGACACTAAAACAAAGTCTCGGTATTGTCTCAGGTCAGTGGCTAATAATAGGGGCTGGCCCACATGTAAAGCACTGTAATGCCATTTGGGCAGGTTCACGCAACATAAAAACGGAGAAAAGGATTCTCTCAGTCATCATGATAATCTGCAGTGATCTGAGGTAAATCCAGCGTCTGGTGCAGTACAAGCTTGGCCTCAATGAACTGTTGTCTCCATTTGTAAGCCATTGTCTGTAAAGTAGGGGCTTAGAATGTACACTAGCCATTGTGAATAGGAAGCTGGGCCTGGACACTGGCACGTGGAATGGCTCGAGTCTCGCAACCCAAGGGTTCCTGAATACAGCAGCCCCTAACACAGAGAACAAGATGTGATATTTATAGCAACTTTGGGACTACTAGTTTTAATTGTCTCACCTGTGACCTGCAGCTTCGGTGTCAGGCACAGACCACTGGTAAATTATGGTCCCACTGTGCATGTGCAGTTTACACTGTGCATGACACAATACAGTAACACCCTGTACCCCACCCTGAAGACAAAACAGTAACGCAAGCAGGATTCACCATGAGCAATGATAATCATGTTGTGAACATGCAGCCGGTGGCGCACAATGCTGGCACATGGGCACGCAAGTGTAACTATAAACCTAACTGGTCCGAGACCCAGTCATTTATTGTACTGTGCTAAAGGGGACCACTGGAGCTCGACCCCCCCAGGACCTTTGGGACTGTGGGGACTTATTTAACACCACTGATGTGACGTATCCATGTTTTATGACTCTAATCCAGTCACAAAACACTGAAAAGTTACAGAGTTGGGGTGGCAACCCATGTACAAATGGGATAAAACGGTTTGTTGTTGAGTAGGCAGTGGCCCAGAGGAATACTGCCAACTCTCAGACAGGCTTCAGCAAATGGTATTTTTTTAAACATAGCACTATATCCTTTAAGGAAAAAGGCTGCACTTGAAAAATTGTTTGTTCTTTTTAAGGACTATCACAGACATGGTGGTCTGCTGACCCTAGCAGGCCTCCAACCCTGTGATGGAAACCACTCAGACTTAGTTACAATTTGCAACAATCTTGTTTGCCTTAGGGTCTTTACACTTGCTGTCAGTTGAACTTTAGAAGTGGTCCCCCTCTGGGTGTGACATAAGCCTTGTCTCCATAAATAATTAGTACATTTTAACCTGGCTTACGTCTGCGTGCCATCTTTAAATTAGTGGATAAGAATGGAAACTCTCCCAAGGAAAATGCATGGCCACACTGGCCTGGCATCTCAACACCTTAATCGGTGCATTTAAGGCTTGTTTGGCTAGGAGGTACATTGTGCAATCATGGTGTGAGAAATTGCATTTTGTCTGTACATTGCTTGGAAAAGTCCTGTACACTGTGGAATATGTGAGGTGTTGGAGCCTAAAATGGTACCTTGATCGACAATCAACGCAGAACATCACTCATTGGATGGAAGGTATTGCGAGATTTAGAAAAGTACAGGAAGCAAGCTACTGTGCTTGTTCACATACGAATCTAGAAGTAACCACTACCAGTGGAGGACTGGATTTCACTCAGTTCCAGCTTTCTGCTGTAGGTGGCCTGGCATACCCTCTTTCTTCACAGGGTGGGTATTTGGCCTTCAGTGAGACATATCTAGGCAGCTTCCCTGATTGAGGAATAACCCCGGACACGGCTGTCCTCAAGCCAATGGAGTCCAGTCCTAACTTTATTGGTGATGCTGCACAGCATCAACTGGGCTAGACCGTTTAAGATGAAAAGAGAGGGCGTTGGCAGACTTGTGATGTCCCAGGCGTCAGGGGTGTGTGATTGTCAGTTTTGCACATGGTATCTGGCTGTAGCACGCTCACAGTATATGAAACGCACCTGCATGGCCCTGAGTTGCAAATACTGCCTGCAGTGGAAACAGTCTATCACCGGCAATTTTACTGTTAAAAGTGAGGTAAAATAGACAAATATGGGACAGAATAAAACAGGATGGCCGAGCCCTGACATCCACATTACTAAGACAAAGGAGGAAGGGAAGCTTTTGTTAATTCACGAAATTTGGTCTGAGTTTAAAACAACTTGTTCTCGCTTTTTAATTGTATTGCCATGGTATATAATTGCATTTTACATTGTGCCAAAGTTTTATTTTTTATTAGGAACAAATACTGCTCTGTCTTGAAAATACCTTCATCCTCCTGTAACAGAACAATTGTGGTTTTAGACATTACAACCATTACATTTTACATCAATGACAGCTGTCAGTCTCAGCACAACATCATTACAAAATTCTCCCACTTGGAACGCTGCCCTAAAGTAAGCTTGTAATCTCAATTCTCATTCAAAGCACCGTTTTCCAGAAGATTAGCTTGAAGCCACAGGAAACGTTCTGGAAGACGAATCTGACACCCTCTACAGTGAAAAAAATCAACTTTGTATTCACTGACTCCAAGCGGTGCAGATATTGACATATTAAAAATAATGTTCTCAGTGACAGATGGTGGCATTTTGACAGCTTCAGATAGGTGAAACTAAACAAAGAAGATGCTGGAAAGCATTTGCTATTATTCAGTTGCCCAGCCAGAGAGGAAATATATACTTGCAAAAGAATTCGATTTGCAGCTTCATACTTTGTGAGCAATTCAGTGCATGATGTAAACAATTCAACTTTGGTATCACTTGACTACACAGATGAAGTAATAACGTTATATTATAAAAATCCCGCCAGATGTGCTTATCCTCACAGGTCATGCATTTATCACTTAACATTCCAGGGTGTTCAATCTGAGCGCCAAGTTAAACCACGGGGTAAGGTCCTTATGAGATAATGTCATTGCACTTTTTCCATCGCTTTCAGTCTCACGAAATTCAGATACTAAACAGTTCTACCGTTATTAAATGCCTCTAAATTATCTTAGTTTTGTTAAGTAGCAGTCCCAGAGTAATGGGAATTTCGATTATGCATTTGATTTTATGTTATGCTTTTGCAGAGCACAAACAATCTTTTGGTGTCATGTATCATATTCCCCTGTTTAAATTTTTTTATTTGCTTACGATCTCAGTACAATTGCGGGCCTTAACCTAAATCCGCCTGCAGATGTCACCCCAGGGAAAATGCTCACGTACAGGTTTCCTGATGAAACAGTCAATTTGTTAGAAAATACCTTCCTGGAGGAACACTGCATTTAATTATCATAATATTAACGCCTCTGATTACTTGTTTTTTTTTGTTTTTTCTTTGTGGTGTAATGTTTATTTTTCTCCAGGAGTTTTTTTTTTTTGGAGCAACGAAAAGATAAAAAAAATGAAGGGGGTCCAGGCAAATTTCACAATTGAGACCACTAGGATGGTTCTCACCAATACGAATCTTTAAACATTTCTCTCTTCGGGAATTGTATAGATTGAGCCCAGATAAGATAATGCAGTTTGCCATCTGTGAGAAAGTCATCCTTTTGCTCTGATCATCCCCATTTGTGACTGATACTGGTGGTTACTAACTCTGACTGCACAGTAGGATTTGTTAATCAAACTCAGGACCAGTGCTCTGTTTAAAAGGGATACTAAAATAGGCATAATTATAATTGGCTATAACAACCGACCTGTAAGTCTCTAGTATATAATAGGGCGTGTAGGATTAGAGGCCCAGTGGATTTAATGCACTTAAATGTGCACTGCTGGGGTGACTGTGGTCATTTTGAAGACATCCCTGATTTGCAGGCTGCCTTTAAAAAAAATTACATACAAAATCGACTTGAGAATTAAAAGTACATATAAGTCACCCCTAATGGCTCCCCTAGGTGTCCCTAGATAGGGTGCCTTGGAACTATCAGCAGGGACATTATAAATATTTTATACGCCCTTGTGATGGAAAAAATGCCAGTTTTGTGTTTCCACATTGTAGTGCAGGCTAACATAGGAAAACTATTGCTTGGAAAAAAAGTTACACATTTTATTCTTGAACTTAAAATGATAGAATAAATCTAACAACTTGCCACTGTAGGATGTATTATAACAATCACAGAAAGGAAGTTATAGAACTTGCTTTTCTGATGAGCCAAAATCCAGCCTTCAAGCAGTTCTTCTCTGATTGGCCAGCCTCTGACAAGCTGAGCCATGTTGCCTTAATGAGGTGTGAAGCGGTCTGCATTGAGACAATGGGACATCTGGTGGGTTGTGATCTGCAAGCTGCAGAGCAAAAGGAAGGAAGTGGGCTGGGTAGCCAAACTGGTCTTCAAAGGGTGAATTACACTTAGGACAGGACACAGGTCCACCCCCACTTCCTGCCACCTCAAACAGATGGGAGCCCCATGAATAAATTAGCAGAAGGGCTGAAGAGGAGTGTTAAGGAAAGTTAGCTATACCAGTGAGATGGCTTAGCCATCTTAACTTACAGGACAAAGATTCTCCATTTTGGATTTTGAAAGATTAGTGCTTTCTGGGGTTAATTTTTGCCACAATTCGCAGGAAGTGGTCACCCTCAAAGGGTGGTGCCCCCCTGCTTGCCAGTCCAGGAGCACTGAACAAATATGGCAGAGTTGCCCAGCACTCAGATCAATACCTGAAACTACAAGGAGAAGAAGGACAACCCTGCTGGATCCCTGGTCTGCACCCAAAAGGACGGCACTCTGCATGACACATCCACTGTTTGGCTCACAGTTTACTCTTGATAACTTCTTTTAATAACCAGGGAGATCCCTGCTGTGAGCACTGTTGCAGAGGATGTTTGACAAAAGTGTGATACATTGAGATTGACTCATTGGGAGGTACTTGAATAGTGTCTACTTTCTAATTAGTCAAAAGGTTCACTTTAATATTGCTCTGCTTCTATTTCTTACTCAAAACTCTAAGGTCCTGATTTAATTCTTGGTTGTAAGGATGGCCACAGAATATCCCTACCAACATGAATGTGGCCTGCCTGGTGAATTTAGATTCCATGTATACCTTGGTTTAGTCACAGTGGAACTACTCCATCTCTGCTTTGATTAAACTCTTCTGACTGCCCCGTGGAGGGCCATCAGAGGAAGAACTGTAGTTCTGTCCATCTAATGTAGGCAGAATTAGAGGTTAGTTTTCACCTTAGCGCTAAGAGGCAGGTCACACTGCTAAATGCTCTCTTTACAAGGGGAGCATTTTCATTTTCAAATTGAAAATAAAAAAAAGAAAACAGTTTGGTGGAGGGCTCCATCGTGTTGATGGAGCCCTGCACCCAACTTGAAAAAGCATTGAACATAACAACTATTGGTTCTGTTAAGAGTTTAGAAATGACTGATAGCTTTGTGGTAATTTCTAAATTAGGAAGGAGGCACCTCCGTCAGAGTGATGGAGTAAATTACTCTGTCTCTCTGACAGAGAAACAGGATGCCAACTCATATCTAAATGGGGCCCAAAGTCACAAAAATTGTGATGGTCTTTGCTAGAATTTGCAGATAAATGAATTCTTAAATTTTCTTCTAAAATTAAAGGGTTGTATAGAATAAGCCAACAGTAAGTCTGTTTCCTGTGCAAGACACTGGGACAAGGATAACTACCTCATTTTGTCCTTCAAATTAAATTTTGAAAGAACAAGGCAAAATGGCATATTTTACTGCAAGGGTTTCACATACATTTTCTAAAGATGGATGATGAAATGCTTTTTTACAAGTAATGAAGTAATGAAATAATACCCTTAGCAGTATGTGCATTTCGGTTCGAAGGAACCATATCTGGCAATGAGTATCCTAGACTCTGCATGATTATATCATGTTTAAAAAAAGTGTATTAAGAAACTTACTCCTCTTAAAATGAAGACAAAATGCATTTAGAAAAGATCACCTAATAGCTTTCACTATTAACACACCAAGAGTAATCACAATTTCCATAACTGAAATGTATAATAAAAAGTTACTATTAACATTCAGAATAATACAAATTCCATCATAAAAACACTGAAACTATTCTGTAAGGACTATTGGGCTCTTGAGACTTTTCAAGATGTAGTATTCCAACACAAAACTGGTGCTTTTACTCTAATAAGCATCATAAATGAGAACGCTATGAACCTATATGTGTTTTGCAAAGTAAACATACCTGTTAGAAATCGGGTCTTTGGTTGACAGTCAGTTTACCCCCAGTTCAAGCAAGGACCCTCACTCTAGTCAGGGTAAAAGAGAATAACCCTCAGCTAACCCCCTGTTTACCCCCTTGGTAGCTTGGCAGAGCAGTAGACTTAACTTCAGAGGGCTAGGTGTAAAGTATTTCTACCAACACACATAGTACATAATGAAAACACTACAAAATGACACAACACAGGCTTAGAAAAATGGAGAATATTTATCTAAACAAAACAAGACCAAAACAACAAAAATCCACAATACCCAAGTCAGGGTATCAATTAAAAATCAAAAAGAGTCTTTTAAGTAGTTTCAAACACACACTAGCACTGTTAGCGTGAAAATGTACATTGGGTGTGTACAAAATAACCCCTCACAGGCGAGTGTGCGTCAAAAAAGGGCTTGCGATGCGTTGATTCTACTCACCAGCGTGACCTTGCGTCATTTCTCCTTTAGTCGGGTTAGGCGCGTCGTTCCTTCTTTCCGCAGGAGAGCGATGCATTGATCCGGTCAGCACTCTCGGGTCTGGGCAGGCTGCACGATGATCCAAAAACCATGCAATGCGGGTTGCGATCTCCCAGCCTCCATCAGTGATGCTGCGTTTGTTTCTCTTGCTCCGTGCATCGATTCTTTGGTCCCGTTTCCGTCTAGCGTTGATTTTCAGCCGCGGAGCCGGCAGCGCGCCGTTTCTTCAGCCACAGATAGGAGTTGCACCGATCTTTTCCCCGCACAGCGCTCTGTGCGTGGATTCTCTCCTCTTAGGCTGCCAGCTTCTCCTTTCAGGGTCCCAGGAACTGGATGGGCACCACAGGGCAGAGTAGGAGTCTCTCCAGAGACTCAAGGTGCTGGCAGAGAGAAGACTTTGCTGTCCCTGAGACTTCAAACAACAGGAGGCAAGCTCTAAATCAAGTCCTTGGAGAGTTCTTCTCAAGATGGAAGGCACACAATGTCCAGTCTTTGCCCTCTTACTCTGGCAGAAGCAGCAACTGCAGGATAGCTCCACAAAGCACAGTCACAGGCAGGGCAGCTCTTCTTCCTCAGCTCTTCAGCTCTTCTCCAGGCAGAGGTTCCTTTTGTTTCCAGAAGTGTTTCCAAAGTCTGTGGTATTGGGTTCCCTTCTTATACCCAATTTCTCCTTTGAAGTAGGCCTACTTCAAAGTAAAGTCTCTTTTGAATGTGAAATCCTGCCTTTCCCAGGCCAGGCCCCAGATATTCACCAGAGGGTTGGAGACTGCATTGTGTGAGGGCAGGCACAGCCCTTTCAGGTGTGAGTGACCACTCCTCCCCGCCCTCCTAGCACAGATGGCTCATCAGGATATGCAGGCTACACCCCAGCTCCCTTTTTGTCACTGTCTAGTGTGAGGTGCAACCAGCCCAACTGTCAAACTGACCCACACAGGGAATCCACAAACAGGCAGAGTCACAGAAATGGTATAAGCAAGAAAATGCTCACTTTCTAAAAGTGGCATTTTCAAACACACCATCTTAAAATCAACTTTACTAAAAGATGAATTTTTAAATTGTGAGCTCAGAGACCCCCAAACTCCACATGTCCATACACTCCTAAAGGGAATCTACACTTTAATCAGATTTAAAGGTAGCCCCCATGTTAACCTATGAGAGGGACAGGCCTTGCAACAGTGAAAAACAAATTTAGCAATATTTCACTGTCAGGACTTACAAAACACATTACTATATGTCCTACCTTAACCATACACTGCACCCTGCCCTTGTGGTTACCTAGGGCCAACCTCAGGGGTGTCTGACATGAAAGAAAAGGGAAGGTTTAGGCCTGGCAAGTGGGTACACTTGCCAAGTCAAATTTACAGTTAAAACTGGATACACAGACACTGCAATGTGAGACATGATTACAGAGCTACTTATGTGGGTGGCACAACCAGTGCTGCAGGCCCACTAGTAGCATTTGATTTACGTGCCCTGGCACCTCTAGTTCACTTTACTATAGTCTTAATAGTAAATCAACTATGCCAATCATGAATAAGCCAATTACATCAGAATCAGATTTTATTTTGCATATGTGCCTTAAGCGTTGGCATTACAGAGAGGTTTCCACATATATTATTAAACCAGACAGGGTAACACACACACCCTTTACAGACTAATCCCAGAATCTTCCAGCACAAGCTGTTTGTGAAAAGTACTCTTGCTTTTAATGTTTTTTATTCTTATAAGCTAGTTCGATATCGATGATCTGTTAATTATTTTGAAAGGAACTGAAGATGAAGCAAAAAGGTTCATTGATAAACTCAATAAGAATGATTTGAATATTGTACTGACACACAATATGAGCAAATCGTCGATTGATTTTTCAGATACCAAAGTTAAGATCAAAGATAAGAGAATTAATACAGAACTCTTCCGTAAGATCACAGCAGGTAAAAGTTTGTTGCATGCTTCTAGTGGGCATCCAGACAATCTGAAGTGGAGTGTCCCGTATGGAGAATTGTTGAGGGCCAAGAGAATCTGTAATACTGAAGGGGGTTTTGAGAGAGAGAAAAAATATATGATTTTGAGGTTGAAGCAACGGGGATATCCCAATTGGGTGATTAAAAAGGCAACTGAAAAAATCAAAGGAGTGAAAAGAATACAGACTTTATTTGATAATACAACTAAAATAAAGGAAGGTGATACAGATAATATCAGATTGATTATGACCTATAATGAAGACACTGCGCATATTAAGAAAATTGTGTAAAAAAAATGAATATTTTGAGGAGTGATCCCATCATTGGTAATTTAATTCAGAAAAATACACAGATTACATACAGAAGAGGACGGAGTTTTCGTGATATTTTGAGATCTAATGATATCACTACCATTCCTCAAATTAGAGAACATAATCTACAGGGATTTGTTCCCCGTGGACATTGTAAGGCTTGTCGTAATAGCATTATGCGTAAAGAATATCATACATGTAAACCAGGAAGCATGCGGCAGATTAATTTTTGACTTGTAGTACCCAATTTACCATCTACATGTTAGAGTGTCCTTGTCACAGGTGGTACGTAGGTAGTACTAAACACAGTGTAAAAAAGCATATCCTGGAACATATGTGAGCTATTACATCAAAAGATGTACATTATCCTGTAGCTAGACATTACAAAGAAAAACACAGCTCTGACTGTTCCCTGTTGTCGTATTTTGGTACTGAACATGTACCATCTTACCATAGATGTAGTAATAGAGAACAAACTTTATGGAAAAAGGAATCTAGATATAGTCGGGATCTGGAAACTAAGATGTCCAATGGATTGAATTCTGGTGAGGAATTAATTACTCACCTATATGGGGATTAGAAGTTTGGTTGATGATTCAAAAAATATATATGTGTATATTTCATATACACATATATCTTTTATCTTTTAAAAAAATATAAAGTTAATAATTGTCTTTGTGGCTATATTATTTTGTGTTGAGGTTCTAAAGATTGATTTATTTGTTTAGGAATGTAATTAGTCTATTTTATATCTTTACAGGAAGATGGGGGTCAGATGGAGGATAGATGGATTTCAGTTACCTTCTCTTCCTTCCGTTGATTTATAACTCTTGGTGCATTGGGTGGTCGATATGCAGATAAGGATTTTTAGCACATTTGATTTTCTACACATTTGATTTTTTCTGCTTTGTTGAATGTCGGTTAAATAATTATATAACATCTTAAATGTGCTGCTGTATTTTAAAACGGGCCTATATATAATTATCGTAGAGGAGGTATGAATTTATTTTAGATAATTCATGTATAGATTTGAGAATCTGGAAGGGGGGGTAATATCGTTTTTTATCCTTATAGGTATTTATTGGCTTTAAGAAAACAATAATTTACTGAGATTTATATGGAAGCCTTGTATACTAAGGTTATTTTATTTCCCTCTTCCAGAGCTGAGGGAAATGTATTGAAGAAAATTTAAAATTAATTTATAAATATTTTTGAAAATTAAGTGGACATAATATTTTAGAGATATTTCTTGATAAATAATCTTTACGATCCTATATCTATGAATTTTTGAAGAATGGTCGTTTGGTATAAGATCAGTAAGAGACTTTACTATGAATTATTGTATGTATGTCTCGTTTTCTATTTCTATTTTCCTCCTTTAGTCCTGTTTTTATGCAACTGATTATGAGGTATTTACTTGTTGTTGATTGGTGGTGATACTCACATGATCAAGGCTGTGGAGACAGATGAAATGTGTTGCGATTAAAGCCTTTTCCTTTATTTCCTGAAGTCCAAATATGTGCGATTTTTACAGTTTTCTTTTTGGATTGATTTATTACCGGTCTGCTCTTGCCGGTTTCTTGGCACCCCTCGCGGGCCGTTCCGAGCCCAGAATGAGCATTTGGATTACTATATATATATATATATATATATATATATATATATATATATATATATATATATATATATATATTAGGTGTTTATTATAATACAACAGGAGTATTTTTTGTAGATTTGAATTAATAGTTATTTAGCAAATTTTAATTTTTGGAACTTTTATTACTGTTATAATTTCAATAAGGGATGGGATGGAAGGGATAAAGGGGTTATGGGTGGAGAAGTGTATTAATACTCAAGTAATAATTATTATTATTATTATTTTTTTAATAAATGACTTTATTATTTTAATTGAATGTTATAATGTTAAATAATGTTGTGGAATGTTTTGGGGGCATTATTTGCAATAGTTAAATAGTTTTTGGTAGAGTGTACAACAAAAAAGCTCACAAAAAAATTGCACCACTTTCATTTATAGACGGTATGCAAGGGACACAGGGGCATATTAAATATTAAATTTTAATACTTGAGTATTATTTTTGATAACATTTGAATTGATTTTATTATGCTTATACAATTATTGATGAAATATTTATAAAATCAAATAAAGTATTCAGCAATGTGATCAGGAACATGTTGGCTAAGAATTGTGAAATATATTTAGTGAAACACTTTTTTTGTGGTATAAAACTAAGAAGTTTACAAAACAATGCGGTTTCATCTAGAGGTGGGATGCATGGGATACAGGGGTAATGGGTGGAGACTGTATTAATACTCAAGTATTAATTTTAATACATGGGCATGAGTTTTTATTGAATTTGTATTTATTTTATTTTTCTTTTAAAATTATTTGTAGAATTTCGACAGAAGCAAATTAAATTGGATTTGTGTAATACTTAATAACATACTTGGTATGAGTTGTGAATTGTAATATAAGTAGGTTTAACACATAAAAAGAGTATTATTTGTAAAAAAAAACATTTATTTATTTTATTGTTTACATTTTTGTTTAAAAAAATTAAAGCAAGTAATATTTTCGTTATTTAAAAACTTTAAAAAAAATACATGTAACTTTAATTTAGCAATAATATCATTTTATTTCATTGAATTTTAATTTTAAAAAATTGAAAATTCTTATTTAAAATTAATCAAAAATGGTTATTGTTATTAAATAATTTTTAAAACTTTGTAAAAATGATTTGCAAAAGAATTACTATTGTGCATAATGGAATTCTGAATGATATTAGTAATAAAGTAATCACATTAACAAAGTACTATTTATAAGTAAACATTTATATTTAAAATTGAGAAAAAAATCAAAGAAGTTGGACTTTGCTTTTTTTTGTTATTATACATATATTTCTCAAAAAAATTTGAAGCAATAATAACATTTTGTTTCTTTGCAAACATATTTTGAAAAAATAAAAACACATTTTTCAGATTTTTCAAAAATGTTTATTATTATTAAATCATTAAAAAAAATATTTATTCATAAAATATTTTTTACTAATATTTACAATTTTTTACCCATTTAATTACATTTAATTAAACATTTGGGTGGTATTTTTCACTGATTCCAATTGTTTCCAATTGTTTTAAATGAGGAAAATAATCCTTTTTCTATTTTCAGTTTCCCTCCGTCAACGTGGTTTGGCGTCTCTTTCTTTGGATGGTGAAGCTTTGCGGTCAAGCTGGGATGCAAGGACAGATCTTGGACGGGTAAGCCTTAATTAAAATGTTAATTTTGGTATTTACAAGGGTATCATTATTGTAGAGAGAGAGAAGGGAGGTAGTTATAAGCAGGGAATAGGATTTAGAAGGCATGTATATTTTTAACCTTTATTTTTTATTCCCACACTGGTTAGTTTAGGGATTCTAAATGGCACCTGTTTTTAAAAAAGTTCTTAGCAGTGGCAGCGACATTGAAGAAATAAAATTGCTGTTTTACAAGAAAAACGTGCTGTTTTCATTTAAAACGTGTCTTTTCCACTTAATGGTTTACTGAATGCTATGCATGTTTTTTTTCTTTGTTAGCATTTTTTTAAAAGCTACGTGTTTGCTAATGAGATTGTGTATTGTCTCATTTTCATGTATTTTTTCAGTTTTATGACTATGTTGCGGTTTTAGCCATGCCGTTAATCACATTTTTAAAAAAAAATATTTAGGAAAATTCGTTCATCTTTCTCACAAAATATTGGGCGTATGGAAAAATGTTTTTTATTTTATGTTCATAAAGTGCTTTTTCCCATACAAGCTTTTTTTTTCATCCTTTTAGTATGTGGAATTTTAATTATTTTCTGGATGAATATTACATTTTTCCAGTGGGAAACAGCTATTCTGCCTCTCTTTGGAACAGGAAGTCTGCAGCATGAGAAGGACTGATACTGTCATCATCGGGTAAAGACATGAAAATAGCTAAATGTAGGAACTCTAATTATGTTTATAATTTAGTTTAAAAAAAATCAAAAATCCACTTTAATTCTTGTTATAGTTAAAACTGGCAAGTAATGTAGATATAGGTTAGTATCAGTTAGACATTTAGGGGGTCATTACGACCCTGGCAGACGGCGGAGAAGCGTCAGTAAGACCGCCAACAGACTGGCGGTAATTTTTTTGCAATTATGACCATGGCGGTTGCCGCCATGGTCATCCGCCGCTTCTCTGTTCCGCCCACCAGGGCGGAGACGACCGCCGGGCTGGAGACCTGGGTCTCCAGCCCGGCGGTCGTCACTATACCGGTGGCGGTATTTGGACCCGGCTGACCGCCATGGATTTCATGCGGTTTGGAACTGCCATGAAATCCATGGCGGTAAGCACTATCAGTGCCAGTCCTTCCCTGGCACTGATAGGGGTCTCCCCCACCTGACTCCCTCCCCTACACCCCCCACAACCCCTGCCACCCCCCAAAGGTGGCAGGACCCCCCTCCCCACCCCAACCCCCAACATCACATCACTCATTCACACACAACACACACGCAGGCACCACCAACACACATACACGCACACACACCAACATACATGCCAACATCCACACACACAGTCAGACATGCACAACCACATTCAAACATACACGCACACAACCATATAGACATACTTACAGACATACACACACTTATTCCCATACTCACAACACCCCTGCAAGCATACACGCACTCACACACACCCACTACATACACAGACGCACACCCCATGCACGCACACAACACACAACACCCACCAACCCCCGTCCCCTAACGGACGATCGACTTACCTCGTCCGTCGATCCTCTGGGAGGGGACGGGATCCATGGGGGCTGCTCCGCCGACACCACACCATCAACAGAACACCGCCACGCCGAATCACAGGACGTGATTCGGTGGGTGGTGTTCTGTTGACGTGGCGGTGGAGCAACCTCCACTTCCCCGTCGACCGCCAGTATGGCTGTTGGCGGCTCTCCATCCGTAAAAGGACGGAGAGCTGCCAACAGTCATAATACGCCAAGTGGAAAACCGCCACCACTGGCGGTCTTCAGCACGGCGGTACCTCGGCGGTCTTGGCAAAAGACCGCCAAGGTCAAAATGACCCCCTTAGTATATATTCTATACTGTCATGCTAGTCTGAAGCCACCATTAAAGAACATTCTTGTTCTAGTCTACCTAATAGCCTCTCAGACATTTCTCTACTTTTCTGTGTGGTGCGTAGATTCACGCTACCTGACAGAGACTGAGCAAGTCTTATTTCTTGGAAACTTTGATCCTTCTTCAAAATTTCCATGATATGATACAGGTTTGGGTAAGGTTTTGCTATTGCTTTTTTGAAGGAGTTGTGCCATCCCTCAATGGCATTGTTAGTCTTTGCACCACTCTCTAAGCAGGTTATGTAGCAGTTCCACCACTCAATTGGACACCTTGGTTTTCTCCTGCAATGTGATCTTCTCAGGTGGCTAATCCAGGTTCCTCAAAGTAATTTAGTACATGCGCCAATTTGTCCTAATTTGTTGTAAAATAGCCAGAAACTGTGATGCATGTGTAGTATTCATCTACTCTGTCAGGTGGTACAAAGTGTAACACAGTTAGTTTTCTTAATTCAAATTGTAGTATGCAGCTTGAAAAATAGTCCTCACACAAGAATGACTTTTGAATTCTACACCAATATGCCTGAGAAAAATGAAAGAAGCATCCTTGTATTTGTGTTTCTGGATAGAATTAAATTATTGTGTTAATCATTGATAGTTCAAAATCTGTAATTACGTTTCTATGTCTTTTGCTTTTGATTACTGATATAAATTCAGTGTAAGTAGAGGAATGTTTGTCAGGCAGCAATGCATACACTAGGGGGACTGTTATGTTGTATTTTTTTTGCATTAATAGTGTACATTTGGGTGAATGGATGGGGTGTAGATTTAAATGTTAGATCCATCATCCACATTTCTCTATTTTCTAGGATAAGT
Organism: Pleurodeles waltl; assembly: GCF_031143425.1. Taxonomy (NCBI): domain Eukaryota; kingdom Metazoa; phylum Chordata; class Amphibia; order Caudata; family Salamandridae; genus Pleurodeles; species Pleurodeles waltl. The sequence continues at coordinate 928,656,723 of NC_090439.1, read as the reverse complement.
AAATTACGGATTGTGTTAAATATTAAAATTCTCCTATGAGGGTTTTCGTTGTCATGCAGGGGGAAACATTAATTTGAGAAGTTTAGCTTTAGTTCTGGGGGGATATTAATATCTTCATAGCATTGTGGTGTTACATGTTGGGGATTACTCTGTCTTAAATTTGGTATAGAGGGCATGCTACCTGCAACCTGTGTGAGAATATTTCTATTACCATTACAGAGAAGAGTGGTTATGTTCTGTTGTCCAAACAATGGTATCTTTCAGAGTAGCAGGTCTGCCTCTGCAATGTGAAGAAGTATTGCACACACCTCCAATGGCTCCTGTGTTCAATAACTCTATCTCTACAGTAGCGATACCCATGATGCTCTAAAAGTTGGTGACCTGTACGTGAGGTGCTGTGATGCCATTTTTTCAAAATCTGTAAGGAATACAAAAAAAATCAGTAAATATATGTCTCATTTTTCTTTATTCTCACTTCATCGGTTGCTTTGTTTCACCTGAAATAGAAAAGACAATTAATAGTTGTTTTCTACACTGTGCTAAAAAAAAGATATATTAATAGATTAACGTTTTGTAGGTAACCCTTGTAATTTATTTACTCCTCTCTTTATCCTTCTTTTTCTATTAATTAATTTAAATTTTTGCCATTACCTGTGGCTAATGATGACTTTTCGTGTCCTATTGAAAATGGTTTGGATTTTCTGTCCCAGGCTATTCCTGATATTATCTTTGGTTAGGTCCTTTTTTGTTTCTCACGTTTCTGCTTTGCAAAAACAAAATGTTACAGTACACTGTGATTTTTTATTTTTCTGTTATGTATTGTTTTTGAGATTATACTTACTTTTATTTTTGGAGGCCTTTTATTGATTTTTGCAGGATTTTCTTCTTTTAACAGTTGATGTCCTCCAGTAGTAATCATTATATTAGGAATCCTGTTAAAATAACAGTACACAGTAAATCATTTAGTCTTTAATTTTTTAATAATTCCCGCGTCACTGTTCAGCACCTGCCCTAAGATAAGTAACTAGCCATGTTAGTATAGTAATTTTGACCCCTAGTCACTGCCCAGCACCTGCCTTGAGGTAGGTACCCAGCAGATTAAGAATAGTAATTCCCCCCCCCAATTACTGTCCAGCACCATCCCTGAGGTAAATACCCAGCACAGTTAGAATAGTAATTTTGCCCCTGGTCACTGTCCGGCACCTGCCCTGAGGTAAGTACCCACCGGAGTGAGAATAGTAATTTTGCCCCCTGGTCACACTCCGGCACCTGCCCTGAGGTAAGTAACCAGTGGAGTTAGAATAGTAATTTTGCCCCCTGGTCACTGTCCAGCATCTGCCCTGAGGTAAGAACCCAGAGGAGTTAGAATAGTAATTTTGTTCTCTGGTCACTGTCCAACACCTGCCTTGAGGTAAGTACCCAGCAGAGTTAGAATAGCAATTTTGCCCCTTGATTACTGTCCAGCACCAACCCTGAGGTAAGTACCCAGTGGAGTTAAAATAGTAATTTTGCCCCCTTGGTTACTGCCCAGCACCATCCCTGAGGTAAGTAGCCAGCGGAGTTAGAATTGTAATTTGGCCCGCTTGTGACTGTCCAGCACCTGCCCTGAGAGAAGTACCCAGTGGAGTTAGAATAGTAATTATGTTCCCTGGTCACTGTCCAGCACCTGCCCTGAGGTAAGTACCCAGTGGAGTTACGATAGTAATTTTGTTCTCTGGTAACTGCCCAGCACCTGCCTTGAGGTAAGTACTCAGCAGAGTTAGAATAATAATATTGAGCCCTGGTTCTGTCCAGCAACTGCCCTGAGGGACATACCTAAATAAGTTAGAATAGTAATATTGCCCCTGGTTACTGTCCAGCACTGTCCTTGAGATAATAAACCAACGGAGTTCGAATAGTATTTTTTCTCCTTGATCACTGTCCAACACCTGCCCTGAGGTAAGTACCCAGTGGAGTGAGAGTAGTAATTTTGCCTCCTCGTCACTCTAAGGCACCTGCCCCGAGATAAATAACCAGTGGAGTTAGAATAGTAAATTTGCCCCCTGGTCACTGTCCAGCTCCTGCCCCGAGGTAAGTACCAGCAGAGTTAGAATTGTAATTTTGTTCCCTGGTCACTGTCCCGCACCTGCCTTGAGGTAAGTACCAAGCGGAGTTAGAATAGTAATATTGCCCCCGTTTCTTTTTTAACACGTTTTAAAACGTTCTACACAAGGTCATTTTTAAAAATGTAATTTACCTTTTAATGTTCAGATGTTGATTTTTCAGTATCAACACACATCAATATTCTAATGAAGTCTGTAAAAATAGAAAAATTAAAAGAATGTACATTACTTGTTTGTTCATTACATTGTCGTTGTGTTTAATTATTGTTTTCTTTTACCTTTTTTAGTCTGTAGATGAAGCTGTTGTACAAGGGTTACATTTCTCTCTGTTTCCGTTTATCAACACACGTCTTGTCACTAAGGTGTTCCATGTGATACTGAACACAAAATGGTAGACGCCTGTTTATACATATGTTTTCTAGGGGAATACCATATTTTTTATCAAAATATGTTTTGGGTATGTTTTTTCTTGGTGATCGTGTTGCTGACTAAACTTATATTTATTTTACATGATTTGAAGTCGTTCGAATAGTAATTTTTCTCCCTGAAAGCGTTTTTTTTATATGCTTCGGTTGCTGAAGGTCGGTAAATAAAGTGAAGAAACACTTCTTGGGTATCGCAGAAATAGTAGTAGGACTATGTTATGATGCTGTAACTAAATTCTCTTCATTAAGTGTTTGATTTCACTATTTAATTCTTTTTAACTTATCTTATTTATTGTATCCATATCTCACAAAGCTGTTTTTTATATTTTGAAATGTGTTTTTATGACATATTTATGGTATTTTAAATTTATTCAATTTTTAATGTCATTTATGGTCACTGTTGTAGTGGTTTAGGTATGTGTGGTAATTGTTTTTGTTGTGTAGGTGTGTTCTTTGTTAGGTGAGTTTTTTTGTTGTTTAGGCTTCGTTGTTTGTATCTTTGTGGTTCAGGCTTTGTCGTTCTTCAGCATGCATTGTAAATGCATGCGTTGCTTATGACCTCGTTGTTCCATCATACATTCAACACAATCACTCAAACGGAAAGCTTTTAACTATCACCTCTCTAGCTTTTGGAAGATGGTCCTGTGAACAAGCCTTGATGATGAACACAGTCCCATATATTTTGGTGATAAAATAACACTAAAACAGCCTTACAATATTATAGAAATATTTATAATAAGTGTAAGCATCCTTGGCATAAACATGACAAGACAAATTAATAATTCATGGGTTAGATGCAAGCAAAATTGAAAGGTTTTTAACAGTGTTGGTGGATTGTCATGCTTTGAGAAAATAGCAAATAACAGATACAACCACGTAATTGCATACATAGTACTGTTTTATTAATTATCTTTAAACTGCAACTGATGCATGTTTCAAGTGTGTTTGATGATGTGACATGAGTCACTTCTTTAGTTTATGATGTGTAGATAAATGTACAATCTACAAGTCACTTCATGATAAAATAAAATCTACACAGTAGACAGAGGCACCATGGAAGCTGTACTGGTTCCAGTCTCTCAGGAAGACTTGGTTATACCCTCAATAAAAAGCCCTGAAGAAATGATTATACGTCACCTATTGTGTTGGTAATGTTTTTAAGATAAAACAATTTTATCAATCTGACCATACCCAATTGATTTTCTACATTTAGCTCTTCCAAAAAGGTGAGCCTCCAACCTTGCTGCTGATCATTTAAATCATGAAATGGTAAGCAACCACTTCAATAAGATCTAATGCTGTTGTTAAATTCTACTTTGTGAAAATATCCTGAATGTCCTATGCAGTCCTGCCAAAATTACGAGATTTATCCAGTCACTGAACAGTCTCAAATTTAGACAACTCCCGAAAGGCATTTTTTACTAGATCAATTTTTAGGTATAGCTTGACAGCGCAGTTGTTACCAGATCTTATGTGATCAAGAGAAAAGAAAAGCTTTCAGGAATACTACGGAGAGGTTCTGTGATTCTTCCCTGATGTTGATTGTCCCATATATAGATTTTGATAGGATAGACGTAGTGTGCTTCCAATGAAAACCAATGCTTGAAATTATGACTTTGCCTTGCCGGAAAGCTTATGCTTAACACAACAGGACAGAGTTGGTTATAGTAACAAGCCATTCATCAAAAGTATATAATCCTGAGTAGTTAATTTGGAAAAGGTACAATAAAGACATTAGGCCAGGCATTTTATAATACTGTGAAAAAATAGGGAAAAGGTAATATAACTTTAAGGGTGGATTGTTCGTACTATTTGCTAGGAAGTCTCAGGGGTTATATGTTTGTAAGGTTTTGCTGTGTAACCCCAAGGATAAACTTCAGGTGTAGAAGATTTGCACTTTGAGAATCCTTATTATGCCATTCTAGGAAGGGTCAAAAATTGTTTTGCCAACTGCAAAGTGGAGAGAGGGTATGCTTAACAGAGCAGGGCTGCGTTAGGGTGACACACCATTGAGCAAGGCTATAAACCTGATCTGATTTTTAATAAGAGGTTACAACAAAGGCAGTAGGCCTGACTTATTTATTTTTAGAAATCATATGTCAAAGCCTCTAGGCCTTTAAGTGTGCATTATCATTACATTGTATTAAAGCCTAGAGACAGGCAGTTTGTTACAAAGACTCTTACAGATTTCTATATTATGTAAGGGTTTTGTGTTGGTTTTCCCTTTTGGTTACACCCTCTGACAAACCCTGTGGTTGGAGGATTTGCACTTTCACAATCCTTGTTAATCCTCATTTAAAATGGTGTTAAACATTGTTTTGCCAGTTGTAATTTGTGTAGATATATGTAATTTCTGATTTTATGCCTGATATTTGACTTGTGTGAAACTTCAGACAAAATGTAATAGTCTTGATCTGGTAATTTAGTCAAGCCAATGATAAAGGCTGTAGGCCTAAATGGAGCTCTGGGACAATTTATATCAAATGCCATAAGCCTGATAGATTTATTGTGAAACTTTACAACAAAGTCAGTAAGCCTCACCAATTTATTTTGGAAAGCGTTTGTTAACATCAATAGGCCTTTAAGGGTAGATTGGCATTACACTGTGCTAAAAGCTGCAGCTGAATATTGTGTTACACGGAATCTGAAAGATTAGCCTAGTAAACTAGAGTTTTGGTGTTGGCTACTCCCTCAGATAAACCCTTTGGGGTAGAATGGAGTATGGTGATAATCCTTGTTAGACCGTCTTAAGTTAAGTGGTGCCTCCCGGCCCTTGAAAAAAAATCAACTTGCATACAATAGAGTGTCTTTGGGCCAGCTCGCTTCTGTCTGTTCAAGTGTTACCCTCCCATGACAGCACACTGAGGTGGTCATTCCGACTTTGGTAGTCTTTTCCTTAGAGTGGCGAAGCCGCGGGTGCCAGAAGACCGCCAGTGCTTGGTGGAGTCCTGATGGTGGGGCAGTGCCAGCGGTGGGAGCACCGAGTCCCGTCCCCTCAGGGAGGAGCACCTCGTTAGATGAGGTAAGTGGGGGGGGGGGGTGGGGTGGTGTGAATGGACGTGTGTGAGTGTGTGTATGCGTGTAATGAATGGGGGGTAGGAAGGGAGTCTTTGTGTGTGTGTGTGCGTCTATGTGTATATGTATATGGATTGGGGGTGTTGCATGAGTGTAAGGGTGTTGTGAGTGCGAGTGAGTGTATGTCAGGGTGTGCATGTCTGTGGCTGTGTGAGGGTGCGTGTGTGTATGCAGGGGGTGGGAGGTAGGTATGGGGATCGTCAGTTGGGGTAATTACAGGGATCAGGTGGGATGGGGGTCACTACTGGTAGTGTGAGGGTTACTGGGGGTTCGAGGAAGTAGGGGGTGGGTATGTTGTGAGGGAAGGGAAGTGAGGGGATCTTGGGTAGATGGGGGAGTCATCTACCAGCGTCAGGAATGCAAATTCCTGTCACTGGTAGCCTTTCCACCAGGGATTTTGTGGCCGTTGTTCCCCCATGAAATCCCTGGCGAAAAGGGGACTTGTGATACTGCCAGAGGTATAGGGTGGACTGCCGCTTCAGAGATGCTCATTTCCGGCCCGCCGGTTCCAAACGCCCTGGCAGTAAGAACGGGTAAGTGGCAGTTTGACAGGCCAAACCACCACACTCATAATCTGGTGGTTTTCACCCCCGGCCCGTTGGCAATGAAGACTGCCACTGCAGCTCTGGGGGCCTAAAACCGCCAAGGTCGGAATGACCAACTGAATCTGGCACGTAGATGCCATAGTCTCTATTGCTCTATGAGTAATGGCATTTGACCTTGTCACATGCACATCTGCCTGAAAATGGCTCTGCTTCATTTTCTGGGCTGGTGGCCAGTCCTTTAGTTTTCTTTTTTTTCCTTTTATGGGTCTCCTTTTATTTATTTTCTTCTCTCTTTTGGGCTTTTCTTCTCTTTTCACCACACTGCAATAACAATCTGCATGCTTGCCCCTCATTTCATCTGTAGGGTCCTGAATCAGTTGTGGCCACTATTTTTAAACTGGATAGGCACTTTGGAACTGTATTGTGTATAGTGTATCATAGTTTTACTGCTCTGCGATGGCCATCATGTGTGACGTACTATGTTAACCACCTTGGCTTAATACAACAGTCATACACTATACAATTTGGGATTCGTAGATGGCTGTTCGATGCAAGGTTTACTGAGAGGCTACCTGGAAAATGGCTTTGTACATGGTGCATCTTTCATTTTAATGCCCTAAGTTGGCAAACATGTGGCTCCTAAATGTGGTAGCTACGTCTAAACATTAAAACAATAATACACTGGGTACATTACCATTGCAAGATGGCTAGTCGCAACTATGTTTAAATTCATTTTTACACTGCAAGCATATGCATACCATCTTTTGGCAGCAATATGCTTTCTTTTTCATTATTTTGTTATTTTAATTTATCTTCCATACGGTCTTGGGAATTTGTGTGTCTTTTATTGTGGATGGGTAAGTCAATAAAAGAAAGAGCCAGTAGGTGTAAGAATGAATGAAAGAATATGTAATAGAGTGCAAGTGTGATGACTTATTAACTGCATAAGGTCATCATTGGCTGAAGACACAATTTTAGTTAAATCAATACCTATTGATATTGCCAATACTTGTTCAACATGTTCTTCTTAATGACAGATTCAGAAAACATTTGTAAATAAAGATGCACTTTGCTTGTGGAAAATAGCATTGCCTCCCATCCCTCCCTCACCTTCCTTCTTAACCAACAAGGCCCCTTGCCTCCAATAGACCCCCTCCCTCCTCTAAATAACAACTCCCTCCGATCCCCTCCTCGTCCTGTTCTTTTTGTCTCGCCTGTGGACTTACCTCTTTCCTCCTCCACTACAGTGTCTGGGGATTTTCGGTGCTGGATCTCATTGGGGTGTGGGGCTCCCTGCAGTGGTCTCCCAGCCTGGCGGCGTTCTCGTGGGGGAGCGCGGCACTCTCTGGAACGTTGCTTGCAGCCGCTGTGATGACGTCGGGTGGTCTTGCTGCGGTTGTGCTTCCGAATTCATGCCAGTGCCAGACTAGGCGCTTCTACGGTGGCTTTGTGTGGTGTTCCTGAAGTGGTAAGGACGGGTTTGCTCCCTGTTTGCAGAGCTTTACTTCAGCACCTTGATGGGTTGTTCTTCTCCCCGGCTTGTTGTCTCAGCTGCTGGTCTCTCAGTAGGAGGGTGTGCGCCTCTACTTGGGAGAGGTCTTCTGGGTCATGTCCCTGATTCTCCTGCTGGGTGTTGGGGTTCTCTTCTGAGTGTGGCTGCTACACTTTCCTGCCTCTTACCTGTCCAAGCTTCTTCTGACACTTTCTCTTTCTTAGAACTTCTTCAGAATTCAAGGGCTATATATAAAACTTGATCAAATTCATTAACAAATGTCAATGTGACCATATGGATTACATAGAATAATTACAGACTTCCATGAGGTACACATATGTTGACATGGACGATGGTCCCTTCCAGGCGTGGCCTGGGGGGCTTTCTTGTTGGCTTGCCAGCCGTGTGCCTCCTGGTTTGTGCTGTTACTCAGTTGCCTGCTGGTCCCACTCTTTGTCCTGTGTTGGTCCCTTTTTTGCCTCATGGTTGGCTGCCATGTTTTTGAGTGCTATGCTGTCAGTATGCTTCTGTGTGTCTTTTTTCTGTCTGGGTGTTGCCTGCTCCCTGGTGAAGTCTTGTGCAGCTGACGGTGATATTCTCATTATTTCTCAATTATCCTCTTCCTCACGTTGTTCATCAGCTCCTCCTGGTGAACTTTCATGCCAACACTACTCAGAGCTTCCTTTGCTGTGTTTAACCCTGGTATGCTGTTTTTCTGTGTTTTTGTGTGACTCTTGGTGGTGCTACCCATGATTTGGGTCTCCGTAGCTTTCACTGCCCGTTGTAGTTTCTGGTTCAAGATTGTCGGATGTCCTTTAGCTCCTGTGCTGTCTTTAGGAACCTTGGCAGTTTTTTTCTTTCTTTCGTGGGAGGACTGAGTTTTGATTCCTTTCTTTTGTTTCTCTGCAGTCCTTCCCGCAGCTTCGGCCTTGCACCTCCTGGGCTGCCTGCCTCCTTGCTCTGACTTGGTGGTTGGCAGTTGCCTTCCCAGTAGCTGGGTTTGTTTTATAGCATTCAGATGGGGCTCTGGGGGCCGTCTGGGGCTCTGTGAGCCATCTGTGGCTTCTGGTCCCCGACAATGGTGCTGCAGCATGTGTGTTCCTGTCGCCCCTCACTCTGCGTGTTGTGGGTTTTCTTTCTGGGGTCTTTATGGTCCTTCCCCTTCTTTGCGGTGTGTCAGTTATCTTTTTCCTGCTTTTCTGTGGATCATACTGTCGCCAGCTTCTGCCTCATTGGATGTTCCTTTCCCCCATGTCCACAGCTCGTCCCTCTCTGTGGTTTGGTTGGGTGCACCTCTTCTATGGGTGTGGTGTTGCGGGTCCTGGTTGTGGTGGCTGGTGCCATTGGGCGCAGCCTGCTGGTCCTGTTGCAGAATTCCTGCAAGGGTTGGTGTGATAGTTCCTGCTTCTTCGGCCACTGTTTTGGGGCACCCTCTACTGCTTGGGTGCTGCCCTTTGTTTCTCATTTGGTGTGGTAGCCTCTTCTGAAGCCTGTGCGGGTCTTCTTGTGGGTGTTCCGTCCTTTCAGGTGGCTGACTTTGTGGGGGCTCTGTTTTCCCACCTTTCTCTGCTTGCTGGGTTTCCATGACCTCCTGGTTCCTGTTGGGTCCTGGTCCTGTTGGTGGGGGAGGTTGTTGCTCTGCTTCCCTGTCATCGCTTTCTGCAGTGGTTGTGCCCTTCTTTGGGGGGTTGCTCCTCCTGCATCTTTTTTTGCCTCCCTTGCTCAGCTTGGCTGCCTTTGCTCTGGTATGCAGTGCTCTCTCTGCTCCCACTTTTGTGCAGTTCGCCTCTTGTTACAGGACTGCTACTGCTGGGATGCTGGTTTTGTCCACTGGTCTTTCTCAGTGGCTTTGATGCTCTGCTTGGTCCTGGTCCTGGTCTCCTTTTTCGCTGGCTGGGGCTTTTGGGTTCGCTGCTGCATGCTCTGCTCTGTTGACTGCTCCGGTCCTGTGTGCAGGATTATTGCTGCTGTTTCATTGGCTAGCTTCCTTCTTCCCTGGGGTTCTGGCTGAGGCCTGGGAGTGCATGTTTGGCTTGATGTTCGGCGGTACTGTGAGTTGCTGCCTTGCTGTTTCTCTTGTTGTGGGTTGGGCGCGTTTGGTGGGCATTTCCCAGCACTGTTTTTTTAGGCCTTTCCTGCGTGTTTGCTTGCCTTGCCCTTTGCCTGTGGGTATGGTCATTGGGTCTTGATCTTGTACCCTCGTGGCTCTGCTGTGGGCTTCAGTCCTGTTCTCCCTTTGATTGGCATTCTCCTGCCTCCAATTCTCACGGCAGTGGGGGTCTGGCTGGCCTTTCAGTTGACATTTGGGGGTTTGTGGGCGTTTGGGGCATTTTGTGTATTGCCTGTTTCTGGTCTCGAGGCTGGGGCTTCTTCCCTCATGTTTCTGTGTCTGTTGGTGTCTGGCTCATTTTTGCTGGCCCGGGTTGGACCCTGTTGAGTTCTGTGCTCTTTTGCGCCTTGTCTGAGATGTTGTGCATTTGGCCCGTACAGCATACATTTCTGTCTGGGTGTTGTTTATGTTTGGGGGTCTTTGGCCTCTGTGCCCCTATCTTTCGCTGTTGCCTTTCTGCGGGCTCTCCTGGCTCTGGTTATTTTATGGCCTGGCCTGTGGGGTACGGTGGTGCTGGTATATTTCTCCCTGCTCCTAAGCCTGTTCTGTTGGTCGGTGGCAGGGTGTTCGGTGTTGGTCCTGCTTGTTTTTATTATGTTGGGCTCCTGGCTTATGTTTGTTCCAGGGTCTGTTTCTCTCCTTCTTTGGTGCCGGCTGCTGACCTTGTCCCTTTCCTTGGGGTTTGGTTTGCCTTTTTTTGACATCTGTTTTGGCTCTTTCAATTCTGGAATGTTGGAGGGGCTGGTCTGGTGTAGGCTCTTCTCTTCTCCAGTATCCCCTCTTCTTCCGGCTCTTCCTCTGGGTGATTTGGGTGCTTGTCTGTGTTCCTGGTTTGGTGCACCCTTTCTCTGGTAGGACTTTGCGGTTCATGTTGGTGACCTTTTGTTCCGGTTGCTTTGTTGCCGTTGGCTCATCGTCCTTGGTTTTGTCTGGCCTCTATTGTTGGAAAATGGGTTATTGGTAAGGGCAGATTGGTACTTACACTTAGCAATAGGCCACTAACCTCCACTTAGGTCCAGTTAGGTCTCAGTAAATTAAACCCAGCTCAACCCTTTCAAATATCACAAAACAGTAATTAAATAAAACACAGGAAACAGTTTAAAAACCCGAAACCAATTTATGAAAATAGATTGTATTTTTATCTTTAAAATTACACAAAAACGAAAAAAATCGGATAAGGGGAACCGGAGATATGAATTTTTAAAGAATTATTGTTTTCTAGAGCCTAGAAACAAAAAGCGCCAATCTGGTCATCTGGTTGCACCTCGACCGGAGCAAAGTAAAAGTTTAAGGCCGACCGCGATGGAGCCCTGCTTGGCTACAGCTCGCGGGAGGCCTTCGGTCAAAAGTTTACCTTCGAACTTAGTCTCTTTTTTGAAGATTTTCTTCAGCGGGACGAACCTGCCAGTCCAATCCGACCTCCTGGAACTCTTCTCCGGATACGCGTTGCGGGAGCCCTCAGTGGAGATTTTTACCTTCGGACTTAGTCATTTTTGTGAGGTGAAAATCCTTCGACCGGGGCAAACCTGGATCTTGATCCGACGTCCCTGGAGCCCTCCTCGGATACGCTGGCTGGGAAGTCCCGGTCAACTCTGTACGTTCGGACTTAGTCTCTTTTTTGGAGATTTTCTTCAATGGGACAAACCAGCAAATCAGGCCGGATCGCGGTTGAGGCAAGCCAGCTAGAGTTGCCGCGGCGAGTCGGTCCCTCTATGGAGCTTTTTTTTCAAAAGTTCTCTAAACTTCTCCAAACTTCTGGGTCTTCTCTCAGATGTTCTTTTAAGGTTCTTTTGGGGTCCACAGCTCACTCCAAGGGTCCAGAAGCTCTGAGATGATCCTTGGGGGTGTGGACTACAACTCCCAGAATGCACCTGGTGCAAACTCCTTTTTGGCCACTGGGCAGTGGTCAGCTGGTTGTTTTCTTCAGGAGTTGGTGCAGGGGACTCTGGTTAGCAATTTGTCACCTGTAGCAAACAGGGAGTCCCTCCTTGAACCAGTTGAAGCCAGGCAAAGTCCTTCTTGTGGTGAAGCACAAGTGTGCAGCTGGGGCAGTCCTTCTGAGTGCAAGTTCCAGGTGCAGGCTATGGGTCCGGCAGGGCAGTCCTTCTACTTTCTGTAGTTCTTCCTGGTAGGGATGTGGTAGGGAACTGAGGTGTGGGTGCAGGTCTGCCAGTTTTAGCCTTGCTCCTGGGTGAAAAACAGGGGTGTCCTGATTCTCCAATCAGGTGCAGGGTTGTTCCCCCTGTGATGACCACTTCCTGGGAAGTGTGGCAAAAATCAATCCCAGGAGGCAACATTCTTCAAAAATCCATCATGGCTGAAAATGCTTTTTGGATGTTACATCTGGCTGAGCCCACCCACTGGTGTGGCTAAAAATCAAACACACCCCTCTCCTGCCCTCTCCTAATCTAATCAAGGGGGCACCTAGTTGTCTCGGGTTGCAGGATGTGGGGGTGTTGCTGGGTTGCTCCAAATGTCCTTCTCTGCCTTTGAAGACCAGTTTGGCAGCCCTCCCCATTCCTGCCTCACTATCTGCTGAGGGGAGATTCCCTCCCACAGGCACATCCCTTTGTGTGAAGCCAGGCCATTTCACACCTCATCAAGGCAGCCTGGCCAGGCTGCCAGAGGCTGGCCAATCAGGGCACAGCAGCAAAAACAATGCAGGGCTGAAATTGGCAACTTCTCAGGTAAAGTTTAAAACACTTTACCTGAACAAGTTATATCAAATCCCACAACTGGAAGTTGTTGGATTTATTATAACAATTAATTTGATACCAAACTCTTTATCTGTCACTTAAGGGGACTTTTAAAATTAAAATAAAGTTTCCCCATTCTAGCCTAGGAAGGCCATTCACTACAATGAGGGAAAAACAAATTTGGCTGTTTTTACCTCACCAGGGCTTATAAAACTACTTTTATAAGGTCCCTGCTTATAGTTACATGGCACCCAGCCCTAGGGGCACATAGGGCACACCTTAGGGGTGACTTATATGTAAAAATAAGGTAGTTTAAGACTTTGTAACTACTTTTAATTCCGAAGTCGAATTTGCATATAACTTTAATTTAAAACCAGCAAGGCAGGCCTGCCTTTAAAATTACACTGGGCACCTCAGCAGTGGCCCTATGGGTGCACTACCTATGCTGTGGTCCCTAAACCTACATGCCCTACCATATACTAGGGACTTATAGGTAGGTTGACTTAGCCAATTATAATTAGCCTAATTTGCATATTGATTTTACACAGAGCACAGGCCCTGGGACTGGTTAGCAGTACCTAGGGCACCATCAGAGTCAGGAAAACACCAGCCAAAAGTGGAAAATGGGGGCAAAAAGTTAGGGGGCCTCTGCAATCAGCCCTGTTTTCTCACATCTATGGTGACTGCTTTGCCGTGGGCTTCTGCAGATGGTGTTTGTTGGGCTACGCCTGGGGCTTCCCCATCTATTTTTGGGTTTTTCCCTTTTCAGGTTACTGAATGGGACCGTCTGGTTTTCTGTTGGGTACACTGTTTGGGTCTCTCTTTCTTTCCTTTTATTCTTCTCCGACTCAGTTGTTTGTTTTGTTTTCGCTTGCTACGTCTCATTAGTTACAAAGTAAGGGGAGGGAGGGATGGGAGGTAATGCGTCCATTACTTACAGTTAAATGGCACTACTCCTAGGCATACTCCCTCGCCTTCCTGCTCGTTCCCTTCCACCCTCCCGGTATGAGCCAACTGAGTGTTTGGGTTGGCTTGTTTATGTACAGAATGAGGAGGGTGAGAGGGAGTTTTTATTTAGAGGAAGGAGGGGTCTATTGGAGGCAAGGGACCTAATTGGTAAAGAAGGAAGGTGAGGGAGTAGGACTAGGAGTAATGCCATTAATGGTAAGTAATGGACGCATTTGCAATTTGCAAACTTAAACTTAATTAACAAAATAGTGCCCTCTGGAATTTTCCAGCCTCAGATGGCCTTTGCAAAAACAGAACGTCTGTCACATGGCTGGATTTCAAAAGTCATAAAAGCAAGTTAAGATGAGGGAATTAGGGGTTCACATTCAGCTGATGATATCACTCCATGTCATGAAGGACACTGTTCCAGTCATGAGCTTTTGTTTAACAATCTAAAGCGTTTTCAGTTTCGTAGTCTTGGTTTACGACCATTGACAAAATCAGACAAATACATCACACAGCAATTGCTTGTAGGTAAAAGGTCCAAGACCAGTGACATAACTACAAAATGTTGGGAGAGGCCCCTGAGTCTCCCATATCCTGATATTCATTGATACTGGATTGATTGAGGCCTTGTTGAAGGGATGGGTGCCCCCAGAGGGTTTAGGGAACTCTATGCCAAGGACCCTGTGTTACAACCCTGCCCAAGGCTTGAAAAAGTGTCTTTAATGACATGGCTCAAGGTGGTCACCCTAGTTTAGATTGTAGCATTGTATTGTACTGTAACATTTGCATGGTGCGTCACAGGGCTGGTGTTTTCTGCACCAAAGTCTGACATCATAGGGTAGTGAGGTTACCCAGTTTGTTATGCATAACGGAAAGAGTGCATGTCCTGTGCAGAGATAATTGGAAGCCAGGCTGCAGAGCAGTAGGTGTGCTCTAATTGGGTCTCAGAGGTTACATGTGTAAGTGATGCAGCAGGGTTTAAGGGAAATAGAGCTGCACTGGCATATAAATATTACAATTGCTTCTTTTCTATAATTGCATCCCTTGCTATCAGTTTATAGGGGGAGTCTAAGATGAGGGGTGGTTCTGCCTAGGTGACAGACATAGGTGCTTGGTCATTACTGCTTTTGCGATGACAGTGGTGGTTTTTAATTATTTTTGGGAAAAAACTATAGGCTTTTGTTCCTAGGAGAGTGCACCAGTGCAAGACTTTCAGAACCTAAGGATAGTTGTTAGGGCTATAATAGATTTTAACATCCATTTTGGCATTTGGTATGAGTTTAGTCGTGTGGGAAGGTTGGTCCAGGACAATTCATGTATTGTGGGTGCTACAGAGCACCTTGAATTGGACACATCTTACATCTTGAAGCATGTGAAGAGCATGTTGGATGGGGGAGATAACATCACTGGTGTTGAGGGGAAGAATCTGTCTTGTAGTCCAGTTATAGATGTCCTGGAGTCTCCAGAATATAATGTTGTGTGTGGGGATGGAAGTGGCGGTGTGGTGTGAGAACCCCTTTTCTACAAGAGAGATTTTCTGTTTATGAGGCCTTGAGCTTCAGGCAGTTGCCAGAAATCCCCTGATCCACTATCAGGGAGGCTTGGGTGGGATCGCTGACATAATATTGTGAACAATATTATCAAGAGGCAAACATATTGTGTCAAAAATATTATTAGCAAACATATTGTGATCCTATATTTGTAAAGTAAAATACAAAAATATTGTGTCCGAAATATGGTTGACAGGAATATAGATAAAAAATAAGTAATACTATTATTTGTTAAATAAATATTAACTTCAATGCAATTTATTTAAAGTAGTTTAATATTAAAAATGATATATTGGTTATGTATTTAATTTAATGAGTTTTTGATTAATAATAATAATAATAATAATAATAATAATAATAATAATAAGAAGAAGAAGAAGAAGAAGAAGTAGAATGCAGCACAGATGGAAAGAGGAAGAAACAAGGAAGATTAAAGATATTTCTCCTTGTTACACCTCTGTGCCAGGCACACCATTTTAGTGCAAACCTAGATTGACAAATCTTTGTAAATCTGGGTTTGCATCAAAATACATGGGTGCATACACAGGAATATCTATGCTCCTTCCATGTAACGCTACCCAAAGCAAAGTACTTTGGCCCATATTTATACTTTTTTTTAGCGCCGCATTTGCGTCGCTTTTTAACGCAAAAGTGGCGCAAACTTACAAAATACAATTGTATTTTGTAAGTTTGCGCCACTTTTGCGTCTAAAAATGACGCAAATGCGGCGCAAAAAAAGTATGAATACGGGCCTTTGTATTTAATAAACCATGGAACCATGCAAAAGGCTTTGTATGTTTTAGTATACGCCAAAAATGATTTTGTGTTGGAGCAGTACCACAAACGTGACACAATCCCAACGCAAAATAGTGGTAAAACTGGACCTTTGTGGATCGTTGGGTATGACTCACAGGCGGAAGTCAAGGAAATTATAACAACTGAACTTTCATCCTTGATTATGTTTGAATAATTTGTCTGGATTGGGAATACAAATATTATACGATCAAGAAATTACTTGGAATTTGAATACATGAAAAATACAAAGCATTGACCCATTCTATCAGCCACAGCAGTGTTCATGTTTAAACATGTTCGCATTTGAAGATCTTTTCTACAATTTCAGCAGCAAACAATATAACTGATCAAGGTATCATAATTATGTTTGTCACTCAGTTCCACAAAGTGCAATTCTCGTAATATTTTATGTTCCAATTTTCAAACCACGTTGTTTTTACCAAGTGAGAAACCGATTTAAAACATTGTCTAATAAATTGAAGTTAGAGCGTGGAATTGTCCGCAAATAATTAATCAACCCAGTTTCAGCTTGCCCTCTCCAATACCATTAATTCATAATTACCCTTACAGCTGGAGTTTGTACATGTCAACAATAATTCTTTTAATGTAAGGGAAATAATTAAAAATCGTTTTCAGAAAATAAATAAACATACTAAATGATTTCGTCAGTGATGAATGAGATAGAAGAACTGAAGTTCATAAAGTCCATAAGGCCCTGTCAGACATACAACATTAATTAGTCATGTTATTCATCACAGAAACGTGAGTCTTTCTTTGTGTTGTTTTCATTAGCAAGCAAGGATACCGCAATCAAGGGGCGAGATAAGCAGGACTGCTACCCAGAATCTAATGAAACTACTTTTTGAATTTCATTGTCCCTTTGTAAAGCACACAGCTGAGCAATATTTTTAATCAAAATGACATATAATCCAACTTCACTCACACATAAACAAGTTTCCAATGTCAATCTTCGCGAAATTATACTGGTTGGATAAAACAGTGCAGAGGGTGAAGCAGAGCAAGAGCAGAATTAATCCTGGTTTAAATAAATTTCACCTCCATGAACAAGTTCATAATACAAGTGTTTGATACAAGCAGATGGCCGTCTCAACCCAACGAATATTACTGATTTTATTTATTTTCGGCCTGGCTGAAGCAAGGTTAGTATCGTCAACTGGAAAAGCAAATGCAACCCAAGAAACAGAAAATGAACAGCTTTAACACGCAGTGAAATGCATTTCTTGGAGAGCTGAATTTCTGAGCCAGTTATTATTAGTGGTTCATTGTAAAAGGAATTTTTAAAAGGTTGTGTTATGTGTATGCGTTAGGAAGAAAGCTTTACTTCCCTTGCAGTGACAAAGAGGACACAGTAACAGGACACATAAGAAGGCAGAATATACTGAGTGCACTCACTGTGGAGCCAGTCATTAGTACCTTAGAAGCAACACTCCCGCCAACCCACAGAGGAGGCAGTGATCTAGAAGGGCTCCGGTAGGTAGCATCATACAGAGAGCATTCAGAGGGCAGATATTAATCTGTTCTGTTGACAAACTTCCAATAGAATTGTAAATAAAGGCATTTCAAGAGAAGAACGAAATTAATACAACTCGAGTGCATCGTCCCTTTATATCGGCCCTTTACAGAAACTCACATGAAGGGATTTTCATTAGTTGGGCTCTTAAGAAAAGTGTAGTGGGTGACAATTAATGAAGAGGCTGACAGTGGATTCCTGTAGTGTGGAAAGTCCAGGACCAGGTCAGTGGCTTTGCTATCCTAGATCCTGCCAATGTTTCCTAATCCATAGACGTTCCTCAGGGTATTTGCTTCTTGGCAAGACTGGAGGCCCTTAATCTTTAGGATCCCAAAGAGAGCATATCTGATGATTCTCAGGACACCTCTTTTGTGCCCGCAAACTGGGGAGATACGTTATCAGTGACTCCCTACTCCGTGTAGTCTAAACGGGTAGACCCATTGACGCTCTCTGCTGGAGCTTTCAGTGGGGGCAGAATACTCCTGTTTTAGGGTGCCTACAGGCACCTAGGCGAGCTGCCTAATTGCCTCTCTGAGTACAATAAGTCCAAAGGCTTGGGATATATGGGGCCCTTTCATGTTTATTTGTTTATGTATTCGTTATGTTACATTATGTGCAGCAGCCACGTTATAACTTTTTGAAGCATTAGAACAAAATATGCATCAAATTCTTTGTGAGCACAACACTTGCACTTGTTATTGGAGATAACCATAGCCATGGGTAGGGACACATTGGGCTAAGGAACACATCATTCTAAAGCATTAAACCAATGTTGGATAACGAGCAGTTGAGATTTGGAACACAGTGCTCTGGTGCATGAAATACAAGTTTTCCCAGGTTGGGCAATGCAAGAGTACACATTCATCAAATCAGACATTGAGAGCACAGTACAAACGTGATTGAGATGCTAGTATGGCTTACAGACACAATCCCTGGATTTGTTGAAGCGTGCAGTGAAAATATTTCACTTACTAAACCACTGACAGGCTATTTTCCATAAAGCTTGGGTGTTTCATCTGCGTACTTTTAAAATAGGTTCGGTCAAACAGTTATATGACAACCAAAAATTAATCTCTTAAGAAGTCCAGTGCATGAATTGTATTTCTGACGACCCACCGAACATTCAACAGATCCATAGCACAATTACTCTACTGTCATGACCACCCCGGTAATACTAGCCTACTAGCCTTTAAAGAGACCGAGGTCTGTGAGCCACAATGAGTGAAACATATGTTTGCATCATAATCTACCTGCTGCTCAGGATATAGAATTGAAATCCAGGAGAACATACATAAAATAAATTGTGATGAGAATCAACAGAAAGTTTGTGAATTTATGACCATATCATTTTCATTTGCTAATTCATACTGATTAGTGATTACCTATACATGTTATGGTGTTTACATTCCCTCTTGTTTGGAAGCCACTTTGATGCAAATTTAGCCTAACATGTAACCATGCCTAAGTAACATGAATTTCATTTTATTAAAATGCTTTGCCAGTGTCTTGCGTTTCGTTCCTCTGCAGATGTCTTATTGTGTGACTGGTGTTAGCTAGAATAGGTTTATTGTTTACTGGATTAGCTTTACAGTAGCTGGAATTTAATGAGAAATTGGCTTCACACATGCAGACTGAGATGGTGATAGTGGGAGGGATGCTCTAGTGCTAGGCAGACCGGACCAATGTTATGTCCAAGGTCACCCAGATGCTTGCTTCTTTGTTTGGAACTGCAAAACTAGGGAGTGTACCTGCTTCGAGAGAATGGTTGTTCTCATTTGGTGGGATGTGATATTCAGAGTCTTCTAGAAGTATATTTCATGTTTTAACTATGTATTTTTTAGAATAGTTCAGCAGATTCTGTACTCACTTCCCTGAGAGACAACTCCTTTCCCAATTCTGCTGATTTCCCCTGCTCAGGGTGTTGAGCTTCATGCTTGAGCACTCATACCTTTTACCATTGAACCGTAAGTTTGGTTCATCTGATGCTGACACCTTCCTGATAGAATTTCCCCTTGCCACTTTCAATGCTTTATTTATAATAGGGATGTTCCTTTATGGAACCTTCTTGGTTGATATTTTGTTTGTTACATGAAACCCTATTTTGCATTTTTTCCTCAAAAATATACAACTTTAGATTGAGTGATCATTTTAATACGTATGCTCTTACTATATATTTCCTTCAGTTTTGCTGACTGATTTAATCTTTAACCTGAACATTTTTGCTAATAAAACCCTTAAGATTTGGACACCATCCTCCCCGTCATTTCTGTGGACACACATGAGTTTCACTGTACATGAACTATATTGCTGATGTTAGTTATTTTCTTACAATTCAAGTCGATAATCACAAGTCTATATGAACAGTGGGGGATAATGTTAGAGGATTTTACTAAGAGATTGAGATTCAAGGATCCCTGCTCTATCAAGTGTGACAAAGCAGAGCATGACTCCAAGTCACCATTGTTGGTGGGCATAGCAATTTAAAAACTCTAAATCATCATTGCCATTTAAAGCCTGATGAAACCTATAGCAGGGTGCTGTATATTAAAAAAAGTGGAGCATGTGTTTTACATGTCCTGACAGCAAAAACTCTACATTGTCATTTTTACTGTAGAAAGGCTAGTAGCCCATTGGCGGCTGCAGGGTTACACTCTGACACTTAGTAGTGCTAACTTCTGAATTAGTCTTCTACATATGATACTTCAAAGTGTCAAAAGAAGAATTGCAGTAAACCCAACTTGTTGCTCAAGTGGAATTGCTCAAAGTTTTTGAGTGACTAATTATGGTTCCACATGAGCTGTTGTCCTAGAGGCAGCCTTCTGCTTTCCTGCGGAGATGTGGGAAAGACTCGCAGCAAGGAACAAATAAGATCTGAATCACAGTTATAACCTCTCCTGGGCGGAAGGCCAAACAGGGTGTGAGGCCAAAAGCTGAACTTCAAAAGGGAATCCATTTTTGAAGAACAAATGGTAGCCACAGGTGAGAGGAACTGCTTTTTTATTTTAACAGACTGGCTGGCCTCTCAGAGAGGAAAAGGCTTTTGCTGATCAGGAAGCCACACTTCTGCGATGGGCTAGGGAGCTCCAAAAGGAATGGGTTCTGCAGAATGGTGCATCCTGGGTTAGCTACACACTACACTTTACAAGAAGTCATCACTAGGCGGGAGGGATCCTGGAAGCCCATCAGCAAGCATCTCTCAAGGGTAAGAATTGGGCATAAAAGTGACAACCCTGGCACCCAGACCTCAGATCACATCTGTACTAGAGAGATAACCAAAGAAGGACTGCTAGGCAGTTCCCTGGACCCAACAAAGAGAGGTTGCACCGAAGACTGGACTGCACCTGATGCACATTGAGCCAGCAAAGAAAGGGCGGTGCATGTGGTGTCTCATTCAAGGAAATTCCATGCCTGAACCCCAGACAGAAAAGATGACTCCATGAGTCAGCTGACAGACAAAGTCTGACAAGTTGGTAGCCAAGAATGCTTCATCTCCACTGACTGCTGAAATGCAATCTGAGAGACTGAGTCCCAACCTTCAAAAGTTGCACCTGATTCTGATGGATCTGGTAGAGTCATCAGAATGCAGTTTGGTCACCCAGTAAATCGGTTACTGTCACTTAAAGTGAACTGCTGGTTTTGTTGTAAGTACAGACTAGTGGCAACTCTTTTTGGCTGGACTCCATCCAGACTTTGAGGGACATCGATCCCTGTGGCCAAAATTGCCTCACTGTGTTTATGGACCAAGAAGTGGCCCCATGAAGACCCCCAGACACCAGCACAGCATCCTCAGCATTCTGCATCCCTTGCATCAGGACCATTTAATTGATGTTTATGGTGGTTCATTCATAGAGCCTGGAACTAGACTAGAGAACACGTTGACTGGGAGGTAACTGTTTTACTGGACCTAATTGATCCCCATGATTTGCTCTCTGCTGGAGGTGGTTACACAATAGTGCCTTTGCAGCTGTTTTTCAAGTTAATTGTTGTGGCTAACCATAAACGCAAATTATGGTAGATTACAATGATTTATTATGCTAACAAACTCTGATTTACTGTTTCTTTACAGGTTCATGTCTCTAGAACCCTCTTGTCGACTTTGAGGTTTCTTTTTAAAAATAAAAATACAACATATTTGTGTATATATATTGGTGCCATATTTTTCTTATTCATTTATTTTTGTACTTCTAAAAGGTTTACACTTGTTTCTTTGAAAAAGCCCGATTGCTCTTAGCCACAGCTACCCAGGACTGAGCTGGGGTTTTACGAATGAACCTGACTGGGCCAGATAAGGAACTGTGACTTTAATTCACAGTGAGGCCATCCAACCACACCCCCACACCATATAATAAACCGCTCTCCTACCAGACTTAAATGAAATATTGGTGTAATTCATGTCTAGTAACCTAAGGTCTTTCCATGATCAAACTTGAATTTAATAGAAAAATATTCTTCTGTCTTGACAAATGCTGACAATTATGAGTGAGAGGTCTTGTGGAGGTTAGGCCTGTGAGATAAATTATGCAGAGCAAAATTTAGATAATCCTTTGAAATAACAGGCAGTTCTTTGTGAAGGAAAATGAGGTGAGGGTTGATTCTGATGGATGATGTCAGCTGTGTGTCAAACCTGTTTAGCATAGATATGACACTGTAATACCGTGTCAGGAGTGGTTTCAGAGTATAGGATTCTGAGACTGAGCAAATGAAGTAGGCACTCTGGCCTGAAAGAAAGGCCAGTAAAGAAAGGGGGGGGGGATACTTTCGAACCACAGGCACCAGGGCACCAACATCCGCCTCTCCAACCATTCTTTGACTTCACTAACTGGCAAAGCAATAACAAATGGATTCCCCATTGCTCTTCACTTTTACCCCTCCATTATGATGTCCCAAGCTGGATGCACTCTTGGAACATGTTGCTTATAAATAAATTAACGCATAGTGGTTGCCTTGCTGGTGAATAGTACGGGGATTACATGGAGTAAAGATATGGAAGTTAAAATGTCTGTCCTGTAAGAAGAGTGTATTTCCTTGTACCACCTGCACGTGTAAGCCTATGGTTAAAGACATGGTGATTTGATGTCGTGCCCTGAAACATCTCTTAGATATGGTGGGCCTCTGAGTCTCTCCCCTTTAAGTATCTACTGAAGATGAATATAATATCCTTTATTAGTTGAATAAATAGTCTTAATATAGCCCAAATCAGGTGAAACACAAGTTTTCACTGTTACTAAAATGATTCACAATGCTGTGTGGCAGAGTTGCAGCTTAGGGATCACTTTCCTGCAGCTGTATCCTAGAAGAAATCAATTTGGTAGAGCCTCTAGTGGGAAAGGTAAAGTATTTTCTAGCACACAATACCTGTACCATCCCCATCAGAATTTGAGGGCTGAGCTGTGCCCCCAAGTACCACTACTCCTGAATGGCTATAGTGGTTTCGAGGATCCCTTTCAATGGTATCATTAATTTAGAAAAAATGCCAAAATACCCTTAGGATAAATCAAAAGTGAATTCACTGTTAGATGGGCTGAGGGCACGATGCAGATGCCCAGAGGTGCACACTCCAAGGGTTTCACCAGGAGATAGTGTGGAGTAAATGACCTCCATGTTCTCTGCAGTATAAAGGTAAATGCAGTGGTGGCTGGTGACTGAAAGCAGTGGTGGGGCACAAATACAAGACGGAATTGCACCTTGTGAGTGAGCCTCACTACCCACGTATTTCCATTCACCTACTCACCCACTGCCTTTGGTCACCTACCCATTTACTCATCCACATTGTCATCCACTGCCATTCACACAACTCTTATACACAGACACCCGCATTTTCTCAGCCACTCAGTCCAGCCCTGCAAACACTTATTCAAACAAACACACATTGCCTCACCCATCCAGTATCCAGCAGTTTCAGTGATAAAAGTTACATGTTTATTTGAGCTGCAGATTACATGTTTAATATGACATATCGCGTCAGAGCATAACTAGCCATGATAAATTACTGGAACCATTACTGCCTTTGAAAGACGAAATCACCTACAGAGGCAGTGAAGGGAGAGGAGAGCTGAGAGAACAGATTTTCTTCTTATTGTCTGTAAAAAAGATAGAGCTCCAACTTACTTGTGTGCAGGGTTGTCTTTCACATATTTATGACTTGAGGTCTTCAGGTCACACTCCTGTCTCCCAGAGAGCCCTGGATGGAGTTATTTATTGTATTTATTCCATTTCTCTGCCACAGACTGCTTGTAATGCAGGAAAAGGGGATTTTCTTTGCGCAATGCCACATTCTTTTAATAAAATGTGACCTCTGGTACGTAGACCCTTCTGATCACACCGCACGATTTGAGTAAATAGGAAAAGGTGGATAATAATAGCGGAGTGACATGACGTTTTCAGAAACCCGGGCTGAACAAAAAACGCTCCAGGCTGTTTACTATCAGAGCTTCTGGTGGAGGAGGAGATATGCCAGGGACATCACTGCGTTCTGAGAAAACATAAGGGCTTGGCGTGGGCAAGCCCTGTCAGCCCTACTGTGCAGCTTTCAGCCACATACTGATGCAGGCGCATTGGGGCTTTTCAAAGTGCACAACTTTCACTTGGAAAATGTTGTGCAGAAAATATTTTACTTTCATCATGTAATTAAACATATGCTTCACTAGAGAGGCTAGAAAAGGCTAGGGGTGCAGCCCCTTAGCCCTTGAACACCAGCCGCCCCTGGGTAAATGGCCCTTCAAGGAAAAATGGACAAATGGCTGGATAAAAGGGGGGACCATAGGTTTGCTATCCAGTAATAAATAATTGTGCTTTTGTGCAAGGGATAACCTCAAGACATAAATAATAAAACCAAAAAGAGATTCAGGGTAATGCAAGTTGTCAGTAAGTAATCTGGCCATGACACCCATACCCTGCTGTATCAGGATGTGTTTTCTCCCTGCATTAATTCTACAAGGCATGTTTACTGTCAGGGGGTATATGCTTTTTGTTAAGACAAATAGTTTTGTTGGTCTTAGCCAGCACCCTTATTTCAAGTGAGCCAATGAGACGTGTTGTAGCCTCGAGAAGAACATGTTGTCACATTGTAGAAAGTCAGACATACTTTGCCTTTTTGATGGTGACAAAACATTCAGCTACCGCTAAGGCAGCTCTTCAGCTCAATCACACTGCAAGTCACGCAGGCTGTTGATTTGTGCTCGTTGTTCTATTTTCAATTGTGTTCTTCAGCTATTTATCATATCTATGTGTTTAAATCATGTATAAACTCAAGTTAATGTTCTTCAAAACATTATTTATTGCTTAGACTAAACAAATAGCTCTGCATTTCTATTTCTAAGGTCACAGTGTTCGCATGATCTATGCATCTGTTGAAATGTAGTGACTAGGAAGAAGGACAGAAGACGCATCTCTGCACTGTGCATTTGTGAAGCAAAAATGTTCCTTTAGAAATAGGCAAACACTGGTAGGAATTTGCTGTAGGCAATAGCTTTCCTTGAAATGTGACCAAATGCTTTGTTTTTAGTTATAGTTTGGAGTTTAATTGTTGTTCTTAATATGGTAAGAAATCGTGTTGAAATTTAAGCAAGTCACACCACCCTGGATTTCAATTGTTTTCTATTTTCCAAAAATGCCTACGAATATTAGGGTTTGCGGGTGCTGGCCAATATCAAGCCCATTTTGTGCAGCGATCCACCATCATAAATGTTTCCATTTCCCTTGGCATCGTCATGTTTTAGACCCTGCTTGAAGTGTCTAAAGATCTACCAATACAGGTACAGTAAGGTTTCCGGGTGTTGACCAATATCAACCTCATTTTGTGCAGCCATCCACTATCACGGATGTCTCCATTTTTCCTGAAGTGTCAGAAAGTTCTACCAATATATGTTCCAGTCTGTTTTTACCGATGGAAGAGTGGAAATGCAAGATGGTGAGACAACGGTGCTTTACATTGTTCACATCAACACATTTTGCAAAACCTCCCTCACAATTGCATGCATTACAAGTGTTCAAAATTTGGAGTTGAACAAAGAATATCTATTCCTACATTTGGACTTGTGGACATATTTCACAAATGTATAGCATTCCTCTATATCCAATATCGATTAAATGTAAGTTTTCCTATGAAGTGATGTATTGCCAGTACATATAAAAAAATAATTTCTAGCCATGACTCAGTAGTTGACTATGAATGGCTAGTTTTTAAAACAAAAACACAAAAGCTGTGTATATCTTTGACCATAAGAATAAGAGGACACCATACTATTATACTTTTGTAGCTAAACTTACAACACAAAAAAGTTACAGATGTGAATCTCTTTGTAAATTTAAATTTTTCTTATTTACATTTACTATTTGCTGACCAGTGTGTGTTTTTTCCCCTTTAAAACCTTTAGGTTAGGTACATCTATTTGTCAATTGACTTCCTTACATTTTCTTACATTTCTACTGTCGGTAAAACAGTATTTTTGCACTCTTTCTTCAATGTGACAGCCCTTTGTTTTCAGTAAGTAGTACTACCCACTGGACTGTGTACCATTTTCCCTTTGGTTAGTTATGGGTTAGCTAAGATAGTTGCATTAAATTGTGTCCTAATATTAAGTTGCATTGCCTTTTCTCATACAAGCTGTTTTGTGAGTGCCCTGGTGTGCCATTGTTGACTGCCATCTTAGGCCGGTCAGCAGTCTAGTTGTCCACAATTCATGATCTGCATCCCTGCTCTAGACTATTTAAACACTCATCCATCCATGCACACAATGGGTATGCCGCTGAAATGCCGACGGAGCAAAGGCAAATCACTGACCTAATAGATCTGAATTTACTTTCTCTATTCTCGATATTAATTTCTTCTAAACAGAAACCTGGCTCACTACGTATACGCCAGTTCCTGCTAATTTTAATATCCTTATGAAGGTCAAATCAAACAGAATCAGAGGTTGTGTGATTATTGTGCATGATTCATTGAAGATCAAACACTTTCTCAGAAACTGAATTCTGAACTACCAACCTGTTTTATTAGCATTTCATTGAAATTACCTCCCTTGAGTTTCATTCGCATTTGCAAGGCGTCCACGCTCAAATCCCCTTTTGTGTCAGTCCTAACAATTTATAGAGAAAATCTGGTGCTTCTTGGGGATTTAATGCTATAGTTCGAGTCCACCTTAAACAATCCCATATATTTCAGTAAACTCATGGCCACCCTAAATCTCATATAACTAAACAAGCAGCCCCCTGACATTGCAGACCAGACATTAGATGACATTTTTGACTCAGTCGATCTAACAAAGTGCAGAAACCACACCTCTAACATAGTCTGACCACTTTGGAATCACAGTTCACAAGAAATTAGTAAACCCAGGGGTATTGCTAAACCCTAAACATCGACCGGCTGGCACAGCTGGAATATTTTCATCCAAGACCAAGCTGCTACTGAAGTAATAGTTTTATGGACCTAATAAAGCACCCCACACATAGAGTGCAACCATAACACAGAGTTTCACATTTCACTTTTTACACACTTGGTAGTCTGGATGAAAGGTTGCCAGTCAGGAACAGACATCTGCAAAGTAGAAATAATTCTTGGTTATCAGGAAAGCAATTAACTTTGAACTAGAAATTCCGACAGTCAAAAGAAAATAGGGAAGCAGCACCACTCCATAATGCCCTCGTATAAAACAAAAACGAAAGCTGAGAAAATCTTCTTTGAAATAATCCGATCAACTTTTCTAAAGAACCCTTTTGCATTGTCTCTTCTACACCCCTAAGCCATTATGATGGAAATACCACCATCTCAAGACCTTTGAAATAATATTGCTAATTAATGATCCAATTCTTATGTCTCCTTTGTCATTTCAATCTATTTTGCAAACAAGGAGCTGTAAAGAAGCCTTCACATAAATTACACGAGAGGAATTCTTGCAGACCAGTACTGGTAGCTGCCCTTCCGATTGCTCAAATTAGCTTTTTCCAGCACATTATCTCCTTTTAGCCCCAAGTGTAATTTTCATGATTGTATTAGCTCCTCACAGCATGGCATTGCTCCAGGGCTCTGGAAGGCAACCATTTTGAGACTTCTATCAAAAGAGCAGGAGGAAATGATAAGAACAAACGTAGGCCCATCTAATTTTCAGCATACATGGGCAAACATCTGTAAAAAGTGTCCACGTGTCAGTTCAGAACTTTGGAAATCTAGCTTGATGGATGGGCAACAAGTGGGCTGCATTTCCTTTAATCTAACAGATCTAGTGGCGCTAATGGCCCTCAATGATCTTCACCATCTCATTGATAAAGGACAAAATGGCATGCCATTCATTTTAGACTTGTCTGACAAATCCAATATGATTGACCACAACATTGTGCTTAACACCATAGAAGCCACAAGTTTAAGCAGTAAGGTACTAAAATAGATAAAATCACAAACTTCATGAAGACCACAAGTAGTCAGATTTCCCCCTTACTTTTCAGAGGTATACATGATCAAATGTAAGTGACTGCAGGTGTCAATTTGTTTATCCTTTCTTTTTTAACATAGACCTTGGGCCCCTTGCCCAATCATCCCCCAAGCACTGGTATGCTTTTACAAGTATACTGGTGACAACCAACTTTTCTTTAAGACACGTAGCATGTATGAATCTCCTAATCAGGGAGAAATTGCCAACAATTTACTAAAGATGAACCTGACCAAATCTAAGATCCTAATTTCCTTTGCTTTATCAATATCAGAATGGCACATGAACTCATGGCCACATACAGTGGGCAGCCCTGCAATCCTTTTACAGTGGTGCAGAATGAGGGTTTTTTGGATGGTAAACTTTGGTAGGAAGCCCAATCGATAAATGTAGGCCAGAATTGTTTCACCTGCCTTAGCCTTCTAAAAAGATTCACTCCTGTATTGGTTCCTCTTTGCATACACCAGTAATGAACCCTGTTGTACAATTTTGTCTTGGCTATGCTATTTCAATCTGCCTTGAATCTCCATATAAAATTTTACTTTGGCTGAAACTTGCTCAGAATGCGGTGGATGGAGTGCTTATAAAAGCTGTCAAAACATTGCATGTTATCAGTGCTGAAATCTCTAGACTGGCTTTCGATTCCATCTTAGATAGCACTTAAGGCTTGGAGGAAAGTACCTGCTTTTGTGGCATGGTTACCCCCTTTTTCTGACTGATGTCAGTGTGCCTGACTGTGTCTACTGGAATCCTGCTAATCAGGACCCCAGTAGTTATGCTCTCTCCTTCTGAAATTGGTTGTAGGATACTCTTAACACAGTATTTCACCCACAATTGGCATACTGGTGCCTCCTTATAAGTCTCTAGTGTATGTTATCCAGGTACCCAGGGCATTGGGGTTCCAGGGGATCCCTACGGGCTGCAGCATATATTTTGCCACCCATAGGGAGCCCATGCAAATGCATCTGCAGGACTGCCATTGCAGTCTGCGTGAAAGGGTGCAAGCACCCTTTCACTACCATTTACACTGCACCAAGTAACTTATAACTCACCCCTACAGCAGGCCCTCCAACCCTGAGGGCAGGGTGCAAAGTAGCTGTGTGTGAGGGCACCCCTGCACTAGCAGAGGTGCATCCACAACCTCCAGGACCATTTTCCCAGACTTGGTGAGTGAGGGGATACCATTTTATGCGTGTACTGGACATAGGTCACTTCCTATGTCCAGCTACATAATGGTAACTCCGAACATAGGCATGTTTGGTATCAAACATGTAGGAATCATACCCCCATGCTTTTTCAAGCATTGGTTGTATGATCCAATGCACTCTGTGAGCTCGTTAGAGGACCCCCAGTACTGCCATTACAGCCCTCTGAGGTTTTCCAGGCAGCCCCAGCTGTTGCCACCTCACAGACAGGTTTCTGCCCTCCTGTTGCTTGAAAAGCTCGTGCCCAGGAAGGCAGAACAAAGGATTTACTTTGGGAGAGGGGTGTTACACCCTCTCCCTTTGGAAAAAAGTTGTTATAGGTTTGGGAGGGAAAGCCTCCCCGGACCCTCCTCTGGCATGAATCAGAGGTGGTGTCCAGAGATCATCCAGAGGGTCCCTGGGGTTTGCCATCTTGGATTCAAGGTTGGCAGGGAACTCTGGGAGCATCTGAGTGGCCAGTTCCAGCAGGTGATGTCAAAGACCTCCCCTGATAGGTGCTTACCTAGTTAGCTGACCAATCCCCCTTTCAGAGCTGTTTAGGGTCTCTCTTTGGGAGTTCCTCAGATTCGGATAGCAAGACTTCAGCAGGAATCCTCTGCATCTTCCACTTCAACTTCTCACTGAAGAAACTGCATCTGGACCCTCTAGGAACTCTACAAACTGCAACAAAGAAGCAAGATGACTTCTGTAACATTGTATCCTCAGCTCCTGCCAGCAACTTCAACTGTTTCCCGGTCGTGCATCCTCTGAAGACAGCCTGTCTTCAGCCTGCATCAGAAGAACGAAGGAATCTCCCTTGAGGTAAAGGAGTCACTCCCCTGCTTCTGCAGGCACCTACTGTAATGATGACTGGCTGTGTGGATCCCCTCTCCTGCTGAGCTGCGTGGATACTGCATCATGGGTGGTAGACTGAAGTGGTCCAGATGGTCCACACATCCAACTGTCCAACTTTGGTGGACGTAAGAGCTTGCTTAACCAAGCTAGACAGTATCCCTGTACACTGTGTGTTTTGCAGTTGCCAAAGCTTGTTGGCATCCTTCCACAAAGTTCTTCATGCAGTTTGCAGCTCCAGACCCCAGCACACTATACTGCAACGCACAGCTTCTTGAGTAGTTCTCCGGCAACGTTCGAGCCTTTGTCGTAGTGCTGCATGGGCCTCTTTTGCACCTTCATTGTCCCTGTGCTGTGGGACTCCTGTGTGTGCTGCCTGGTCTTCTGTGGGCCCTCTGAGTTGCTGAAAGACCCCTATCACTGCCCCTCCTGGATAGAGCCCACCTGGTCCTTCCTGGTCCCGGAAAGCACAATTTTCTGCTAACTACTAGCTTTGCATGTGCCAAGGCTTGTTGGCAGACTTCAGCGAAGCAAACCAGACTGCAATCTTCCATCGGGCGTGGGACATAATTTGCACCAACCAAGAACCAGACTCCAGCTTCTTGGGTGCAGCGCTGATTGTTCTTCTTCACCGGTAGTTCTCCTTTTGCACCTTCATACGGGTTAGCAGGGGCTCCTATTCTTCCTGGACTCTTCTGTGCTTCTTGGACTTGGCCCCCTTCTTCCACAGGTCCTCAGGTCCAGGAATCCACTGTTGGTGTCATGCAGTCTCTTCTGGTTCTTGCATATTTCTTCTTTTCGTTTCTGTGTGTGTTCTGGGAAAGTTACTAAGAGTTACTCCTGCTTTCCTGGTCACTGGGTTGGATCTAGTACTTACCTTTGGGGTTTTCTAGTACTACCAGCTCCCCTTTACACACTACACTTGCCTAGGGGGGAAACCGATATTCACATTCCACTTTCTTAGTATATGGTTTGAACCCCCTAGGCCCATTTCCAACTATTGTGATTTTCATTAATTGCACTGTTTTATGCCTATTTCTGCATACTTATGTATAGAAATTTGTGTTTTACTTAACTCCTAAGGGAGTATAGTTTCTATGTATTTTTGGTATTTGTGTCACCAAAATAAAGTTCCTTTATTTTTGTAACACTGAGTATTTTCTTTCATGTGTGTGAGTACTATGACTACAGTGGTATTGCATGAGCTCTGCATGTCTCCTAGATAAGCCATGGCTGCTCATCCACTGCTACCTCTAGAGAGCCTGGCTTATTGACACTGCCTACATTGCACTAATAAGGGATAACTGGACCTGTTATAAGGTGTAAGTACAATAGGTACCCACTGCAAACCAGGCAAGCCTCCTACAAAGCTTTAACAATTGTCCATAAAGTCCTACTCCTCAGATCACCCTCCAATCTGGCCAATAAATGTTCCTTTAATCAACCATCATGGTTCACCAGATTTGCAAACCAATTCTTGCTTGCCACCAAACTAGGGCTTTATCAGTGACTTGCCAAGATAATGCTTTTGCTACAGCAGTGGCCAATCTGTTTACATTTCATCTTTGTAATTTGTACTACAAAACAAATCTACTCTGTTTCAGATCCCAGTAGAAAATCTGACTTTTTCATCTGCTGCCTTTTTTTCCCTGATCACTGTTAGGTGCTATGAATATGTCTTTGTAAAGTGGCAAGAAGCACTTGCATACGAGCACTGTACAAATAAATTGTAAAATTATAAAATGCATTTGGTGAGCACAGCAATTACTTTCTTTAGGAAAACCTTGAAAATTCTGCAAACATAAGCCCTTTCTAAATTCAAAATGTTCCCTGATTTTGATAACATTCATAGCTTTTTGATTCAAATATGATTTTCATACCTCTTTCTGGTATGTAATGGTTACAACATAGCATGTACTATGATGGACATTACAACGCAAGTTTTTACAATACAAGTACATGTGAGGGCTATTTTAAAATGCTTTAAAATGTTGGCCTTTTTAAACACAGGTATATTTTTTAAATTAAATGATTGTTATGTAACTTAACAAAAGGGAGGATTTAGGGGCTGTGGAATTGAGTATTAAGGGGTCATGGATGGGTATAGTTAAAGATGGTTAGATGTTTTAGAATTCAGGGATGGATAGAGATAAAGGTAGTGTCAGAATCCCATTTGGAAAGGGCCATGGGAAGGACCATTGGCAAGCAGGAGCTACTGGGCCCAGCCATACGAGCTGCTGCCTTTTATTTCTGATGTCTAGCTGTTGGACCAGACACCCTTGGCATTGTTTACCCCCAACTTTTTGTCTTTCAACCTCCTGTTTAGCTGACATTGATTTTGCTTGCTTTAGGACTCTTGCACTTTACCATTGCTGACCAATGCTAAAGTGGTTAGTTCTCTCTTTTAAACCTGGTAGAATTGGCTCACACCCAATTGGCACATTTAACTTACTTGTATGTACTTAGTAAAGTGATACTACAGGTGCCCTGGGGCTGTAAATTAAATGCTAATAGCGGGAATGCAGCACTGATTGTATCACCCACTTATGTAGCACTTTTAACATGTCTGAGGCCTGCCATGGCAGCCTTTGTGTGTAGTTTTAAACTGCCACTTCAACCTGGAAAAATAAACCTTTTGTCTTGCCTAAACTACTACATTTAAGTCATCCCCAGGGTAGGATCTGGACTGCCCAGAGTGCAGGGTGCTGTGTATTTAAGAAGTTGGGCATGTACCTTTTAGTTTAACATGTCCTGGCCTTGACAAACTCATGAATTTTCTTTTTACTGCTGCAAGGCCAACTTCTTCAGAGGAAAAGATTGGGTTACTTTATTGCAGTTAATAAGTGATAACTTTCAATTCGGAGCTGGTAGACAGGTCGAGTTTGGTGCCTAATGAATTCTCATTAAAAGTCCTCTTTAATCACAATTCTGAAAATAACACTTTTAGAAAGCTGGCATTTCCTTGCCTGCAGCATGACCCTGGGTCACATGACTAGATGTAGCTGGAAGTTAGTCTTTGGGTATTGGTCCCAGACAGTGAAACAAAGGGAATATAGGTGTTGGCTGGATGGGCCACTCTGAGCCTCAATAATGTTATTGTAAATGTTACACTGATGTTATTAATGATGTTATCAAAGGTGTCATGAGTGATGTAATATGTGGGGTAATTACCAGTGCATTGCGAGGGAGTGAATTATAGTAATCTTAGGGCATGAGTTATAGTTACTTGAGATAACCATAACTACAACTACTAAATTTAAATGGTTTTCTGCAAGCAAAAGTACAAACTACAACGCCTCTGTAATCTTTGCTTTTTTAAGTGAATTTCTAGGTTTTTTTAAATTATATTTCCTAACTATAACGTGCCTATAACCTTTGGTTTTGTCAGTGAATTGCTATTTTCTTTTACATTAAGTATTTTCAATGACTTTACATTAGTCAAATCCCCTATAAGCACCAAACCCCACACCACGCATGACCTTCCACTGTGCGCAGTGGGGTTGGCGGCAGGGCCTGCGACCTACCCCCTATATGCACCCAACCGTGTGCCACGCACAGCCTTTGGCCAGGCGCTGTGGGGGTTGTCCACAGGCCCTGGGGCCTACCCCCTAAAAGCACCCAAGCCAATGCCATGCCTGGCCTTCGGTTGTGTGTAGCGAGGGTTCACTGAAGGGCCTAGCTTGTGGCCAGACCGTGCAGCCAAAAACCCATTGAGCACCCAACCGCACACCATACACAGCCTGGGGAAAGAAAAGGGAGCAGGGTAGGAATATCCTGCCCTCTAGCCTAGGTGCCAGGGCACGAAAAGCATTTTCTTTATATTTTCACCGAAAATCGAAGCGGATCGGAAAATCGGGTGAAAATGTTTAATAAAACAAGCGTGGCCCAAGGATGGGGGAGATTGTGGAGGCATGCAGCATATTTAAAAAAGGAGGGGGCTCCTATGGCTCTTTGGAGACCTGGGGACCATCACCTCCCCTAAGTTTTGTTAAAAAACTGGAGGAGGTCAGCACAAAACACACTCCATTGGGCTCCTTTGAGCCCCAGGGACCACCATTATCAATGGAGGGGGACCTTAGTGGCCCCCCCCTTCTGGGGTTTTACCATGCCCAGGGACCACCACCTCCCTGGGGCTAAATTTATTAATAAGCAGGGGGGCATGCAGAATTTCTGGACCACAGAGACCACCACCTCTCCGGGCCCTGCTAAAAATACAATTGGTAGAGGGGATCCAATCCCTGGGCATATTTTGGTCCAGGGGACCCCACCCCCCAGTGCCCAGCCACATCTACCTGGATGCCCTGAACCTACCCTGGGCACAGTTTGCAAAGATGGGGACTGCAGGTGAGCCTGAAGGCCACCACAGTCCCAGCTGGCTCTCTGCCTACTGTGGGGGCCGGCACTGCTCCTGCAGGGAGCTGCTAAATATGAAGCTCCCTGCAGCATTGCTCATGCAGGGAGCTACTAAACATGGAGTTCCCTGTGTGCGGGAGCAATCTTTCACCTGTTTCCCTTCCCGCATGATATTGGGCAGGTAACTCAGCTCCCGGCAAGGGGGATCAATTTTTATGATCCACCTTGCTATGAGTGGAATTAGTGTTTGCGCTCGCTTGGCAGGAGCTGTCACAGTTCACACCAAGCAAAAGCAAACAGCAATCTCCTGAGGATGGGCACTGCAAGAGATAACAGGAGCTGACCCTGAGGGTGGAAGTCTCCACAATGCACAGTTTTCTCATCAATAATGTTACTGCAAATGTTACAGTGATATTATCAATGATGACATAGAAGATGTCATAAGTTATGTAATATCTGGGTTGATTAGCAGTGCAAAGAAAAGGCAGGAGTTACAGTTACCTTAGGGCATAAGTTTTAATTCTAATGGCTGAACTTCTATTGTTTTGTTTGTGTAAAATCCAAACCTAACTATAATGTCTCTGTAGCCTTTGTTTTTTTAGTGAATTTCTAAGTTTTTTTTATTTTATTGCCCAACTATAACGTCCCAGTAACCTATGTTTTTTCAATTTCTATGTTTTTTAAAAAGTTAAGTAATATGCCAATTGCAACGCATGGTGGTGGGTGTTGGACCCAGGGCCTGGCTTGGCATTGTGCTGCCCCCAACAAAGCTTGCCTCTCCAGCCCCTGCTTGTCCTTGTCATCTATTTTCTATGTTCATGACCCTGCTCCCTCATTATAGACCTGTGTGGCTGTTCTTCGGCCTCTGCCCTTCCAGTCAGCCCTAAATAGTTAGCTTGCTGGCCCATCCATCTCCTCCAAACTCTCTGTTGTCAGAGTCCATGCACCGGCCCACGTGTTCTACTGCCCTGCATGGTCTGATGTGCTGCCACTGCCCTCCATTTAACTCAATGTCCCTGCCCACTCCTCCTGCCCGTCGTTGCCCAATTCTAAGCCCCAAATTTGCCCTCCTGCTTAGCCTCTGTGCTTAATTTGCTGCAACTACCCTCCTCCTGCCCTAGCCCTTCAATGTTTGTGTGCATGCCACTGCACCTCCTATCTCCTCAGAGTGTTCTGTTGGGCTGCCTCTCCCACCTGCGTAGCATGGTCAGATGGCTGCCGCCTGTCCCTGCCTGTCGGTGTTCCATGACCATATACCCTCCCTTCATTCCCCCATGGTCTATTTTGCTGCCACTCCTGTCTGCCCTCCATGCTATGTTGTGCTTCAACTGCTCCTCCTGATTGCCCTGTGTGGCCTGTTGTGAATCCCTTTCCCCTGCCTTCTATTATATGTGTCCAGCCCCTTACCCCCTTCTGTCCTCCATGGTCCTTTGTGCACGCTCCTGCCTGCTCACTCTTGACCATCATGGTTGTGACCCTGAAACTATCCCTCCTTCATGCCATGAATTGTCTTCTCTACTGCCACAGTCCCTCCCACCTGCCTTCTGTGGTCATCTTGCTGCCTCTGACCCCCTCCCACCTCCCTTCGGTTGTCTACATGTACATTATAGTCCAAATGTTGCCCTTCAAGGTGTGTTTTGCTTCCACTGCCCATCCCACCTATCCTCCATGGTCAGCTTGCTGCTCTTGCCCGCATCCCTTGTCCCCTTCCTTCCATTTTCGATGTGCTGGCCCCTATTCTTCCCCTCTGCCTTGTCTGGTCTATTGTTGTGCCCTTGCCCTCTCCCTTTTGCCTTTCATGGTCTGTTATGCTGCAACGGTCTCTCCTGTCTGTAGGGTACGGTCAGCTTACTGCCCTTGCCTCTTCCCCTCTGCTCTCTGATGTCCATGTTAATGTCCCTGTCCCCTCCCTATCGCTTTCCATGGTCTGTTGTGCTGCACTGCTGTCCAGCTTGCCCTGTGTGGTGTACTGAGCTGCTGCAACCCCTGACACCTACCCTATAAGGTCAGTTTGGTGCCCCGGTCCATCTTCATCCATCCCTCTCATACAAGACCATGTCCCTACCCCATTCTTCCTGCCATCTGTAATCCAATGTACCGTATTTCCCAACATTTAGAACATGGTAAGAGGGAAATTTTCAAAATAAATGTGGGGAAATGATGTTTCCCATTGACTTACATTGGAAAAGAGGAGATGTTAGGTAGGTGACAGAAGAAATGGACTCCTTTTGGAATCAAAAGCAACAGGAGTCTCCTGCCTGAATCAGATCTGTTGGCATGTATGGTTGTGCTGCCACTGCCTCTTTCCTATGCCCTCAATAGTCTATCATTTTGCCACAGCCTCTCTTGCCTATCCTGCATGGTTGATTTGTTGCCCTGCTTCCCTTTCCTCTACCCTCCGTGGTCCTCTGTGCTGCCACTCCCCCTCCTGCATGTCCAGCATGGTCAACTTGTTGTCTTTGCACTTGCTTTCAATGTGCCTTCACTTTGCACTTGCCTACAATTATCTGAGTTTGTGCCCCCGATCTTTGCCTCCCCACAGTATTCTAATGAACAACTAGATTGCTAACATCCTATATTTACTACAAAAGTGTGTCATGCCTGCCATCATCTTGATGTAATCAAAACTGTAATACCTAAAGCATTTCCTTTAGAAATTATAAAAATGAGAGGGCCCCTATTTCCAACAACTTATGGTTAGGGCTCTAAAAAACTGAAATGAATGTGGCGTTATGGCTAGAGCTGCAGACTGTGAACTGGGGAGCCAAGTTCAAGTTTTGGCGACAGCTCAAAATCCTGGGCAAATCACTTAATTTCCTCATACCCAAAGGGAATGTGTCCTTGTGTAATGTAATTAATGCACACATAAAGCACTTCAGTGCCTTTGGGTCAAGTCTCAGCTGCAAAAAAGCAAAAACACTAAGGCCCAGATTTAAGAGGGCCTTGCGCCATCTAGCAACACAGTAGTGTCGTTTTTTACACTAATGTGGCGATAGATGGCCAAAAACGCCACAACATATTTACAAAGTGGAGCAATGCATGCTTTCTGCCACTTTGTAAATGCTTGCACCACATTATGCCTGTGCCAGGTATTATGTATGCAAGGGGGTGTTCCCCCGCTGGGAGGCAGCAAAATCTAAGAGATTTCTTTGTATCAATTTTTCCATCATTTGCAATGCCTGCTCAAAGCAAGTGTTAAACTCGGGCACATCATTATTCATAATGGATCCCTATGTACTGTTCAGGGTTAGCTCCAAATTTTTGGTGCTAATCCTGAACAGTACATCAATAGCGTCAAAATTCTGATGCTAATGCCCCCTACCCTGCACCATAGTGCGCTGTATTTTAAATACTGTGCACACATGGTGGTGGTAGGGGGCACTAAGGGACTCAAGGAAAGTGGCGCCACACTGGGTGCGGCTCCACTTTTCTTAAATATGCCCCTATGTGTTTTGTACATTTTTGTCATTGGGATATACTTGAGCTACATTTGGGTGATGTTTGTGCTACATTTGGGCTTGGTTTTCACTGCTGGCCATCTTGGGAGACTTATTCGTTATGAAGCTCCCTAATTTCTTCATTTGCTGTCCTATCCTCAGTAGAAAATGCTTTCAGTTTTCCACTTTGATTCCATCAAGATGGCATTCAGATCTGCCACACTTTTGACATAAATTCAGAATGTTAGCAATCTAGTTGCTCATTAGAATACTAAAAAAGTATGTAGTAAACTGCAGATCACCAGGGAGTAGTTAACTATGAGTCTGCTGCTGGTGTTGAAAGTGCGTGTTTTAGTCTACATGTCAGAATGTTCTAATGAAATAGAAGAGGAAGATTTTTGAGAATTCACTTAAAACAGTCCTCATTTTGCTTTCTACAACACTAAACATATTTACTATGAACAAATTAAACCCCTCATTTTGTTCTTTTCTAAATTAAGGGCCAGATGTAGGAAGACTGGGGTCTGCGAATCGCAAAATGCGATTTTTAAGAAATCGCTATTTCCGAGTCGCAATTGGCCATGTAACAAAATTGCGATTCGGAATTAGCGATTTCTTAAAAATCTCTATTTTTGGTTTTCGAGGCCCATTTACCGAATCACAATTTGCATTCTCGCAATTTGCGATTTTTTTGCGATTCGTTAAAAAATCGCAAAATGCGAGAAAGTTCGAGAATGCACACCTAGAGGAGCCTGATGACTCATCAGCAGGAAATGAGTCATCCCAGGCAGGTACAAGTGCCACACCCAAACCAGCATCCAGAGTGAGAGCAGCCCAGCCACTGTGAGCAGCACTGTGAAGGAGCAGCATCACCTGAGCCACGATGGAGCCCCAAGGTCCAGGATCTGAGAAGCAGGAGAGGAAGCGCAACCTGAAGTTCAGTGAGCAGGAGCTGGAGGTCTTAACAGAGGAGGTGGTGAGGAGTCATGACCGCCTGTTTGGCAAATCATCCCTCCAGGTGCCAGAGAGTGAGAAGAGGAGACTCTGGCTGGAGATCCAAAGCAAAATGTGCGCATTTGGAGTGGCACAGCGCTCCATTGAAGAAATCAAGAAGCGCTGGTATGACATGCGGTCCTGGGCAAAGGAGAGGGTGGCGAGGCGACTTGCAGAGGCCAGGAGCACAGGAGGTGGACCAACAACCGAGCCACCTGCCACACCACTGGAGGACCTGGTGGAATCAACTCTCATACCGGAAGCAGTGACAGGGGTCACAGACATAGACACCTCCGCTCAACCAAGTACCAGCCAAGGTAAGTGCAAATGCTGTCGTGTGAACCCAGTATGTGCATGCATAAAAGCCCCTTAGGAATTAGCATGTAATGTGAAGTAGTGTGTGAAGTAGTTGAAGTAGTCAACTCCACATCTTAGTAGCGGCACAACAATGCATTATGGGAGTCGTGGTCCACAAACTAGCACAGAAGCAAGCATAGTGACACCCAAGGTAACACAACACACACTACACCATGTAGAGCAGTACCTATAGCTTTATTGCCATGTCTGGACAGATAATGTAACATACAGAACTGACATGCTGCATATTGTTGTTGCAGGTGGGCCTGGCACAGCAGCCACAGCAATTACGGGTGTAGGGGAGACGGACACACAGCTGCCCTCTGACACCAACACCAGTGGGTCCATCAATCTCCCAACTGTGCACCGCAGGGCCAGGCCATTGCCACTTCCAGACTTCAGTGGTGACTCTGATGTGCAGCAGGAGAGTCCAGGCACACCATCTGCATCTGGGATGCGCAGCCAGGTACCAGAGGACAGGGGTCATTCAGCGCATCGTCAAAGTGCCCCAGTGTCCCAACAGCAACTGCAGGAGGCAGCTGAGGGTACATCCCTGTTTGGTGGACTTGAGGCTGCTATGTTGCAGCAACAGCGCCTGCAAAATAGAAGAATATAGAGTCTGGACAGGAACCTTAGAGTCCACAACAGGAATACGGTTGGCCTGCATCGGAGACTTGACACCCTGAATGAAAACATCAACCAGCTGCGTGAGGGACAGGTGCAGGCCTCCCAGGACACTAGGGAGCTG
Organism: Pleurodeles waltl; assembly: GCF_031143425.1. Classification (NCBI taxonomy): domain Eukaryota; kingdom Metazoa; phylum Chordata; class Amphibia; order Caudata; family Salamandridae; genus Pleurodeles; species Pleurodeles waltl. The sequence goes on along the minus strand of NC_090439.1, from coordinate 928,617,097 downwards.
ACCACTGCAGTGCGTGACCTGTGTGAGGAGCTGAGACATGAAAGACTGAGTAGACGCAGACATGAGCACCGTTTTCGCACCATGTTTGCAAACTACTGCAGGTCCTCCAATCGTATGGCCAACTCCACCGCCCTCATCACCCGTCGTGCTGTGGCGGCCCAGGTAGAGGCTGCACACACCAGCAGGGATGTGGTCCACGCCCTTGTCCAGATCACCACTGTGATAGAACAAGTAATGGGACAGAGGTCAGCCACTCCCAGTGAGGTTGCCTTGGGGGACACAGAGGACACCTCGAGCCTCAGTAGTGTGCACGTACCTGCTCCAGACCACAGACGGCGCAGTGCCAGGCGCAGCATTGCCACAGAGGCTGACATTCAGGGTGCCAGTGATTCAACTGGGCACCCCAGAGGTGTGCGAGGGAGGAGGAAGTGACTCTTGCCACATTGACTCTGGTGTCCCCACTATGAAGTAATAGTGTGGGACTCAGTTCATTTGTTGAATTTCATTTTTATCAATCCCCTTTTTACTTTTTCCATCACAATTCATAACGTGCCGTAAAGGAATACATATTTTTCTCACTATAGCTACAGTAGTCAGTGGAGTTTGATTGTACATACTCACGTCTGAAATGGTTGTGTGTGATGTCAGTACGCCTTTGCCTTCCCTCTGCTGCACAGGTCCTGTCTGCTGGCTGTAGAGGTGGTATGGGATCGTCATCCTCATCTGATTCAGTGTCACTGATTTCTATAGGTATGCCCCTGGTTGTAGCTATATTGTGCAAGATTGCACAAGTGGCCACTATTCTACATGTGGTTTCTGGACTGTACTGTAGTGCCCCTCCACTCTTGTGGAGGCAACGGAGGCGACTCTTCAGGAGGCCAAATGAGCGCTCCACCACGTTGCGGGTTGCCCTGTGTGCTGCATTGTATCTCCGTTCTGCCGGTGTGGTGGGATTGAGGTAGGGCGTCATCATGTAGGCGCGCACTGCATAGGCACTGTCTCCTGAAAGGGACAGAAGGTTTGTTGAGTACCTCAGCCATCTGACAAGGGTTTGTTTCCTATGCGCCATTGTAAAGTGTGACATTACCTAGTAGATATCCTTCACCAAACTCCCCAGCTAGCAGTCTTGTGTGAATGCCGCTGTGACGAAAGATGTATGAATCATGTGTGCTCCCTGGGTACCTGGCCACACGATCATTTGTGATGTAGGAGGCATTGCATATCACCTGTATATTCATGGAATGTTGGTGTTTACGGTTTCGGTACACATACTCTGTGACAGAAGGTGGACATATTGCCACTTGTGTGCCATCTATGGCACCTAGGACGTGGGGGAACTGTGCTATCTGATAAAAGTAAATTTTTGTCTGCTGTATTTCCTGTGGGGTGTGGGGGAATCTGATGTACTGTTGGAGTTTGCTTAGCATGGCGTTGATAAATGCATTGAAGAATCTGGAGAGGGTGCTCTGTGAGACCCCCCCAGCCGCTGCTATAACCCCTTGATAGCTCCCTGAGGCGAGTAGGTGTAAGGAGCATAATACCGGCACATGGGTGGGGATACTATGTGTCCTTAGTGTTCTGCGCTGCAGTATGGGTTGCAGCTTAGCTATCAGATCAAGTATAATGGCTGAGTTCAACCTATACCTCTCATATATTTCTTCCTCTGTCAGGTCAAAAAGTGTAAAGCGCACTCTGAAAATGCGCGCCTGTCTCCTCCTCCCTCTCCTCAAACCTGCCAGGATCCTCATCCTCCTCGCCATGACGTAGAGTGCAGCCATTGTGGTAGAGAGTCTGAGGCATTCTGGGCATCTTTATATAGGTTGCACCTGGTTACCACCTGCTTTCACTTAGTGGTATTTTGCATGTGCAAAATCCCATTCTGCGAAAAATCGTTATTTGCGATTTTTTGATGCATCTCTTTGCGATTCGGATTTTGCAATTCGCATTTTGCTCCTCGCAATTTTCTACTGGAAATCTGAATCGCAAAATGCGACTCGCAAAGCCCGGTCGCAGCGCAAAAAAATTGAAATTTTTGCGATTTCTTATTTTTGGTCTGCGAATGCCTTTCATGCATCGCAGACCACGTTTTTGCACTTGCAAACTGCTGATTTTTGCGATTTGCACTGTTTGCGAGTGCAAAAACTTTTCATACATCTGGCCCTAAATGTTTTAAGTTTTACCAGTTTCATCAAATCAAGATGGCTTCAGGTGTGCCACACTTTTGTCATAAATAAGACTGTCAGCACACTAGTTCTTTAAAACACTCTGAGAGACTGCAGTAGAACAAAGGGGAATCAACTGACATGCTGCTCTGCTTGAAAGCACATGTACAAGTCCTGAGATTGTCAGACTTCATTCTCATTTGGCTGAGAAAGAGAGTGTGAATTTACAGAAAATATGCTCTCATTTTTGCTTCTGGACCACCTTCCATAACCTCTAAGGGAAAATCATGAAAAAGCAGTTGTCTGGCAAAAAAATATTTATAAAATCCCAGCAGGGTAAACTCACCTCAGAACACACAATAATTCCTAAAATTAGTATTGTACTGTTGGAAATGGCCTTTCTGCAGGGTCACCCCCAAACATTTTGCCTTCCTCCTTCTCTTTTTCTGATCCATTTTTGCTGGCTTTAGGACTCTGTAATTTACCACTGCTAATCAGTGCTAAAGTGCATATGCTCTCTCCTTAAAACATGGTGACATTGGCTCATACCCAATTGGCTTATTTAATTTACCTGTCAGTCCCTAGTCAAGTGCACTACATGTGCCTAGGGCCTGTAAATTAAATGCTACTAGTGGGCTGCAGCACTGGTTGTGCCACCCACAAACGTAGCTCTCTAACCATGTCTCAGGCATGCCTCTGCAGTGCCTGTGTGTGTAGTTGTACTACCACTTCGACTAGGCATTTAAAAGTACTTGCCAAGCCTTAAACTCCCCTTTGTCTACCTATAAAACACCCCTAAGGTAGGCCCTAGGTAACCCATAGGGCAGGGTGCTATGTAGGTAAAAGGCAGGACATGAACATGTGTATTCAATATGTCCTGGTAGTGTAAAACTCCTAAATGTGTTTTTACACTGCTGGGAGTCCTGCTCATTTCATAGGACAGCATTAGGGCTACCCTCATATACTGTTTGAGTGGTAGATCCTGATCTGAAAGGAGTATCCAGGTCATATTTAGTATGGCCAGAATAGTGATACAAAATGCTGCTTAATGGTGAAGTTGGATTTTTTATACTACTATTTTAGAAATGTTACTCTTAGAAAGTGAACATTTCTCTACACTTAAATCCTTCTGTGCCTTCCAATCCACGTTGGGGTAGGTTTAGTTGACAGCTCCCTTGTGCATTCACTCAGACACACCACAAACACAGGATACTCAGCCTCACTTGCATACATCTGTGTTTTGAATGGGTCTTACTGGGCTGGGAGGGTGGAGGGCTTGACACTTACATGTCAAAGGACAGTAGCCTGCCCTCACACAAAGGACTGCCACACCCCCTACTCGGACCCTGGCAGCAGGATTGAACTGAAGGGGGACCTTGTGCTCTTCTAAGCCACTCTTTGAAGTCTCCCCGAATTCAAAGGCACATTTGGATACTTAAGCAGGGTCTCTGACCCTACCAACTTAGACACTTCTGAGGTAGATACTCTATTTTATCAAGACACTTCCTTGAGAAGAGAACCTGAACCAGAACCTACAAACTGCCATGAAGAACAGCCTGGCTGTCCAAAAGACTCACCTGACGGCTTTCTGTGAAGGAATGCTGCCTTGCTGTTGTGCTGCTGCCTTGCTTCTTTCTGGCTGTGTTGAGAAGTGCTCTTCAAGGGCTTGGTTAGAGCTTGCCTCCTGTTCCCTGAAGTTTTCAGGACTAAAAAGACTTCATCTCTGCAAGAAGGACTCCTTGTGCGGTGAAAATTGACGCACAGACTGCCAGAAACAACACACACTGTTTCATTGCACGCCAAACCAGAACGACACAGCCCGACTTCGCAATGAGAAGATCGATGCAGCGCCAGCGTAGCAACTGGAAATTTGATGCACAGCCCACTGGATCGACGCACAGCCAAGCCGGAACACTGCAGCCCCACTTCCAGAGAGGAATCGACGCAGCAACTGCCATGCAGTAGAAATTTCCATGCAACATCCACCGGATCGACGCAGCCCCTGTGACTTTTTCCTGTCAGCACCAGAGCTCCACGCATTGTCCCCGGGCGTCCGAAAACCCCACAACGCGAAGAGAATCCAAGACCGAGCCCAGAAATCGACACAATGCCTTCCCTGTGTGAGAACTAAATGACGCATCACCGCGTGCAGCCCGAGAAATCAACACACTCCTCCCTGTTTTCCACGCATCTCCTCCTCTGCGGTACTTTGCGGAGATTTTTATCGCAAACCAGGTACTTTGTGCTTGAAAGAGACATTTATTGCTTTTAAGAAACTAAAGAGACTTTATATAATTTTTACACTGATAACTTAACATATACTTATTGCATCTTAATCATTTTGCCCTGCATTTTACCAGATAAATATTATATATTTTTATAAACAATCTGTGGTGTATTTTTGTGGTGTTCTACTGTGTTATTGCATGATTTATTGCACACCGACTTTACACATTGCCTTCTACGTTAGGCCTGACTCCTCAGTGCCAAGCTACCAGAGGGTGGGCACAGGATAATTTGGATTGTGTGTGACTTACCCTGACTAGAGTGAGGGTCCTTGCTTGGACAGGGGGTAACCTGACTGCCAACCAAAGACCCCATTTCTAATATTGGTGATCAGCGGTGAGGATAGGACTTGTATCTGTACAGTGATATACAATAGCTAGGTGTTCACTACCTACCCACAGTTGAAGGTCAACTTGATTTTTGTGTTGTCTTTTTTCTGCAAATTAGTTTTTCTACATGCCATTGTTTAACTAAAATCCTAATTCAACATGTCTGTGCCTGTGCTAGAGATGAAGATTTTGACCTAGCCATGCTGGAGACATATACTGTCAAACAGCTGAAGGGGTTCTTTAGGGATATCAGTGTACCTACCCAAAAGGCCTCCAGAAAGGAGGAATTCCAAAAGGCGCTGAGGGCCTGTCCAGAAGCCCATTCTGATGAGAATGTTGAAAAGGAAGGTCCAGAGGATGGTCCCTCAGAGGATTTGTTGCCAGTAGTAGGGGTGTTCCCCCTGGAATTGTGCCTCCTGGTAAACCAGGGAGCAGTATCTCTGACCGTGGCCTGACCGCAGTAGAAAGGAGGGAGGAGAGATAATTTCACCTGCAAATAGCAAAGTTAAACATAGAGGAAAAGAAAGCTCAAAGAGTGGCAGAGGAGAGTAGAGGAGAGCTGAGAGAACCTTGGCTGAAAAGAAACTTTTTGGCTCATGAACTGAGTCTCAAGGTGCTGGATCTTAAGGCAAAGCAGTCTGCGTCCAGCAGTAATGGTGGCAGCATACATGCAGAACCTGCTGGAAAAAGAAAGGTTCATATACCTAAAAATGCTGTGCCCAGTTATGTGGTGGGAGATGATATTGATAAGTGGCTGGCTGCTTACAAAGTTGCACTAAGGACTCATGAGGTCCTTAAAGAGCAATGCGGGGCGGTCTTGTGGTGGTATGTACCAGCTGTGGGGAGTGACACACTTCTTACACTGGATCCCAGGGATCAAAACATATATGCACCCATGAAAGCAGCGTTACTTCCCAAGTTTGGGCTGACTCCTGAGAAATACCGTCAGAGGTTCTGGGAAAGCACCAAACTCTCCACACAAACGTGGGTAGACTGTTTGATTTCTCTGGTAAGGCAATGAATGGATGGGTGCTGGGCTGCAAAGTAGATGATTACCCAGGGTTATTTAATCTAATTCTGAGAGAGCATATGCTCAGTTTTTGTTCTACAGAGTTGCGCCAGCACCTGGCTGACAGTAAGCTGACTGATCCTAGAAAGCTTGCTGAGGAGGCGGACCTCTGGACTAGTACCAGAGTGTCCAAAAAGGTACCTGGGAGTGACCCCAAGAAGGTTGGTTCCGGTTCACCAAGAGTGAGGGGGAGGTTAGAGATGACAAGTCTCAGGGTAAGGGGGGAGGGAAGGGTTCCCATGTCCCATCGGAGAAACCGGGGGTGGTTCTGGTGGGCGGTGGCCCAAAGCATCCCATTCCCAACCCTGCTGCTTTGAGAGTTCCCAGCTAGGGAACAAGAAAGGGGACTCTGTCTGTCCAAAGAAATCACCCACTGGTGGGATCTCTACAGGGGTGGCCAATGTGGCCTTAGGAGCAAGTCGTAGACCATGCCTTCATCTCTTTTAATTGGGAGGTGGACTCAGAGGGTAAGCTGGTGATCCCTGAGGGTGGGAGTTGTCACTTCCACCAGGTGGGAGTGAATGGGGTTCCAGTCACTGCTCTGAGGGACACAGGGGCTAGTCTTATCTTGATTGTGGAGAGACTAGTGCCACCAGAGCAGTACACTGGCCAGGTGTGTTGAGTGACCCCAGCCACTGGGGAAGATTTCTTCCGCCCCATGGCCCTGATGTCCCTAGAGTGGGGTGGGGAGGTGACCCAGAGGTGGGTCATATTTAGTCCCCAGCTGCCCATTGACTGCATTCTGGGGAATGAGTTACCCCTAGTGTCAGGAGAACTGAGAGGGTTGACCCCTAAGGGTGCCCTGACAGTTCAACTGTCTGGCAGTGCCAGTCCCCAGAGGAGGGTACATGAGCCCAGATGTGGAGGCAAGGTGAGGGAGGACTCATCCTTGTCCCCTGTTCAGCCTCAGGGTACAGACCAGTATCAGGGACCCACCCCTGAATCGGTGAGGATGAAGAAGCGGTGCAAGACCCGTGGGACTACTGTTCCCCATTCTGAGGTACCTCAGGAGCCCCTTGGGAGCTCCCCACCAGCCCCCCAGCTAGAGGAAAAGCTCATCCAAAGGCCCCCTTCAGGGTCTTCACTTAGCAGTGAATGATCTGGGGCCTGGCTCCTGACACTGACAGCTGTCAATGGTATCCTGTGGTTACTGACCTTGTGGAGAGAGTCTTCCCTGGGTTGGGGGCAGAAGTCAGACCCAAGGGGTGGAATCGGGCACATCACTTTGTTGGCCATGGTGGTACTGTATGCATCTGTGAGCAAATTAAGTCCCGTATTTATACTTTTTTTGCGCCGCATTTGTGTCGTTTTTTTACGCAAAAACTGCGCAAACTTGCAAAATGCCATTGTATTTTGTAGGTTTGCGCCGTTTTGCGTCAAAAAGCGGCGCAAATGTGGCGCTAAAAAAAGTATAAATACGGGCCTAAATTTAGGAGCTTCACAGATGGGGTCCTCAGGTGATGAGAAGGGTTCCCCATGGGTCAGGTCAGTGGCCACAGGTACCATCACAAGATAATTTATGTTGTAACTGTAACTAAAACCTGCCACTCTCTACAATGCATTCCAATGGCATGCTAACACGTATACTGGTCCCAAGATGGCTTCCTTCACTTTCTGGTTGAAGTGCTGACAACCAATGAGATCTCTGCATGAGATCTGTGCTTAGGCTCCACACAGATATACAAATTTCTATTTCCTTTAATTTCAGAAAAACTACTGAGCAGATTTATGCCAAATAATAAAAAGGGTACTTTCTGGACCAAGAGCTACCTTTCTGCCAAAATTGGTGTAAATGCGTACAGCGGGTAGGGCTGTAGTTGTTTCTAAAATCTCTATAGGACTTAATATAGGAAACACACTTTTATTGACACCCCATTTTTCTCAGCCCCCGTCTGACGCATTGTCCCGAAACTTTCCATGCACAACAAGATCCAAAAAGACACTTTTACATTTCCTGTCAGTGGGAGCAGGGAAACGGAACACATGCCTCCTCCCAGGCAACTGGAGCATTTTTAAATCTTCCACCGGCAGGGAGCAGACTTAGGGCCTCATTTAGAGCTTGGTGGATGGGGTTACGCCATCACCAATGCGATGGATATCCCATCCACAGTGTTTTGATCCCATTCTATCCTATGAGAAACCATAATACAGCATTCGGGATAGCTGTCATATTTGTGATGGAGTAACCCTTTTGACAAACTCTAAACCAGTTTCAGTGTTTGGAAGGAGATTTTAAAATGTTGCCACCAGACTAGAGAAACGCATGTTTCCCTGTCCACAGTAGTGTGAGCAGGTAAACTACTGTGTCCAAAGGGTGCGCACCCAAAGATGCAGTCACTCAGCCTGTGCTAGGGAATGGGAACTCTAGGGCCTTTTACAGGCTTGGGGAGGGAGGAAGGGCTACATGGCCTTTTTTCCTTTTCTTACGTTTCAGCCCTGGGTCATGGGTATCCCACGCCTAAAATGGGATGGAGTTTGTGCTGCCCCTCTCCCTTTAAAACAAAACAAAAAAAAAATCAGCCAGGGGATGAGGTCCTGGAGGCCACCATAGGCTTGAGGAGGGGAGTCATGTGCCCCTTCCCATCAAACATACCCATCCCCAGAGATGGGGTCCCTGTGGCACTAAAATGTATAGGGAAGGGGGTCCTGGTGACACCATCCTCCCTAGATATTTATATTACAAAATGACAGCTGCCATGTTCTTTTGCTGTGATCCCGTGGAACTCCTGTGCGATTGCAGCTAATTTTCTTGACTTTTTTTGCATTTTAGCTCTAGGAGGAGTCCCTCTGGGTCTCCCTAACCTATCCCATTATATAATAATTTTCAACTTCAGGACAACGGACTAGTTACCGAGTCCTGTGATAGCTGCTAGCAACATTTTTTTCTCATGTTGTTGGCAGTCTTTCATAGCACTTGCTCCTGAAGGAGCTTGACTCCCACAGTAGCGAGATTGCCCATGGCAAAAACAAGCTCTCTGTGCCCATCAGAACGCTCTATTTTTGAATCGCCACACTCGCTAGGCTCTCGCGGTCCGAACTGTCTAGACATACAAATATTTTTGTATGTTAATTCTTTGAAACTACTAAACAGATTTACACACAACTCACAAAAAGCACAATCTGCATACCAAGATCTACCTTCCTGCCAAATTTGGAGTACAGAAAGCTATGAAAAATGCATGGAAACATATATATTTACGTAATAATTAGAGTAATTTCAAGTAACTACAACTCGCCTGCTAAGGTAACCCCTATACCAACCCAATCCCGTGCTGTGCACGGCCTTTGGCCATGCGTAGTAGGGTTTGACCACTCCGAGGCCCTGCAGCCAACCCCTAGAACACCAGAATCCTGTGCATGGCCTTTGGCTGTGTGTAGCAGGTGTTAGCTGCAGCCAGGCAACTGAGGCCAACCCCTACAACCCAACCCTGTGCTGCACACAGCCTTCGGCCACACACAGCAGGGACTTTCCGCAGGGCCTGCCATGGGCCAGCCCCTGTGGCTAACCAATATAACAACTCAACCCTGCACAGCCCCCTCCCCATACCAAAGCAGCTACCTCCATTGGCAGGGAAACAGGAAACATCTGCTCTATGTGAGGGAGAGCTGCTTGAAAGCTCTCCCTTGTTGCGTGCAGAGTGTTTGCTGTGACTTGGCGGCAGTTGTCAAAGCTGCTGCCAAGCCACAGCAAACAGCTATGTCCAAGAGGTGGGCACCCTGAGACAGCAGGAGCCGGGCCTGGGCGATGGTAGTCTCCAAGGCCATCACTGGCTCCTCGATGGGAGCCCTGCGGCCTGCTCCAATGTAAATAGCCCTCAGGAGGTGGTGGTCCCCAGGGCAACAGTGGTCCGAAACAGACTCCCTTTTCTTTTTTTTATGTTTTCTCCAGGGAGGTGGTCATCCCTGGGGGGCTGTGGGGGGGGGGCGCATGGCCCCCTGTATACAATTACATGTTTGCCCAAGGGAGGTGACAGGCCCAGGAGCAGTGGTGGGGCCGCAGACCCCCCGCATACAATTATAGGAATGCACCAGGGAGTGGCAGTCCACGGGACAGTACAAAGCCCAGTTGGGTGACCCCATGTGCCCCATCCTTGCATAGCACATGCCCCTAGAACCTGGTCCACCCAGGGGCTTTAAAAAAACATACTTGTTTCTTTTTAATTTTTTTGCCATGACTTTGCAGTAACAAAAAAAAATTACATGTTTTTTTGCCCTGGCGATGACCCTCTAGGACCCCAACACCAGACCTAAGGGGTCAGGTTGTCTCTACTCTGGCACCATTTTAAGTAAGGTACTTATGACAGCCAAGGAGAAAGTGAATACTGTTTCAAGAAAGGATCTTTTTGCCAAGAAACCTAAGGCTGTGAGCAATCAAGGGAAGGTGGGTCTTATTACTACCTGCAATGCTGAGTCAGATAAAATCAAGTGAATGATTTCTAAGCATTGGCATTTGATTAAATGTGATTCAGTAATTGAACATAACGTCTCACCGTATCCCTTGATCACTTACCGAAAATCGAGGTCAGTGAGGGATTTGTTGATACACAGTAATATCAAAATAGATTCTACACATTAGGGTTGGCTTTCGGAACAGAGGGGTTTCCATAAATGTGATAAGTGCAAAGCATGTAAGAGTAGAAAAAACATCAAAACCTTTTTGCTCCCTAATGGACAATGGCGGAAGATCAACAAATTTATGACATGTAGCAGTCATTTCTGTGTTTATGTCATAATGTGCCCATGCGGACTTCTTTATGTAGGAAGTACCATCTCTCCAGTGAAGAAACGAATTTCGGGAACATTTAAGGGCAATCAGTAATATTGATCACAGTAATCTGTTAGCTAGACATTAGAAACAAGTACACTTTCAGAACCCTGACATGCTCTTCTACTTTGGTATTGACAGGGTGGAGCCATTAGCGAGAGGAGGCGATAGAGAAAGAAAACTTCTGATTATGGAGTCGGAGTATATTGTGAGCCTCAATTACAAAGCCCCATTAGGTCTCAAACTCTATGTGGAATTGTTTGTACATGTAGGCTGACGTCATATCCTAGGAAGCAACAGTCAGTATTTGATGCTAGGAAAATGTAAGAAATGTCAAGAATCTTTTATTCAGAATATTTAGATTTTGTTCTTTAAAAAATATTTTTTGCGTATTATGTTCCCTTTTGTATTTATATTAGGTGTTGCACTGCATTTTCAAATTGGGTTTTGGGTCAATATTTTTGACAGATCCTTCTTGTTATGAGATGGATTTATAGCATTGTCTTATAAAAAATGGCCACTCTGTCATTGCATATCATGTATTTTGAGAATTATGCTTAATCGTTTAAGTGTTTTGTTAAGGTCTTATTCCTTTTATTAATCGGTAAATGGGACTCTGAGTTTCATATGGAATGTATGTAAAGAAATTAAGATCTATAATTTATGTTTTTCTGAAACGATTTCTTCGCCTGGTACGAGATGGATTTATAGCATAGTCTTATAAAAATGGCCACTCAGCCTTGATTCTGTCATTGCATATCATGTATTTTGAGAATTAGGTCGAATCGTATATATAAGTATTTTGTTAATGCTCTTGTTCCTTTTTATTAATTGGTAATCAGGATGCTGAGTTTCATGTGGAATGTATGTGAGGAAATGTAGATGTATAATTTATGTTTCTCTGTAACGATTTCTTTCTTCCAAGAGGTAATGTCAAAATCACAGTCTTTTTACCATTTTCTTTATTTTGGAATTCATTTTGTTTTTAAAATTGGTGGTGGACGTGGTTTTTATACTGGCTGAGAAGAAAATCTCTTCGAGATCGAAACGCATCACCATTGAATAAATATTTCTGCAAATAATAAGCAGTGGAGTCCGAGTTCTTTGGTGTCTGTAATTCATGGCACGGCACCTTCTTTGTACATTTATGGTGGAATTCAGTGTCCGCAACTCGCACCGACCCTGTTCTTGTGGATGTGGCCAGGAATGCCATTGATGCCTGGATATATATATATATGTATGTATGTATGTATATATATATATATATATATATATATATATATATATATATATATATATATATACATATATATATATGTATGTACATATATATACACACACACACACACACACATATATATATATATATATATATATACATATAAAGTTCTTGCATAAATCCGCTTGTGTTCACCAGTCAGGCCTGGTGAAGGGTAATGGCTGCAAGTCCTGTGTACTATCCAAAATCTTTGTAAACAAGCCATAAAGGCACAAAGAGTCCTGCAGTCCACTCATCAGTTGATAAAGTTTCAACCAAAACAGTCTTCCTTCCGATAGCCATTGGGTAGTTATAGTTAGGACCAACTTTTTCCATAGATGGAGTATTTTTTGTTTTGCCAATAACTTTGGCACCATTTAAAAAATCTTCACAAAATTTTAAAAACTAATATGACAGTCAGTTCAGCTGCTATGTTTAAAATTTCAGGGTGATTCATTAAGTGGGGCTGAAAGCGGATGAACCACTGAATGGATTTACACCAAATTTAGCAGGAAGCCATTCCACCTGTGGATGATTCGTGGATCTGGGGGAAAAGCAAGGCCCTGATTATCTGTATGCAACCTGAAAGGAAAGTTGCAGTCTCCATTTTGTTTCTCACATTGGTCCGGGGGAGATAAAAATATAGTGCAAAAACATATAAGGGGTCAGGATGCACGTATCCTGAACCCATAGGACAGATGGAGGGGTCCCTTTGTTGTGGGTTCATTTTAGATTTTTGCTTGGGCACACTTATTTTAGCTTCAGGCCTGTGCCCTTTTACCTAGTTCATTTAATTTATTCCTTATTATTATAGCATTGTTTCATTTTAGCGGGGATATTTTATTATTTTTAGCAGCTGCCTTTCAACTCAGGCATTGTTATTAGTTACTTTGCACCACATTTTATCTTGTGTTTCTGTTCAAGGATGTACATGATAGTTTACAAAGTATTACCTGTTCAAGAATATGAAGTCAACCTTACACTGAAAGATGCATTATCATATCGGGTTAGTTCTCAGAACACATCACGTGTTATTATAAAAACACCACATTGGCAAAATAAGGTTAGAGAGGACATTCCAGTCATCTATCTTATGCTGCACCATGTCACAGCAGCTCTGCTGAACTTGGCCTCATCAATCCAGTCACTTGGGAGGACTGCCAGCTGACCACAGGCAAAAACTCCTGCTTTATTATTCAGGTATGAGGCTGGGGTTTTCTTCCAGGAACTAGTCCAGGCAGAGAAAGGCTATCACTGCTATGGTCTCATGTAGATGCTAGAAGTATAGGTAGGGATTTGAGATTCACTAGTGTACCAGGATGATGGAATTTGTCATCTGTTTCACGCTTACAGTAATAACTGTACTGTATTTCACTTTACCTAATAATTACAGCTCATGCTTTTTTTAACATAGAATGTAGTTGCTTCACTAAAACTTACTGAAACCTTTCCAGCATGTCTCTGTCTTTCTTTGCATGTATGAGATCGTGTGCAAATGAGAGAAAGGGGTAAGATCTGTTCTAACATGACTTCCCTGAGTAGTCAGAGTGTCATGCGTCAGGCTCCCACAAACCACTTTTTATTTCTAGGTTTGAGTGAGGTGCTGCTAGCTAGCTGAAAGCGTTAGGCTAATAGCTTACAGATGGTGTTAGACCGAATCAGTCACCCACACGTTGTAGTGCTGCCGCCCAAACACAACAGTCTTACTCCCATAGTAGGAGTTGTATAACATGGCACCACCAACGTTGGTTAGGCACTAACTTTAAGGGCCTCCAGAGTATCTTTGCCTCTTTACATGCTAAAGGCACCCTAATCACGTCTACTGAGAGTTTGTAGTATTAGGGCAATAGCTTCCACAGCTAAATAGATATCACCTATCATAAGCTGGAGGTTGTTCAAGCTTAAACCTTAAAAATTATTTTGCCAAACTGGTGTTTTCTATCTCCGAATTGACCAAATTGGTATACTCTCAATGGGTAGCAATTACAGCAAACAAGAGACAACCTCTTACACAACATCTATTCAATCATGGGCTGACTGATGAGGGTGGTGAAGTAATGATTGTAGTCAAGGCACCCGATGTGCACAGAACTGAAATGTTGTATTCCTGAGTCACTTTTCCAGCAGTAGATTCAATCAATCAATCAATCATAACATTTGTAAAGCGCACTATGTACCCGTCAGGGTTTCGAGGCACTGGTGGGGGGGGGGGGGGGGGCGGGTGAGCTGTTAGCGGTCGAAGAGCCAGGTCTTGAGGAGTCTCCTGAAGGCGAGGAGGTCCTGGGTCTGGCGCAGTGAGGTGGGGAGAGAGTTCCAGGTTTTGGCGGCGAGGAAGGAGAAGGATCTGCCGCCGGCGGTCTTGCGCTGGGGACGATGGCGAGGGCGAGATTGGCAGAGCGGAGTTGACGAGTGGGGGCGTAAAAGTTGAGTCTGGAGTTGAGGTAGGTAGGTCCGGTGTTGTGTAGAGCCTTGTGAGCGTGGGTGAGGAGTTTAAAGGTGATCCTCTTGTCCACGGGGAGCCAGTGGAGGTCCTTCAGGTGAGGGGAGATGTGACATCGGCGGGGTATGTCAAGGATCAGGCGGGCGGATGCATTTTGGATACGCTGGAGTCGTTTGATGTCTTTTGTTGGGATGCCTGTGTAGAGTGCGTTGCCGTAGTCAAGTCTGCTACTGACGAGGGCTTGGGTCACCGTCTTTCTGGTTCCTGTTGGGATCCACTTGAAAATTCTGCGGAGCATTCGAATGGGTGTTGAAGCAGGAAGAGGAGACGGCGCTGACCTGTTTGGACATGGTGAGGGCTGAGTCCAGGATGAAGCCGAGGTTTCTTGCGTGGCTGGCTGGGGTGGGTGGGGGTCCGAAATTGAGATTGGTACTCACATACATTCCACAATTACACAGTAGCAAATACACCTCCACCATACAGACCATATGTATATTGAGAAATACCACTTGTTTCACAAAATGTTAGATTAGGTCTTTTATATACTGAAGGTCCTACATGGCCAGAATTGGCCACCTATACGGTAGCAGATGTAGGCTGCTTACATAATCATTTTGTAGTAATATATAGATGCTTAGTACAATTCATAATGGGGACCTTAAACACTGCTCCATCAAGGGCTGATCCATAATGGGTAAGGTACCCACCAAACAACGCGAAAAATAAGCACACTGGAAGTAGCGTTTCCCCATTCTGGACCCCAAGATAAACATAGAATTCTCACACTGTGCTTGTTATTTGGGAGGGTTCCCTCAGTGGACAACTGTGCCACTTGGGGTGCAGTTTTTGCTGGAATCTATACCACTGCACATGGTGCACCAACACTAGTGAAACGTCCAGAAGTGTTCAAGATAAATATGGGGCAGCCCCAGCCCTGGGGATGCAATTAATGGCCACTTTTATTTCGTAATTTAAAATGGGAAACAGTATCATTGGCAGTACGCCAGTGGCTCTGGGATGATGCTCAACAGTAACAAGAAACTCAAGCTGCCTGAGATTATCGCTAAAACCTATAGTAGTATAGGTCAGAATAGTCTGGGAGCCAGACCAGGTAAGCCACAATTACAAATTAAATCCAATAAGGATTCTAATAAACAAGCACAAGAGGGTTCTAAAAAACGCTGGGATAAACAAATGCCTAACAAAGATAATCAGAAACAAAGAGGAGAATCTCTGTGTTCGGAGACCTCTGAGAAAAGATATAACCTTAAGACTAGGGAAGCGTTAAAAACTCCTCATAGATACCAATATACCGTTCCTTCCAGGACTCACCCAAAAAACACAGTGAGAGAGGATGGTGGTCAGAACACTAACATGAGTAAGTGAAATCAAGAAAAGACTCACAATGCTCATCTGAAGTTTCAATCAAAAAGGAAGAGAAACTTCCACAACAAAAAACGCAATTCAAAAAGAAAATGGTGTGGCTACTGTGGTGAAAAATGACACACATATTGGGAACTTTACTGAAGAACAGGATGTGGGCAGTGACTCTGCTAGACAACACAGTAGAGATCACAATACTTTGCCAAAATCTTCAAGAGCTTCTGGATGTGACAGCAACCAATGACTTTCTTGAAGCCGAAACTGTGGACAGGTGAGCCTCCCTACCTGGCAGGGTTAACAAACTAAAAATTCAAATTGAAGGAGACAGAGTGCACTATTAAAGTTACATTTTGGGGAAGATAACACTTAGGGGGTCATTACAACCTCAGCGGTCTTTTTTGAAGACCGCTGAGGTACCGCCGTGTGGAAGACCGCCAGTGGTGGCGCATTTCCGCTAGGCCTATTATGACTGTTGGCAGCTCTCCGTCCTTTTACCGACGGTGAGCCGCCAACAGCCATACTGGTGGGAGGCGGGGGAGTGAAGGTTGCTCCACCTCCACCGCCACACCAACAGAACACCGCCCAGCGAATCACTTCCTGTGATTCGCCGTGGCGGTGTTCTGTTGGCGGTGTGGGGTCGGCGGAGCTGCCCCCATGGCTCCCATCCCCTCCTGAAGGATCAACGGAACAGGTAAGTCGATCGTCCGTTAGGGGAGGGGGGTGGGGGGGTGTTGTGTGGGTGCATGGGGGTGTGCGTCTGTGTATGTGAAGGGGGTGTGTGGGTGCGTGTATGCTTGCGGGGGTGTTGTGTGTATGGGAATGAGTGTGTGTATGTCTGTGGGTATGTCTGTATGGATGTGTGCGTGTATGTCTGAATGTGGGTGTGCGTGTCTGGCTCTGTGTGTGGATGTTGGCATGTATGTCGGTGTGTGTGCGTGTAAGGGTACAGGTGGTGCCTGCGTGCGTGTCGTGTGGGTATGTGTAGTTGGGGTTCGGGGTGGGGAGGGGGGCCCTGCCACCTTTGGGGGGTGGCAGGGGTAGGTGGGGGTGTAGGGGAGGGAGTCTGGGTTGGGGTGGGAGGTGGGGGATACCCCTATCAGTGCCAGGGAAGGAATTCCCTGACACTGATAGTGCTTACCGCCGTGGATTTCATGGCGGTTCAAAAAATATTTTTATTGAGATAATCTGCCCCCAAAGGGGGCAGAAACCACTAGACACCAGGGATTTTATTTTTATTTTACATAAGTGGAGCGGCCCCTTGGGCAAGGGCCAATCCCTATGGGGGCATAATATTTTAGGCCATTTCTGCCCCCATGGGGCAGATCAGCCTGTTTCTATTAGGCCCCTCTGCCCCAAGGGGGGCAGAAACCACTTAGGCACTAGGGGTTGTGTGTGTGTGTGTGTGTTTTGTTTGGGGGAGGCAGCACCTTGGGCAAGGGTCGGTACCAATTGGGACAAATAACTGTTGCCCATTTCTGCCCCCCTTGGGGGCAGATCGGCCTATTTTTATTAGGCCCATCTGCCCCAAAGAGGGCAGAAACCACTTAGGCACCACGGATCAGTGTGTGTTTTGTTTGGTGTGGCGGCCCCTTGGGCAAGGGTCGCTCCCCATGGAGGCACATTACTGATGACCATTTCTGGCCCCCGGGGGCAGATTGGCCTATTTTTGCAAGGCCAATCTGCCCACAAGACACCAGCGAAGATTTTTTTTTTTTTAAAGATGGTGGTGGTATGGCCGTACATCACCCTAAATAAATGAGGACAAGGTTGTTCTGCTCATCCCATGAGGTGGACAGATGGGATAATTAACCCCAATCCACTCCCGGGGGGTGCAGAAAGCCTATTAGAGGCCAGGGGAGAAAAAAGTAGAGGAATGGGGTTTGCCAACCAGTATGGGCATAGTTATGCCCCACACCCCAATTAAAGGGGGTAACAGTCTTTCAGCTCCCCCTACAAACTAAAGGATCATATCCCAATGGCAAGCAGGAGGCCCTTTGATTATTTAGAGTTTTGATTTCACATTTGGGCCAAGAGAGCTTAGCTAACTCTCAATATGTCCCACTTGGAATGGTGAGAAACTGCACTTTTTGGACTTTGGGATGCTGCCACTTAGAAAAATCTACCAGACCTAGACACGTCTGAAAACTAAACATCTGGGTGAGTCCAGGGTGGTGTGCTTCACATGCACCCCACACAATATTCTTATTCACAATGCCCTGCAAACCTCCAACTTTGCTTGAAATCAAACATTTTCCCTACATTTTTGTGATGGAACCTTCCGGAGTCCGCAGGTGGACACAACCTTCCCACCATCCAGCATTGTCGCATCTATACCGATAAAACTTCTGCCCCACTCGTCAACCTAAAAATGTTTTTTTTCCAAACTGCCCTTTTGGACCCGCTTTGGATCCCTCTCAATTCCCTCTCGATTTTGACATGTGTTTGGCCTTTCCATGTCACAGGCACTAGGCCCACCTACACAAGTGATGTATCACTTTTATTGGGAGACCTAGGGTAACGTTGGGTGGTAGAAAACTTGTATCAGTGTGGTGATTCCACACAGAAATGTGAAAAAAAATTATTTTTGTATCTAAATTGAGGTTTACTGAGGATTCTGGGTAAGAAAAGACTGGGAGATCAATGCAAGTCACACTTCCCTGGACTCCCTTCGGTGTCTAGTTATCAGAAATGCCTGGGTTTGGTAGGTTTCCCTAAATGGCTGCTGAGCCCAGGACCAAAAACACAGGTGCAAGAACAAGTAGTTTTTTAATAGATGATTTTGATGTGTCCATGTTGTGTTTTGGACCCTTCCCTGTTGCGGACACTAGGCCTATGCGCACAAGTGAGGTACCATTTGTATCGGGAGATGTGGAGGAATGCTGGGTAGAGGGAAGTTTGTGGCTCAGATTCCAGAACTTTGCAGCACAGAAATGTGAGAGAAAACTGTTTTTGTAGACACATTTTGAGGTTTACAAAGGATTCTGGGCACCAGAACCTGGTGAGAGCCCCACAAGTCACTCCATTTTGAATTTCCCTTGTCTAGTTTAAAAAAATGCACAGGTTTGCTAGGTTTCCCTAGGAGCCGGCTGAGCTAGAGGCCAAAATCCACAGCTAGGCACTTTCCAAAAAACTCTTCAGATTTCAATGTAAAAATGTGATGTGTCTATGTTGCATTTCCTGTAGCAGGCACTAGGCCTATCCACACAGGTCAGGTACCATTTTAATCAGGAAACATGGGGGAACACACAACAGAAGATCACATGTTATTGCCCCTTGTCTTTCTACACATTTTTTCCTTTCAAAAGTAAGACAGTATGTAAAAAGGAAGTCTATTTAAGAAATGCCCTGTAATTCACATGCTAGTATGGGGACCCCGAAGGTCACAGATGTGCAAATAACCACTGCTTCTCAACACCTTACCTTGTGCCCATTTTGGAAATACAAAGGTTTCCTTGATACCCATTTTTCACTCTTTATAGTTCACCAAAAAAAACATCAAAAACACATTGCAAGGTGCACCTCATTTATTGGCTCTGGGTACCTAAGGTTCTTGATGAACCTACAAGCCCTATATATCCCCGGAACTAAAAGAGTCCAGTAGACATAATGGTATTGCTTTTAAGAATCTGCCATAGTTGGAAAAAGTTACAGAAGAAAACGTGCACAGAAATACCTGGTTTTTAACTCAATTTCAATATGTTTTACTTCAGCTGTTACTTTCTGGAGGATTTACACAATTGACCCCTTGCTGAATTCAGAACGTTGTCTACTTTTCAGAAATGTTTAGCTGGGATTTACCATTGGTTTGACACCTTTAACTGTCACAAACTGGAAGGAGCATGAAAGCACAAAAAATACTAAATATGAGGTATGTCCCAGTAAAATGCTAAAATTGTGTTGAAAAATGTGGTTTTCTGATTCAAGTTTACTTGTTCCTGAAAGCTGGAAAGATGATGATTTTAGCACCATAAACCCTTTGTTGATGCCGTTTTCAGGGAAAAAACACATGCTTTCTTCTGCAGCATTTTTTCCATTGTTCTGGAAAAAACAAAGAATTTGCTGTATTTTGGCTATTGCTTGGTCTCCTCCAGGGGAACCCACAAACTCTGGGAACCTTAAGAATCCCTAGGATGTTGGAAAAAAAGGACACAAATTTTGCGTGGATAGCTTATGTGTGCAAAATGTTATCAGGGCCTAAGCACGAACTACCCCAAATAGCCAAAAGAAATGCTTGGCAGAGGAGGAGGAAAAGGCCTGGCAGTGAAGTGGTTAACAACATAGTGTGCAAAAAAGAAAAACAACTTTAGATATGTCCAAAGGTTTTTTATGCCAAAAACCATTGCCTTAAAGAAGGGATGTAAGTGCCTTCACTGTGCTTAGGTTTCAAAGAAAATGTGTTAGTCTCTCTCAAGGGTATATGAACTGAACAGGATTCTTCTGCACCTGTGTAACATCAATATTGGATTGATCACATTTTTATGGGATTTGCTGCACATGGCTACAAATTTAATTTCAAGAAAACAAAAAATGCATTTCTTAGTGTCCTTTTCTTGGGATGCAAATTATCAGATGAGGGAAAGAGGCTGGCACCCTTCTTTCTAGAAAAATATGAGCCGTTACAACCTCCAAAACCATCATAAAGTTACAGTTATTACTGTGTTTTTTTTAACTTTGTCAGAACCTATATTCCAGAGTATGGACAATGCATCAAACCTTTCTATGTCTTAATTTGTCCAGATTTCTCAAGCATTCATTGTACACCTGAACATACATGCATACTCAGAGCACTACAAAAAGACATGCTTGAAGCCAAACACTTACACATGTGACATCAGAACAAACGTGGTCATCTTGCCTCTTGAGCAATATTGAGTCATCATTTATACTTATGGTTCAGCCCAACCAGCTGTAAGTTCCAAACATCAATACTCCGCCACTTGTGTAGCTGTTAGCGGGGTAATGAGGGATGGTAAATTCCTTCCTCAACATACGTACACGTAGACACTAGGGAACTGTACAGAACAATTTACAGAGCTTAAGGATCTAATTGTAGACTGGAACACACAGATCCTCAACATTTTACTTTGATTGTTTGTGATTCGTATTACTGTGTCCTGTCCTTCAATTATTAATTATACTACTGGCACCTAAACAGGTTCAGAGGTTCAAAAGGATACACAATCAAACACAAATTCTTGTGGTGGAGGGTAGCAGATTCTAAAGGCAAGCTACCAAAGGCTCATGTAGGTCATACATTAGGCCATCAATGTGTTGGAATACACGTTGTAGGAAATACTTTTACTGATGAAGCAGCCAAATCTGCAGTGGCTATGGCATCTGTTGCTGTGATTACTCATTCTTATACAAGACTGTTTGCTGTGAAGACTTTAGCTGACAGAAGCCCTTACCCAAGGCACAGCCTGCCAAATATTCCTACTACTTAAGTGTCCAAATCATTGCATTTGCAAAAATACCAGGGGTATGTGATTGTGTGATCCTCGACCAAGACCAGAGATTAGATCTCATCAAAGCAGTGTATATGATGGATTGTCTCTGCCCATGCTGGTGTGGTGGTTACCATCACACTCTTGCAAAAATGCTATGGTGGCTAGGACTTCACAAACAGGTCAAACAGTATGTCCTTTCTGTGACATCTACCAACAAATCAAGGGGTCCACCATAAAATGTCCACTGCAGACACCACTCTTAGTTTCAAACAAACCACTTTAAGGTGTGTACCATGGACCACTGTTGGTTCTTACAACCTGATGGTGCATACAAATACATTTTAGTCGCTGTAGACTCATGCTCCAAATTTCTATGTGATGGCCACAATGATAGGCTGTTGCTGGAATTGTTATTAAAGATTTGCAAGTCTTCATCGGGACATATGCTGCTGCAGCATTCTAGTCAGACCAAGGCCCTGATTTTGCCTTCAGGCCATTCAGGGATACCAGGGAAATGATTGGTGTTCAACTGCATTTCTCGTCTCCCTGCAATCCTGAGGGAAATTTGGTTGTGGAGTGGAAGAACTGAGACTTAAAGCAATCTTTAACAGCTAGAGTATTATATATAGGACATAGCTGGCTGCTCCACCTGTATGGAATCCAGAGAGCACTAAACAACCTGCCCAGAAGGCCTTTGGGAGGATGTATGCCATACAGGATACCAATTTATGTCCCAGATCTTGATGGCTCTGGTGCGGTGGCAGCAGAAACACTGTGACACAAAAGAAGGTGCCACTGTCCTGCAGGAATTACTAATTACTGTAAAAACATCTGCACATGCTGCCACCTAGGGAACGAGAGATCTGCCAACAACATCCACTGTCTGGACTTCTAAAGTTGGGGATCTAGTGCATGAAAACAAAGTGCTGTGAAGAAGAAATTTATCTCATTTTATAGAGCACTGGTTCCCATCCTGGGACTACACGGTACCAGACCTGTCATTTTACCACTTCTGCCTGGTTCTAAAGAAAACCGCTTGACTTCAATTGAAAATGTTAAATTACACCATGCGGCCTGTCCTGCACAGTAAACCATGAGGTCTCCTCGTCAGTTCCTGTACACCTCTCACTGCCATTCAGGTTGTACCTCAACAAGCATTCAACAATGATGAGAAAATGTCCCCGAGCTTGGGGAGGGCGGAAAAATTATCTTTAATTAATTCCTTTCACCACATCATCAAGAAATCTCCAAAAGTCATAATTATACTTTTGAAATTCAACACAAACACATGGAATTGTTTACTATAAACCACAAAGGGATACATCTGCCAGTTCTCTTTCATATACACTGGCTCCAATTTTTGCACAAACTGCTTCTGGTTTGCCGGCATTGGTGATTCATCTTTAAACTTTTCGGCTTCATCTGCAGCACCTGTATCAACAGGACGTAAGCTCTACATGTGGCTTGAACATAACTATTTGATTCATCCATAGTACTATATGTGGATACTTCTGACTTTGCTTGCCTTTCTGCTTTGGATTGGTTTTGTGATTGTCTTCTTCTTGCTGTTATATGGTTATTATCTTCCTAAGCACTCTGCGGTTGAACTGGTGGTTGAGTTTTTAAAACCGTACCTATCCTCACATAAGGTCCGTATACACTAGCCCCTAGTAAACATTTCAGCTGTTTCAATTATTGATGGGATTGTTTAGGATAAAGTCCTATTCAATATCTTTGGCCCTACAGAAATTATTCAAATTGAACATGTATTCAAAGTATCTATAAATGATATTATAACACCAGGGGTTGTTACTGATGACTGGGATGTAAAACAGCTAATTCTATGTTACGACAACTACGAATTATAGGGAAAATATTTTGTTATCACCATTATGGACACCATTTTCTGCACATAGCTATTACCCTGAGAATAGTTAATACTTACACACAATGGGAACATTGTCTAACTCCACAAGTAAGGAGTTCAGAAACATACGTAGAAAGGTTTTTGTATTTAACTGGGCATGATGTTAAAAATGCTGAGTCTTATTATTTTATATTGCCACCTTCAAAATCATAGAGAATTTTGTTAATTCACATGGAAATTGATTTATTCTGATTCTTTTGTTTCCCAGTTGGCTATAGAAGCTATAAATATTGGTAGAAGTCAATTGACTTAAAGAGTGTGGGGAGAACTAGAGGTTGGTAAACACAGGGTAGAGAAGCTTTATTTAGAATATGCCTTCTTCCATTACAAATCATATAGCGCAATGAAACTGTACAACAAACAAGTTCCTTAGGCTTGGCATAAATTAAGGAATTGTATGCACCCAGTATTCCCTCACCAGCTAAATTTGATAATTGGCAAAAGTTTTGAAAATTTCACTGAAGAACAGCTCAATGGATGGGTTCATAACGGCACCTTTAATACAACACTTTCAGGTCCCAACTGGTAGTTATTGTGGACAATGGACACAAATGGCTCCCATGCATGTATATTCAACTCCACATGAGGTTTTAGAGCAAGCAGACCTACATCACCACACAACACTCTGGTATTGTCACCACATATAGCATGGGAAAACTATGTCATCCAAGGTTAAAATATTTCACATTAACAGCCATTAAAGAACAGCTTAGTCTCCTGTCAGAGAACATAGGCTTGCAAGATTTCCTGTTAAGTCCCAGGAACCCATGCAGAAAACATTTCTTATATGTAAGTTATAATTAATTTTTGGAAGCTTTCTCAAAAGGAAGCTGCAGCTCGGTTAATACAAATAGATCAGTAAAATTTGCAGAAAGCTCTAGCCATTGTTGTTACTTGTATGAACACATTGTCCAAGCACATGTACATACTAAACAACATTGTGCCATCTGCAACTGACATCATTCAAAATGGCATGTCACTTTTACATCACGGACAGAGTCAAATTAGGTCCACTATCCAGCTGAGGTGTACGTTAAAAGTTCTTAAAAATGACTGCGTGCCTTGGCAGCATTATAACTCTGAGAAGTTATTTGATGCACTTAATTTGACATGCAAGGCACAGAAGATGGTTAAGAAAGAAGCAACTTACATCATGCTTAGCATCAAAACTTTTTACTGTGACGGAAATTCCATCAGCAGTGTGGTTAATACATGGAGTAATCAATCTACCCATTTCAACATTCCAATTTACTTTGTGCTTAAAACACTTTCCAGTAGGCAGATTCCGGCAGCTAGGAGACAGTAACATTCATGGGGGGTCTACCCCTTTGATTTCAAATGTCTCAATGGTGTGATGGTAGGCTTTTTTAGCAGCAGCAAATGGAAGACTTCTGTGAGCCATTCGATGATTTATAAACAGCTGTCCTTACACAGAGCTTATAATGCTTTGGTAGTGAACTTAGGTTGTTACTTGAAGGGTATTCCCGTCTATTTGATTCGCTCAGTGTTCGAGGTGCTCTTGAATGGGAGTTATGTGATGCTGAGTGAAGAAGGCTGCTGTGGTATGAGGGCCAGCATTGCTTACATGGTTTCGGTCTCTCATATTTTGACCAGTTGCAGAAATGTGCTTCCCCGTATGCGAGAGATAAAAGTAGCAGACATATGGCCTCATATTGCTACTTCTAATGTAAATGTTGACAGACTGAACAGACTGAAGGCTCTTTTGTTTTAAAAGCACATGGTGCTTACATCGGCCTGCAACACCTATGACCTACTAACAAGGTTGTCCGCAGACAAACAGTCCATATTAAATACCAGCTTTCCAAAGCATTTTGGTGAATTGATTTGTCATATCTTTAATGTGTCCAACACTGCTGGGATTGTGCATCTCCTTAAGGCTGTTGGTTAGTACTTAGTTAGCACCTTCCAAACCATCTTTGGAGTTTACCTTCAGCCATTCATTCACTACTTTTGATTGTTTTGGGGGGATTCCCAATAACGTTGGCTTTAATTGGCGATATTCTGATGTGGTTGTTTTTTCATTCTCAGTGGCTGCCCCATCACAATAAAGAGTAATGATGGAGCTTCCACCAGCCCAAGTGTATCGTGAACAAAGGATACAGAATTTTGGAGCATCACTCCTGGAAGAACTGGAGTAGATATGGTGACTGTCATTCAGACTAGTTCTCAGTTGCATGCAGCGTGTCTTCCAATGCTTGTGGTGCCCATTTGAACATGTGCCAGAAGTGTGTCTTGCTTTGCAGCACATACCTTCTTTGGCTGCAAGTCTGATTGTGTTACCGATGAGGTTCATTGTCAGACATGCCCATTGAGATTGTGGTTGCTGCAGGATGCTTCCTATGAGCCACCATTTATAAATGATAGATGTAGTGGCTAATGGTGCTTTCACACCGCATGGAATGTTGCCTCCTCGGATGGATCTATGGATGTAGCACCAAATCAAGTGTGCTGCTCTCTTTTCTTACTGATGAGCTTGTTACCTTATCACCTGCAGGAGTGAGATCTTTCTTGGATTCTATCACAATTGAAGACATTGGTGAGTTTCTGCAGGATCACGACTACTGTTGACTTTGACATTTGTCCTTTATTAGAGTTTACTTTTTGTTGACATTCTAAATTGATTGTTTAATTTGGGCTGTCATCATCTTGTCTTGCTCGTCAACATGGACATTTGATCTCGTTTTATGTATGTTTTAGCTTGATTTTAAATAGTATTTATTTTAGCATAGGATTTTTGGGTTGGACCAAGCACTCTTGTACCGACAATGGGGAGGGTGTCATGGGTTAATTTTAGTGTTTTGCTTGGGAATACTTTATTAGGCTTTGGGTCTGCGGCCTGTGCCCTTTTACCAAGTGCATTTAATTTATTATTTTTATTATTTTAGCATGGCTTCATTTTAGGGAGGATGTTTTATTTCTATCAGCTGCCTTTCCACACAGGCATTATCAGATGCCTTGCCCGACATTTATTGTGCCTCCCCTTAATGCTGATACCTTATCAAGTATTGCCTGTCCAAGAGTACAAAGTAAATCTTACACAGAAAGACGCATTATCACGTCAGCCCAGTTCTCAGAACACAACACGTTTTATTATAAAAACACCACACTGGCAAAATCAGCTCTGCTGAACTTGGCCATGTTGCTCCAGCCACTTGGGAGGACTGCCAGCATCCCAGAGGCAACAACCAATGCTTTATTAATCAGGTATGGGGCTGGAGTTTCCTTCCAGGGATTAGAACAGACAGAGAAGGGCTATCACTACTATGCTTTCATGTAGATGCTATAAGTGTAGGTATGGATTTTAGATTCACTAATGTACCAGTATGCTGGGACTTTTAGCTGTTTCACGCACATGGTCACAATAATAACTGTACTGTCTTTTATTTTCCTAATAATTGTAGCTCATGCTTTTTTTAATGCAGTTACTTCAGTAAAACATATTGAACCTGTCCTGTTGTCCTGCATTTCTCTGTATGCATGTATGAGACCTGGTGCAAATGAGAGAAAGGTGTAATATCACATTTACTTTCTAGTGTTGGGTGAGGTGCTCCTAGCTATCTGAAAGGCTTAGGCCGACAGCTACCAGATGGTGTGGGATCAACTCAGTCACACGGTGGTGCTACCATCTAAAACTAGCTGTCTTACCCCCATTGTAAGAGTCCTACGACTCCTTAAGGACCCCTTGTTAGCTAAAATTGCCCAAATTCTTTTCATCCGATCCACGGATCTGCCGTAGGGCTCAGCACAGCCCCCATGCTGTGTAACATTGCGAAGGATCTGTGGATCAAGGGAATAATGGAAACAAATACACTCAACACATGCTGCGCACAGTCAAAGGCCGTGTGTATCTTGTGTTTGTGTGCATGTGGGACAGTTGGCCACAGCGCCTGTCTGTAGGCCTCCAGCGGAAGAGTGCATTGCTCAAGCACGCTGGGAGCAGCTAACACTTCTTCTCCCTGGGTGCAAGAGCAATCCTCTTATTTTACAGATAAAAAGCCAGCTCCCATACAGTGGGAGCAATTTTCCTGTTCCCGTCCACTGGGAGCAGACTTGCAGTTTGCTCTCACTTTGTGGGAGCTGTCAAAGATCCTGCCAAGAGAAAGCAAGCTGCACACACCCATACAGACATTCATATCCACTCACACACCCACTCACAGACCCATGCAGCCATTCACACTTCCCACTCACACACCCACTCACAGACTCACACAGTCACTCAGATATCTACACACAGGCCCATACAGCCACTCACACACCCATTCACAGTCACATACAGCCACTCACACACCCATGCACAGACCGTTACAGCCATTCACACAACCACTGGCACACACTCACTTACAGACCGATACTGCCCCTCACACATCTATCTACATACCCTCAAAACCACTAGCACACTCACTTATACCCCACTCTGCCACTCATATACCCACTCAAACACCCAAACAGCCACTCACACACCCATTGACAGACCTATTCAGTGACTCACACAATCTCACAACCACTCATACACTCACCTACAGACCCATACACCACTCACAGACCCATTCACACACACTTAAAACCACTCACTTATTCACTCACAGACCTATACTGCCACAGAAACATACACTCACAGGTCCATACAGTCACTTGCTCATCCACTCACACACCCACCCAGCCCCTCACACAGCCACTCACAGACCAAACAGCCACCTACTCACAGACCCTCACATCCACTCATATACTTACTCATAGACCTATCTAGCCACTCATACACCCACTCACACAGCCATTCAGCCATTCGCACACCCACTCACAGACCCATACAGCCACTCACAAACCCACTCACCGACCCATACAGCCCATCACACACACACTCACACACCCCATACAGCTACTCTCACACACACTCAAAGACATATACAGCCACTAATGCACCCACTCACACACCCATACAGCCACTCACAGACCCATACAGCCTTTCACACACCCAATCGAAACCACTCAGACAGTTACTTATGGACCCATACCACCAGTCAGCCATACAGCCACTCACACACCCGCTGATACACCCATTGAGATACTTACACAACCACTCACACATCTATACAGCCACTCATACACCCACTGACAGCCCCATATAGCTACTCATACACCCACTGATAGACCCATACAGCCAGCAATACACCCATACAGCCACAGACACAGCCACTTACATACTCAGTTACACAGTGAAATACTCACCCATACACCTATACAGCCACCAACACCCCAAGTGAAAGACTCACACAAATATTTACACATTCAGTCGGAGACCCATACACTAACTCATACTCACTCAAACACTCACAAACCCACTCATAGACCTACATAGTCACTGACACACACTAAAACACCCATACAGACAAACACACCCACTGTCACAACAACAGAGCCAATACAATCTCCTGCACTGACACTCACACAGGCACAGTGACTGATACACTGAGTTACAGACCCATATAAGCAGTCAGACACCCACTGAGAGATTCACAAAATCACATACGGACCCAATGAGAGACTCATACAGACATTCACAAACCCATTTACACACCAGTACAACCACTCCCGTCCTCTCTCATATACCCATGTAGCCAGTTATGCCTACTGTGTTAAATGTGTTGTTGTTTTGCAAGAATGCTTGTGGTTGGGATCGGATTCTGGGATCCGTCATGGAGACAATACATGTTGCTATTTTGTGTTGAATATATGCCTTTGGTTTGGGTTCTGCAATGGATTCATGCATCTAAATGAGACAATAAAAACAGAGTTTAAAAAGAAAAAAACTAGTGTTTGGGAATAGGGTTGGTTCCTAGAGGAACCTTTGTGTTTATAATGTATAAATGATTATTACACATAGAACATGATGCCATGCTTCAACTTGTTGAGGAACACCCTGTTGTCTTGCTTTGTATAATGAACTTCATAGTTTCTATCAATTCCATCAATAGCAAAGCGTAAATTGCTGTGGTATATAGAGCCCATGTTGTGGTCTCTGAGGAATGCAGAAAGAACTTTATTGACATGGTTCCTGGATTTGTCAGTCTTGGACAAATTATGGTTGACTACTGCCACTTCTGCCTTTGGTAAATGTTGGAGACCACCAAGGTAGTCAGTGTGAAAAGTATAACTAATTTACTAAAGATATCCTTCATTATGAATTCCAGTACTGCCCCCATAATTGTGCCTAGGTGCTCATTGACAACAAAGTGCACAATCATAAGGTCTGGATGTTGGTAATCTGCAATGCTTTCAACCAGAAGCAGCAGGTGATGCCACTTTAACTCTCTCTTCCCAACCCAGGTAATGTTCACATTAGGTAAACACAAGCCCCTGTCAATGCCATTCTTTCTAGCACTCTCTCTCTCTGACCCCCAAGTACACACCTATGACCCACAAGCCATACTCTGACCATTTTGAATGCAAACAGGAGTAGCACAGAGGAGAAAACTACAGCTAAATGAGGGAGGTTTGAAGATGAAAGGTGGTTACAATTTAGGAACCTTTTTAGAATGGATGGTAGAGATGTGCATATAACTAAAATTAGGTCGTGATTTGAAGAAAAAGTAACTACACCTGTGACTGGGTTTGAAAAAAAAAAAAACATTATGTTGTTAGGGATATGCTTGAAATTGCAGCCAGTCACCAACACTTGATACAGTTTAATTTGAAGCTAGTATGCTGCTCTGAGAAAGTAATGTCAACTTTTGACCTAGTGGTAGCTGGATAGTGTTGCAAACATGAGCTCAAAAAGTGTGAGTGGAAAGGAACAAAAAAACTTCACTGTGAAACTCAAAGCCAGAGTGCTGTACAAACATTACTCATTAGAGACTGTTTGGCTTCTAATTGAATACTTTTTACAAAGTAAAACCTAAATGCAAAGCATTAACAGTAGATTGTTAAATGATTCTAAGGGGATTCTGTGTGGATCCACCATGAATTAAGACGGGCCATGCTGAACACCATGGCAGCTCTGTGAATCTACCCAAAAAATCCCAAATTTGGCATCTTTACAGGAGTTCTAGTAAGGGATAAAAATACTGACCAGTTAGAAAAGATTAAAGGAGGATTATGATTTGCTAGTATAGGACTATCAGTGAAATCACAGTAGGAAGAGTAGCCATTATTGGTATTGCTGCACTGAGAGTGGAAGGCTATTGCCATATTTCTGACTTGAAACTTTCACTGACAAGAGATTCTATGAGATACTGAGATAAAAACTGCAGAACAGCAAATACATTTCACAGGTATGTGAATTAGGGTGTACGTTTAAAAAGTATATGTAAATAAAACGTTTATCTAAGTTGAAAACATTTGTAAGTTCTACACAACAGTGAAAGGGAAAATAAAAAGAAGTGTATATGAGGATATTAAGAAAATTATTAAGTAAAAACGTTGTAAGCAGCAAAGGAGGATGATAAATGAAAAATAGGTATTTTATTAAGTTACTATGAATGTGTGTGTCTGAAAGTAGATGTGGGTGATTTATTACAGTATATAATTTAATAGTATATTATTTGTACCACTCACACAGTCAGGCAAGCATTCATACACCTAGTTACAGTCCCAGAAAACCATGTATGTACCCACCACTTACATAGCTAGACACTAACTGAGAGACTCAGAAAGACACCAAAAAAACTGTTCACACACCCATTTACTCGCCGATACATCCACTTAAATAGTCATTTACAAATCCATGCAGGCACTGTCACATCCTCTCAGACACCTATACAGCCATTCATGTACCCAGCATTCAAACAGTTACAGACACACTTACACACCCATACTTTTAGTCATTCACCCACACAGCCACTCTCATACCTATTTTCAAAAACCATAGAGTGACTCACACACCCAGTGAGACAGCAACAGAGGCACTTACACATCCATTTACATACCCACATTGCACATCTATACCCACCACTAACACAGCCACTTGCACACACAATTACATACCCCAACGCACACTAACACAGCCAGTAGTCAATCCATCCAGCCACTTATATACACATTTAGAGGCCCATAGAGTAACTAAGACAGCCAGTCACACACCGTCATAGTTAATTAGACTTTTAGTGACACAACCACAGAGGAACTGATACACTCACTCACATATGTACTCAAGTACTGATACACCTGACAGACTTACACAACCTGTTACACACTGACATAACCACTTATGAAGCTACTTACTTGCTTACAACTCTGTATTGTAATACTATGTAAAGTAAAGGTAAATGTATTCTTTATATGTTTTTCAGACATCTACTACTGTGTTTAAAGATGAGGATTTACAATGCCAAAAAAGACAGAAAAGAGAAAAAAACTAAAGAAAGAGTACTATCTCCTTAAAAGTCAGTGTGAAAAGGGACATGATGTCGAGAATGTGCAGGAAAAAAAGAGCTGCTGGTAAGAGAACTAAGGATTTTCTCAAAATAGTATGTGGAAAGATGCAAAATATGGAAAAAACCTGCAAATAAAAACTGAACTTTGAAATCAATTTAGAAAGGAGAAGGAATAAGTAACGTTGACTTTAAATAGCTAGTTCGATAAGGAGACAGAAACAATTTAAATGAAATATGAATGGAAATGCTTTGAAGTAATACAGAATTAGGTACACATGAGGGAGAGTAAGAGATGAAGGGTGGCATTGAAACACAAACAAGAGAAGACAAAAAGACATAAAAGGCCTATTAATCAAAGCAATATATTGGCAAAATGTTCAAATGAGAATGGAAGCTTACGTCTAGTACTGAGGCTTTCTTAAATGAAGAAAGCTACTTACAAGAGATCACATTAGTGCAGGCAGTTGAAAAAACTATGCCAATGCTGAGGTAAAAGATGGTGTTTCTGTTGCAAAAGAGGAGATGGTTCCTAGAAAAGTAGCAGAAGATATAGCTGAAGAGGCACAAGGAAGGCATAGATATGGCTCATATATCAATAGGACTTCAGTAGTATTTGTAGTGTTCACCAAGAATTAATTGATGTATTAGAAACTTTTCTACATGTATTTCCATGTAAAAGTGTGAAGTGGAAAATTGCAATGTTGCAAGGATTAGCTCCATGCAAAGTGAGGAAACACACTGTTGTGTCTATCCAGGAAAGTGTTAACGAGCACCCTTCATAATTTTTTAATGCTTTCTCTTTCATCATTCAAAAATGCAAACTTTAGTTAGAAGACTCTACTTTGTAAAAAAAAAAAGTCCTGAATTGTGTTTAGGAGAAATGAATAACCCATTTTTGTATGAAACAGTATCAAAGGTTGAAAATATTTGTGAAGATGGTCAGTTATGTTTCTTTGGTCTTGAAGTGGAGTTTGGGCAAAATCTGGAGTTTATATGTTCAGGTGTAGAGGAACAGAGCACAGATATTAGTACTGATAACTTTGTGTGAAAAATAGCAAAGTTTAATGTAGTTTCTACAGAGAAACTAAAATATGGTGGCCATTATGAGTCTGGCCATCTCTTGCCACATTATGACCACAGCAGTCAAACAGCACTGCAGTGGGGACAACGACTTTGTTCTCCGCCAGCGATTTCATGGTGGTAACACCACCATCAAAAGACTGGCGAAGAACAGGTGCAGGGGTCCCAAAGGGGGCCCCTACACTGCACATTTTCTTGGCATAGGCAGTGCAGGGCCCCCCTGGGCCAGCACCGTCTCAATGTTCACTGTGTGCTTTTCAGACAGTGAATATTGCGAGCGTGCTAATGCTCCCTGCATCCTACAGCATTGCCTCCGGCTCGATTACGATTGCTGTAGGGTATTTACCGCTAGACCGGTGGGCGGAAACTTATGTTTCTGTCCGCTGACCTAGCGGGAAACTCATAATGGGCCCAGCAAGGAGGTAGCCACTACGGGAGCAACCTCCTCGTCTGAAGTTCGGCAGAAGAGCAAAACCGTCTGCCGAACTCTCAATCAGGCCCAATATTTATATTTCTTGTCAGCGCACTCACTACAATGTCCAAATTCAAAATACTGATGTGTTGTTAAAAACTGTACAAGAAAACAGAGAAAAGTGACTAGAATTTGCAGAGTATTTATTTGTGGAAGAACATTTGGATTTGTCAACATGCCAGATCATATGCAAGTACTGCTATGATAAATTAGAGGACAACAAAATGCCTGCCAGAGAAATACATAATAAGTTAAAGTGGTGTCAAATTACAGAGGAACTATGACATCCGAATGTTTGTTAAACAATATTGATACAATCTATACACATTTCCAAGTAATAGTACCTATGGAACCAGAGAGTGGGAAACTGCCACCACTGAGCTACAGAAAGTTACTTATCTTTAGATTTAAAACACAATCTTGAAACTGTGGGCATAGAGAGAGAGAGATTTGGAACAACCAATATTATTCTAGTGAATGGTGTGCCCACAAAAAAAGAAATAATAATCTTTCTGGATCTAGTGGACATGAATAAGGTGAAGAAAGCTACATCCTATCTCAAACATAATGTGTAGTACAAAGAGGTAGATGCTGTTGCACATGGAAGTTGCACGGAAAAATAACTCTTGCCTTCAATGGACAGTTTGAAAAAGTGGATAGATGGTGATGTGACGAAATATATGAGCATTACAATATCCAACTACTGCATTAAACAAAGGTTATGGGAATGTCATTGATCAATATCACATGAAACAAGCTAAGGGAGCTCTCATGAATGTATGGAGAAAAGTTTAGAAGCTTGATGTTTTCTCCAACTATTCCCAAATTGTGTAGGCCGATGGTATGATGGCCAACTTGTGCAAATACCTGCAGCTGAGTACAGCTCAACAAGATTATATTCAGATGAACCTAAATTTCAACAGAGTATTCAATGTATATCTCATTTCTTATTTGAAAGTGATTTATCTAAACTGTCATATGCTGTTAATCATATTCTTAAAAGAGGAGTTAATCTGAAAAAGTTCATGAAAAAGAGGAGAAGTTGGAGTACAATTTGATATATTTTTTAGCCTGCTAATGTGGGGCCAATGGGTATTGGTAACATTGTCATGGTGAACTGACGTGAATGTTGCAAAATTTAGGTACACTAATTTGGTTTGTGACCGTGAGTTGTGCAGAGTATGCTTGGGATAACGTACGTGAGTTTTTGAGAGAAACAAACTCTAACATTAAATGCATTGAATTCAAGACTTTAGCTCTTTGTGTCCTGCAAACGTTTGGAAGTATTTTAACCAAAGATTTCAAGCCTTGTTGTCCTTCTTCTGCAACAAAAAAAAATTACCTTCAGCACTGATATCTTTTGGCATAAATAGTACCAAGCAAGAGGTGCTCCTCATATTCCTATGCTGTTGTGGATAAAATATGCACCAACATTTGGAACAAACACAGATGTGTCTGTACTTTCTTTCACAGAACAGTATGTTACATGTAGCATCCCAAAAGACAATGAAGAAAAAGGCCTAAACCTGCAAGTCCTGCAGTTTCAACCACGTAGCTCTGGTAAGTAATTGAGGTGTAAATACAGGGACAAAATAATTTTCACACAAAATGCTGTTTTGGATTTCCAAGACCTGTTATTTTAAAAGAAAGAATGAACAGATTTTGTCTGCAGTGAGCCATACTCGTAAATCAGCAAAAACACTTACAACTTAAGAACAGAGTCTTTGAAATATGTTAATGAGTACAATCCTGCCATTTTGAGAATGTTGCATGCCAATATGGATATTCTTTTTTTGGCAGATAACTCTATAGCTGTTGCTCGTTATGTAACTTCATACATAACACAACTGTAACTTCATACGTAATAAAATCTGAGAAGATAGGGATGAAAGTTTGAAGATATTTTCAGACAGGGAAATTGCTATCAATGCTGTGATCGGTTGGGTTCAGCCAGTTTATATTCTAAGTCGAGAGGAATTGTTTGGGTGGATTTAGGCCTAGCATTCATTTGGAACTAAGTATCTCACCGAATTTGACCCAGAGAGTACAGACATTGAGCCTTCACGCCTCTTGATTCAAGATGGCAGAGGTCGGTGACACACTGGAGGACAATCATTTGTATTGTATTTTTAGCTTTTCTAAAGAGCGTACGATCAAAAGGTATCAAAGCGATAAGAAGAAGAGAGGGGGATATCAGGCAAAAAGCAAAAGCCAGCTGGTCCATCCTTACCCCAAGCAAAACCTTTAACCACTCTTAGCAAGTAAACAACCATGTTTTAAGATGTTTCTGAAACACTAAATACTCCTCACTACTAAAGATGCACTCTGGAAGGAAATTCCACAGGCTTCCGGCTGCTACCAAGAAAGCCCGTTCCTCCACCTGGCTTTTATTACCCCTGGTAAAAGGATGCCCGTTTCTTAATGGGGAGCCAGTAAAGATGTTGCAGCCCTTTAGAGCTAGGGGAATTGTTAGAAATGGGGTCTTTGGTTGTCAAACAGGTTGCCCCCTGTGAGAACAAAATATGTCCAAAATGACAAAAATCCAACATACACAAAGAAAATTACAATTTTTCAAAGATTAAACACAAAAATAGCACTTAGAAACACAAATGCTTCAATAAGGTGATATCACAGCATTGTAACGGAGTCGTTCCCTACAAACGATGCCAATGGCACTGGTCACGGAGTCACACGGACCCCCAGGTACAGTACCCTGTAAAAATGAGAAAACAAGCTGCCACACGGTTCCAGTACTGTGGAGTGAAGGAGCACAGGCATCACAAAGAGGTGTTGGGTCCTTGCCGTGGAGCGGTAGAGGTGAGGTAGCATCAGTGCACAGCGTTGGATCTGCGTACTTTCCGCGGAGTTGATATCCGGCGGTCACAACGTGGTGTGGCGACTTCCACGGAATCAAGGACTTCCGCTATACTGCATTGACATCGGGCGTGCAGGGTTGTCGCGCTCCAGCGAGGACCACGGATTCAGTTGCAGGCAGTATCATGGTATTTGGCAATGGTGTCAGTCAGGAGAAGTCTGAAGTTGGTTCACTTGGTTTTTCTTGGTTTTTCTACCAGCTTCCCCTTTCAAGGGCCCAGGGACTGAATTAGGTACCACTTGGAAGGGTAGGAGTCTCAGCAGAGATTCCAGGTTCTGGAAGAGGAAGTCTTTGATGGCCCTGAGAATTTAGATCAGGGGGCAAGCTCAGTCCAGGCCCTTGGAAATTCTTCTCAAACATGAATATACTACAAAGTTGTTGTCCCCTTTCACAGGCAGAAGCAGCAACTGCAAGAAAGCCCAACAAAGCACAGTCACAGGCAGGGGCAGCACTTCTCCTTAACTCTTCAGCTCTTCTCCTTGGCAGAGGGTCCTCTTGGTTCCACAAGCAAATCTGGAGGAAATCTAAAGTCTGAGGTTTTGAGTTCACTACTTATACACCTTTCTGCCTTTGAAGTTGCCCAACTTCAAAGAAACGTCTCTGTTGTTTACAGGATCCTGCCTTGCCCAGGTCAGGCCCCAGATACATATAGGGGGTTGGAGACTGCATTGTGTGAGGGCAGGCACAGACCACTCCTCCCTTCACTCTAGCCCAGGCAGCTCATCAGGATATGCAGGCTACACCCCAGTTCCCTTTGAGTTACTGTCTAAGGGAGATTCACAAACAGCCCAATTGTCAGTCTGACCCGGACAGGGAATCCACAAACAGGCAGAGTCACAGAATGGTTAAAGCAAGAAAATGCCTACTTTCTAAAAGTGGCATTTTTAAACTAACAATCTAAAATCCAACTTCACTAAAAGATATATTTTTAAATTGTGAATTCAGAGACCCCAAACTCCATATTTCTATCATCAAAGGGAAACTACACTTCAAGAATATTTAAAGGCAGCCCCCATGTTAACCTATGAGAGAGATAGGCTTTGCAACAGTGAAAAACAAATTTGGTAGCATTTCACTGTAAAGACATGTAAAAACACATCACTACTTGTCCTACCTTTAACACACACTGTACCCTGCCCATGGGGATACCTAGGGCCTACCATGTCTTACATGTATAAAAAGGGAAGGTTTGGGCCTGGCAAGTGGGTACACTTGCCAGGTCGAATTGACAATTTAAAAACTGCACAGAGAGACACTGTAGTGGCAGGTCTGAGCCATGTTTACGGGGCTACTCTTGTGGGTGGCACAGCCAGTGCTGCAGGCCCACTAGTAGCATTTGATTTACAGGCCCTGGGCACCTCTAGTGCACTTTAGCAGGGACTTACTAGTAAATCGAATATGCCAATCATGGAAAAGCAAAATACAGATACAATTTCACATAGGGAGCACTTACACTTTAGCACTGATCAGTAGTGGTAAAGTACCCAGAGTAACAAAAACAGTAAAAACAGAGTCCAGCTCACAGCAACAACCTGGGAAGCAGAGCCCAAAAAAAGTTAGGGGAGACAATGCTAAGGATGCCAGGTCTAACAGGAATGTTTGGGTAGCCCTAGAACTAAGCGAGCCACTGCGTTCTGGATGATTTGCAGTTTGGCTAAAGAGAGCTAATTGAGTTTTAAAAATAAGGCATTACAGTAGTCCAGAAGAAATGAAATAAGAGCCATGACCACAGACATCTGGAGCTCTTTAGGCAACAAAGGCAAGATCTGCTTTAGCATTCAAATCATCCAAAAACTTGAATTACCCGTTCTATTCACCTTGGTGTCAAATCTTAAGGTATTATTGAACATCACACCCAGGTTTTTGGCCACT
The DNA here is from genome assembly GCF_031143425.1 of Pleurodeles waltl. Taxonomy (NCBI): domain Eukaryota; kingdom Metazoa; phylum Chordata; class Amphibia; order Caudata; family Salamandridae; genus Pleurodeles; species Pleurodeles waltl. The sequence goes on along the minus strand of NC_090439.1, from coordinate 928,579,342 downwards.
ACTAATGGCACCGATAGTGCCCCACAATTCTCTGGCCACCATCATTCAGTCCAGCTGGAACTATTCCTTCCAAACACAACAATCTCTGTTTTTCCCCATTCATTTTCAGTCAATTCCTCTTCATCCATTCATTGACTTCCAACATATAGGCCTGAAACCTGCCCGCAACCTCATCCTAATGATCCATGTTGGAAATTATGATCTGGGTGTCATCCGTGTAGGACAACACCTTGAATCCAAAGGATCATACTAGTTGTGGTAGGGGAGCCACACAAATATTAAATAGGGTCGGGCTCAAAGATGACCCCTGGGAAACTTCACAGTAAAGCTGAAAGGGAGCAGCCCTGAAATCACCACGGTTCACTGCAGTGAATCATTCATACAGGAAAGATTCCAACAGCTTCCGTGCTTATTATCCAAAAAAGAGTGCACATTTTGAAAGTGTTTGTCTTTATGAAATACTCCGAAACCACACAAACAGAAACAATGTCACAGAAAATGTAGATGATGATAAATTTACAATAGTTGATTGCGATGGTTGATTGGTACGACACAGCAAAGGTAGTTTAATTAACTGTGGAAAACTGAGTATCCAGACTGCTGAAAAAGAGAGTTTTTCTAATTGCCACTTTTGCAGCTGTTTAACCCTTGGCATTCTGAATCAGAATACTAGGAGAGTTTGACTGCTATAAAGACTCTTTTAATGCTGCAAAGGATAGAATTGAGTGTGTAGTATTTCCTAACAACTTGAAAATGTTAAATGAATTGAACAGGAAGACACAATTTGTGCTGAGGTTGCTAAGGAGAGTTCAGAAAGCAGCCAAAGTTCAGGTCCTCAAAGTCAAGATCCACGTGGACACCCAATAATTGAAAATGAAGCTCCTATTGAAATGTAGGAGGTGGAGACTACAATGGAAGAAGCAAGACAGGAAACAACTGATTTGTCAGATTTACTTGCACAACCAAATGCTGAGCAGATGGAAATATGTATGGAGGTGAACGCCACAGTTGAGCATGGAATCCCTCATGACAACAAATAGCGTGCATGCTCAACAGTTAGGTTTATGCGGTTTAATTTGAGCAGTCAAGCTGTTACTGGCAAATGCTTCTTAATCCAATTTCTCACAGTTTTCCTACAGAAAACTACAGACTATAATTTTGTCATGTGTAATTACTGCACCTACTGGATTAGCTGCACATAATATCAAAGGTATTACTTTACATTGTATGTTGATGCTGCCTGTGGAACATGACAACAAACTGGAATACCAAAGGTTATGCACTGAAGCTTGTCATGAAGTGTCAAGAGTGTTAAAAAAGTTAAAAATCTTAATCATCAATGAGGAGAGCATGGCCTCAAATGTAGTGCTTGCCTTTGTACGTTTGAGAATGCAATAGATTCTGAGAACAGAATATGATGTTCTATTTGGAGGAAAACTTTTGTTTTTTGGAGAATTAATTACACCTGTGAACGGGAATCCTGTTGTCAAAACACTGCTCCATGATGAAACTAGGAATTCTTTCGGAACCATTAGAAATGTCAATATTTGGTTAGATCTTGAATTTAAAGAATTAACTATGAATATACAACAAGCATTGGACATAGTGTGTGTGCTGGAATGTTGTATTCCTAAAAAACTGTTTCCAACAAAGAAGACAACAGCAGAGCTAATGTTCACATTCATACCAGAAGGTAAGCCTATTGTGTGTCCAATGACTACATGGGAGGAGTGTACCTCTTTCAACAAAGAATAGCTGGAATTGGAGAAAGACAACATTTTGCATCAGAAGTCAATAGACAAAATGGAACCCAGGATGTGACTGTAATGCTAAAGGAAAAGTCACAAGTAAAACTAGATTCATTGGAAAACTCTGCTACACAAACTACAGGGTTGGAGAAATGCTTCAGTGTTTGAAATTAAAAGAAAAAGTGATTTTACATCAACAATATTGCAGGTTTAGTCAATGGGGCCATGGGTAGACTTGTTGATTTTATTAGTTTTTTTTAATTAAATTTGATCGGTTGACAGCACAAAGCAGATTAGAAGGTCTGTTGACAAGTTTTTTGTTAGTGAAAGATTTAAATGTTCAACATAAACAATTTCTAGTTTCTCTAGCATATGATGTTACTATTCATAAATCACAAGGCTTAAGTGCATATGCATTTATTAATTTTTGTATAACAATGTTTAAGGAAGTTATGTCATACATAGCCTTGTCTCGGGATAGTACATTGTCTGCTTTGTATCTAGTTGCATACAGCAAAGTAAATTAGCATTTAGCACAGCAAATGCAGATCCAAGTTGTGTAAAATAATACAACAGTTGATATGTATGTCTCTATATTTAAGTCCTTGTACATTAGTATATTGATGAATACAAGATAAGAAAGGTTCAAGTATCAAAATAAAGAGAAGATGGGATAAGAGGCATTCTTGTCTAACTCCTCTGTGACGAGGTGAAGATGTAGAAGTTATAGCATTAACAAGAACTGGTGCTTTAAGAGAGCAATATAGAATAGATACTAATTTTTTTAAAAATGGCCAAATCTGATCCAAGAAAGGGTAGCAAAGAGGTAATACCAATGAATCTGATCAAATGCTTTTTTGGCATCCAAAGATATACCAGCTAATGATTTTGAATATTTTTTCGATCTACTCAAAATATTAAAGAATGAGGTAGTATTATCTGAAAGATATCTGCCTTTAATAAAACCTGACTGTTGTTCACCTATTAAGGGAGGAAGGATTCTAGTCTAATTGCAAGAATTTTAGCAAAGATTTTTGTAATCAGAGTTAACTAGGGATATTGGCCAATACTTTTTGCATAATTTGATACCCTTACGTTCTTTTGGGATAAGGCAATTCAAAGCATATTGAAAAGTGGCAGAAGCTGTGATGGTTGTTGAAAAAAAAGGTGAAACGTTTGTGTAATTTGGGAACTAATAATTTTGAGAAGTATAAATAAAATTCAACAGGGAAACCATCTGGACCGGGGACTTTATTCATTTTAATAGAGTTAATTGCTTTCTGAATATCTTGGAAAGAAAGATCATCTTCTAGAGAAGGAAAAACTAAGCTTGAGTCAAATTCTTGTTGAATAGATTTTTAACATTTAACAATAGCTATGTTAGATGGAGAATTTTCCAGTGCATAAAGCTTTTTATAGTAATCAGAGAATTCATGCAGGGCATCTTTATCGTTAGTTGCTGGGGTTTGATCATTACATAGGATAATTTGAATTTTAGTCCCCTTTTTTAATTTTCAGATAATTTGCTAGGAGTTTGCCCACTTTGTTTCATCTTCCACAATATTTGGCACTTGATCTAAGAAGATATGCGGTAGCATTATCTGTAGAAAGTTTACTGAATTGTAATTTAGCTTTAACTAACTCATTTAGACAGTCTTTATGTCCACATAAATATCAATTTTGGCTTTGAGTGTGGGCTCAAATTAATCATATTTTTTATACCTCTGTACTCTTTTCTTTCACACATATATTTTTATGAAGCTTTTCTGATATGTGAGCAACTTGTGAAATGAATGTGCAAATTGTGGATTTATTAATTACTGCAACTTTCTAATAAATAACGAAAAATTTGAAAAATGCCCTTGACATCTTTTTCCAAGCCTGGTGTTATGGTGTTTGTTATAATCATAGATTAGGCAATAATTGTGTCACTCCAATATCTTTAGCTTTATTTACCTAATGCTAATTGTACAATTGGATTAATTTATCAATTTGCTTTTCAATTTATAGGGCTAATATATTTTTATATTATAAGGAGTGCTTATTGAGACTTCTATTTTTCTCTTGTTTCTTATCTCCTTTCCCATATTTTCTTATTAAATTTTGACATGTAAAATACACTCTTAAACACATTACTTGTAATAATCTAATTGTTTTATCCTATTCTTTATCCAAATGTATAATATCACTATTCTCATTATTTTAAAGATGTTATTTGTGTTTTTAATAAAATTCTTTAAACTTAAAAAACAACAAATTAAGAAGTCTTTATGCTCCTCATTAAGGATCCAGTTTATGAAAAAAGCTCCATCTGTCTGAAGAAGAAACTTTCAAAGCAGTGTAGTAATGTTGTTGCAAAAAATGACTTGAAAGAGAGAAAGGAGTTGTTAAGAAAACAATATTGAAACTGAGGGAGATGTTGTTGGTTACCAGTTGTTAAACCCCTGTGTGTCAAATGCTGTGCTAATGTTGTGCTAAACATACTGTTTGCATTTCATGTTGTACATGCAATTGAACAAAAATATCAGAAGGCATTGTGTTCTGCACTGTGTGTTTTGATGACACGTCTGCTAAGTGATAGAAATAAAACACATTGTATGTCACACATTTGAGACCTCGTAAACATATACTGTATAGTGGATCTATACAATTTACTCAAAACACTCAAGAGGATGCACATGAGTTTTTAATGGTGACATTTGCCTTTTTAGAAGAAGAGGAAATAGCTATTGAAAAGGTATTTGGACTCATGGGGCCATGAGTGTGAAGACTGCTCATACACATCAAATACAAAAATATATTTGGAGTGTTTCATATATTTAATGTTACCAGATTGCAAATGTGTGACTTTTGACAGTTTGCTGAAACAAGCCACACACAACAATATTTGTCCGAACCTTCTGAAAAGATCTTGTGTCACCATTATGTGTAGGAAGATGTGGCGAGTATGTTCATTTAATGCTACAACGATGCAGAGCAGATGGCAATAAATGAGAAACTAAGATTGCAAACCTCAAAGATGGACAACTATCTATTTCTGGAAAAAACATATAGCACTATTGCTATCATATTTCATGAAGGGGTTAAAATTACATATGGTCACTACACTATTTAAAAAGTAAGAGTGGATGGGCATAATGTAATGACAGAAACCTAAAATTCAAACAAAGATTTCTTTATAAGTTACCGAATTCTTATCTGTTATTTCTGCAAACCAATGTTGTAAGGAGGATTACAGTTGTAAAAGTGCAATAGTTTAGTTGTTGTAGATGCATTATCAATAATTTATGACATCATAATGCTAACGAGGGGCAATGTCTCTATAAGGCTTTGCATATGCTGGTATGCCTTATATCTCACGTACTACTTCTAATGACGAAGGTCTCACTTTCAGCATATGTTTCTTTATATTAGTAGAGCAAGTGTAGATAACATATTGTTTAAAAAGTGTAGTGAGTGCAGTGCACATTGTTGCCTATTTACAGTGACATAGTGCAGTTCTGTTTTTTTTTAAAAAATAATCTATATGGTTGTTTTCCCCACTGTTCAAGGATGATTCTTTATACAGTACATCATTTATGGATAAGTAAAAATGCTGAGAACAGCTAAAAATGGAAAATTAAATGTTTATCTTTATTATGGAATAGCATTACAGCATGAGAAATGGGTAGTGATTTGTTCCTATTACGATGTTATGCATTACTGACAATTCTATGTCTAATTTATAATTTTATGAATTCTGATACTAATTATTAATACATATATATATATATTTTAAACAGATCAACAGCACCATGGAGTTATGTAGTTCACAAAATCAATTTGTAATGTTATTAGATAGGATTAAATTGTCAGGGTGTTCCAGTCTACATACACCCAACTTACAAAGTCAGAAACCCACTTATACTCCCATACAGACACTCACACACCCAATCACATACTGACACAGTTCTTTGCACACTGAAATAGCCACCCACACTCTACTCACACATTTATACACCATCTCACACACCCACTCCCACTCCCACAATGATACAGCACCTCACAAACCGACACCTAGTCACTCACACACCAATCCAGCCACTCACAGACCCGCTCACACACTGATAGAGCAACTCACTCACCCACTTATGCACTGATACAGCCACTCAAACATGGATACAGCCATTCACACACCCGGCCACAAGCCAATACAGGCACTCACACACCATTACAGAAATGCACATACTCACGCACACACCAATACAGCCACCCACACTCCTACTCAAACAATGATACAGCCCCTGACACCCAGCCACACACTGGTACTTCCACTCACACACCCAATCACACACCAATACAGCCACTCACACGCTCACTCACATAGCAATACAGCCACACACACACCCACTCACATACCCTTTCATACACTGATACAGCTACTCAGATACCTACTCGTACACTGATACAGCCACGCACACGTGTGTTCACACACTCATACAGCAACTCACACACCCACTCACACACTGATACAGCCACTCAAACACTGATAAAGCTACTCATACACCCACTCACATACTGATACAGCAACTCACACAACCACTCACACACTAATACAGCCACTCGCACACCAATACAGCCACTCACACACCGATACAGCCATTCAAAAACCCAGTCACACACTGGTACATACACTCACACTTCTACTCACTGACCAATGCAGCCACTCACTAACCCACGCAGACACTGATACAGTCACTCCCACACACCAATACAGTCACCTACACACACTGATACAGCCACACACCCACCGAATCATACACTGACATAGCAACTCACACACCCACTCATACACCAATATAGCCACTCACATTCACTCACACACTGCTGTAGCCACTTACACACTGATACAGCCACTCACACACAGCCGCATACAATACAGCCACTAACACACCCACTCACACACCAATACAGCCACACACACACACATACACTGACACACTGATACAGCCACACACACTGATAGTCACTCACACCCACATACTGCTACTCACACACTCACACATTGATTTACCCACTCACATACCCACTCACACACTGATACAGCCACTTACACACCCAGCCGTACACTGATACAGCCACTTATACACCCAGTCACACATTGATACAGCCATGCACACCCACTCACACACTGATACAGCCAGTCATGCACCCACTCACACACTAATACACTATTCACACACCCAGCCACACATCCACAGAGACACTCACATGCCCATAGAGTAATTGACAAACCTACTCTGACACCTATACACTCACTGACCACTAACACATACATAGAAACACTACAACACCCAGTCAAACAGACATGTATGTAGATATAGAACAACAGGTATCCAGACATTCATAAACCAACATATAACGAATAGTTTTTCTTTCTTTAAACCAGAAGAGGTGATCCTAACAAGAAAAGATTTTCTTGTTACTGGCCTTGATTTTTTGTGGAACTTTTGTTTATTTTTTGTGTTTTTTTCAAAGGAGCTATACATAAAGGTCCCAAAACAAAATGCACAGAGCTTGTGCAACAAATTTTCTTAAACAAAAAAAACACCTGATCACTTTGTTGCACAAGTGTTTTAACCAATGAAATCCATTTGTTACCCTGTCACATGGGATTCTTGGATCGATCCGTCACATGACCACAAGTCCTGAAATATAGACTTTAAAAAACCTTCTAAGCTAGAATTGCTTATTGAAATATAGGTTTTATGTAGTTTTACTAAAACACCTCACACAACAATTTTGAAGTCTCCATTTATGATTTAAAAAAGTATTCTCAAAAATCACACTGGATCTATAATTCTTCTCTGAGGTCAGAAAAGGAAGTGCACATCAGGACGGTTTGTGAATCCTAAACAACGAATCCCAAAAAAATAAAAAAATAAATCATTTTTCTTTTGAACATAATTAAAGTAATGAAGTGGGCTCACAAAAGACTATGGTATCTGGGGTTTTGCTTTATTAGTTGCCTATAGAATTTGATAAATGCCAACACTCTTCCACTGATAAATACAACACAAGAAATGGCCACAACTAATCTTTCCAAGTACAATGCATGAGGGGTTAGAGTAATACATTTTAGTGCTGGTGTTTGCATCACTGTTGGAAATGGCCCTTTTGGTTTTACATGCAGGCTCCACCTTTCCATTGCAGCGCATCAGAAGAAACACAGCTGCATGAGTTTCAAGCAGCGCATCACTGGATTCCGTGATGCACAGCCTTGACTCGGACACACTGCTTGCTTCATCTCTTTGAAATCGAATCGTGACTTGACTTCTGACGCATTACAGATGCATCGTCCCTGGGTGCCATTTTCTTCATCACCCCCACACCTCAGTAAGGAACCAATGCTTTGTGCTGCGAATGATCAATCACCTCTCCTGTGGCAATAAGGATCCACAGCATCACCTCCCCTGCCTAGCAGTAAGGTTCCAATGCATCACCTTCCCTGCAACAGTAAAGAATTGACACATATCTGTCTCTTTCAATGCATCACCACCCCTGCAGCCTGCATCGTCTTTGTTTTTGTTACGCATCTTAGGTTCTTTGCCTCACTCAAGTGCTTCATTGATTTCAAGGTACTACAATTTCATTTAATCTTTTTAAAGTGATATCTTGGCTTGTGTATGTTGGATTTTTGTCATTTTGGTCTTTTTATTCGAATATTGGCTATTTTTCTAAACTTTTTGTTGACTACTTTTGTAGTCTGTTTACTGTGTTACTGCACGAATCTGTGTGTACACGTACTTTACACATTGCTTCTGAGATAAGCTTGACTGCTTGTACCAAGCTACCAAGGAGGTGAACAGGGGTTATGTTAGCTGTGTGGCTTCCTTGGACTGACTGGAGTGAGGGCCCCTACTTGGCCAGTGTGCAAACCACTGCCAACTAGAGACCCCAATTTTAACACTGGTGATCAGTGGTGAGGATAGGACTTGTATTTGGACTTTACATACAGTGATTTGTGTACACTACTTCCATAATGCAGACCATTACACCCCAACATACTGGTTTGACTTTTTGCAACTTTTGAGTTTGATTCACAATCATGTCTCCATATTGTGAGCCATCAGTTGGAGCTGCAGAGTTGGTGTTTGAGCAGGAGAGGTTGGAAACCTATTTGGTGCCTCCGCTCAAAAAGTTCTGCAAGCAGCTCAAGTGTCCTATTGAAGGCCTCACTAAAAAGGAGGAGCTGCAAAAGGCACTGAGGGCCTGGTTGGCAGTAAAGGAGGCTGATGAGCACACTGGAGTAGAAGGGTATTATGGAGGGAGAGGAGCAGAACCTGCATGATGATTCTGGGGACAATCAGGATCTGCCTGGGAGGAAGGCATCTTCCAGGGCAAGCAGCAGTGTCTCCTCAAGAGGTCTAACCGCAGAGGATCTGGTGGAAAGGCGGGAGGATAGGATGCTCTGAATGAAGCTGGAGAAGCTCTAGCTGAAGCATGAGAGGGAGAACCCGTTGGAACTAGCCAGGTTCAAAAGAGAGGCAGAGAAAGAGAAAATCACCATGGAGGAGAAGAACATGCTTTTAGCTCGAGAGCTGATCTTGAAGTAGCTGTATCTAAAGAGCAGGTCCAGCATAGATGGTGGCATCAGTTCTCCAGTGAGGTCTGAGGGTAAGGCACATATGCCCAAGGATGTAGTGAATCATTTTGTTTTGGGTGTGACATAGAGAAGGGGTTCAGGAGTTAGGAGGTGGCACTGAAGATGAATAGGGTCCCTGAGAGAGACTGGGGTATAGGCCTGTGGAAGTATTTCTCAGAGGAGGGGAGGGACACCTTGTTGGCATTAGGACCTGAGGATCAGATGAGATACCCTGCCATGAAAGAAGCCATGACCAGGAAGTATGGTATCACCCCAGAAAGATACCAGGTAAGGTTTAGGGAGAGTGCTGAACTCGGTTTTTAGACTTGGGTGGACGATGTGGTTTCTTTCTGCACAGCACTGGATGGTTAGGTGAAGGACAACGAGGTAACAGACTATCAGGGGATGTACAATTTAATTGCATGGGAGCACTTGTCCAGTCACTGTTTTTTGGAGCTGTGCCAGCATTTGATTGACAGCAAGCTTACTGACACCAGGAAGCTTGCCAAGGAGGTGGACGGCTGGCTTAGCACCAGGGTCTCAAATAATTTGCATGTGGGAGACTCATCCAAGGGTGGGCAGGGGCCCCCAACAAAAGAAGGAAGGGGAGGTCAAGGGAGACAGAGACAGGTCCCAGGATGAGGGGGGAGGAAAAGATTCTCATGTCCCTTCTCACAGGAAGGAGAGAGGTTCTGGTGGATGATGGCACAGGGTGCCCCGTTTTCAACCCTGCCAACTGAGTGTTCCCAGCTAAGAAACAAGAAATCGGACTCTGTATGTCCTAAAAAAAAAACCACTTGTGGCCCCTCTACAAGGGTGGCCAATGTGGACTTAAGGGGGGGTAATCTCCAGGGGCAGGTCATAGACCATGCTGTAATTTCCCTTAGTTGGGAGGTGAACTCAGAGGGTGAGTTGGTGATGCCGGAGGGTGGGAGTCATCACTTCCACCAGGTGAAAGTGGAGGGGGTCCCAGTCACTGCTTTGAGGGACACCAGGGCTAGCTGGACCATGGTTGAGGAAGGGCTAGTTTCCCCAGAGCAGTACACCAGCCAGGTGTGTAGAGTTACTCCAGCCCATGGGCAGGACTTTTTCCACCCTATGGCTCTAGTGTCCCTAGAGTGGGGAGGGGAAATGACACAGAGAAGGGTCATAGTTAGTCTCCGGGAGCCCATAGACTGCATTCCAGTGAATGAGTTGCTCTCAGTGTTAGGGGAAGTGGGAGAGGCAGCCACCAATGTGCTCTAACAGTTCAGTTTTCTGTGGATACCACTCCAAAGAGGAAGGTACAGGACTCTAGCTAGAGGGACAGAAAAAGGGAAAGCCCTCCCCTGTCTTCTTCTCAGCATAAGGGCACAGACCCTAGGTTGAATGACCAGTTTCAGGATACCACCCCTGAAATGGTGGGCAGGGAAGTGGAAAAAGGTGCAAGCCACCGGTGGCTACTGCCTCCCACTTGTCAAAACCACAGAAGCTAGAGACCCTGAAATGGCCTGGGGCCTGACTCTTGACATTGACAGCTGTCAGTGGTCTCTGTTGGTTTTTGACCTTGTGGTCAGAGTTTTCCATTGATTTGGGGACCAAAGTCAGACCCAGGGTGTGGAATGGGCCACATCACACTGTTAGCCATGGTAGTACCGTCTGCCTACTAAGGGGCATCTGTGAGCAAGGTAAGGTTAAGTGCTGCACAGATGGAATCCACAGATGAGGAGAAGGGTTCCCCTGGGTTAGTTCAGTGGGCCCTGAGAATGTATCCAGAGGCATCCACCTGGATTCAGAGAGGTGTAGAACTAGCAAGAGCCCCTGCAGAAGTTGGTCATTGTCTAGGTTCTATCACATTAGGCAGGGAAGTCCAGCAGGTTACTGATTGGCCTACCCTGGCTTTAGGCTGCGTAGGGTTTTTTTCATTGGAAATGTCAGTTTTTGCAAGTTTATCGACAAATGTTTTGCTTTTGACCTCCTGTTTTTGATCCAGTGCTAAATTTTGTTTTTGCTGGCTTTAGGACGCTGGGCACTTTACCACTGCTGACCTGTGCGAAAGTGCAAGTGCTCTCTGTCTAAATTGTATTGGTGATTGTTTTATCCATGATTGGCATATCTGATTTACTAGTAAGTCACTAGTATAGCGCACCATGTATGCCCAGGGCATGTAAATCAAATGCTACTAGGAGGCCTGCAGCGCTGGTTGTGCTGCACACATGATTAGCCCTGTAAACATGTCTCAGACCTGCCACTGCAGTGTCTGTGTGGGCAGCATTAGCCTGCCATTTTGACCTCGCAAGCGCACCCACTTGCCAGGCCCAAACCTTCCCTTTCAATACACATACGTCACCTCTAAGGTAGGCCCAAGACAGTCACATAGGCAGGGTGCAGTTTGGTAGGACATGCACTGGTGTGTTTTACATGTCTTGATAGTAAAATACTGGTAAATTCAATTTTCACTATCACAAGACCTCTCTCTCCCATACGGTAACATGGGGATTGCCTTGAAATATCTTTTAAGTGTAATCTTCCATTGGGAGCAGATAGAGATGTGGAGTTTGAGGTTTCTGACATCACAATTTAAAAATTCTACTTTTTTGTTAAGTTGGGTTTTAAACTTTAGGTTTAAAAATGCCACTTTTAGAAAGTAGGCATTTTCTTGCTTAAAAACTTTGTGCCTCTGACTGTCTGTGGAATACACGCCTGGGTCAGGATGACAGATGGGCTGTTCTTGAGTTCACTCTAGACAGTCACACAAATGGAACTGCGACTTCATCTGCCAGCACCTGGGCTCCTCTGCTGAGAGCAATGTCCTGCAATGTGGTGCCAAATCCAGTCTGTGCCCTTGAAGGAGTTTTTGGTGTTACAAGAAGAAAATCCACTCATTGGTTCACTGCATCATTCTGAACAGATGCATCACTGCAAGGATTTGATGCATTGTTTCTGCCTGCACCAGAGTTTGGTCACCACTTGATGCAATGACTACAGTTTTCCATTCAGGCCCCAGCATTCTCTCACAGTGCGTCAGAAGAACCACAGCTGCTTGAGATCCAAGCACTGCATTACTGTAGTCCATGACACCACATCATGACCCTGACACAGCACCTGCTTCATCTCTGTCAAATCGACACATTGCAACTTGACTTCTGACGCAATACTGACACATTGTCCCTGGGTGCCATTTTCTTCAACAATAACGCACCGTAGTAAGGAACATAAACTTCATACTGCAAATGACGTATCACCTCCCCTATGACAGTAAGGAACTGATGTATCACCTCCCCTGCCTAACAGTACGGAAATTACAAATCACTTCCCGTGCGGCAGTAATGAACCAATGCAACTCTGGCCTCAGGCTCTTTCAACACATCACCTCCCCTGCGGCCTGCATTGCCTTTTTTTTATACATCTCAGGTACTTTGCCCCAGTCAAGTGCTTCATTGATTTCAAGGAAGTACAATTGCATTTAATCTTTTAAAAGTGGCATGTTATCTTGTGTATGTTAGATTTTTTCTTCTTTTGGTCTTGTTTTATTCAGGTAAAAATTGGCTATTTTATTAAACTGGTGTGGAGTCATTTTGTAGGGTTTTCACTGTATTACTGTGTGTGTGCATGTACAAATACTTTACACATTGACTCTGAGATGAGCCTGACAGCTTGTGCCAAGCTACCAAGGGGGTGAGCAGGGATTTTCTTAGATGTGTGGCTCCCTTACCCTGACTAGAGTGGCGATCCCTACTTGGACAGGGTATAAACACTGCCAAATATAGATCCCATTTCTAACAAAATCCATGAAGAAATGATCCTTGTTGATTTTAAAACCCATGATTCTTTAGTGTGCTGCATATGACTTCTCCATGTTGATTATATACATCCATCCCATTTGCATGCAACCCAGTCACCACTGCAGCTAGAACTTATGTAAATACTATGGGGAGCGGTGTTAAACCAAAAGTAAGTACCTGCAATTGATAGTGCTGAACGTGCCACCATGAATGACAGCCATTTTTTATGCTCGTGATTTATCAGTATACAAACGTATGCACCTGTCATATCCAATGTCATTAGAAAGCCTGGTTGGTTTATCAATGGCATATTTGACTGCAATGTTGTCATTCTGAGTGGTTTGTGAAATATGAACTTGTTAACTGTCTTAAATTCAAAACAGGCCTAAAATATCAATTTTCTTTTGCCACTAAAAAGAAAATATTATAGAAACAATGATTCTGCTCAGCCTCCGGGACTATCATTATTGCTTTTTTCCTCAACAGTGTTTGAATTGCTTCTTCCATTGCTTTTTTCTGAATGGGTCATAAGAACAAAGAGTGTTCTTGATCACCTTTTGGGGTGATGTGTTCTTCCATTCAAATGCATATCCTGATTCCAGGACATTTGACACCCATCTGTCCAAATCTGACTTATTCCAAATCTCAATGAATTTAGAAACCCTACCACCCACTGAAAGGGCTGAAGCTTCTACCATATGGTCATAATTTTACATTTCCTGTTTAGGAGGAAGATGAAACAGACATTTGAGGTCAGGATTTCTCAGAAAAAAAGCTTCTCAGCCACAGACCCTCCCTAGAAAGGGTCTTTCCAGTTGGTACAGCTTGAGAATGTGCATTTCCTAATTCGAAAAATAATCAAATCAAAATGGGAATGAGCTTTGATATTTACTTGCTAGAATGAAGTATGTCCAATCTTCATTGACCTATTTACTATAGTGACAAAATGAGACCTAAAGAAAAGCAGACCCACAAATGGAAGATGCAAAAATGATTTGAGTTGTGTCTAGTTTTGAGGACATTGCTCAGATCTGCATACTTCCTGAAATAATGGTTCTGGAAGATGCTGCCACTGCCATAAATTCAGTGCACCTTGAGTATACATAAATCAGCATCCCCTGCTTCATCTTTACTAGAAGTCATGTTTTTAATGTAGAATACTCTCTAGGCAATTTCAGAAGCATTAACTGAGTATAATGGACTGGGAAAGGCCTATACAAATCAATTACAGGGGATTATGCAGGAGTTAAAACAAATTAACAGTTGTATGCCCAGCCTTGTGCAACCACTGCCAGAGAAAATGGAAAGGGAGGTGTACGTGCCTGCAGAAACTAATGAGATAGCCCATACAAAAACATCAAACTTGCCGACAGTATATATTTCAAAGCAACTATGCTGGTAAATAAAGAGGGGTATCCTATCCCAGTACCCTATGGAAAATACAGAGGAAGCCCAAAAAGAAAAGGTTTGGAAAAATAAGGGAGGGTGGCTAGAGCAGCATAAGACCCCAAGAGTAGCCCCCAAAGAGAAGTATGCAATGGTTAATTCTAAGAGGGGGTGTGAAACCCAAGGGGACTTAGAGTGTTAGGAAAAGGGGACACTCAGCTATCGATGGAGAATCGCCACACCCAAGTGGTTGCTAAGGAGGGATGTAAGGATATAGTAAGTATCAAAGGAAAGAGAGAAGACTGAAGTGGGCACTGACTGGCTCTACTAAAAAGTAGTAGGTAAGCCTAGGACAATCAGAGAAAGGTGGATACTTAGCATTGGTTAGTGATCAAGAAAACAAAATGGATGAAGACGGATGTAATGGAAGGGAAAGGTTATGGGTATATTTGGAACTTTGGGGAAGTGAAACAAGTAGAAAGCGTCAGAGGAAGCTTAAGCCCTGGAATCGTTCACACCTACTACAAGTGTTGTCTAAATGTCCTAGTTTATGTGAGACTGGATCAGGTGACATAAAGCAAATAAGATTTACAACAAACTTAGAAGGAAAGGAAAGACAAAAGCCCTCTTCTTCTAGGAATGAGTAAAACAGATGGTGGTGAGGCATGAGGATGGATTAGGGAAGGAGTGCATAAGATTGGTACAGATGAGCGAGTTGGAAGAGGAAGGGAGAGGTTATGGCACCCTGACCTGTCATGCAGGACTGTATCCAGATGAAGTGCAACATAGTTCAGTAAGAGCTCAATACAGAAGATCATGTGTTGATAGAAGTGAGGGTGATTTAAGTGTAACTATAGTAACTGATGCCAAAGGCGCCATGCTGAGGAATCGATTTGAGCCTCTCTCAAACACCCTTCTAAACTGTGATGTCTGTAGGGGAGATGAGCAATCTGGATAAGGGTTTAGAGTATTTGCATAGACCTTTGGTTCTATCTTGGAATTTAGGAGGATATAGAAGGCATTTATCCCAAGCACAAATACAATATAGTGTGTTTTCAGGAAACCAGTAGATGGACTTTCAAGGCCTTCTAAAGATGGTATGTGTCTTGGCCCAGGTCAGCCTTCAGGCTGTTTATCGTTTTAGTTTTGACTAGAATAGCTAATAAAATCAGCTTGTTAAAAACAAAGAGTCGATGACTCTGGCCAGCTTGATAGACCTTTATAGTGGCACTGGAAGAAAGAGACAGATTATCGTAATTAACATATACATTTAACCAGGGAAGATTGGAAATTACGATGCTCAATTAGGACTGTTAGAAGACGAGCTGGAGACAATCTGCACATCTAAAACAGCTCAGTTAGCAATGATATTAGGAGACTTCAATCATAAGCTTGACCTAACTGTTAGTGATAAAATGAACATTTGTTCCCTGCCGCGCAAGTGCCGCGGGTTATCTTTCCCAGATATGTTTTTACGGTACTTGATATGACTTTAGTACAAATCTTAGGGTCTATATGTCTGTTCTGCTTTAACGGTAGGATGGGTACAGACAACCAGCAAGCCAGACATTTTGAATATTAATGAGGTTTGCCCAATTGATTACGCCTTTGTAAATGGCTGGCATTTTGTGAAAGTAGAAGGGTTTAAAGTTCTGCAATTGGAGGGCAGTGATCATTGGCCCCTACAGTTAAGACTCAGAGCTGTGAATAAAGACCAAAGAGACAGAGTTGTTGTTCTGCATGTAGAGTTCCCCCGTCGCATAACCACCCATATCACAGAAGACAGCTTAAAACTTTTTATCGAACTGATGATACTTAGATTGGGTGAAGATAAGAACAACGTGCTTATAAAATATACCAGGGTGATCGAGCAAAGGGTAAATTGAGAGTAAAACTTAAATTAGCATCTATGAATAAGGAACAGGACCAAGTTAGACGGGATAATAAAAATGGGTGGTTTATTCATGAGTGTATGAGCCTGAAATCTAAGGTATGGAAATTGGAAAGTGTATTTAGAAAAAAGCATGATAAGGGGACTAAAGAGAACCTTCAATCGGCTAAACCAGAGGGGAAAAAAACTGGAGTGTATAATCAGAAATTGGCAAATTATGCTTTGCATGATAGAAACAAATATTATTAGGAAGTTCTGGCAGTTGGTGATGGGAGGGGAATGTGCGCAGGGATATGACAAGCCTACTAGGGGAAGATGATTGCATCAAACACTTGGATGATTTCTGTGTGAGAGAAAGGATGCTCTGGAAAATGTGGATAATATAGTTGAAAAAAGTGTTGAAATTAGGTCATATTTCTCTCTCCAGAAGAAAAAGATATTATTGTGACTCTTAAATTAACCAAGGCAGCCAGCCCAGATAACCGAGAAGTAGTCAAAATATAAAATAATGTGGATTGGTGGGCAAGTCTGTTCTACATCACCTTCCAAAAAATTCTTGCTCTGGGTGTTATCCTGAGAGTTGGAAAGAAGAAATAATTAGATCATTTTATAAGACGGATGATGCTAGACAGCCTAAGAATTATCACCTAATACGTCTGCAGGACGTGGGAGAGAAAAGACTTTGCCAAAGTGTTTTTAGGCTTAGTGAAGTCTTGGGTGGAATTGAATAGCCTAATCCTGGTAGAGCAAGATTGGTTCAAGGAAAACCATTACACAACAGATCACTGTGCTAGCTAGCCTATGGGCAATGGCAAAGAAGGCAACTGATCAGTGAGTCTGGTTATTTTGTCGCTTTGTTGAATTATGGGCTGCTTTTGATCTGGTTGATTGGAACTTATTGTGGGTGATACTGAAGTGGCTCTGAATTAACTTGCCACTACTCTCTCTTCTTCAAGAACAACAAAGACAAAATTGGCCTTGAGAAATCTTAGATACCCGTGGGACCTTATAAAAGAGAATTCAAATAAAGAATGGCCTGTGGCAGAGCTGTGTTTTAGCTCCTTACTATTTTCTTTTTTCCTGTCTGACCTGCCAAAAACACTAAATGGAGCCAACAGTATATGCCCAAAAATGTATAGGACCCATATTTCTTCTTTATTGTATGCTGACGATCTAGTAATGGTTGATATAACGGAGCTTGGATTGCAACGGAAACTGGATATTTTTTACGGCAAACATTTATGATTAATTTGGATGAAACAAAAATAATGGTGTTGGGGAAAGGATAAAGGGTATTAAATTGGTACTTGGGCAGGGAGAAAGTTGAGAAGGTTGATAAATATAAACATTTGGGCATATGGTTTGATTTGAGATTTAGCTGGAGAGGACATATTGAGTTTTTAACATCTTCTACATTATTGTCGGTATGGGGTTTAAAACATTTTACTCAAAGTATGGAGAGTTGTCCCTCTGCCCCATACTGTCAACTTTTAATGTAATGGTACAGCCACAATTCCAATATGGGGTGTAAGACTTACCCCGAGCCAAGAAGTTGAACTGGAATATGCAACAGTGCAAATGTGTGAAACGGTTACTTGCTCTTCCACCCTCAGGTATGATCCAGGTCATATGGGCTGAATGTTTCATCACAGCATGGAGTTATCGGGTAATGCGAGCAACATCACATTTTTGGCACAGATTGAATGGAGGAGTTAATCACAAAATAGCTAATTTCTGTGAAAGGGAAATAGGACAAGTGATTTGAATTGGGCTTCCCAAGCTAGAAAAGATCAGCAGCATATTATCCCTAGTGACCAACCAGTGGAAGTCACAGCAACAGATCCCTAAACAGGAGTTGTGTGCCATTGTAAATAAAAGAGCTAGAGAGGGGGACCTATGATACTTGGAGGGCAAAATATCCACCCAGTTCTTGGTGGAAGGTTGGATGGATTGAGGATATGTTTCCCTGTATTGATGCCCTCCCAAGTCCAAAGCTTAGGAATGCTGTGCTAAAGTTCAGGGTCAGATTAAACCTGTTTTATGTCAACATGAAAACAAGAGCAACAATAAGAGATACCCAGGGCCTGTATACATGTGGCTTGAAAGTAAAATGTAGCGGGCAACATATTTTATTGGATTATTTGTGTTTCCTATGTAAATGGAAAGAGTTTTTAAAGCCAGTTGTTGTTGCATATAATATTACTAACCAGGATCAAGGCCTCACCCTGCTGGTAAATATGAGATTTCCTAATGTTGTGTGTACTCTAGGACGAATTTTAAATGCAGTATGGGGGACCCTAAATGTGCTGATGAATAAACTATAAGGGGCCAGAGGGATGGTAGGAGGTTTTTAACCAATCATTGGTTAGCTTTACCGCATTAAGCTGTGTTTTAATTGGTATTAAATTAGTATGGCTCAAATAAGTGATATTTAGTATGCCTCAAAGTATAGGAGCGTGGTCTGCTCCCTCATTAAATTTAATGATCTGCATTTAATGGGGGTGCAAGGAATTCTTTTGATTTCCAACCTATGGCTTCTTAGTTGGTTCTTTAGGATTATGAATTATGATGATATGTTATTGTATTTATGTTTTTGATACACTGTGTCAAGATTGTATTGTGTTTTATGAAGTGATTTACATTGTTTATCTTGGTGGATATATTATGTTTTATGGCCAATGGCCAAATAAAGCTCGGCTTTTAATCTGGCCCGACAAAAGGTCACATCTGGCAGGTCTTCACAATCTCAAATAATTTTGGAAAATCTTTCAACAGTGATTTCACTGTATACGTGGCCTAAGTTCCTGCCTTTTTCCAAAATGTATTGTTGGATATGCCTTTTTAAGGCCACACCAATCTTTTTGTCAGTCATATCAGATGAAGAATTATCTTTAAATAGTGATGATGATTGAAAAGAACCACTAGCCAACAATGAATCAACTTTTGTCACAGCTAAAAGTTCATCCTCATATGCATACAGTCTTTATTTCTTCGCTAGGAATCTTCAGAATGATTTTGTCTCAATATCTCGAAACTCTTGGTGCAAAATATTTTCATTTCTACCTGCAGAAAGAGTCTTCTCCTGTGTCCTGAAGCTGGAAACAAATTTTCTTGAGAATCTTTGAGATTAGAAGTTGGAAAAGTCATGTTCTCGCTTATATGAACTCACAATGTGTCAACAAATATGCTCTTTGACCATATCTAAATTTTGCTCATTATCTGCTTGTTTAGCTAAAGCTTGATACACAGCTTCATTGATAACTACTTGTATCTACCCACGGGCCAACATAGTCCTATATTTTTCTCTGTGCTGAAGCAGCTCTTTTAGATTCTTACGCCTCTCGTTTTTCTTGGCAGTCGCCATTTTGTCCATAGGAAACAAAGAAAGAAGAAGCAGACCTGACTTTTACATGGATATACTTCCTGGTTTCCTTTTCCCTCAAAACCCACACCATCCCATTTTGCACCACCCCATGAAAAATGAATTACTTTTCTAGGGCTACTCTGATACCTTCAAACTGCAAGGGACCATTCCACCCTACTTAGGGGCGATATAACTGGGGGATGTGTGTGTATAGTGTAAAACTAAGTGTGCTGTTAAACACCAGGGGAAAAAAAGATTTTTACAAAATATAAAGTACCTCAAAAGAGGAACCACTGAGAGTTTGTTGGGTAGTGCTACCAGCTGGCTCAGTTGGTCATCATCAACACTTTTCTATTCAAAGAAGAGCTCCTACTAAGCCTGAATGTGCCTGTGGTAGGTTCATGTAGTGTAATTACTGAAGCTGGACTTCTGCACTATTATCCTGCTACTATTTGTGATGAAGTCCACACACAAAGATTTAGTGATGCCCCATTTCACTTTTTTCCCTCTTAAGCTCCTTTATTTGTTGTTGATCCCCTCTTTCCATGCCAATAGAGAGAATGTCAACCCTGCGTGTCCTAATAGCACTGACAAAACAAGCTCACCTAGACAGTCTGAACCTTCGCTCTACTATAAACCAAAGTAGCCAGCTGCAGACGTTACTACAGAACAAACCAGTAGCATTTAAAAAACAACGGAGCTGATAAACTTAACCCCCTGGGTACTACGGACGTGACCTTCACACCCACAGTGTTCACAACCAGGCGCTATGGAAGTAGATGTTACATCCAAGGGCTATGGGCAAGAAATATGGTGCTGGGACAAGAGGGATTCCCTCTTGTGATCTTTTCCCCTTGAATTTCTCTGACATAAACCTCCAGAATCCACAGGGATCCACAAAATTCCTACCAACCAGAGCCCCCCTCCATTTATCCCGATGACAACACTACACCACTTGTATGGCCAATCCTAGTGTCCACAAGAGGAAAAGGATCCAACTAGGGACAATGGAAGTCCTCGCAAAGGACTCCTGTTGTCCCTGTTTTGATCTCTTCATGTCATGGTTTGATTCTCATAAGTTACACCAAAGTGGACTTCACTACGGTTTTTAGTTTTCAGAAATGTTTGAGTACAATAGGTTTCTGTGGTTGGAAGCTGAACAAGGGCACAAATTCCACAGCTACACAAGCTGTAAAAAAGAATTGCTTTTGCTATGTGATGTAAGATGTCTCCAGATCACGCTTTGGAGTGTTTTGTGTCACAAGCGCTAGACCCAGCCACACAAGTGAGGTATCGTTTTTGTTGGACTTCTCTGCATTTGAGGCTTCCAAATGAAAGCTTGTGTGCGAGAGAGAATACATTTTGCAAAATGCCTTCTGAATCACATGACTGTATAGGTAACCACTAATTCAGAGGAGTACAAATAACCACTGTTCGTAAACTCCGTATTTTGAGTACACTTCAGGAGTTTTTTCTTCATACCCAGTTGTTCTTCTTTTTATTTTACCATATGAATTGCTGTATAGTCTGTACACAATGAAAATCGTTGTAAAGTGCTGCTCAGTTGTTGGTTTTGGTTATTAATTGTTCTTGGAGAAACTATACATCCCCTTGGCCAGAAGGGTCTATCAGACCCTACTACATTGCTTTTCATTGGCCATCGTCACAAGAACATACAGATGAAAATGTCACAAAAGGCTGTTTTTTTCCCCACTCATTTTCATTATTTTTTTATTTCAACAGTTAGTTTCTTTGGGAAAACCTTGAGAAATCTACACAAATGAATACTTGCTAAATTCGGAATGTCTTCTTTTTAGACATGTTTAGCTTTCCTGGATCACCAACTTGTTTCTCATCTCTTTCTGCCACAAACTGAAACCACAGAAATTAGGCGAGAGGGAATACCTCTTAGAAAAATGCAAAAGTGGTGGTAAAAATGTGTTTTGATTAAACTTTGGTCTTCAAAAGCTGGGAAGATGGCGATTCTAGCAAAGCAAACTTTTTGTTGATACCATTTTGAGAAACAAAACATAGAATTTCTGGCACAGCAGTTTTTCCCCATTGTTTCCACAAAACCCAAAATGTAGCAATATTTTGGCTATTTTCTCACCTCCCTCCAAAGGAATACACAAACCTGGGGTACCTTTAGATTTCCCAGGATATTGGGAAAAGGGACACAAATGTAGCATGTCTACCTTTTGTGGGAAAAACATTAGGAAGGTTTCAGTATGAGCTGCCCTTAGCATCCAAAAATGGGCTTAGCAACGAGGAGGGAAAGCATTATCAGTCAAGAGGTTAAAAGAAAATACATGAATTCCCCTGCCCCGTGTCAGCTGAAGCATGACACCTTGGAAGTGGCGCTACTAATCACACATAATAAATGTATTTGATGCAGCTGAGTAGGAATTTATCTGACTGTCTTCATTCTTGGGGCATTGTTTCAAGTTTGGGATAGAAGACAAAAAGGACGTCTAGGAGAAATGGGGTGCATATTGGTCAAGGGGGGGCAGCTTGAAAGATACGTAAGCAAGTGAGGGCCTCACTCCCTGGTAGGGACTGGGGAAGAGAAACTCAGGCGAGAGGCTAATGCCCTCTTGCCATGAAGAAATACTGCTAATGCAGAAGATTGCCATTGTATATATTCAATGAGGAATACACGGTGCTATATTTTTTTGCACTGGGCATTTAAATTCCCTTAATCTTGGGATCAAATACGTTTGGCCTAGTGGTTAGACTGTCAGGTGAAGCCGTCTCCAGTACTTCAAGACATTGTTCGATCGTGGGATAACTAATTACCTTTTTCTTCCACGGACCTCACTTAGAATGAGCAACAAGGGTGCACAGGGACAGGTAAATCCCATTGCGACTCTATGTTAAAAAAATCCTGGAGACATTGGGCTATCATTTAATAGGAAGGCTGTCGGTATAGTTTAAGTGCGGGACACAAGTTACTTACAAGTGAGATTATAATGCTTAAGACAACCACCTCCACAAACATTTTAGAGGTGACACAAATGGACATTTTGGGTCAGCCAGTGGACACATTTACCCTCTGAAGAGAAGGCGCACAAGATCCAGGTACCTGTGGAATGCCGGCCCAGCTTGAGCATCCGCAGCGCCCGCATGAGCCGCAGGATCTGCACGATCTTGCCCACGTTCTCCAGCTCGGTGCTCTCGCCGTAGGCCAGCTCCACCAGCAGCGTGATGTAGAAGGGAAGGATGGAGATCACGTCGATGAGGTTGGCCACGCTGCGCAGGAAGCGGCCCTTGTCGCGCACGCAAAAGAAGCGCAGCAGGTACTCGGCCGTGAACCAGGTCATGCACAGGTACTCCAGCAGGGCAGAGAGCGGTGCGTCCACCGAGCCAAGCTCCAGAGAGATGAGGGCCATGTTAGCGATGGAGATCAGCACGAAGCCCATGGAGAGAGTGCCGAAGGTGCGGGCGGCCGCCGAGGAGGCTGGCTTCTCCATGAGGTCCCACAGCCGCTGGCGGGCGTCGGCACAGGGCGCCCCGGCAAAGTCCTCCTCCTCGACTTCGTCCTCCTGCACGTCCTTGCCGATATCTAGCGCCTCGCTCTGCTCCTTGCGTCGAAAGTACTTGTCCCGGCAGCAGCGGTCCAGGCACAGCTCGCCCAGACCCCAGTACTCGATCTCCTGCAGGAAGGAGACAGCACAAAGCTGCTCCATCAGGTGCAGCCGGCCCGTGCGGTAGTAGTGCAGGACGTACTCGAACATCTGAGCGCTTCGGTCGAAAAAGAACTCGCCCTCCCCGGGGCTGGCGTCGTCGCAGAGTTCGGCCGCCTCCAGCCCTCGGCCGGTAGCCGCAGCCAGCAGCCGTCCTAGCCGCGTTTCCGGATGGCAGGACAGGGTCTGCTGGGACAGCACGAAGCGTCGACCACCAACGTTGATAAGCAAGGAGTCAGGCGGGATGTCCTGGCGTGGTCGCGGAGGCCCGCTGCAGAAGACGCTAGAGTCCGAGGAGGAGAGAGAACAGGTGTCCGCTTCATCCACCCCTGCCTCCCTGAAGCGCTCCGGGGAACTCATCCCGCATGCTTCCTCTCCTCTTGAAAGGAGTGTGCTCACCCTCCCAGGGGGTCTGTCATCCCCAAAAATCAACGTCACTGCGGCAGTAAATACAAAGTAAGGTACCTCCAACTTCTTGCCCGGTCTGGTGGGTTTTACAAGTTGTACATCCGATGCAAAGATGGAAGGCGGAGCGTAGCACTTGATCTGTCTTCCCACAGCAGTGACCTAGACTCTAGTTTAGCCTGTCCGCGTCCGAGTGGGACCACAAGAGAGGACGCTGTTTCCGCGAGCTGCACCTGCACGTGAGTGAGACGGGAGCTGCCACATCTCACCCTGTGCGCACTCGCACTGCCGCGCCGGCGCTGAGGGAGCCTCTCTGTTCGCACAGGCTCAGCCCACAGCCCTGCCGGTGGATGGCAGAGGCTTGCTTTCACGGTGAAGTTACCTGGGCACCCTCGCCCACCACGTTTCTACACCAGAATGTTTCCCCTTGTTGATATGCAGCGTGCCTGTCATATACAAGCCGAGAATGTAACGTGAGGAAATCAAATAACTAAGTTTGATCTGCGTTGTTTGTGATACAAGGTTGGATCTGGGGTAAACGAAGTGTGTTTATTAGTGGGGTGCCCTGGGGTTGTTGGGGGGAGGGTGTTTGTTAAAGGGGTGGAGCTCGGGCTGAAAACGGTGATCTTTGATTATCAAAACGTTCGGCCATGCACAGAGTGTATAATACAGTACAGGTGGAACTCAACTGCCGCAGAATACGTGGCAGAACGGGGCACAAGGGTGAACGTGTCGGGGACCAGTTGAGAGTACTGGCCACTATGGGGACTGTTTGAGCGCTGCCCGGACCGGGCGGGAGACACCGGGAAATGGACGCGCTCACATTCCCCCATTGCACCACCTCGCCTCTTGTGGCACTTGTAATAGGAATAGAAACATGTTCCATTGTTTGACACAGTTATTTTCAGCGACGTGTACCTGTTTTTTGTTTCATTCCGAAAGTCGGTAAAATAAATGGACACCACTATGGAATTGGAAATGCTGTTTTTTAGGAGCACAGTCGCGCTCAGCCCTGATGTCTCTGACGTGTTGTTGGACGTACCTTCTGTGCATTCACTGAATATTAGGCAGTCTAATATGTCAAACGGATTATAGAGGGAGAAAGAGACCTTCTGTATCTGTGATACGGAACACATTTTTGTTACCATTCCATGCTTGCTTTCCTGTACCGGTAGATTTGTGATCGGGGTGTATTTTCTATGGCGTCCCATGATCTGTTCTCCAAACTAGCATCTTTCCAAGGATTTTAATATGGAAATGGGCCATATGTGCCACAATATGTGGCATCCTTTCCAGCTTTAAGGTCAAACTCATGGTACGGATGACCCCACCTGTACCGCCCAAGCTACGAAAGACTTAATCAACTGTCGCACTATTTCTGGTTAAAGTATCTTAGTCCTCATGGCCAGAACTACAGCTTCTTTTGCTATCAGAATGTTCATTTTGGCCCATTGATCTTTGATAATCCAGCTCACTCAAACTTGGCCTTGTACATTTTCATGGCTGGTGGATCTCCCATCCCATTAAATTAGCAATTTGGGTTCAGACCATGCTGCAAAAACTGATGTAAGAAACATGGATGGCACCCTTCTTATCACACAAGAGGACCCCCCTGCTTATGGGTCCTGATCCTGCTGGACTCGAATGATGGTACACTACATTAGTTCTCCTATCTTAATGAGAAAAATCAACTCCCCAAGAGAGGTACCTCTGGATCACACTTGCTTCAGTCATCTTGGCCCGTACTCAAATAGTGAGACCAGTACTAGCTTTGATCATGGGTGAAAAAAGTAGGGCCAAGCAGAAGCAGTACATTCATCCACCCAACACACAGCATCAGAACCGACAGGTCAAGGCTGCTGTGAAACCCCAAATCCAGCAGCTGTAATGGGCATTACCAAAGGGTGTCTGTTGCAGTTTTATGTCACATTAAACCTTTGATCAGACTCATGTCTTCATAGTCGAAGAGTATGAATACACTACCAGAGAAAAGCATTAAAGATCTGAAGGGCGGTAGCTGAGGAAGGAGAGAAAAGAGTCAAATGCCCTGTCACTGGAGGAAAAACTGAAAATTAGAAAGAAAATTAAGTGAAAGATACAAATGCAACCAACAAGTGCGAGAGACAGATAGAAATAAAGAATAGGAAAATGCATAAGAGGAAAAAGAGGGTCATATAAAGGATGAGGGACTTGAAAGAAGGGTAAATAGAAGAACAGATGAAAGAATTGTCAGGATTCATGGTGAAAAAGGAGGAACAGAGAAAAATGAAAGAAATAAGGACGTGCTGGAACAAAAGACAAAAAGAGAAATGAAAAGTATAAATGACTCGGAATGAAAGGTTACACAAATAGAAGGAAAGAAATATGAATATATAAACAGTGATGGAAAGGAACATAGAGTGGAAAATGAAAAATACTAAATAAAAGGGAGTAGAAAAAAAGTGAGAGAATGGATAAAGCAGGTAAACCAGTATGAAACAAAATATGCGCTGATGGAACAATGGATGAGAGAGATGAAAGCACAAAAACAAGCAAGATGTAAAGAGGGACACAGAAAGACTTGCTGCGGTGGAGAAAAGTGAAACAGAAAGGGGACAAAAAAGAGCTACCAACAAAGTAGGAAATCAATGCTAGGAAAGGGAGAAGAGGTCGTAGGAAATGAAAGAAAGATGAAGGAAAAATTAAAGGTGGTAAGAAAGATGCAGATGAAGCAAGCAAAAAAGGGGAAGTGAAAAGTGGAGATGGAAAAAAGGAAACAACTGAGAAAGGAAGAAGAATGGAAGATAAGCACAAGGGGAAGAGAAAAAAGGAGAGGCAAGCAGGCAAAAGAGAGAACAAGGAGAAATATGAAAATAAAAAGTGAAAGGAAAAGGAAACTAAATCAAAGTAAAAATAAGGTAAACAAGCATTTCCAATGCAACGGTCTTGCATTTGCTCACGTTAGCACTATTACTGTTGTAAACTCCTAACCAGACTTTTCTTGCCACATAAACTAATAATGAAAAGTAAAACAGTTTCATATATGTGAGCCGATGGTCACCATGACGTGCAAAGTGCTCGACTTCTGCCCAGCGAGATTGCGCTGCGTAGGAAATGAAAAGATAAAGTAGTCCAGAAACCAGCAGAAAACACAAAGCCCCTATTGTTTTCAGAAGTTTACCAGTGCGCTCGAGGAGGGCTAAACGCTGGAAAAGGCATGACATATGCATGCCTTTCACAAATACAATCAATCAATTTTTAAAGGCAAGCCCACAAACCAATGAAAGTGACGGGCATGACATGGGCTTGGTTTGAAGCCCCCATAAAGAATACAGCATGGTCCAGAGCGCTTGCGCACGCTTGACCCTAAAAATGGGGAGAGAGAGGATGATTGATGATGATAGGAGTGGTAAAGTCGGGTGAGAAAAGAACAATTGAGAAGAAGACTCGTAAGAATGGCTATAGAGAGAAAAGAAAAATAAGAAAGACTATGACAATCATACAATCAGAAGCACGCAGAGAATGAAGCTGAGTAGATGGGCAGAATCTGTAGTTTGTGGAGATAAGAAAACGTGTAAGAGGGGGAGGCAGAGATTCAGGTGAGATACAAGTTTGGGTTAAAAGTATTCAAATAAGAGATGTTTAGAAATTGTGGTGACTTAGATGCATGTATAAATTGAATAGGGTATTTCAAACAATATGCCAGCCTTTAGCAGTCTGATGAACTTTAGGGCATTGTGGTGCCCCTGGTCTGAAGCAGTTGACATATTGTGATGATTCTAGTCATTATGGGGCCATGACCAAAGATAGTTATTACTAGTATATAGATAGGTTGTATGATGTATGGGGGCACTGGTATAAGATAGTACACTCTGGTATATTATGGGTTTGTTTTCTAGGCATTATAGTGGCTGTTGCATAAAGTTGCACTAATTCACCTATTATGAGCATTTTAGGTATTAAGATGTCTACTGCAGTATATTTTTAACATCCATGAACTTTCAGTGATCTTTCCAGGCATAGATTGTGGCATCCTTGGCAAATTAGGCACTCCTGAATTCTACTCATCCTTGCAAACTGTGAGCATGCCTAAAATGTGGTGACTTGCATCATTGACGTGACTGTAATTGTGATAAACTGAAATGTGAGCTCTGGGGCAGTGGATTATTTGAGTACTCTATTGTTAGAAATGGGGTCTTTGGTTGGCAGTCAGGCTACCCCCTGTCCAAGTAAGGACCCTCACTCTAGTCAGGGTAAAAGAGAATCTCCCTCAGCTAACCCCTGCTTACCCCTTTGGTAGCTGGGCAGAGCAGTAGGCTTAACGTCAGAGTGCTAGGTGTAAAGTATTTGTACCAACACACACAGTAACTTAATGAAAACACTACAAAATGACACAACACAGGTTTAGAAAAATAAGAAATATTGATCTAAACAAAACAAACCAAAATGACAAAAAAACACAATACACAAGTCATCAATTAAAAAGCAAAAAGAGTCTTTATGTAGTTTAAAACACACACTAACACTATTAGCGTGAAAATGAACCTTGGGTGTGTCAAAAATAACCCCGCACAGGTGAGTGTGCGTCAAAAAGGGCTTGCGATGCGTCAATTTCACTCATGAGCGAGACCTTGCATCGTTTCTCCTCTCATCGGGTCGGGCGCGTCGTTTCTTCTCTCCGTAGGAGAGCGATGCGTCGATCCGATCAGCACTCTCGGGTCCGGGCAGGCCTTGCGTTGTATTTACACGCCCAATGGTGCTTGCATTGGAAATCCACCCGCACGATGATCTGAAAACCACGCAGCGCGGGTTGTGATCTCCCAGCCTCCGTCAGCGATGCTACGGGTCGTCTCTCCAGCTCGGTGCATTGATTCTTCGGTCGCGTTTCTGGCGAGCGTCGATTTTCAGCCGCAGAGCTGGCGGCGCGTCCCTTTTTCAGCCGCAGATCGGAGTCACGTTGATTTTTTCCCCACATGGTGCTCTGTGCGTGGATTTACTCCTCTTAGGTTGCCAGCTTCTCCTTTCAGGGTCCCAGGAACTGGATGGGCACCACAGGGCAGAGTAGGAGTCTCTCAAGAGACTCCAGATGCTGGCAGAGAGAAGTCTTTGCTGTCCCTGAGACTTCAAACAATATCAGGAAAGCTCTAAATCAAGCCCTTGGAGATCTTTACAAGATGGAAGGCACACACAGTCCAGTATTTGCCCTCTTACTCTGGCAGAAGCAGCAACTGCAGGATAGCTCCACAAAGCACAGTCACAGACAGGGCAGCTCTTCTTCCTCAGCTCTTCA
This sequence comes from Pleurodeles waltl, assembly GCF_031143425.1. Taxonomy (NCBI): domain Eukaryota; kingdom Metazoa; phylum Chordata; class Amphibia; order Caudata; family Salamandridae; genus Pleurodeles; species Pleurodeles waltl. The sequence continues at coordinate 928,550,208 of NC_090439.1, read as the reverse complement.
GCTCTTCTCCAGACAGAGGATCCTCTTGGTTTCCAGAAGTGGTCTAAAGTCTGTGGTTTTGGGTGCCCTTCTTCTACCCAATTTCTCCTTTGAAGTAGGCCTACTTCAAAGTAAAGTCTCTTTTGAAAGTGAAATCCTGCCTTCCCCAGGCCAGGCCCCAGACACTCACCATGGGGTTGGAGACTGCATTGTGGGAGGACAGGCACAGCCCTTTCAGGTGTGAGTGACCACTCCTCCCCTCCCTCCTAGCACAGATGGCTCATGGGGATATGCAGGCTCCCTTTGTGTCACTGTCTAGTGTGAGGTGCAACCAGCCTAACTGTCAAACTGACCCAGACAGGGAATCCACAACCAGGCAGAGTCACAGAAATGGTATAAACAAGAAAATGCTCACTTTCTAAAAGTGGCATTTTCAAACACACAGTCTTAAATTCAACTTTACTAAAAGATGTATTTTTAAATTGTGAGCTGGGCACCTCTTGTGCACTGTACTAGGGACTTACTAATAAATCAAATATGCCAATCATGGATAAGCCAATTACATACACATTTTGTAAAGGAGCACTTGCAATTTAGCACTGGTTAGCAGTAGTAAAGTGCCCAGAGTAACAAAAACAGCAAAATCAGAGTCCAGCACTCATCAACAACCTGGGGAACAGAGGCAAAAAGTTAAGGGAGACCACACCAAGGATGAAAAGTCTAACATCTATGATAATAACAAACATAAAGATTTACTAATTTGGCGTGGTAAGAAATATTCTTTAGAGAGAATTGAATTTAATTAACAAAAGTAAAAACATGTTGATTGGGGAAGAAAATTTGCTGTTTCAAAAATGGCAGGCTGAAGTTTGAAGACAAATTATTGTATTTCTATAAAATATTTAGAACTGGAGGAAAATTCATGCTCATTTGCGGACATATATAAATAATGCCATGGATATTGTATGACAAAAATATAATTGCAAAGGTATTGAGGACCAAAATATTGAGAAGATAAGTGCGAATAGGGAAATATACATTTCCTATTCTTAACTCCAGCATTATGTACCTTGAAGATATATGTCTACATATATGTGTGTGTGTGTGCATGTGCGTGCATGTATGTGGAATTAAGTGTAGTAAAACTTTGCTTATCAGTATAAACTTAGCTTCAAAATATTTCCAGAAAGCTGATGTCCAGGAAATTTTAAAGCAGAAATTAAATGTGAAGAATGGCTTGATTTTTCTGACCCTGACTTGCGGAACTACAATCAGCTCTAGGTAAACCCAAGCACTACTAAAGTTTCCACACTTTGATTATCCACAGACCTCACAATTCCACTCTGCCATACATAGGATATATTGGACTAGCAGGTGGCTTGGGCATACTTGTTTTTATAACAGAATGACTGTCTAAGCATAGGCACAAAATATATTGGATCCTTCATGCTGAACACCACAAACATGTTGAACGGCCAGTCATCAGAAAAGTGTAATAGAAAAAAAAATTCTAACACGGGAAACAAACCTAGAATAAATATGTCAAGTTTCATCAAGCAAAGCCTTTATTCAAGCTTATAAGGTTAGGAGTGGGCAGATTATGTTTTTATTGCTGGCTCTGAGAGCTTTTCCTTCCTCTAAAGAATTATGTAAGATGTATGCGACCGACTGAAACGATAGCAATATTTTTTTGCAATGATACGTTTGAACCATATTTATTCAGAGCACCGAGACCAGGTGCTAAAATATGCATATGTGCCATCTTCAATAATGAATTGCATATTACAGGTGCTGTCTAATTGTTAATTCTCTCATCATAGGATTTATCATTGGTGCCAGCTTGTACGCACTGCATCTGTGGTTAAAATATATCAAACTAACGCTAATGCATTTGTTGATAGGGCATCATTTGATGGTGCGGGACATCTCTCACATGAAAGCAAGATACTGCACTGAAAGCCTGTATACCGCGCTCCAAAGTAGGTTGCAAATCGATGAGACTTGTGAAGATGTGCCGCAAACACTATATCTGCTGAATTATGTTAAATGTCCTTCACTCCCCACAATCAAGCAGTGCCTTGGCTTCAGACACCCCTGATTTTCCCACAAGTGCCAGAAAAGCAGAGGTGCCTGATTTGGCATCTTATAGTTTTTATTCGTATCGTAACGTATAATAAATTTGATCAAACCCTCATTATACTAGGTAGCATGGCTATGGATTAGCAATATAGCATAATCATCATTTCTTTCAAGCATTAAACACATTGTTTCTCTTAAAAAAAATATAACCATTTAAATGTCAGTGATGGGGTTTACCTTCCTAACTGTTACATGCCTTAGAGCCATTGTTTTCTTCAATTGGAGACTCTTAAAACATGATTTCATGACATCCATTTGTGTTTATTTATTACTCCTACTCACACAGGGCACATTTGGTTACAAAAATGAACTATACAACCAACATTACCACACATTGTCATGAAACCCTGTTCCTAAAATATAAAAAAAAATCATAGATCTTACTATTACTACCACCTTCAGAGAGGATTTTTCAACCTACAATTCTATTATTGTACTTAACAAAAAGACCCCAAGGACTCAAGTCGTTTAGATCACCCAAACGATACATAAAAATGATTACAATGTGCCCAGAATACCGATACTGTTAGGTTGGAGTTCTGTTCTTGAACCTTTGGATCGGTACATTGAACTTTTTCTGTAAGGTCTCAAACAGAAACGTGAAAACAGCTCCCATTTGATCAGCATGACTGAGCATTTACTGTATGATGTGAATTGTGAGCAGTTTGGTCTCCTTGGATATTGAGTGCTTTTTATATCGACACACCTAAAGTCCAAGCTTCGAACGTAATTGGAAAGATCCTCATTAATAGACTAGCGCCAGTTCAGGCCCCCACAGCATGTATAAGTATGTATATGATGTATAAAGGCCCCTACCGGACTACTTCAACACTTGTTGCAGTTAGAATTTAACATTTACACCATAGACACTAATTTACCAGAAAACACCATGTATTCCCATACTGTTTAGGCTAAATATAGGCAGAGTGGAGGGTGTATATACATATTACTCAAAACTGTCTTCAACAGAAATTATATAGTAATACACTCAATTTCCGTTTTTCATATAACTGACATTACGAAAAACATTTGTGGCATTTGTTTTTTTTTTATTCTTCTTATTTCATTCAGTAGTGCGACTTTTATACCGATTCTTGGTGTAAAGTTCTAACTCAGCCAGCACGTGTTTCTCCCCTCAGTCAAGGTAGGACTACGATTTTCTCAAGATTGTGACAGCAGCATTAACCTTCAGAGAACTCTTTTCAGAAAGCTGGGCACATATGAAAACCTAAAATTAAAAATTACTTTGGGGTCTACACATGGGACACAGCATTTATAATGTCACTTCTAGACATTTGCTTTGCAAAAAAATATTTTTGTTTTGATTGCAACTATTCCTTAGAAAGCAAAGCGACATCTATGGAAGCAAGGTTTGCTTCCCACGTTGATAATTAGTTTGTGGATGACTTTGAATCAAATTATGTATTTTCCAGGAACAAACCTTCCAAAGAACTCATACATTTTTTAAAAGGAACATTTGGGATATCTTCATGACCAGGACCAACTCAGATGAACTACTCTCTGAGTTTGTGTCTTGGCTTAACAACTGCCAGCCAGACATGTGGTTCACAGATACAAGTCTGTGACTTGCTTTCTGCTTCCGTTTACCTTCTCCTCCAGTCCTGTGCTGTCCAGTTCAGCTGTGAGGCACGTCGCTGTTGTCTGCTGACCACCACTGCTATTGGCCGGGGGCTTGGGCCCATTCTGTGGGGCCATGGATCGCGGGTCACCTCTTGCTGGGGGCTTGCTGGTGGCTGGAAGCTTTGTCCCCCTGCTGAAATCTTTGCATAGAGTTTGCACCTGCCAGAGTGGGGGAGCGTGAGCACAACTTCAGGAGAGAGACACGCTCCATGGGCCGACTGTAGATCCTTCCCCACGAGAACCCAGTGAGAGCCCAGCTCCCACAGCACGGCTGCCTTGCCCTTCTTTGCCACTAGGCACCAGACCCTCAGCCCTGTAGGAACTACTAGCTGGCCTGCTTATCTCCTCACCCTACCTGTTCACCTGCTCTGCGGGTATGAAGGAGGAGCCCCAGTCTGGCAAATGGCCAAATGGGAATGACAGCAGAGCAGGAGCAGGTGTCAGCAGGAGCAGATCTGGCATGTGCAGCAGAGAAGGGAATCATGAGAAGGCAAGGCTTCTGCACAGTAGGTGTAGCACCGCAGGGTAGAGGGTTGCAGTGGGTGGAGGTAGCCAGCCCAGGTGCTGGTGTGGCTTGCTCACCACCTGGCCATCACCACCTTCTATTATTTTCATTTGTCTTCATCAGCACCACCAGCAAGCAGCTTTCCGGCCATGTCTCTAATGCCACACCATAAGGACCGTAAGTATTGGTCTGGACAGAAGGTATGGAGGAGGAGAGACTTAGCAGGCCTGGGAGGCTTATTCTTAAGTCTATATTCAACCCCAACTAAGCTTGATGCTACCTCATCCAGCTTAATAAGTGGAACCTTGTAACTTCCTGCACGTTCATGCTGACTGAAAGCCATAATCTACAGCCAGTTTCTCTCTGTGCAGTGATGAGAGTTACAGCAACTGATTAATCACTGAGTGGGGGAGAGATTGTACATAGTGGTTACCACAAGGGTACCCTCCTCAAATAAGCATGTGATAGCCGTGGGAATGAAAAATCACTGAAGCAAATCGGATGTTGACTATACAGGCAATCTTAGTTTTGTAACCTCAAGTAGGGCCAAGGGTTCTGTGGTGAAACCCATGTTCCATCCAAATAATATAGCCGAGCCCAAACTGCCATGCATGCAGCCCATAATACTATTACAGTGGAGAGGGATGAAGAGGATTCATCTACTATTTCAAAGCTTACAAAAGCCAATACCAGACAACAATTGGTCCATGAATGCTTAAGGAAAACATACAATACATCAAGTACCTCATTGTGCTTTAAGTCTGGTCTGGGATTGCCACCATTGGTAGCAGTAGCACATAGGGATATTTCAGCAACTGTGGTGATTTCATGAGGATTCTTACTATTTCCTCCTCTTATGAGCACTCCTGTAGGAGAACACTTTATCGCAGAGTTTTCAGCTAATAAGGAAAATCTGGAAACTGATTCCATATATGGGCATGGCAATTCAATTGCTGTAGAGATGTCAGACCAGGAATATGAGCATAATCATGATAAAGTAATGGTTAACTCACTCAATAATTTAGTACCACTGGATCAAATACAGGAGTTGGAAATACTAAGGAATTAGGATTACTCCACCCACTTCACTCATGCACCAACAAGAGCTGAGACAAATTACGAAAGCCAGACCACTGATAGATGAAGCAATAACTTTAAACAAGCGAAAAAGGAGGAAATGCCCACGACATAGCCAGTGCTGGGTCCAATGGGGCAATTAGTAACATTCTGACACAAATGTCTGATATACTATCTAATCAATACTTGCTATTGTTAGAACAGGTTACACTAGTAAAACAGAGTAATGGGGAGTTGACACTGATGTGATGAAAGACAACTCCAAAATGATATCTTCAATCGAACAAAGCCTGAATAAATTAGTAACTGCATCAAACAATTTGCAATGATTGGATGACACTGTCGAATCACTACAACTACTTCCAACAAGGGTTAAGCACCTTGTAGCAGACTTCATTATGACTCATTTGCCACAACCTGTACCCACCATAAACTAGGAAACAGGCATTTTAGTGAAGCATGCCACACAATTCCCAAAACCACTACAACTGGGGATTGAGCAAGCAATTAATCAACTATACAAGTTAGACAAGATCCCCAGCTTTATAAATCACACTCATCCCCAGAATCATCAACCAGATAAGAAACCTCAGAAGGATTTGCTCTATACTTAAGCAATAGACACCTGAAAAACTTAAAAAGACTTAACAATTCACCAATCAATCAGGCTAACCCAGGCCTAAACTCTCAAGTATTTGTAGAAAATGTTCCAATACTCAATAAATCAAGTTTTAAAATGATGTCATGTAACACAGCTGGGACCAATATCACTACATCAGCTGTTAACTTGGTAGCATCTGTCACGGCAGATATGGCTCGGCTTGATATTCTACTACCAGACGGTCAGTCTAAAAAATATGAATGTAGACGTGAATCTATTTTATACATCTCCTGGGTAGCATAATGCACGTCTGTACTGGTAACTTTATCTGATTCTCTTTCAGATATGAGTTTTTTCCAGAGGCCCATGAGACTAATCTCTATGTTATTTTTGCGGATAAGGGGTGCTTCCTCTGGAATCAATATTCATGCAGCAAGTATCAATTAGTTTTGCTTTACCATGGACAAGGTTTGATGTTGTAGGGGCTGGTGTATCGGGGTGAGACTGCTAGTGATTCAGCTATCATCGCAACATCATCCATTATGTGCTAAGTATCTCTGAATCATTTGTTTGTTTAGGAGTCGAGATTGCATCTTCCTTCTAAGCTTTGGCCCTTTCTGAGGGCAATCCTGATTTCACAACCTTGCTATAAGCCAGCTGGGTAATTACCGTTGAGGTAATATAAGAAGTTGGTGATGCTGTGGTAGTAGAAATGGCAGTTAACGAGTTCCTCTATAGGATGTCCTTGTTGCTGCAAATGTAGCTCAGTTGGAGCCGTTAAAAGGATTGGAATTTCACACCCTTGTATGAATCAGAAGGTTATCACGCTATACTAAATCATCAAAATATATTTAAACTATTAAACTATTTTGTCAAAAATGACCTTCATTTGAATTCCCTTTTAAATGTGTGTGTTCCTTCAAAATCCCAAATCCATTATAGATTGTGAAAACATCGGGACAATCTGCTCAACACAAACTACGGTTAAAAAAATATGAGCACATACAGATGTCATAGCAGATTGGGGAACAATGGTTTCACAAGTAGAAAAACCAAAATACCCCACATGTTCAGGCATAAACAACAGTATCCCATGCCTTTAACTTCGCTATCGCAAAGGGCCTGCCTCAAACGCAGTGTTTGTAAATGTAAAGGTTACAGTCAAATGGATCTTCATCTAAAGAGCAAGTAATTTCCTGGCCAGAGCACTTACACATCAACCTCTAACTTAACAACTAGCCAATATATCTAGTGATTCTAGAAGCTTGAAATGTGAATTATTTATGATCTCATTGAACATTGCAGGGTTTGACAAGCAAATAAATTTAGCAGGGGAAACATTGTTAACCTTTGTTAGAAATGGGATCTCTAGGTGGCAGTCAGTTTACACCTTTTCCAAGTATGGAACCTCACTCAAGTCAGGGTAAGGGAGTCACACTCTTAAGATATTCCCTGCTCACCTCCTTGGTAGCTTGGCACAAGCAGTCAGGCTTACCTCAGAGTATTAATTAGCAGAAGCGCTCAGAGTACCAAAACCAGCAAAAACAAAATCCTGCACACAGTCAAAAGTATAAGAGGCAGAGGCAAAAGGACACAGGAAACCACGTCAAGGATGCTGTTAGACCTGACAGCCTTAGGGTGGTCACCCCTAACTTTTTGCCTGCCTCCCTCCACTTTTTAGATGCTGTTTATGCTGGTTTGTAGACTCTGTGCTCTTTACCACAGCTAACAAGTGCCAAAGTGCACATGCTCTCCCTTTAAACATGGTAACATTGGATCACACCCAACTGGGCTCTTTAATTTACTTATAAGTCCCTAGTAGAGTGCACTATAGGTGCCCAGGGCCTGTAGATTAAAAGCTACTAGTGGGCCTGCAGCACTGATTGTACCACCCATTTAAGTAGCCCCTTATCCTTGTCTCAGGTCTGCCATTGCAAGGCCTGTGTGTGCAGTTTCACTGGCAATTCGACTTGGCATTTAAAAGTACTTGCCAAGCCTAAAACTCCCCTTTCTCTACATATACGTCACCCCTAATGTGTTCCCTAGGTAACCCCTAGAGCAGGGTGCTGTGTAGGTAAAAGGCAGGACATGTACCTGTGTAGTTTACATGCCCTGGTAGTGTAAAACTCCTAAATTCATTTTTACACTACTGTGAGGCCTGCTTCCTTCATAAGCTAACATTGGGGCTTCCCTCATACATTGTTTGAGTGGTAGCTGCTGATCTGAAAGGAGTAGGAAGGTCATATTTAGTGTGGCCAGAATGGTAATACAAAATCCTGCTGACTGGTGAAGTTGGATTTAATATTACTATTTTAGAAATGATACTTTTAGAAAGTGAGCATTTCTCTGCACTTAAATCTTTCTGTGCCTTACAATCCACGTCTGGCTGGGTTTAGTTGACAGCTCCTTGTGCATTCAGTCAGACACACACCAAACACAGGATACTCAGCCTCACTTGCATACACCTGCATTTTGAATTGGTCTTCCTGGGCTGGGAGGGTGGAGGGCCTGCTCTCACACAAAGGACTGCCACACCCCCTACTGGGACCCTGGCAGACAGGAGTGAACTGAAAGGGAACCTGGTGCACTTCTAAGCCACTCTTTGAAGTCTCCCCACTTCAAAGGCACATTTGGGTATAAAAACAGGGCCTCTGCCCTACCAACTCATACACTTCCTGGAGAAGAAACCTGAACCAGAACATGCACCCTGAGAAGAAGAACTGCCTGGCTGCCTAAAGGACTCACCTGACTGCTTTCTGAAGAGGACGGCTGCCTTGCTGTTGCCCTGCTGTCTTGCTGCTCTCTTGCTTTGCTGCAGAAGTGCTTGCCAACGGCTTGGATAGAGCTTGCCTCCTGTTCCCTGAGGTCTCAAGACCAAAAATACTTCTCTCCTGCAGCTGAAATCCCTGTGCAGCGCAAATTAGATGCACCGCCTGCTAAGAATGACGCAACCTGAACATCAACACACAGCCCTACTGGATAGACGCAAGCCTATCCAGAACGACGCCGCCTGACTTCCAGAGAAGTATCGACGCAGTGCCTGCTGTGCAGAAGAAAATTCCATGCATTGCTACCGGAATTGATGCCGCCGCTGTGACTTCGCTCCGCATGCTCAGGATTCCACGCATCATCCCTGGGGCGTCTGAAAACCCCGCAACCCGAAGAGGATCCAATCCCGCACGCTGGAAGTTGAGGCAACGTCTTCCCCGTGTGGAAAATAACAACGCAAGTCCGTGTGCAAAGGGACGAAACCGACGCACACTTACCGCTTTCTATGCATCTCCTCCTCTGCAGTCCCTTGCGAGGATTTTTCAACGCAACCAGGTACTTTGCCCTGCAAGAGACACTTGTTGTTTCTAGGAGATCTTAAGACACTTTTTATTGCTTTTACAGTAATCTTTTAACTCTGAAGACTCTTGATATCACTTTCAGTGATACCCCTACATTTGCTTATTTCATCTTTAATCGTTTTGACCTGCATTTATTCAGATACATATTATATATTTTTCTAAACACTTTGTGGTGTATTTTTGTCGTGTAATATTGTGGTATTGTATGGTTTATTGCACAAATAATTTACACTTTGCCTTCTAAGTTAAGCCTGACTGCTCAGTGTCAAGCTACCAGAGGGTGGGCACAGGATAATCTTGGATAGTGTGTGACTTACCCTGACTAGAGTGAGGGCTTTTGCTTGGACAGAGGGTAACCTGACTGCCAACCAAAAACCCCATTTCTAACACAGTCCAATTAAATCACCAACATTTTACAAAGTTCTTGATTACTTCCCCCAGAACTCCTAAAAAAATAGACATAAATATTATGCTGTTCCAGCTAAGCTCGTCCTTTCTATTGGGAAGTGTGGCTGGTTATTTATCATCATAACTGGGGATTTCAACCAATATATTTTGCCACTAGTAACTTATGCCCCCAAGCTCTGAAGATCCAGATCTAAGCTATAACACCCCCCTTCCCAACATAACCTGGTTGAAAGGGAGGTGTTATAGTTTAGATACAGATTATAACATCTGAAGACACTGAATAGATACACCTTTAATCTTCTGTTTGAATAAGACTACAGGGCACTTAGTGGTAGACTAGTAGATGGCCAGCCTTCTAAACGAACATTTTGAGGCCCGACTGCACACATCATAATTAATTATACTTTTATTCACTATTTCAACTTCCAAAATTGTAAGAGCTTTGCAATAACAGAGAGGTCCAAATGTGACCATGACCAACAGAAGATAGTCTTTAACATTAAACTAGACCAACTAGAATCGAGCAAAACCTCAAATAGCAACTGTATGACAGTTGTAAATTCAAAGAAGCTCAAATGGAACACCAGTGTCAAGAATAAAGCTTCAAAATGAAGTAATGATTTATGTCTATCAAGCTCGTACTGTGAACGTGAACAGTCCCATTCTATGCTTAGTGAGGGCTGGATTTGAATTTGTCAACACACCTTAGATAGCATCCATTTGATGACAGAGCTACAAACTTACGAAATACCACTTATTACACATCTACTAGCCAGGAAATAGGTAATTCAAAAAAAGATTCATCGTAACAGGCTTTGATACACACTAAAACAAGCCCCTTCGAAGGAATGTGATACAACAATCACTAATTTGAAGATCGCGCTCAAGAAAAGAATAGCAGAAATAAAGTATGACAAGCAAGAAAAAGCTTGGGTGAAATTGATACACACCATCTCAGCTCGCATTGAGAGGGCATTCTGGACCCTGGTTGAAGATGGTTCCGGGACGTAGCTACAGCCTAATGACTTGTATACATTGAATGATAAATGGGAATTCCACATAAAAGCCCTCTACAAATCTGCTGTCAGTACCTCATTTTTAAAAGACTTTATATACCATTTTCCTTATTGAAACCACATATTCCAACACAACGTCTACAGATATGAGCATACGGATCTAGCAAAGTTTCTGAAACAATAACATTCAGGTAGTTAAGTTGGTTTACAAAGGAGTCTAATACAGACTGTCGACAGTACTTACGGGTGAATAGGGAGATTGGTACAGAGGCAAGAATGCCACGCAACAAGGTCTTGCAGTAGTACGGTAGAAACAGAAAGCAAGAAGGGGAGATGGTAGCAAATCAGTCTGAGACGTCAGCGTTTATGGTTGGCAGGTATTCTCGTAGTGGTTGACCTTTTTCCTTAGGTCTCAAGGTGAGTAGTTGTAACGTGGCACAATCTTCACTGATTTTATCTCAATAGGTAATGCTCTTCAACCATATGGAATCAGCTGCCCCAGTGTAATTCAGTCTTACGGTTTGCAACCAATTGCGCAATAGCAGTGAAGCTGAAAACATTTTTTGGAATATCATTACCTTATCCCAGAAAGGCTAGAAGTGGGGATGGGGAAGGACAGTGCCTATCAGTGCAGAAAATCGACAGATTTTTTTGCCCTGTAATGACTCACTGCAGTACATGTCAAGGTCAGATATGCAAAATCTGCTTCAACGGCACCGCATTTGTGGCATTGGGAGAAGGGGGTAGCGTCAAAGCGCGCTATGCTCGGTGGAGTGACATAGGTCTGGTATAAGAATTTTTAATGTATGATCTTGTGTTTATGGTTAATGGAGATGAGGAGGTTTGTGTGTAGTAATAATACCAGACTGTGTCAGGAAGAGTATGTCCCAAATCATGCTCCGAGGTGCCCAGGGTCAGCCAGTTCGGTTCTGGTTTCAGTGCCTCACCAGGATGATACAATTGGGAGACCAATCGCCCCCTATCACGGTCAGCGATAATGAATGTAAAGGGGTAGAATTCACCTGGGCGAGGGGATAGGAAGGCATGAGGGAGCGCATCACGTTATGTAGGCGCTGGAGCACAAAGTGGTCCATGAACGTGGCATCATGGAACTAGGCATCGTCAGCATGTGTAATCACATGGCCACCTGTGAACAGGTCACCAAAAGTATGCAAATTGTGGTGTGATAAAGTGCGCTGGACTAATTTTTCCTGAGTGAGGTGGGGGCAGGGACTGTCAGCTAGAGGAATGACAGGAGAAGAGAGGGGTCCACCCCCAGATGGCTTCAATGCGCCCTTCATGTACAGCTGGTGGAGGAGAGTGTTTGCATGGTGGATGGATCCATGGGGATGCCCTCGGGTCGTAAGGATGGGAGTGGGATCTGCCAAGCCTGGTCCCTCTCAGGCCTCGTATAGGAAATGCGGGCATCTGAGTGGTATCACTGGTAGGCAAACTGGCATTGTTCAGCAAGATAGTCAAGTTGAAGATCCGGGATACTGAATCCCCCACACTCATAAGGGAGCACCACGGTGTCCAATCTGATTTGGCATCTGTGGCCTGCCCATATGAGACACAAGAAGAGGCTGCACAGGACTGGGAAAATTGGTTAGTTGATGGGATTGGGATCTTGAGGAATAAGTATAGGAAACAAGAGAGTACAAACATTTTAATGATTTTGTCTCGTCCCACCAGAGAGAGAGGGAGTTTTATCCAATGATCAATCTGCATGATTAATCGCTTGATGGCAGGACCATAATTCAGTCGCATTATCTGCTCTTTTTCTTTATGAAGAATGACACCTAGGTCCCTGGTGGAGTCCGTGCACCAGGTCAGGGGGTTTTCAAGCGGTACTGGTTTCATTAAATCAGCAAGACAGAAAAGTTGTGATTTAGCCTAGTTTATGTTAAGACTAGAGAGGACACCAAAGCAGATGACCTCTGCGATTAAGCAGGGGGAGATTGACAATGGAGCAACAAACAAAAAGCAATATGGCGTCTGCATATAAGGACAAGAGCAGTGGGCAGGGAAGAAACTGGAGGCCCCAGTGGATATTTCTTTCCTGTAAATGGCAAACGAGTGTCATTTTCTATGATGAAAAGAATTACTGAAAGGGTGCATTCTTGGTAGACCCCCCTAGTCACTGGAAAAGGGCCGGTAAGTGAGTCATTGACCCGGAGACAAGCCATCAGGTTTGAATAAAGAAGCATGATAAGGGTGCTAAAAGGGGATGACTTAATTTGACTAGGGTCACTCATAGGAACGACCACTCTAAAGAAACAAATGCCTTTTCTACGTCTAAGAAGACTAGTGCAGCTGGAACATCAGGAGAGATTCTGTTTAGGACCGCAAAAATGGCAGGCAGATTTAGAGAAGTGGATCTATAGGGGACGAATCCCGTATTGGCGAAATGATCTGCTCCATTAGAAGGGACACTCTAGTTTCAATCACTGTATCCACAATTTTATTATTATAGTTAAGTAGTGAGAGCGAGCGATAGGAGGTGCATAAATAGGTTTCCTTACCCTGATTTAGCAACAGTGTAATTACAACTTCCCTTAATGTGGGGGAAATGACACCCTTCTTTAGAGCCTTAATGAATAGTTAGATCAAATGTGTTGCAAGTAAATTTGAATGTGCTTTATACAATGCACCTGAAAGCCCATCGAGGATAGGGGCCTTGGAGCCATCAAAAGCATCTTTTGTCAGTATTGTTTCTTCACAAGAGAAAGATTTGCTTAAAAAATGTCTGTTTCTGTCTGGGAGCCACACCATTGCAACCTAAACAATGTAGTATGCAGTCGCTGCAGAGTTCTTGGATGTGCCGGAAGAATATAGATATTCATAGTGGAGCAGAAGTTCATGCGTAGTACCCGCATTATCAGAGATCCACTCGCCCACAGCTCGCCCAAGGAAGGGATGTATCCTCTTAGTTTGTTGGGATGCAAAAGAAACAGTAGTGTACAACCTGGGTTTTCTCCCTCCCATAGCTTTGAGCCTTAGCGTATTTCCACAAAAATGCAGACTTCCTTTGTTGGGGGTGGCTCGATCTAGTTGGCTAAAACGTAAGCACAGCCAGACAGAACATGCCATTTCTGTCTGGTGTGGTCACATACACTTGCTAGATAACCTGCATTGACCCTTGGGTAGCTTGGCTTGGAACGGTCAGGCTTATCTCGGAGGCAATGTGTAATGCAACAGCATAGCATGTTCATACAACACCCCTGCTTAACATACCCCAAAAAGAGACTTCACTCGAATTGTATGTATAGAAATATTTTATTCAACACACATATGATGAACGCAGTTTGATTACAATGTGATCACAGCGTAAATGTCAGTGAGCACACAACACACAATAATATTCAATGTAAACTTGGGTGTGAATCTCAATGACCCCCTCAATACACAATTATAGGCCCCATTGAGTTAAACATGGATCACTGTATTTACATTTGACCAAAGTATTCATTCCCTCCCTGCACCCCCAAAAGGTGCCCACCCGCTGTCATCAGTAGGCCCACCCTCATCATACCTACAATCAGTGTAACCCGTGGAAGCTAGGATGTGCTTCGGGGCTGACAGTCACAGAACGATGTGTATCACAGTAGGCCACACTCGTCCCTAGACCCTCAGCCTCATATCCACCCCATGCCTAGGCACAGGGCCCGGGTACCAGTTGTCACAGGTATGCACACATACACTCCTGTGCGCACTCTCGCAGCCTAATGTGATATCTGATAGCTGGCAAGTGAATGCCCATATGCTTGTACACCCTCTAGGTCCCAACCCACCCTACACCTGCCAACTAACCTCCAGTTAAACTCATCTCACTGCAACTGCAAAGATTATAGTAACTTTACCCTGGGCATCCAGCATCTCACAGCTAAGTCACAACTACCCTGGTGTCAGAGTCAAGGTGGGGGACAAGAAAGACAACAGCCAGTAAACAATTAAGAAGGAGACGTTCAGGCTCCCAGTAGGAGTTTGGCTCACAGGTCTGCAAAACAAAAGGGGATGGTCACTGGGGCCAACTGCTAGGCTCGAAGGTGCCCAGTCCCACCAAGCAATCCAATGTTACCAATTAGTAACCTAATTCAGCACCACCTGAATGGAGAGGTGCCGCAAGAGCGTGTTGACTCGATCTGCCTGTGACACTTCAGGTTGCACACAACAAGTTACCAGATCAGTGTCTCCAGATTGGAGACACTCTGGCCCTCATTCTAACCCCGGCGGTCTCAGACCGCCGGGGCCAGGGTCGGCGGGAGCACCGCCGACAGACCGGCGGTGCCCCGCAGGGCATTCTGACCGCGGCGGTTTGGCCGCGGTCAGAAAGGGTAAACCGGCGGTCTCCCGCCGGTTTACCGCTGCCCTCAGAATCCCCCATGGCGGCGCAGCTTGCTGCGCCGCCATGGGGGATTCTGACACCCCCTACCGCCATCCTGTTCCTGGCGGTTCGCCCGCCAGGAACTGGATGGCGGTAGGGGGTGCCGCGGGGCCCCTGGGGGCCCCTGCCGTGCCCATGCCAATGGCATGGGCACGGCAGGGGCCCCCGTAAGAGGGCCCCACAAAGTATTTCAGTGTCTGCCTAGCAGACACTGAAATACGCGACGGGTGCAACTGCACCCGTCGCACCTTCCCACTCCGCCGGCTCAATTCTGAGCCGGCATCTTAGTAGGAAGGTTGATTTGCCCTGGGCTGGCGGGCGGCCTTTTAGCGGCCGCCCGCCAGCCCAGGGCAAATCCCAAAATACCCTCAGCGGTCTTTCGACCGCGGAGCGGTATTTTGGTGGGGGAACTTTGGCGGGCGGCCTCCGCCGCCCGCCGAAGTTAGAATCACCCCCTCTGTCTGGTGCCCATGAACTTTCAATGGCCCCAGAAAAGTTTGATCCCATGTAGAAAGTGCTCAGTGCCATTCCCCCAATGGCTGGCAGTTCCTAGACAGCACCAGGTTTCTTCATCCAACTCCTAGCATCTTATCCCTCTGGACAGGAGGCACTAGTTGGGTGCGTAATGACTTGAACCGCACCAGACCCTCTGGTTCCACTCGGGACTTAGGGGGTCATTCTGACACTGGCGGTAGAATCCGCCAGGGCCAACGACCGCTGGAGCACCGCCAACAGGCTGGCGGTGCTCCCTTGGGCATTCTGACCGCGGCAGTACAGCCGCGGTCAGAAACGGAAAACTGGCGGTGTACCGCCGGTTCTCCGCTGCCCTGGGGAATCCTCCATGGCGGCACAGCTTGCTGCGCCGCCATGGGGATTCCGAGCCCCATACCGCCATCCTGTTCCCGGCGGTTTTGGCCGCCAGGAAGAGAATGGCGGTATGGGGTGTCGTGGGGCCCCTGGGGGCCCCTGCAGTGCCCATGCCAATGGCATGGGCACTGCAGGGGCCCCCGTAACAGGGCCCCACAAAGATTTTCAGTGTCTGCCATGCAGACACTGAAAATCGCGACAGGTGCAACTGCACCAGTCGCACCCCTTCCACTCCGCCAGCTCCATTCGGAGCCGGCATCCTCATGGAAGGGTGTTTCCCGCTGGGCTGGCGGGCGGCCTTCTGGCGGTCGCCCGCCAGCCCAGCGGGAAACCCAGAATACCCGCGGCGGTCTTTTGACCGCGCAGCGGTATTCTGGCGGGCCCCGCCTGGCCGGCGGCTACTGCCGCCCGCCAGGGTCGGAATGAGGCCCTTAGTTTCCACACCCCTCTGGTTTGAGGTACTCTGACCAGTATGCTATGGCCTTAGCAGTACAGGACAATCTGGATGAATACACTAGACATAGTTACATCGTGCAATAATAGGCCACGTAAAGCACTCCTCATGTTGTACTTACACCTCCACAGGTTCCAACCTATGAACAGGCACAGCACACAATGAGCATGCAGCCGAGGGTCACACAAGAGAAATGCTCCTACTCAACCTCAACAAGTCACTAGCAGGGTCCCGCAACAGTGATCCATTCACTTCACAAGACATTTTGGGGAGCAGTGGTCCCCCACAATAAAGGGCCACACACCAGTAGCATGAGCAGTAGTACATTGCTACCCACACCTGGTGCGCCTGGTCTCCAGAATTAATTCCTGGTCCACATGCACACTGATCCTGCCAGGTAGAGTCCCACAGGATATATGCACAGAGGGCACCGATCTCTATAGATATTACCCATCACGATGTAGGTCCTTCTCAGGAGTTCCTCAATGTCCCAGAGACCTCCACAGGGATTAGGGGGTGTTCCCCTGTGTGGCGAGTGCAGCGGTGCAGGCAAGGTGACCCTGATGCTGGTGTGATAGGCTTCTGAATCTGGTGCGGAGGGGCCGAAACAGCACCACATGGCTCCTGTTGTTGTGTGCCATTTTTAGCTATTGTTTTATACAGGTTATTTTAGCAAACTAGGCCTGCCACTGTGCATTTTATATTTATAAATATTTAGCTTCATTATATTATTTTATCATTAGCCACAATTGAGGTCTTGCTTTATTTTCTGTATCTGCTGTTCTTCACCTAAGTCAGCACTGCATTCTTAAACAAGATATTTCTTTCACTCTGTGCTTTTCGCAAGGCTGCAGTAAGATAGGTTGCCGGCAAAAGTGGTACGCTTTTTCTCCAATGTTCACAGAAACATACACACTCTTATGTGGGGATCATCAGATGTTTTATTATAACAACACTACTTTTACCCATGTACGTTAGAGGGAGATTCCAGCCAGATGACCATGACTGTATGCTGATTGCGTCGCTGCAGCTGCTTATGTAGACTACAGGCCTCTTGTTCAGGTATGCAGGATGATGTCTTCCCAGGGGCAACCTGAAGGGCAGAATTAGAGTTTACCATGCTGTACCCTAACCTAGCTTAGGTAGGAACTTTCCCTACAAACCTTGGTGACAGTATGGTAGCATTATTCTTGTGTTTTGCTCTCCGTGTCACAATTTTAATCTTATTATGCTTCATCGTCCTAGTTATTGCAATACATGCTTTATTATCTAAGATGCAGTTACTTCAATAAACAACCTTATTAAATTTTACTCTGCCACTGACTGTCCTTGCATACGTGAGACTAGTGTAACTGAGAGAAACTGATGAGATCTGAGTGACCACAATTTCCCTGAGGGTTAATGTGTGTCATGCGCACGGTTGCCCCAGTCATCCCTGCTCTTGGGTGGAGATGAGGCACTGCTAGTTAGCCGGAATAAACCCGGATTAGGCCGACAGGTGTCACATGGTGCAGGATCAGACTCAGTCCGTGCAGTACGAGTGATTCTGCCATCCAAATCCAGTAGTCTCATTAGGATAATGAGAACCTATGCAACACTGTAATTCCAGGCCCACAGCAGCGGCGATAATGAAGGCGGAGCTTGCTGCAACCATGGGATAGGCACTGGGCATATATGGCTATCCCATCTCAGTCAGTGAGAAATCTGGAAGAGTTGCCCAGTGCCGGCGAGGCCCAACAGCCCTCACCTCAGGCTAACTCATGGTCCCTATCACCATGGGGCCTCCGAGGTGAAAGCGGACCAGGAGTAGAATCTCCCACTCAGGCAGTCAATGAGGCTGTCTGCAGTATTGAGGCTATCAAGAGTTGCTGCTACCTCAAAGTAGCCGATCCCACCGTAAGGTTAGGGTCAGATAGCATGGGAAATGGAAAACCTGTAGATTAGGGGCCTTCGCTGCCAGGTGGCCATCTTGGACGCTGGCATGGTCACCCCCACCCCCACCCCTCATTTGAACATCTACCAGACTCTGCATCACATCCAACTATTACCAACGATGACATGGCAAAACTAATCAGAAGCTCGCACTCCTCAAAAACTGTGAGACCAAATAGCATCCCTATAGACTTGGTTAAACGTTATGTGCCATTCCGGAGCTCACTACTGAGGCAACTATTTCTTAATATAACCTTGACTGGGGTAATTCCTTCTTCATGGAATGGCACAGTCACTCATTCTATATACAGAAAGGGTTCCAAACAAGATCCAACAAATTATCGCCTAATAGCTGTCTTGGTTTTTGAGGGGAAACTGTTCACCAAGCACATATTAAATAGTTTGGCACATTGAGCAATTCAACAACAGTTAATACCATTAACACTAACGGGAATCTAACCAGGCTGCTCCACTGTTAATAATATTATGGTACTGACTCTTCTTGTGAAAAAATAATTAAAAAAAAAAACAGCACTGTAAACCTGCTATGTGGACAACTCCACTGCTTTTGACAAGGTGAATCACCAAAGACTATGGTCAAAGCTTAGGAGCTGTGGAATTGACCCTTCATTATTACACTTTCTTGTTGAATTGTACATAGATACCTGGTTTGATGTAAGGCTGTCTACTGACAACATTTGGCATTTACATTTTACATTGAGAACAGCCTTAAACAAGGCTGCATCCTGATTCCTTTATTATTCACCCTATTTATTGCCAATTTGTCAGAGTTTCTCAAATCAGAAAATGGAGTACAACCAGATTTGAGGGGGTGACACATTTGGCTCACGCTGATGATCCAGTGATACTGTCACAAAGTCCAAAAGGGCAACAGTATCTATTGAATTGTTTAAATTACTTTAACTTGGAGAATAAGCTAATTCCCAATTCATCAAAAAACAAAATCATGATATTTGGAAAAAAATAATGATTGTATCCTGGGTTTTAGGAGATGCCAAGAATAAAATAGTAAATCAATACGTGTATCTTGGAGTTATGATTGGGGATAGGCTATCTTGCATTAATAATCTATCGACAAGAAAGCTTAAATCAACTACGATCACTAAATCTATAACACGATTTTCCAAACTGTTCAGCAATTAAATCCTCATTAGGAGAGCTAAATACCGAACTTAGCCTTCTTTTACTTTACACATTACCTGCGTTTAATAGCAAGGTCATATCTAAGCTTGATACAACTTATATGTATATGTGCAGGGGCCGACCAGGAGCCTCCCCCAACCACCACCAGCACACAGCCATCACTGAGTGCAGGGGCTGCCCAGGAGCCTCCCCCAAACACCACCAGCATGCAGCCATCAGTGAGTGCAGGGGCTGCCCAGGAGCGTCCCCCAACCACCACCAGCATGCAGCCATCACGGCCAGAGGATGCCATGTAGTCCACCCTCCAGGGGCTACTGTGCGGGCTGCCCCCTCCAGAACCAGTGGGGTATTCACCCACTTGAGAGACAGTGGCCTTGCCCTCCCCGGGACAAAGAGCAATGGGCATGTTGCCCCCTCCAGAACCAGTAGGCAAGACACCCACTTGAGAGACTGTGGTCTTGCACTCCCCAGGACAAAAAGCGATGGGCATGTTGCCCCCTCCAGAACAAGTGGGCAAGACACCCATTTGAGAGACTGTGGCCTTGCACTCCCCAGGACAAAGAGTGATGGGCATGTTGCCCCTTCCAGAACCAGTGAGCAAGACACCCACTTGAGAGACTGTGGCCTTGCATTGTCCAGGACTAAGCAATGGCCATTTTGCCCCCTCCAGAACCAGTGGGCTTGTTCCCGCAACCGGCTGAGGTGCCCCTCTCTCCTCCCCCTGAGGTGCCTGCCTATTTGCAAACTGATGCCCATGCAGTGTTATATCCGGATGTGCTCAGGATTCAAGTTGGGCATTCAATTTTGCCCTGTGGCCATGTGGGCACTTGGAACTTTGGACTGGGCAGTGTCCTTTTTTTATACAAGTGTATATATCTGTTTCATGGCCAAATCGGATTATTAATTTTGATGTTGAAATGATTACAATCACTTTTGTCAATTCATGTTATCCTTGCATTAATCTGCCGATTTTTGGGGTCAAATTGTTTTTGTAGTACAGCTGGTTGTGTGTATCATGTGTGTCGGTTGTGTGTGGTACATGTGTGTGTCACTCCTCCCATCCTCCCTTGTGTGCTAGGCGGCTGTACTCACCGTCGTCGTCTTCGTTGATGTTCCAGGTGGAGCATAACGTAGAAGATCATCGGGAAAACTTGCAGTTCGGGTTTCCTTGCGGTGTGGATCTTCCCTGTGTATCCAGTGGTGAGTCCTTTCACTTCTGTGCTCTGTTTCCACCAGGCTTTTGTTGGTACCGCCCCAGAAAAGGTGGTGGTTTGCAGGGTCTTAATATGGTGGGTGGAACTTTGACTTCCGTCTTGCTATTGGCGGCTGTTGGTTCCACCCTGGCGGTTGGTGTGGTACATTGGCTGTCTACCGGATATATCACTGCCAGGGTCATAATTTGGCAGTACTTACCACCAGCCTTTTGGCGTTATTACCCCCACTTTATCACCCACCGCCAGGGTCATAATGAGTGACTAAATTATCAAAATGTTTGGCAGGATGTAACCACACTGAAATCCAAATGAGAAGGGGCCATAGTAACAAAATATCTTATAGATAATCAATACCTAGCTCCTCATGAATGATTATAGAGGGTGACCTCTGAGGGGAGAAAGGAGTCATCTTAAAAACGTATTCTCAAGAACTTGGCTGTATGAGCCATGTAAAGTTGTACTGCTTGGTACACCTTGGTCCAGCGACCTACACCAGCTTAACCTCTAGTGGGTTCCCATGATCTCGGCCTGCAAGTGATAGAATGTCAGATGTGTTGTTTTCCAGTTTGACAGCTCCCGTCTTCAGCACGAAGGACAGCTAGGACAACTCTGCATCAGGGCCCTACCAGCCAGGTAAAATTGTAGTGACTGCTGAATCCTGGTCCTGAGACCAACATCACCTTACCCCACCCATTGTTTCCAATGGGCTTGACCAGCAAGTGACCAATTGTCTCTAACTGTTTTTTCCATTGACCGCAATGTTAAAGTTTGACAGCTGTGTACTTTTCCTTTGATAATTCACAGTTCTGGTTATATGTAACTGACAGACTTTGTTTTGGTGTCTACATTTATATAAACGTCTGCTATATTTTTATGAAATGGTGTTGGATTTCTTTGGAGTTGTGTGAAATACGTATTGTCCATGTTGGTGCTCTGAAATGTTTAACATATGTTCCTCTAGTAATGCCTGACTGCTCCGTGCAACACTACCAAGACTGAGCTTGGAATTTATTAGTGTGAATCCAAAGGACCTACTTTGGAATCTTGTGAGAGTATTGCATACTGAGACCTTACCAGCCTCGCTGCATAAAACTCCACATTCCTACAAGCATCCAGAACGTTCCTGAAGAAAGGCTATATGAGAAAATACCTCTTCAAAAGAAAACTATTTCCTAAAATCATCCATTAAGGATTACAAAATGCTATATTTGCAGCAGACGATATCTCTAGAGCTATTGGCACTATCTCCTTGCCTTCCTGAGTGGTTTGGCTGGGGACCCTAAAGCAAGACCCCCTTTAGATGTCTGTGTACTATTCTTGTTAGTGTGTGCCTCTGAAATGGGTATTATGTCTCCTGCTGGACACACAGGGACTCTGAAATTGACTGAAGGCCTGGATATTTAGGCCCTCACTACAACCCTGGCAGTCGATGATAAAACGGTGGTAATACCACCAGCAGGCTGGTGGTAAATACCGCCAAATTATGACCACGGTGGAAAGAGCTCAGACAGTCAGTCACTTTACCAGACCGACCGCCAGGGCGGAATCGACGGGGGCCACGGCAGTAGCCGCCAACAGCCAGGCAGAAGTCAATGTTCCACCCACTGTACTGTGACTGCCCAATCTGCCACCTTTTCCAGGCTGGTAACAATGACATCAAAAGCTTTGTGGAAACACTGCACAGAAGGGAAACGACTCACCATTGGAGACTCAAGGAAGAACCACGCTGCCATGGAGCCCAAACTGCAGATCTTCCCAATGCTTTTCTACGTCCTGCTCCACCACAAACACCAACAATGGTGAAGATGAACACAGTGAGTACAGCCACCTAGCACACAGGGGAGGGGGGGGGGAAGAGAGTGACACACACACACAACACGCAACCCCCCCCCATCCTCAACACCATACACACAAGCAGATGCAGTAACATAACATATTTATCCAATAATCCTCAGGAATAATGCAAGGACCACAGGAATAGATTAAAGTGAGTGTAATAATATTAAACAGTAGAAATACGAAATTCTAATCTAAAAGTATATATATAAATACAAACAAGGGACACTGGCCAGTCCTCAGTCTGTGTGGGCCACAGGGCCACATTACAAAGTGCAAGGCCCCACTTGACTCCAGCAACAACACGGAGAGAACACTGCAGGGGCATCAGTTCAAAAATAGGCAGGTACCTCAAGGAGACAGGGAATGGGGGGCACCTCAGCCAGCAGATGAAACAACACCACTGGTCCTGGAGGGGGCAACATGCCCTGTGCTTGGTCCCGGGGAGTGTAAGGCCACAGTCTCTCAAGTGTGTGATTTGCCCACTGGCTCTGGCGGGGGCAACATGCCCTGTGCTTGGCCCCGGGGGGTGCAATGCCACAGTCTCTCAAGTTGATGATTAGGCCACTGAATTATCTTGGGGAGTGCAAGGCCACAGACTCTCAAGTGGGTGACTTGCCCATCTGCTCTGGAGGGGGCAACATGCCCTGTGCTTGGTCCTGGAGAGTGTAAGGCCACAGTCTCTGAAGTCGGTGACTTGCCCACTGGCTCTGGAGGGGGCAACATGCACTGTGCTTGGTCCTGGGGAGTACAAGGGCACAGTGACTTGCCCACTGGTTCTGGAGGGGGCATCATGCCCTGTGATCTTCATCCTGGAGAGGATGGGGTGGGTGGGTACCATACCCACTGGTTCTGGAGGGGGCATCGAGCCCTGTGATCTTCATCCTGGAGAGGATGGGGTGAGTAGGTGCCATACCCACTGGTTCTGAGGGGGGCATTGTGCCCTGTGATCTTCATCCTGGAGAGGAAGGGGTGGGTGGGTGCCATACCTACTGGTTCTAGAGGGGGCATCGAGCCCCGTGATGCACATCTTGGGGATTGCAAGGTCACAGTCTCTCAGGTGGGAGTCATACCCACAGGATTTGCAGGGGGCAGGCTGCACAATAGCCCATTGAGGTAGGACTACAGACTGGCCGCCGGCAGTGACGGCTGCTCACTGGTGGTGCTGCTGCTGGGGGGAGGCTCCTGCCCTTCCCCTGCAGCCATGGACGGCTGCCCATTGCTGCTGGTGGTGGTGCTGATGCTGCTGCTGCTGGTAGTGGGGGGAGGCTCCTGCCCCTCCCCTGTATCCTCGGATGGCTGGCCACTGCTGATGGTGGAGCTGGTGGTGGTGGGGGGAGGCTCCTGCCCATCCCCTGCAGCCTCAGGCGGCTGCACCACCATTGTTGGTCACCAACTGAGTCCCAGCACCAGGCCCCTTGTCCTTTCTGCCTGCTTGTGCAGGCCCCTTGCCCTTCCTGACAGCAACTGGGAATTGCTCCTTGACCTTCCTGGTAGCAGCTGGGGGTAGCACCTTGCCCTTCCTGGCACCACTTGGGGCAGGCACCCTTTCCCTGTGTCAGGCTGGTGGCCTGGATCCTTTACCACCGCAAGTTGCTGTGGAAACTACTAGGCCCGTGGACTGGCTGGCTTTGGTGCTTGCCTGGGTTTTACACACCCTGGCCCGATGTTAAGGATGGGGGGGGAGGGGTAGGGAAGAGGTCAATGGTGGAGAGGAAAATCTGCTTAGGGACAATGAGGCGGGAAGAGAGAGAAGGTTTGGGAGTGGAGGAAGAGGGAGTGGCTGTAGAAGCTCTCTGTCTGCTCTATTTGGGTGCATGTACATGGGATGCTGTTGTGAGGTGGATGGCTGTTTGGTGTCTGAGTGCTTGCGTTTGTGTACCTTCGAGGGGGACAGACACAGTGGGAGAGGACACAGGGGACGTGTGCATGGATGTAGGGGTGGTGACTGCCAGTGAGGTGTGTGTTCCGATAGGTGTGCTGGTGCTGGAGGTACTGGATGAGGATGTAGTGCATGCAGGTGTGAGTGTAGACGCAATTGGGAGGGAAGTGGAGGACGAGGAGGAGGGGGCCACAGTGGAGGCAGTGGATGTTGGTTTGTCTTCATCTGGATGGTGTTTGTGTGAGTGCATGTGGGATGATGTGTTGTGCTTGTGTTTGCCATGTCCACTCTTGTGTGTTGTCCTGTGTGCATGTTCGTCTGTCTGTGTGCTTGGGATAGGGTAGGGTTGAGGGGAATGAGACTGGGATTGGGCGGAGGAAGTTGGAGGGTGGAAACAGGGACAATGGCTGCCATCAGAAAGGAGGCCAGAGCCTGAATTGATCTCTGTTGGGCCGCCAAGCCAGTGTGAAGGTCCTCCAGAAATGCATTGGTCTGCTGCATTTGGGCTGCCAGCCCCTGGATGGCATTCAAAATGGTTGTCTGCCCACCAGAGATGGATCTCAGGAGGTCAATAGCCTCCTCACTCAGGGCGGCAGGGTTCACTGGGGCAGAGCCTGAGGTGCCTGGGGCGAAGGAGATGCCCACCCTCCTGGTTGAGCGGGCACAGGCAACTCACTGAGGGGCTGCTGGGAGGGCGGTGCTGGTACAGGGTTGGTGGCTGTACCTGTAGCTGGTGTGGTCACAGTGGTGTCCCCCACCACTAGGGAGCTTCCATCGGAGGAGGTATCCGTGTCCCCTCCAGTCTCTGCCATGGTGCTCCCCTCACCCTCCTTCCCACTGGTGCCCTCAGCGTCGGTAGACTCTGTCTCCTGGGTCCTGTGGGATGCAGCTCCCTCCATCGCCAGTGCCTCTGCTCTTCCATCAGATGATACTAATGCACATAAGGACAGGGTGACAAAACAAAAAGGGGGGGAAGAGACAAAGGATACAATTGGTCAATGGCTACACCAATACCACCTTTGGCAAACATACCACCCTCACACACAGGGAACAGCCCTATGCACTATACAATGCACTACAAGTAATAATGCTAGTCACCAGGGCATGGGAGGGACACATACAGCCAACTGCAGCATACCTGGGACCCACACAGCCCTGCCCAGTAGTGGATGCCTAATAGCTAGGTTGGAGGAATTTCCCATCAGATCCATGCCCAACTTGGGACCTACTCTACAATGTCAGGCCTGGTCTAGGGGCACCCACAGACACACATCACCCCCCTTGGATACCACTGCACCAGGTGTAAGTTGTAATGATGGGCACTGTACTTATCCCCCTTCTGGCTGCTGTGATGCCCTCAAGCGCCCATCCAGCTCTGGAAAGGCCACCGGCAGAATGCTGGCCATCAGGGGGGTCAGGGTTCAACGGGCACCACTTCCTTGTTGGAAGGCCATCCCCAGCTGGGCCTCCTCTGTCTTCCGTGCCCAGCGTCTCAGGTCTTCCCACCATTTCTGACAGTGGGTGCTCCACCTGCCGTAGACCCCCAGGGTCAACACGTCCCTGGCGATGGCACGCCATATACCCTTCTTTTGATGGGCGCTGACCTGCAGAGGAAATATTTGTGAGGGAAAGGTATTAGTTAGACCGTCCTGCCTGTTACACTCATGGCCCACCATAACCCTTCCCATCCCCTTTCACACAGACATGGCCCATCATACATGCTGCACGCTGCCCAGGGTCCATCCGCCAACCCCCGCCTACACGAGGCCTTCACACACAGCACTCCATGCATTCATGCCCCATGTATTGTGCTCACAGTGTACTCACCTATTGGTCTGGAGGCCTATACAGCAGTCCGTACTGGGGTAGGAACCCATCCACAGGTTCCAGACACATGTCACAGCAGCACATGCAGTGTAGGTCCTCTCCTGTTGAAGGTCAGGTAGCAAGTGAGTGAACAGATAGAAAATGGCAGTGATGTCCACGGCAGTGCATACCGTCACCGCTGGCGTACATCATCATTGGCAACTGTACCTCATAGGGCCCAATTTTATCCAATGAGGCATTGCACGGCGGATCCCGACCGCCTCCCGCAACGGCACACGTCAGCGGAATTACCTCACTTCCACCTGTCCCTCCATACAGGACAGGCAGATGCCATTTCAGGGGTGGGGGCAGCAGTGCATGGAACATAACTGCGTCACAGGTCACAATTGTACATACAGGACATATGTCACAAATACATTTAAAGTTCACATCATATCTTGAACTATAGTGGCTGCAATGTACATTTTATGGCCGCTCCTCACTCTTTTGCCCCATAGATTGCAACCACTGCAGATTAATAGGAAATGGAGACATCCCCCCATGTACAGACCCCTGGTGAACTTGGCAACAATGGAGGACAGCCGCATTATCCTCACCTACAGACTTGACAGGGCTACTATCACGGAGCTGTGTGCCCAATTGGACCCTGACCTGATATCTGATATCCGTCACCCCACTAGGATCCCCCCTCTTGTGCAAGTGCTATCTGTGCTCCATTTATTAGCAACTGGTTCTTTCCACGTGACAGTGGGCTTGGCAGCAGGAATGTCACAGACAATGTTCTCAATGGTGCTGACAAGAGTGTTGGGTGCCCTGATTAAACGCATGTGCAGCTACATTGTTTTCCCCCAGGTGGAGGATTTGCCCACGGTGAAGGCTGACTTCTGTGCAATGGGACATATCCCCAACATAATTGGGGAGATTGATGGAACACATATTGCATTTGTCCCACCCCCACGGCAAAATGAACAGGTCTTCAGAAATCGAAAAAGTTTTCACTCGATGAATGTGCAGATGGTGTGTTTGGCGGACCAGTACATCTCCCACGTCAATGCTAAGTATCCTTGGTCAGTGCGTGATGGATGCCTTTATCCTGAGGAATAGCAGCATCCCAAATGTGATGGCTCAATTACAGAGGCACCATGTGTGGCTAATAGGTGAGCCCTGGTTCCCACCCAGTGGATGTTGGTATATGGGTATGGTGTGAGCCATAAGGGATAGTGTGTGTGGCTAACAGTTGTCCCTCAATATTTGTAGGTGACTCAGGTTACCCCAACCTATCATGGCTACTGACCCCTGTGAGGAATCCCAGGACAAGGGCTGAGGAACGTTACAATGAGGCACATGGACGAATAAGAAGGATCATTGAACGTACATTTGGCCTCCTGAAAGCTAGGTTCCGGTGCCTCCATCTGACTGGTGGATCCCTGTGCTACTCACCCAAGAAGATCTGCCAGATAATCGTGGCATGCTGCATGTTTACATAACCTTGCCTTGAGACGCCATGTGCCTTTTCTGCAGGAGGAGGAGGCTGGAGATGGCCATGTGGCAGCAGTGGACCCTGTGGACAGTGAAGATGAGGAGGCAGAGGACGAGGATAAGGACAACAGGTCTGCAGTGATTAGACAATACTTTCAATGACACACAGGTAAAACAGTGTTACTTCACATTTCATTTTCAGTTTTTTGTTTCACATTGTCACTTGCAGGCTCTGATTTCCCACTTCTATGGCCACTCACTGTACCCTTCGGCAACTCTTTTTGCAGATGTTGGTGCTCCACTATCGCTCCTGGTGTTGTCACTGCAACCAACTACAGGTCTATCCTATGTTAACATTACTGTACAGTTGAATTGCAATGTTTAAACCTTGTTAAACGAATACATACCTCAATCATTTTACATAATCCATGCTTGTATTTTTTCAAAGTGTGTTTATTGTAGTGTTATGAAGAAAAGTGAGAAGGGCAATGGGCTGGGGTGATGATGGAGGAAAGGCCAGGGTATAGTTCCAGTCTATTTGTAGCACTGGTGCATTGTCCAAGGGAGCATAGGAAGGGGAGCAATGGCAGTTCAAGGTGGACAGGGTGACAGAGTTGGACACAAGGGTGACAATCAGGAGAGTCTTATTTCCTGGCAGGGTCTTGCCAATAGTCTCTGGCTTCTGCCTGGATCGCAGGGAATGTTTGCAGGGTGGTTCTCCTTCTGCAGGGGGAGGGGTGCTGGTGGCCTGTTGATCCTGTGGTGGGACCACCTTCCACTAGCGGCAGCGGAGGTGGAGGGCTGTTCAGTAGTCTGGCTAGTGGCCTGCTGGTGTGACACTGCCTCCCTCATAATGTTGGCCATGTCTGCCAGCACCCCTGCAATGGTGACCAGGGTGGTGTTAATGGCCTTCAAGTCCTCCCTGATCCCCTGGTACTGTCCCTCCTGCAGCCGCCTGTTCTCCTGCACATTGTCCAGGATCTGGCCTAGGAAATGTTGGTAGGCTCACAGGATCTCAGTGAGTGCCTCGTGGAGAGTCGGTTCCCTGGGCCTGTCACCCCTCTGGTTCACAACAGTCCTCCCAGTTTCTGGGACTCTGTCCCCTGAACCGTGTGCCCACTGCAACTGAGCCTGGTCCCTGATTGTCCTGGGTTTGTGTTGTGCCCTGGGGTCCATGCAGGTCACACTGGGGACAGAGGTATGGGCACGCTGGGTGGGTGCTGTAGTGGTGTTTCCTGAGGGGGGAGGCTCTGTGGTTGTGTGTGACTGTGGCTGGGTAACCGACTGTCCGGAGGTCCCTGATGGGCCAGGTTGGACATCCAGACCCAGGCGAGCAGAGTCACTGTCATCACTGTGGGCCTCTTCTGTGGGGGGACTGGATGCTGCTGGTACCTCTTCTTCTGTGACATTGGCTGGGATACCTGTGAGGATGTAAATGCAGTGTTATTGTTTCTGTGTGTGACATATTGTGCCTGGATGGGTTGCCCTCTATGGTTGTTTTTGCCCTGGCATCTTTCACTTGTGTATGTTAGTGTATGGCGGGATGATTAGTTCTCTGTAGTGTGCATGCTTTAGTGATAGGTGTCCGTGCAGGTCTGTGAGTGGTGTCCATGCATTGGTGGTGCATGCAGGGATTGGCATTGGGATGAGTGAGATGTGATGGTGGGTGGTGTGTGAGGTGGTGGAGTGATGGGAGTGAGAGTGAGGGTGGGGGTATGTGATGGCATGCAGGTAGGGGGTTGATATTAGTATAGAGTTGACTTACCAGAGTCCAGTCCTCCTGCTACTCCTGCCAGGCCCTCAGGATGCATGATTGCCAAGTCTTGCTCCTCCCGTGTTGTTAGTAGGGGGTCCACCAGCAGTCCTCTGTACAGCGAGTTGGTGTCTTGCTGCAGTGGAACGCACCTTCCCCTGTAGGTCGTTCTACCTCTTCCTGATGTCATCCCTTGTTCTGGGGTACTGTGCTATGGCGATGACTCTGTCCACGATCCCCCGCCATATCCCATCTTCCTAGCAATGGAAATTTGCTGCATCTGTACTCCAAATAGCTGTGGCTCTACCCGGATGATTTCCTCCACCATGACCCTTAGCTCCTCCTCAGAGAATCTGGGGTGTCATTGTGGTGCCATGGGTGTTGTGTGAGTATTGTGGGTGAGGGTATATAGGGTGATGTGTTGAAGTGTGTGTTGTGAGGTGCATAGGTGGTGTATAGGTGATGGTGATATATGGCTCTGGTTGTGTGAGTGGTCTTGCTGTCTCTCTCTGGTGTCAATGGTTTGTATTTGTAAGGGGTTGTGGGTAATGTTGGTGTTTGTTTTATAGTGTTGTGGGTGTGTTGGTGTGGGGTGTGTCAGGTGTGTGTTATTTAAATTGACCAATGTAGTGTTGTTTTGTATGTGTGGTGTATTTCGAGCACAGCAGTTTGTACCGCCAATGGTTTACCGCCATTGAATATCCGCCATGGTGATTCGTGGGTCAGAATGTGGTGGGCGTTGTTCTGTTGGCGTAACAATGTGGGTTTTGATACCACCAGTTTATCACTGACCTTTGGTGTGGCGGACCTGTGTGTATGGCTGAATAGTGACAGATTGGTCTGTGTGTGTGATAATATGGTGAACGGATATCCGCCGCGGCAGCGGTATGTTGGCAGCAGTCAGCATGGCCGTAAGTGGGATTTACCGACAATGTCATAATGAGGGCCTTAGTGTAGAAAAGGACAGCGATCTGCCTAAGACTTGCAGGGTGCTATTGACTAGAAAACTCCAGGTCAGAACTGAACAGGAGGATAGGCTTAGTCCCCTACTGCCAAGCTGCTGCTAAGGAAGAGAAAGTGGAAAGGCTTAATTTTTTAGGGATAAGGAGGCCCTACAAAATTGCTCATGGTGGCTAGAGAGCAACATCAGGAGCCCAAAATATAAAACACGATGCAATTTGGGCCAATAGGTCTTAAGATGTCCATTCCAATAAAATTGCTGAGCTGTAAGAGCGGTAGCAGGTGGCAATAGGGTACACACTGTATGGAGAAATCTCAGTCAACATTTAAAAATCACCTCAAGAAGGCCAAGTGCAGTTAGGCACTCTCTGGAACCCAGTACTTAAATTTGCATGAATGCATTACTATATGTCCAGTTAAAGGTGAATGATTTGGAAGCCATATGGCACCTTAGGCACCAGCCAGTCCTGTCCCACAAGGCCCTATGCAGAGGGCACCCCCAGGCAAGAAACATGGTACCATGCTATCCCACTCCCTGAATCCACTGGGATAGTGGGGACTCAACGGATCGATAGAAGAGGGACCGGGAGATTACAGATCCAGTGTACAGCCTCCCAATGTAAACGTTATGAAATTAAGAGTACACTGTTCCTATCTAGAAAGTTTATTAGGGTGAAAAATTACATATATATATATATACAGGAGCAAGAGCCCTCATGCATCACAATGGATGACTGGCTTCATCATTGGGACAGCTCCTCGTTAGGCTGGTGCTGCAATGCCCTGTTCGACTAGGGCACGGGTCTCGAGGGTAGGTTAATCAGCCGACTGTCAAGGAATGAGAAAATATTACTTCCTTTTCCTGACCGTGATCCTTTTAAGCACTATCCTGAAATTGGGGATGGGCGACCTTTTGTGTACGAGTAGAACTAAGTAAGTCACTCCTTATTCTTAGACATTGTTGAATATTAGTTCTGACATTTTGGAGTAGATTTCCTTTTGGTCCTGAAGAAGCGTCATAGGATCCGGCTGGACCACTTCGACGCGAAACATGTAGACCTGTCATAGAGTGATACCGTATAGTGTTTATCCTCGTTTTTTGAGAGTGGGTGACCATTATTCATCACCCTGACTCTCTACCTTGTTTTTAATCTTGGTCTTCATCACATAAAACTGATTAAATTATGAGTGACAATTGTTGATGATGAACCAATTTTAATTCATTCTATTCACTCCACTTATTTTTGGGTTCTCCGAATTGGGCTCCTTATCTAAACAAACTATTTTTGAATGTGCGATTTTTTAGCACCCCGGGTAAGAGCTCCCCCATAGGGGGAGCCCGTTAGGCATTGCAGCACCAGCCTAACGAGGAGCTGTCCCAATGATGAAGCCAGTCATCCATTGTGATGCATGAGGGCTCTTACTCCTGTATATATATATATATATATATATATGTAATTTTTCACCCTAATAAACTTTCTAGATAGGAACAGTGTACTCTTAATTTCATAGTGGGGACTCAAGACATCCATACACAGCCAAAAAACTGACAAGTGCCTCGTCGGTAAAGAACAGGAAACCTCATGCAGCTTTAAAATACCATGTGTACAACTAGATACAGTGTGTGGGTGTTTCAAGGGTGTAGGGGCATCTGCCTTCAGGCTCACCAAGTTAGCTACAACAAATGTTTTTAACAGAAGTAAAAAGAAAATACTTCCCAGGCTAACTCAGTTGTCCAAAAAAGAAACATCTTCGATGACGGAGCACCCTTCAAGCCCACTAAGAATACTAATTTGCATAATTTGCAGCATGGTGCTCCATAAATGCAGGGGCATCACAAAAAGTATTGACTTGTTGCTTGGGGGTCATCTAAATTCTCATCAGGTTTTCTTGCATGCCCATGGTTAGGAATGAAAAGAGGCACACTAAGACTCATAGGGTAGGGAGAACTAGTGCCCTCTGGAAGATGTTGGTGTGTTTAGGTATAATGTAAGGATTTCACAGCAAAGGATTGCTAGTCACACCCATGGCAGTTATGCACTTGGTGTTTTCTCCTCAAAGATAGCCTCGGACACCTGCTTCTCAAACCCTTTCTAGAGAACCCATTCCTCTAAAGCAGCCTAGGAACAGCATTTGCAGACTGGATACCCATTTTCGTGAAGATCCTCCTATGTAATGAGTTCCCTCTGCATGCCTGCTTTTCTGGGGCCAAGCATATGTGATCCTTATAGAACAGATGTCCAAGAACCAAGGACATTCTACTGTGGCACATCACTCTTCAGGATTAGTGCTACTCACCATATTTGTGGTAAACTTACTTTCTCATATATTAACCTCCTTATCTGTACTCACTAAAAAGATTCAGTAGCAGACATCTTGATTTCCTTCCTCATGGCCATAGAGTTCAAAGTTTTAGAGTTTGTTTCTTTACCTGTGGAAACCATTTACCTCAATGTTTTCCCAAAGCAAGATGGTGTGATATAACTTTCTAAATTTAGGGTTACCTTCAGGTCTTAAACTATAAAAGCAGGTCATGAAGTGGTTTGAATGTGTCACAACTTTGCTAGTTAGTTCTTTGCTCATTCCAAGGACCTATTTTGATCTCCTAGATGTTTCTTAGTTTCCAGATGTGTTTCCTCTTCAATCTCTCATCACCTATGAACTCTTGCCTCTTGGTTTTCTGAAAGATGTTTCTGATTTGCAGATTTCATAATTCTAAGAATAGTTATTCTGCTTCTTGTGATATTTCTGTTGCTTAATTTAATCTCGATTCATCGATAGTAACAGGAGGTGTCAAGCCACAAAGGCAGCCAACGCTTGATTGCAAATCTTTTGTGAGTACTGGGAGTATTTTGAACCTATTCAGTTCTGGATCTTGAAAGGTAGTTAAACAACAGACAGTTATGGTCTTTCCTTGAAAAGCTCACTACAATGAAATGTTCATTGTTGAAAGTGTGTCAAAGCCAGTAAGACTGGCAACATATTTTCATATTGGTGAAACAGCATAGAAATGTTAATTGATTTAGAGAGATTATTTTCATTATTTTTGAGTGCATTGTAAACAATCTCCTGAGAAAGTCAATTTGTTTGTCATTTTATAATTGCAGACCATATATGATTTGCTTTAGGCATTTATAGGGGTACTGTGGCTTTAAAGGGTAGGTTCTGCTGGTGCACAAATTGTTAATAGTGACTCAGTGTTGGACTCAGACATCTCTGCAGGCTCTCCCTCAAGCCTTTTGCCTTCTCCCCTCCTGTTTTCCTGAACCAGTTTTCTGGTGGCTTTTAGAGCTCTGTGCACTTAACTACTGCTAACCAGTGCTAAAGTTGTGCTCTCTCCTATAGACATTGTGAAATTGGCATACACCTAATTGGCACATTTAACTTACTTATATGTCCCTAGCCAAGTGGTACTACATGTACCCAGGACATTTAAATTAAATGCTACTAGTGGGCATGCAGCTCTTATTGTGCACACTGCATAAGTGGTTCCTTCCAACATGTCTCAGGCCTGCCATTGTAGCCTCTGTTTGTAGTTTTAAACTGCCATTTCAACCTGATGTGGTTTGAGTCAATTCTTTCTGACAGAAGCTAGTCGGTTTGGATTTCACCTTTTCCTTCTGATCCCCCAGGCTCTGCTTTGAGTCCTACTCTGTTCAATGTTTTGTCACTCCATTGGCAGCCTTGGTAGAATCGTATGGTGTGCAAGTACTGTTGTATGCTAACAAAATGCAAATCCTCCTTACTTGGGATGACAACACTCCCAATATGCAGAATAGATTTGTTGTGTGTCTCAACAGTTTTTCAGTAGGTGTCTGAAAGCAATCTTAAATGTAACCCCAGCAAAACCAAAATACTACTCTTTGGCACCATCCTTCGTGTGTGGAGAGCCTCAGCCTGGTCTTTCTCCTCTTACTCCTGCCTCAGGAGTAAAATTTTATAATAAGTTACCTTGTGTCCTCCAAGTAGACAGTGTGGTTGAAATGTGCTTTGGCCTTCTCTATTCTTTAAAAAAGTTTCTATTTTTGCTTCCCTCATACTGCCAGAAGACAGTAATTCATGCTGTCATTACTTCACGCTTGGATTATGCCAATGCATTGTACTTGGGTCTCCCAGCATCCCACCTTAAGAAACTCCAGTTGGTGCAGAACACAGCGGCTAGATTGCTGCTAGGACTCTGCAAACACAATCATATTTGTCTGCACCTAAAGGAGTTGCATGGGCTGCCATTACATGAGTGTATCAACTTCAAGGATTTAGTGCGGGCACACAGAGCTTTCTACCAGTCTGACCCTAGTTACCTGGTTAATGGAGTTGCCCGCTATTTTCCGACTAGAACTCTGTGATTCTCTGATCCTTTGTTGGTGGTAGTAACAAAAAGCTAGAAGAAAGAAATCAGGTAGATGCTCTTTTTTTGGCTTTGGCTGACTCGAGCTGGAAAGCTCTTTCTTTGGATC
The DNA here is from genome assembly GCF_031143425.1 of Pleurodeles waltl. Lineage (NCBI taxonomy): Eukaryota > Metazoa > Chordata > Amphibia > Caudata > Salamandridae > Pleurodeles > Pleurodeles waltl. The sequence goes on along the minus strand of NC_090439.1, from coordinate 928,515,283 downwards.
TAAGGGCTACCAAAGATGAAAGTTCTTTTAACACAGCCTCAAAACATGGCTGTTTTCACATGCTTTCTGACATGTTTCTTCTGATCAGTGGTTAGCAATCTGCTAGCACCAGGACACTCTTTTGGGTAGGCGTGAGCTCTAAAAAATATAATAATGATCATAATAATAATAATAATATTAATAACAATAATAATAATAAAACCCTGTTGCCAGGCCTACACCTCCCTTTGAACGTGTATAAATCAACAGTAGGGTATGCCCTAAATAGATCATAGGGCAGGATGGAGTTTATTGAGAAAGTTGGACATGTAACTTTAAGTTTTACATGTCTTAGTAGTGAAAAACTCAATTTCTTTTTGCTACTGCAAGGCCTACCTCTCCCATAGGATAACATTGGGTTACCTTATTACATTTAATACCTTTTTGAGTGGGAATAGGTCGGAATATGGATTTTAGTCTCTAAAGAGTTTTAATTAAAAACCCTCCTTATTGATAAAGTCAGATTTGGAGTCACAATTCTTTAAATACCTCTTTTAAAAAGTTGGCATTTTCTTGCCTAACCATTTGGTTTCTACAGCCTAGGTGTAGCTGACAGCTGGCTTTTTTGTATTCCTTCCAGGCATCCATACATCTGAGGGACTGGGCGTTGGCGGGATGGGGCTTCCAAGACAGGATAGTAGGGCAGAGCTGTCACCTACCCCACTTCCTCTTCAAAGGCCCTGCCTCAGCACACTCACAAAGAGCTTCACACTAGCCTATTATGCCTCCAGAAAGACTGGGACCAGGGCAGAGAGGCAGAAAATTCCAGACAGTTCTGGGGGTGGAGGGGGGAGAAAACTCCAGAAGCTTCTCCCAATTCCAAGTGGACACCGGGCATGACAATAGGACCCTTAGACCCACTCTTCAGTACACAGCTAGACATCTGCATACTACAGAAGAAGGGCTGCCCTGTTACCTGAGGCATGCCCTGCGATCAGAGAAGGAAGACTGGACATGACCTTGCCTACCAGAGTGTCTCCAAGAGTCAGTTGACTGACTTCCTGTACTGAGCTAAAGGGAAACAACAAGCTCCAGAGGCTCCCCTGGAACTGCCTAGCTGACCTGCTGCACTAGACCTACCCGCACCTGCAACTGGACCTGCATGAGCCCTACTTGTCTCTGTTGGAATGAGTTCCTGATCCCATGTGGTAACTCCCCAGATCCTGGGCCCTAGGCTGACATCAGAAAGAGCTCCTCCTGTCCTAACCAAAGGTTCCAGCAAATCTGGCACGAAGCCCTGCAAAACTTCACTGCACATCTGCAAGCTGCCTAGATCCTGAGTGACTCAAAGCCCCACAAAGTCTCACCACATAGCTTAATCAGAACCAATACCAGACAACACAAAGCTTTACAAGTCAATGCCGTGCAGACTGTGCACAAAGAACTTAAGGTACAAATCTGTACTCCATCTCAGTTGGCCTGAACTTGTCAGTATGTCCCAGTCCAGCACAACCAGATACCCTCAGTTGGTGCTTTGCGCCTTTTAACGCGTCTGTTATCTAAATCTTTAAAATGTAATATCTCCCGTCCTATTGGTTGAATTTTTGTTGTTTTGGTCTCAAATATTGTATCAGTATTTACTATATTTTTCTAAAGTGGTGTGATATTTTCTTGTACTGTGTTTTCATTTGGTTACTTTTTAAGTGCTACATAAATTGCCTCTAAGTTAAAGTTGAATGCTTTTGTGCCAAACTGCCAGACTGGTAAGCACAAGTTAATTTAGTGACTTTTTGTGGTTCACCCTGGCAAGGGTTGTTGCTGTTTCTTGAGTAGGTCTTACCTCCTTAAACCACTACCCAGTTTCTTACACTCAGCTCCAGGCTATATGTAGTTGATGAATATGACCCTCATTTAGTATGCATTCTTGTAGTTTTTTTAAAAACAAATTTTATTACATTTTCTCATGCATTACAGTGCATGTGACATTTATTCAAGGCCTGTGTTGACAAGTATGCAGTTAATCAGGAGTTAGAAATAGCATCGGCCTCATTGTTATGGCAATGTAGTGATATTGTCTGGATATCATATCTTCAGAAAATTTAGGATGAGACACATAAAGTCAACATATCTTCAATCATACTATGTTACACTCTTCTATCTATAAACATGCAACAACATCTAATGCTTGGTGTAAACTGGATATCCCCGAGCCTCGTCCTTCCCACTGTGCCTGATGTCTCCCTATTATTGTAAGTTATAGATGAGAGAGTGTCCCCGATGGGTGTCTTCTATCCTCCGATAGCCTTTCGAGGTATCTCATAAATGTCTCACCACACTGCAGTGGTGTGGAACTGCCTCAGCATTAAGATTAAGGGTAGCAATTTAGGGAGATGGGGGGGTCACCCTCTGAGGAGTATGTATCCTGTTGATCAGGTGCTGTCACCAGTTCCTCCAAGGGTGTGGTTCCATCCATTGATCCCTGCCCTCTTCTGACTTCCTGCAATTTAATCACACTCTCATTGCCAGCCCATTTCAGCATCTCCCACCTCCAGCCATCATAGGATGGTCCCCAGAGGTTTTTCCATAGCCCTGCTATTTCTCTCTTGACCAAGATGAATGCTAAGTCTTGGAATTGACTCGTGATTTTTGTTTTGGTGGTGTGGGGGAACCTATGAGTGAGACAATGTCCTGGGGTGCAGGGGATCCCCCTCTCTATGATCAATGTTAACATTCTAGAGATTCCCTCCCAGTATTCTATTAAGTAGGTGCAGTTCCAAAAGATGTGTTAGAACTCAGCTCGGAGCTCGTTGCAGCAGAGACATTTCGCCTCTTCCTGCCCAAAATAGCTTGTCTGCCATGCAATATGCTCTGTGGAGTCTTTGAGGGTTAATTAATTTAAAGCGGGCATTGTGGGATACCTTGGGTATGTGTTCCTGGATGTGCTCCCAGTCCTTGTCCTCAATAGGACTACCCAGGTCCTCTTCCCACCATGACTTAAGGGCCATCAACGGAGTCAGTAACTCATGTCTCTGTTGTCTATAGAACCAGGTGGCCGCCTTGAACTTTCCAGTGATGGTGACCTGGTATTGACATACCTTAGAGTGGGATGGTTCTACTAGCCTCACTTTCCAGTATCGACTGATGTTGTCTGTTACTGCTCAGTGCAAAATATAGTGACCCGGAGCCAATGAATAATCTCCTGAAAATTCACAAGGGGCAGAAGGGTTTCTACTTCATAAAATGCCCCCATTGTTGTTGCTCCTGCGGCTATCCAATCATGAATTCCCCACAAGTTATCGTCCCATGCGAGCGCTAGTAGAAACTGAATTGGGATTTCAGGGGAGCATGGCAGTTTAAGTTTGTTCCTTCGGGGGCAGCGGTCCCTGCAGTGCCACGTGAAGGAGACTTCCAGCGTATCCACTGCAGACGGGGATCTTGGACGGTGAAGGATAGCTGACAGTCTGTGGGTGTCTGGGGTTCTGACGTGTAAATCGCCATCTGGCAATAGCTTCCTTGCTATCCATTGGGTCAGCCACTGTAGGTGTCCCGCTACATTATATGATCCAAAATCTGGTATGGACATGCTGCCTTCCATTATCAGCCTTCGGAGTTTGGCCAGTGCCACTTTCCTGTGGCCTGTGCCCCAAAGGAGCTTTGTTATAAATGTGTCATGGTCACTGAACCAAGAGCGTGGGATCCATAGTGGTAATACTACAACAAAGTAGAGAAGGTGCAACAATTCTACCATCTTTAAGTGCCCCACAACCCGCTACCAAAAGTGGAAGTGCGCTCCAAAACTCAGTACTAGACCTGAGCCTCTGGATAGCTTTTCCCATGTTGCCCTCCAGTACATCCTCTGGGCTGAGATATATGCATCCTCCCAAATATGTTAGGCAGTGGGGCTCCCAGAGTAGGGATCCTAGGTGTAGTGGGGGACCCCCAAAGATGCTGCCAGGAAGATGCTGGATTTTCCCCAATTAACATGTAGGCCTGAGAATTCTTCAAAGTGTTCTAGAAGGGACCAAGCTCCCGCAAGTGCTCCTCTCTTTTCCTGAAGGGAAAGGAGGAGGTCATCAACGTAGAGCACAACATGGTGCTCTTGATCACCCACCCCTATGTCACCAAATGATTCCCCCTTCTGGGCATGGCAAGCACGTGGTTCCCTTGCGAGTGCAAAGAGCAGGGGAGAAAGAGAGCACCCCTGTCTTGTTCCCTGCTGCATAATCCTCTTGAATGCACCCGCCTGTGCAGACTCACGCTTGTGCATCCTTATACAAGAGTTTCATCCAGAGTCTACACTCTTCCCCCAGCCTCATTACTTCCTGCAGGAATGGTCAATCTAGGATGTCAAATGCTTTATCAATGTCTACTGCGAATATCACTGCTATCTTATTAACGTAAATGTCGGCTTCCAGCACCGACATCAGACATCTAATATTTGAGCTGTATTTCTTCCTGGGATGGACCTGGACTGATTTCTATGTATTAGAGTGCTCATGTGTTGCGTCAGTCTGATGGCTAAGATTCTACTAAGTATCTTATAATCAATGTCCAACAGCTATTAGGCCATTTAACTGGTTAACCAATTGGATTTTCGCCCTGCCATACTGTACATAATTGTAATTTTGTGGGCAGTATCTAATTTTGAGTGAATAAAACTAGTGTTGTTCTTTTTAAAAGCTTTGTGTGGGCATTGATTTATTCAGAGCTATTTGTTGTGATCTTGAGTTCTAGTTTGCACAGCACTTCCTTATATGGGCATTAGACTGCTCAGTTCCATTACCCTGTGAGTCAAGAGCTAAAAGGATGCTTTTTTAGGGTTGAGCCTGCGCTCGCTTGCGAGACACTGTAGTAGTTAGAAAAGGGTTCAGAGCCCCGTCCATGTCACGTCAGTGTCTTTCATTGGTTCGTGGGCTTGCCTTTTAAAATCTTCTTGCTTTCATTAGTGGAAGGCATGCATACATCATGCCTTTTCCGGTGGTTAGCCATCCTCGAGCGCAGCGACCAAGTACTGAAAACATACGAGGCTCGCTGTTTTCCGTCCAGATTCTACACTAGTTTTTGTCTTTTTTTGCAGCGTGATCTCGCTTGGCAGAAGTCGAGCGCTTTGCATGACATCGACCCTGTTACATAGTTAATTGCACTTTTGCTGGTTACGTAGATAATTGCACTTTTGCCGATAGGGTTCACCATGAGCAAACTGTAGCAGCGCGATTGTGCTCTTTTTTTCCATTTAATGAGACAAGAAAAGTCCGGTTGGGAGTTTACAACTGCTAATATCTCTAACACGGGGAAATGCGAGACCCGTTACATTGCAAATGCTTGTTTCCTGTTTGAGGATCTGTTGTTCGTGGCCCCATGACACCACCAGTGAACAACCCCAGGACCAGTACATTTTGTTTGTCCTAGGACCTCTCAAACCAGATTTCGTACAAAAGTGTACAAATATTGTGCTACAGGTATTTCTCAAACATTAAATAAATGTCTGTTCTCTGCCACCTTTTCCTATGTCAGCCTTGAATACTGGTGGGATTGTATGGAATGACAGGTTTTGAGTAGTATATGGCTTGCTAAACCGTAAATAGATTAGTCTGTGTGCAGCCAAATGCTAAATGTAGTTAACAAGTAGTATGGTAGTTCCTAGTAGTTACCAGTTGTTCAATGGGTTGTGAGGCGTCATGGCATGCAGGTGGTGTTTTTGTTTTTCCTTGTCCTCTAATTTCTGGTCTGAGATGTTATGTGTTGAGGAACTTGCATGTTCCTTGACTTGCATTGCTTATATTCTTATTTCCTTTTGTTTCCAAAGCCTCTTTTTCAGCAGCAGCAAATGTAAAGGAGGTGCAGGGGAGATGTCGGGGACAGGGGAAACAATAATAATTTTAAAAAACTTGCCTTTTCTGCCTTCCCGTCGACTCCTGCTGCCTAACTCGTCGCTCCTCTCCTTGTGTATTCACTGGGAGGCCAGCACAAGCTCCCCAGCAATCGTGGCAGTGCTTTCATACTAAACCTAGCCTGAAAGAAGCACCAGGAGTGGTCTGAGCGGCTCAGATTACTGCTCAGATACAGCCCTAGGGTCTGTGCAGTTTCTCCAGCCTGACTGTTCAACACTACCGGGCTGGAGAAACCTAAATGCGCATGTGTGTTTGGCCGGCCTGAGACGGCCAGCCAAACACACACACGCATTTAGGTTCACTGTCTCCTATTCAATTATTGTGTTACTTTTTTATCTCCTGGCTCTTGGCCAGGGGGGGTGACACTCCTCCAAGATTGGAGAAGAGCCACCCCTGTTTTTTTCAGTGGAAAGGCCTCTTGAAATCAGCTGCTGATTGGTATTCATAAATTTCTGGTGGGATGGATAGAATTCCATGTTTTTAAAGCATTCTTGTGAATGAGCATGCATAAGACCTTAATTTTTAGGTCTGTGGTTAGCCGAGACCTTTTGATTTTACTAAAATAGTTGTCATATTCTTACATACATGGGCTTTCACCACCTCTCTACATTCATTGGTCTGTTGCTGTGCCATTGACATTTTGCTTCTATCTACTACAGCATACAGCATGGGGAAGTGGGTCTGCTCACTAAAGCCATTGGTTAAATTTGCTTTGAGTCACTGCATTTTACTCTCTCACAAGGAGCACATCCATGCACAAGCTGCTTCTTTTCAGTGCCAGTGATTTGTTTTACTTGATAATTACTTAAGTTGTCCTCTTTTTTACTGCCTTTCTTTCTGCCCTCTTTCTTTCCTTAATTCGTTTGTATTTTTTCTTTCTTCTCTTCCTCATTTCTTTTCTAATTTTTCTTTCTTCCTTTCTTTTTTCTCCCTTATCTTCTTCCTTTCTTTTTTCTTTCTTTCTTTCCTTCTATCTTTCTTTTTTCTCCTTCCTCCCTTTTTCTTTTCTAATTACTTTCTTTCGTTTGTAATTTCTTTCTTTATTTCTTTCTGATGTCGTTTCTTTCTTTTTCTTTACTAATTAATGTATTTCTTTTCTAATTTCTTTCTTTTTCTTTCTTTTTTATTTATTCTTTCTTTTCTAATTGCATTATTTCTTTCTTTCGTTTCTAATTTCTTTCTTTCTTTTCTAGTATTTCTTTCTTTTCTAATTTCTTCCTTTTTTCCCTTTTCTATTCACTAATTATTATTTTTTTCTAATTTCTTCCTTACTAACTTCTTTTTTCCTCTCCTTCCTTATTTCTTTTCTAATTTATTTTTCTTTCTTTCGTTCTTTTTCCTTTCTTTCTTTCGTTCCCATTTCTTTCTTTCCTTTCCTTTCCTTTCCGTTCTAATTTCTTTCTTTTCTAATTTTTCTTTCTTTTTCGTTCTTTCTTTCTTTTCTAATTGTTCTTTCTTCCTTTTCTAATTTCTTTCTTGCTTTCCTAGTGAATCTGTGCTACTGAGTGTTTGCTTTTTTTCTGATCTTGTCAGTTTATTTCATAGATATTTCAAGTATCTCGGTGAAGAACATTGTGTACTATGTAGGCATTTTTGAAAATTCATATTGCATTTAAATCAGTATTTCTCGGTTAGTGCATGAGAGGTTTCAGAGTTTAAGCGCATCTCAGAAATAGAGAAGCAAACTTTGTTCATTGTTCGGAGCTGCAGCCATAAAGTCACATCAAACTTGAGCTCAATTTGTTTTGCCTGAAAGTTGTGCAGTTGTATGTGACTCTTCGTGGTCACGTATGACCCATTTATGTCCTGCCATGACTGCGCTAAAGTTTAGTAAAGTTGGCCCTCCGTTAGGATCAGTTTCCTAGATTTTGTGTAGAGCACTTCAGAACCTCTGGGAGCCAGGTCGTAAATCGTGACTTCAAGACCCGAGTTTGGTTGAGACCTAGAGCAGGTTTGAGAATTGCTGGTCAGCGAAAACCTCGAAACAATTATAAAGAATTGTTTCTGAGATGCTTATAAAATGCAAATGGTGTAGGTTTATCTAAATAACACAATGTATCTAATGGATTCAATTTTTGGAAACGTTAAAGATCATTTCATTCCTGGACTTTACCTATTGCATTCAACATAAGAGACGACTTTCGCTTTGTTGTGTCAAAGTGCGCTTTCTTATTGTGGTCTCGGAGCATATTTTGTCTGAGAAATAATTATATTTCCATGTTTTATCTCCCCAGAGGAGTGGCTGCCAACGCTGCTGAATTATGCATGCAGGTTTTGCTGACAACAGCCTGCTTGAAAAGCTCTTCTGAGGCCATCGACTCAATTATAGATACTCTGCAGAATTGGGCCCTATCAGGTTTCGAAGGACAGTGTGAAACTCAGATCTGAGCAAAGAAGTGTTCAGGTTCCCGCAGAAAAAATGTTAAACTTATACAAGTAAAACATTCCTTTAAAACTGCACTATGACACGAAAAAAAGCAAAGTAACAAATTTGACTATATTTTGTCAACTATTAAGTTAGGTTAGGACAGAAATTATCTATCCTGTATTTTGGATGTCACAGGCTAAAAAATGTACCCCATGATTTTAACTCGTTGTTAAATTTTATATTTGAAGTCATCCTGAATTGTATCTGTGTTTTGTGCATCAAAAAGGCCCTTTTATGTATTAAGTTTGCCCGTGAAAAGAAAGGAGAGCCATAAACATAGCCTAGTTCATGTAAATCCAAAGAAATCACATAGAAAGGGCCAAACGAAATCCCCACGAGCAAAAGTTCAAAGTGCAAACTATGAAGGTTTATTTGAAATTGAAGAATGCAAAAGTCACTGAATTACAAATACTCACAATGCAATTAAATGTTGAATTGTATCGGAAGTGGAAGTTAGGCCCTACTCTATCTAGTCAATAGCTAGAACCGAATGTGGTTCAGCACAAGGCAAATAAGAAGTAAAGAGCAATTGTCATAATGACTGCTCAGAAAGGCATTAGAGAAGAAAATGAAGAAAACAGATCGCATGTTATTATGACTTTTCCTCTTTATCTTTTGACTAATCCTATATAATGCCCTAAAAGAGAAAACAAAAACACATTTAAAAATATTGACTTGACAGCAGCTTTGCCGGAGGAAGAAGCCTTCAATCATACAATTGTAAATCCGTCTTCTCCAGGAACATCATAAACTTAACATCATAAACTTTAGAATGCTACAGTGCAAGTAAGACCATAGAGCAAACTGAATTTCGAACATTTATTGTAATGACAGAATAACAAAGGTCACATTTGAGGCTCCCCGGTGCATAGGAAGAGAAAGCGAAAATATGCTTTTGTAATGCATTGCACCTGGCATCCATTTTAAAGGTTATTGAAACCATGGCTGGACCTAGGCCTACTTTCTCAACCTAATAAACTTTGTGACATATTTATGAGAGGCTTGCGCCTCCAGAGCGCCATTTTTTGTAATGCTCCGGTGGCACAAATCTCTCAACTATATCCATGAGGCCATTCAAAGCCACAAAAGTGACTTTGAATTTCCTCATAGATATGGAGTAGGCAAGGCAGCACAAATTGCTGTGTTTCCTTACTCTGCACCAGGTAGGCGTTCCATGGGCATTGCCATTGGTTTTCCCACACAACGTCCATGGATTTTGACACATTCCCAGATTTATGAGAGGCTGTAAACCTTGGGAAAACTTTACTCCTCCTAAGGTGATGTGTAACGAGGAAAAATATTTGTATTTCTCCTTGTTTTTAATTCTTTCTACATGTGCTGCATTTTACAGCACACATAGAAAGACAAAAACACCTCTTAGGATTGGTTTTATTCAGTAAGTTGTCCCTTACTGCATAAAAATAACCCTGCTGACAATACAGGCCCCCTCTTCACCATTGTGCAAGAGTGCCAAAGTTGGCGCTAGCCTGGTGAAATGGCACCAATGCCGGGGGAAAGGTCAGGAATACACCATATTTCAGAAATACGGTGCATAACTACCCTTTCGCTTTGGCGTAGGACAGCGCAGCAAGTTGACTTGCTGCGCTGCCCTACACCAAATCCCCATAAATATGTCCCTTTGTATATAGAACACAGTAAAAACATTGCATTTGCGACCCTCTTGTAGTGGTAGTAGTAGATTTTATTAGCATAGTTAACTAAAACCAACACCAATTCAACATATTGCATTTGTGAGCTATAAAGACACACAAACACGCATGCATTAATACAATTAGAACAGGTGATTACAAACTGGCCGGGTGGGTTTGCCCCACCTGATTTTCTTAAAACTTAAAAAAAACAGAAAGTTGAGGAGGGATCCTCCTTAAAGCTTAAAACAAACAGAAAGTTGAGGACGGATCCTCGGTTCTGATCTTCATTTTCAATGTCAATACAACATTGACTGTCAATCCCGAAGTCTGATGGTGCTTGGTTACACCTCATACTGGATGTAGGACAATGACACCCCCATCAATCCTGGCTTTGCACAGACCTTTTAGCCACCGCTTCGGCCGTGTTTGACAGAGATTTGCACACCTGCACCATAAAATTTGTCCCCCGGCAGGCAAAAGGAATCGAACAGCCGCTTAGCCTGCTGATAACAGCTGGTCTGCAAGAGTGTATGCCAAGGGCTGTGAAGGTGTGTTTCAAAAGTAATTTCCTTTGCTCCAACAGTGCTGGACATACACAGAAAAGATGCACAAGGGACTCTTGTTTATACCCACAAATACAACACTCTTCTGACCTGAATTGATGTTTCCAAGAGAGAACCATATCTTTGTGGCAATCGACCTAAAGCGCAAAATCATAAATTGTCGTTTTAGCATTTGCCTAAAAAAAGCTGATACATTTTCCTGGGGTATGAGAACTTTGTATGAAGGTAGTACCACCCAGGCTTGTTGTCTTTTGGCAAGTGTGTTCTTATCAGTGATGAGTGACAGTGACCGGGTTGCAGCGTTGACCAGCCGGTAAAACTCCTCTTTGCTCAAGCTCATGCCCCAGACAGTGTCCAGGCCCAGGTCCTTTATTGAGTTACTTAGATGGTTTCCCCATGAGCTGATGATATTGCTGCGCTGTTGTTCCTTGATTTCCAGCCAACATAGATTGCTTATTGATCCTATTTCTGCAGTTCGCAGTCGCCAGCAGAGTTTTACATACGCATTCTTGCTCTGGAATACATAATTTTTTAACCCCAATTCTAGGCAAACCTGAGCTGGTGAAACTGAGTTAGAGATCTAGAACACAGCTTGGTAGGCCTTTGTTTGAATTTGATTAAAAACTGCTGTTTCTTTGTCCAGCATTGTCTTGGCCCCATAAGTGACTACTGTCATAACGGAAAGCAGACGGACAGCTCAGTTTTCATTTTAGTGTCTTGAATCCCTATGTCAGGGCTTGTGCTTTTGCTTCAGCAGCAACCAGTTGAGGTTTGAAGGACAGATTTTTATCTACTATGAAGCCTAGATATTTGTAAGTGGCAACAACCTCCGCCTGGGTTCCATCAATGAACCATGAGCCAGATTTACGTTTCGAATCCACCAGTCTGACCACTTTGGTTTTATTCTGGTTCAGTTCTAAACCTTGTTTGGTAATGTAATCAGTAAGTGCAATAATACTATGCTGCAGGCCGATTGGAGTTTGACTAAGAAGCACAGTGTCATCTGCATACTGTAACCATGCAACTGTATCCTGAGCAAGGACCGGCGGATGGTTTCATATCGGGGAGAGAGCCTCAGCAAGATTGGCTAGGTATAAATTAAAGAGCATGGGGTCTAAAACACATCCTTGCTTTAGACCGTTTAAAGTATGAACTCTGTTGGTGACATGGCTGCCTGCTCCGATTTGGACTTGAGCCCAGGTGCCTGTGTATAGTTCCATCATCGCGGTCAACATGCACACACAGACGAACTCTCGGGACCCGATCAAACACTGACTTAAGGTTGATGAAACAGACAAATAACCAACTTTTCTTGTATTTGGACTTAAACCCTAACAAGGCCAAGGCAGTCAGGTTGGTTGAGGTTGCCATGCCAGCTCTGAAGCCAGTCTTGCTTCGTGGTAAGAGTTGTCTCATTTGGATTCAACCCAATAGTTGTGACAGCAAACATGATGCATAAAGCTTAGTTTCAACATCAATCAAGGCTATTAGTCTATAGTTCATTGGAGTGGCAGGATTGCCCGTCTTGTAGGTAGGGTGGAATATGCTGCCTTTCCAGGCGCCTGGAAGCATCTTGGAGCCATGGAGGTCGTTGAAAAGAAGCGCCAGATAGTAGGCCCAGAATGTTACATCACCTTTGAATAGGGCGTTGGGAATACCATTCTGTCCTGCGGCTCCTGCATTTTTAGCTTCTTTATGATGCCAATTAGCTGTTTGATATCAATGTCCTTGATGACGTCGACTTGCCCAGGGTCTGCCTTTGTCTAGACTCTGAAGCCGAAATTGGATGGCTTTGAATTGCTCCAGATTGTTGGTGGAGGGGTCCCCTACTATCTCCATTTGTGCTGGGGATGAGTATAGAGCCAAAATATGGGCTTCCCAAGAGGCAGCGTCTATGCTTGTGTTGGAATGCCGTTGTTTCCATGTTCCAGCCCGTTCACCAATTGCCAGAATTTACTATTGTTTTTCGTTTTGTTGGACATCAAGAGCTTGACCCACAGGTCTTCATAGTACTGCCTTTTTTCCGTCTAGCAGGCCTTCTTGTTTTTTAATCTCAATTTCAGAAGCATTGAGTTATTGGGGTCTTATCCTTATATGTTTCCTTAGCCCCTTTTTTAGATTTGTGTGAAACTTGTTTTTTTAAATTGCGCAGGGCTTTGTTGTACAATGGCTGCTCTTTGGTGATAGCTTTTAGCTTTTCCTTTACAACAACTGCAGAGCTTAAACTGGATGATTTATTAGGAAATTTATATAATAGTGAGTCACATAGGTGCTTCCAAACTTCACCCGGGCTCCTGGACACAAAACAGTATCTTCCTCATTCTCTGTAGGAAAGCTGGCCTGGTTTGTAGTGGGTACCTGGGGTACTTACACCTTATACCAGGTCCAGTTATCCCTCATAAGTGAAATGTAGTAGTGTTCTATCAGCTTAGGATGATGGAGGTAGCTATAGCAGAGCACCTTAGGCTGAACTAGGAGACATGCAAAGCTCCTGCAATACCACTTATAGTTACACAGTACTTATACTCAAGTAAAGACAATACTCAGTGTTACCAAAAATAAAGGTAGTTTGTTTGGGTGACACAACGCCAAAAATATCTTAGAGGAAATACTCCTTCTGGAGGTAAGTATTATACACAATATATACTATACACCAAAATAAGGTACGTAATTAGACATAGGATAGTGCAAACAATAGGAAATGCCATAGACTGCAATGGGAGAAAATAGTCTAGGGGCAACACAAACCATATACTAAGAAAGTGGATTGCGAATCAAAAATTCCCCCCTAGACAAATGTAGTGTGTAGAGAATCACTGGGAGAGTAAGAATACAGCAAAGGTAAGTAAATTACCCCACCCCAGAGCCCCAGAAAGTAGGAGTAAAGTACTGCAAGTTTACTTAGGACACACTACAAGTTGCAATTAGAGTTATTGCAAGAACCAAGCAAGACTGCAAACAAATGGTGGATTCCAGGACCTGAAGACCTGCAAAGGAAGGAGACCGAGTCCAGAAGGCGAAAGAAGTTCCAGGAAGGACAGGAGCCCCTGCTAACCCAGAAGAGGGTGCAAAAGAAGAGTCCCTGGTTACACGAAGACTGCAGAAATGCACCCAAGGAAGATGTCAGCGGGTTCCTGCATGATGCAATGGATGTCCCACGAAGAGATGTTGGAAGCAGGCGAGTTTTGGCACTGGATTCGTCCAACAAGCATTGGTTCTGGCAAAGTCACGATTTGCATCAAAGGGGTGCTGTCTGGACCCAGGAGGGACCGGGGGCCTCAACTCTGCATGAGGAGGAAGAGGGGGCTCTCAGCACTTCAGAGAGCACTCAGTCGGCCAGACAGCACCCACGGGAGTCCCAGGACGTTGGGACAAAGGAGGTGCAAAATGCAGTTGGTGCAGCACTACAAAGGAGGGTCCGACGCCACAGGAGGTCAGCTCAGCAAGTTGAGCATGGTAGGATAGAGTGCTGGGGACCTGGGCCAGGCTGTGCACGAAGGAATTTTGGAAATAGTGCACAGAGGCCTCAGGAGGTGAAGAAGACGCAGTGCACAGGGGTACAGTCGTACTCGGGGAGGCTTACCTCCTCAAACTTGGTACAGCAGGACCTTAGGACAGTCTGTGTCGAAGGAGTCCACCACCTGTGTTCCAAGGAGCACGCTTGTCGCCAGGAGAGGAGTCCAAGAGAACCAGTTGTCAACTTAGAAGGTGCCTGCATGAGCAGGGAAGTGACTCCGTCACTCCACATGAGATTTCTTCGGGCCTTCTGGTACAGGTTGAAGACAGTGAGTCCCCAGAGAGTGCACACCATGGAAACATTTGCAGTTGCTGGCTGGAGCTGAAGTTGCAGAGGAAAAGTAGCCCTTCTGGACACTTTGTTGCTGTTACAGCGGTTCCTGAAGAGGTCGGCGGTCGATCCACTGTCAGAGGATGAAGTAGTAGTTGCAGAGGATTCCTGCTGGAAACTTGCAAGTAGAATCTGAAGAGAAACCCACAGGAGAGACACTAAATAGCCCTGAGAGGGGGATTGGCTACCTTATCAGGAAGGGTCTCTGACGTCACCTGCTGGCACTGGCCACTCAGAGGCCTCAGGGTGTGTCCCCAAACCTTGGAAAACAAGATGGCTGAAGTCTGGGACACACTGGAGGAGCTCTGGGCACCACCCCTGGGGTGGTGATGGACACAGGAGTGGTCACTCGCCTTTCCTTTGTCCAGTTTCATGTCAGAGCAGGGACTTGGAGTCCCTGAACCGGTGTAGACTGGCTTATGCAAGGAGGGCACCATCTGTGCCCTTCAAAGCATTTCCAGAGGCTGGGCGAGGCTACCCCTCCCCAGCCTGTAAAACCTATTTCCAAAGAGGGAGGGTGTAACACCCTGCTCCCAAAGGAAATTATTTGTTCTGCCTTCCTGGGACTCTGCTGCTCAGACCCCAGGAGGGCATAACCCTGTCTGTGAGGTGGCGGCAGCTGCAGTGCAAGCCTCAGAGAGCTGGTTTGGCAGTACTGGGGGTCCATGTTGGAGGCCCCAGGATGCATGGAATTGGCTCCCCAATACAGATTTGGAATGGGGGACAATTCCATGATCTTAGACAACTTACATTGCCATATTCGGAGTTACCATTGTGAAGCTACATATAGGTATTGACCTATGTGTAGTGCATGCATGTAATGGCATCCCTGCACTCACAAAGTCCCTGGAATTGGCCCTGAATTATGTGGAGGCACCTTTGCTAGTGCAAGGGTCCACTCACACTTAGTAACTTTGCACCTAGCCTTCATTAAATGAAGGTTAGACATATAGGTGACTTATAAGTTACTTATGTGCAGTAAAAATGCCTGTGAAATAATGTGTGCACTATTTCACGCAGGCTGCAGTGGCAGTCCTGTGAAAGGTTTGTCTGAGCTCCTTATGGGTGGCAAAATAAATTCTGCAGCCCAT
The DNA here is from genome assembly GCF_031143425.1 of Pleurodeles waltl. Lineage (NCBI taxonomy): Eukaryota > Metazoa > Chordata > Amphibia > Caudata > Salamandridae > Pleurodeles > Pleurodeles waltl. The sequence goes on along the minus strand of NC_090439.1, from coordinate 928,499,832 downwards.
AAAGGGTCTCCTGGAACCCCAATGTCCTGGGTACCTGGGTACCATATGCTAGGGACTTATAAGGGGGGTCCAGTGTGCCAATTGACATTGGTAAATTAAGTCATGAGCATATAGTGACAAGTTTAAAAGCAGAGAGAGCTTAAGCACTGAGGTTCTGGTTAGCAGAGCCTCAGTGACACAGTTAAGCACCACTGACAACACACACATTAGGCCACAAACTATGAGCATTGGGGTCCTGGCTAGCAGGATCCCAGTGAGACAGGCAAAACACACTGACACATAGGTTTTTATCTATGAGCACTGGGGTACTGGCTAGCAGGATCCCAGTTACACAGTAAAAACACACTTACACACACTCACAAACAGGCCAAAGGTGGGGGTAACCATGCTATAAAGAGGCTACTTTCTCATATTCTCAAATTCACTTTTAAGCTCTTCAGATGACCCCATGCCACAATGTACTGCTTCCATCACTTTTTCAATGCCATGCCCTTGCCATTTTAACTTGTTTATGTTGTCAGTCCTCGAAGTGGCAATGATGATGTTTGTAGTTGGTAATCGCTTCCATGCCCGTCTTAGCTGTATGGCTTGAGGAAAATGGTGGCTTTCTGGGTGTGCAATTATATTGTCGGTAGCAACGAGTGGCAACGATGTGTCATTTATTAGCGTAAAGTCAAGTGTTGATTTCGTAGCTCAGTTTGAGAAGGTCACCGGAGGAGAAAAATCTCCCTTGAGTGCGTCTTCAGGTGACTTAGTCCCAGTTTTCCAAGCCAAATGTTAGATATGGGTTTTAGTGTTTTTTCCTCTGTCTTGGGTGGCTTTTGCTCTAGTCCACATTGAAGTCACCGGACACAATATGAGTGGCCTCCTATACTGCCTCATCAGTATTTTAAGGATGTTGAACAGAGTTTCCAAATTTTCGCTGTTTAACCCTTTGTTCGGGTGAATGTAAATGCTGGTTAGTAGTAGTGAATTCATAGTCCCAGATGGCTCTTCGGGGTCTAACTTAAGTGGCAGCAGCCAGTCGAATCCAAGATCGATTTGTTTGATAGCTTAACTGATTCTGGTTGACCATAGTGTGGTGAGACCACCTTTTAAGTGCCCGAAATTTTGGAGCTTAACTGCTAGGACATGCCGGCTAACATAGCCAGAGATTTGAAATGGGCTCTATGCATTATGTTTCCTGGAGCATGATTATATAAAATGTCTATAAGACTTCAGTGCTGCTTTGTCCGGGACCAACTGCTTCAGACTGTGGCAATTTCAAGTGCATATGTGCATGTGATCCTCAGTGGTAGTTTCCCAAACTGTAGCGTCAGGACCAACTGCTGTGGTTTGGCCTTGATGGGTTGTCGCTCTACCTTGTTCCCGATTGTGGGCCTGCCAATGAATACTGGATGGCTACACCCCTGATCAAGCGAGGTTAGGTTTCTTACTATGGTTACATTTTTACGTCTGCTTTGGGACTTCTCCACTCCAACTGCTCCTTTCAAAACTGATGCCTCCTTCACGGTACCTGGGAGCAAGGGGCTAGAATATTGGCAGAGTTCTTGTTTTAACAATGCAATGCCCCATGAGCAAAATGTGTCTTGATGAGACAGGATTTGACCAGTAATATCTGGAGAAACACAGGATGTAAGAGTTGCCTCTTTGTCCCGGTTATACGGGTGCAGAACAAACTCCACTGACTGCAGCTCGGCTGTGGTGATGTGACAAAGTGGCTGAATTTCGTTAATGAGCCTGATTATCGATCCTCTGTTTAAGATGTCAAAGGTTCGTATTGAATTGTACCGGGGAATGAAAAGGAGTTTATGATTGCTCAGAGCCTTGAAATGCGAAAGAAAGTGTCCTCCCACCGGGCATTTTGATGTCTGAGTTTTCAGATTAGTGTTGTGCTTTGTATGTTGTACCCTGTTGGAGGTCGGCTGCATATTAGCCAGTACAACATGTTGCGGGACATGATGTTGCTCAATTACTGTGGGAGATTGGTTAAATATTCTGTTATCGAGGGCTGCTCGCCCGGTGTTGTCACCACAGCACCCTTGCGCAATATTCTGGCTGGTACTGGAGTCTACTTCTGGAAGGTTGGAATTAATGGTCTCCCCCTGAGCTGCTTTTCTATCCCAGTCACTGTGCAGTGGCCTAGGTGTCCAAGAAGCCTTGAGAGGCTGGTTTCGGTGACATGATGGACTACTGCATGCCCTGCCAGTTTGTATAGGGTTTTCCTGATTGTCCTTTTGCATGATTTCCTGCCGCGGTGGGAGTTTTCTGCAAACCTACCGGACCCCTCATCTTTCCCCGAAGGGTCATTGCCCTGCATACCGGTGAACTTTACAAATGACTTCCAGATGCTGTTTTGTTGAGCTACCTTGACCTTCTTATGGGCTTTCCTTAGCTGTTTCTTATCCCTTTTTAGTAGGAAAGACCTTGATTGCTACTGTTGCTGTTAGGGCTTCTCCTGCAGTCCCTTCCTCAGTGGGACTTGCTGGCAGAGTGTTAGAAGCCCTGATAGGGTTCTAGATTGCCTCTTGCTGGGAGGGGACAGGGCCAGTGGATTTCCGGTTGCTGGTTCCTGATTTCTGATTTCACTGTCGGTTGCGGTCCTTTCTTGGAAATTCTTATGCATGGGCCCGGCCCTCTTACAGAGACCATTCTGAGTTATTGGGGCTTGAGCCCCGCCTTCTGTCAATATTTCATTTAGAAGTTCTGTAGTTTTGGGGGAGTTATCTCCAGTGGAGGCACATTGACATTGCACTTGCTGAGTGTAGGAAAGGGTCTGAGCCCTTCTAATGAGGTCATTCAAGCCTTGAAGCTTCTTGTCAGTGCTCACAATGTGTACTGCCAAGACGCCAAGTAGGTCCACCTGGGTTTCCTGTTTGTCTGCTTGATAGTAGATCGCCGTGGACATGGTATCCATGGTTGGGAGCAGGGCTTGCCAGGAGGCCCCGTCCTCCCAAAAAAACCATCTGGGCCTCTTTGGATGAAACATCCGACGAAGAAGCAGCTGGAGCTTTGGCCTCCATTGACCGACCCAGCACAATACCAGTTGTCAGCTCCTGCTTAACTGGAACACTGGGAGAACTGGAACACCAGGGTCTGGAATGGGCCACTGTCTCCACCAGTGAACTACATCTGATAGTACGCTGATTCAGGGTTGCCATTGGGCTAGCTAGACTCTCCCTGCCTCCTTGCATGGTATGTGAGACAGACAAGGAGGCCCTCATCTCAGTTGAGGGTACTGAGACATAGGAGTCGGAAAGATCGATTAATGGTGGATTGTGCATTGTTGTGCTATAAGTGATACCCTGTCCCAGCAGATTCAATGATGATTGCAATTGTTGTGGTACTAGAGGTTCCTGCAGTGGCACCTATGGAGATGGTAAAGGGGAGTTCTGGCTCCAATTGTTCCAATTACTGAGATTCAGAGAAGAGAAAGAGTCCTGTTTATTACCAGTGTGTACTTCCGCCCTTATTCTATTGTTGGGGGTGCTCATGGCGCTTGGGGTGCTGCAGAGGAGGCTTACCCTGTCGGGGGAGGGCCTCTCTATCGCTGCTACGGCCACCTCCGAGACGTTCAGGTGCTGGGAGTCTGTCTGACTGGTGATGAAAGCTGAGGTAGATTTGTGCACCGGCTTAGATAACAAAAAGTTCGTAATTTTATACCCCTATTTCTTATATTGACCAGCCGGTTTGCTTGAGTTGAGTTTGGACGAGCTGTTGGCAGCTTTCTCAGCCACAATTAGACTGGTGATAGAGTCATTTGGCTGGCCTGTTGGATCCTATTGTCCCGCAAGCCTCGAAGAGCTTTGCCTTAGCCTTTTTGCTGCCTTTCTCTTCCCCCAAGTTAGTGGCATCCTTACTCCTCGGCTCTTAACCTGCTATGGCAGTTGATGGTTGCTGGTTGCTGGTTAATGGGTGACCACGCAGCTGGACTAGGTTAGGCTGGACTAGGGTTGAAGGCTTTGTGGTGGTCTTGTGATGGCACGTGTGCCACGAAGAGATGGAGAGGTGAGTTAAGATGGAGCTTGGCGGACTTCCCTTAAACCGCTAAACCGCACTGGCCTAACGCTGGCCGCTACCGTGTAGAAGGTCACTGCGGCCTAAACCACTTAAGTTGCACTCTCGCTGCACACACACTGCTGGACTTAACTGCACGGCACTCAAATATTAATCCTGGATCCTGGGCCTTTGATTCAGGCCCGGGTGGCCCTGAGCCCCGGAATGACAAAGGGCTGTGGCTGTGACTGTGGCTATGACTATGGCAGCAACAACTGCTAGTGGATGAGTGGCAGAAGGGGCCTGAGCACCACAGGCCCCAACCCCCCCCATACCACTTGCAATCTCAAGGGGGTTGCTCCTCAGAGGACACAGCAACCACCATCTGTGCCCCTAGGAACTGCTGGGAGCCACTCGAGTCCGGAGCCTGGAGCCTAAGCCTAGAACCGGGCCAGGCTGGGCAAGGCAAATGCTGAAGCAATGGGGCGGGGGTCAGTGTAGCCAAGCAGTCCCCACACCTCACCTTGTCTTTTGACCCACCAATGTCCTGGTGACCGCAAGCTGCGATCACTCGCCCTCGGCCGCTGCCTCGCTCCTTGCTCCGTGTACCGTGTGCCGTGAGCCACCCAGCACTAACGTTGTCAGGATACGTACACTAATAGTTTAAATCAATCAATCAGTAATTTGTTAAGCGCGCTACTCATCCAGTAGGGTATCAATGTGCTGGGGGGGGTGCTACTGCTCGAAGAGCCAGGTCTTGAGGTTCTTCCTGAAGGTCAGGAGGTCCTGGGTCAGGCGTAGGTTGACGGGGAGGGAGTTCCAGGTTTTGGCGGCAAGGTGGGAGAAGGATCTGCAGGCGGCTTTGGTACGGTGGGCAAGGGGGATGGTGGCGAGGGCGAGGTTGGCAGAGCGGAGTTGGTGTTTCGGGATGTAGAAGTTGAGACGCTCGTTGAGGTAGGCAGGTCCGGCGTTGTGGAGAGCCTTGTGAGCGTGGATCAAGAGTTTAACCCCTAAGGTGCCTTGGACGAGGAGATCACCTCGTCCTGCACCCTGGAACCGGGGGGAGCGCTAGCGCTCCCCCCATGTGCCCTCCACCCACTCCCCCCTGTCGTGGATGTAAGGGGAATCCCTTCCCCTTCCACCCTCGACCCCTTCATCCCCCCCAGTGACGTCAGCGCGCATCGCGCGCTGATTGTCACAGAGGCCTCCTCCTTCACGCTGGAAGCTCAGCTTCCAGGGCACTCGGAAGAGAAATGCAATTTCTCTGTGGAGGAGGCCGAGAGAGGCTTCAAATGGAAGGAAATGTATTTCCTTCCCTTTGAAATATCTCTCAGCGTTTCAAAAGCCTTATTCGCCCACTAGACACCAGTGATTTTATTTTGATATGGAAACTGGCATAAGGGAGCGACCACTTGGGCAAGGGTCGCTCCCAGGGGGGGCATTTTTTTTGGAATATTATTAGGCCGATCTGCCCCCAGGGGGGGCAGAAACTTCTAGGCACCAGGGATAATTTTTTTTGTTTTTTTGTTGTTTTTGTTTTGTTTTTTCTTAGAGGTGGGGAGTGACCCCTTAGGCAAAGGTCGCTCCCCTAGGGGGCAAATTACATTTAGGCCATTTCTGCCCCCCTTGGGGGCAGGATTGGCCTATTGTTATGAGGCCAATCTGCCCCCAAGGGGGACAGAAACCACTAGACACCAGCAAGTTTTTTTTTTGTTTGAGAATTTCACGCAAGGGGAGTGACCCCTTGGGCAACGGTCACTCCCGGGGTGGCATTTTTTTTTTAAGGCCTTTGGGGCAGATCGGCCTATTATTAGGCCTTTTCTGCCCCCGGGGGGGGGCAGAAACCTCTAGGCACCAGGGATTTTTGTTTTGTTTTTTCTTTTAGAGGTGGGGAGCGACCCCTTAGGCAAGGGTCGCTCCCCTAGGGGGCAAATTACATTTAGGCCATTTCTTATTTTTTTGAGGCCGATCTGCCCCCAAGGGGGACAGAAACCACTAGACACAAAGGGAGTTTTTTTTCTTCATGAATTTCACACAAGGGGAGCGACCCCTTAGGCAAGGGTCGTTCCCCTGGGGGGCAAATTTATTTTAGGCCATTTCTGCCCCCCTGGGGGGCAGATCAGCCTATTTTAATTAGGCCGATCTGCCCCCAAGGGGGGCAGAAACCACTAGGCACTGGGGATTTTTTTGTTGTTGTTGTTTTACAGATGATGAGCGACCTCTTAGGCAAGGGTCGCTCCCCTGGTGGGGCAAATTGTATTTAGGCCATTTCTGACACCTTTGGGGGCAGATCGGCCGATTTTAGGTCAATCTGCCCCCAAGGGTGGTAGAAACCACTAGGCACCGGGTATTTTTTTTGTGCCAATGTCACGCAAGGGGAGCGACCCCGTAGGCAAGGGTCGCTCCTGAGGGGGGGTTGGGGGAGTTTGGGGGCAAATTTATTTTAGGCCATTTCTGCCCCCCCTGGGGGCAGATCGGCCTATTGGTATTAGGCCGATCTGCCCCCAGGGGGGGCAGAAACCTCTAAGCCCCAGGGCAAATTATTTTTGTGTTTTTTTTTTTTTGTTTGTTTGTTTTTTTAGAGATGGGGGCGACCCATTAGGCAAGCATCGCTCCCCTGGGGGGCAAATTGTATTTAGACCATCTCTGCCCCCCTTGGGGGCAAATCGGCCGATTTTAGGGCAATCTGCCCCCAAGGGGGGCAGAAACAACTAGGCACCGGGGATTTTGTTTTGCGCCAATGTCACGCAAGGGGAGCGCCCCCTTAGGCAAGGGTCGCTCTCGGAGGGGCTTCGGGGGGTGGGTGGCAAATTTATTTTATGCCATTTCTGCCCCCCTGGGGCCGGCTGAGCCAGAGGCCAAAATCCACAGGTAGGCACTTTGTAAAAAACACCTCTGTTTTCCTTGAAAAAATGTGATGTGTCCACATTGTGTTTTGGGACATTTCCTTTCGTGGGCACTAGGCCTACCCACACAAGTGAGGTATCATTTTTATCGGGAGACTTGGGGGAACATTGGGTGGAAGGAAATTTGTGGCTCCATCTCCAGAACTTTCTGTCACCGAAATGTGAGGAAAATGTGTTTTTTTAGCCAAATTATGAGGTTTGCAAAGGATTCTGGGTAACAGAACCTGGTCAGAGCCCCACAAGTCACCCCATCTTGTATTCCCCTAGGTCTCTAGTTTTAAAAAATGCACAGGTTTGGTAGGTTTCCCTAGGTGCCGGCTGAGCTAGAGGCCAAAATCTACAGGTAGGCACTTTGCAAAAAACACCTCTGTTTTCTGTCAAAAAATGTGATCTGTCCACGTTGTGTCTTGGGGCATTTCCTGTCGCGGGCGCTAAGCCTACCCACACAAGTGAGGTATCATTTTTATTGGGAGACTTGCGGGAACGCTGGGTGGGAGGAAATTTGTGGCTCCTCTCAGATTCCAGAACTTTCTGTCACCAAAATGTGAGGAAAACGTGTTTTTTTAGCTAAATTTTGAGGTTTGCAAAGGATTCTGGGTAACAGAACCTGGTCAGAGCCCCACAAGTCACCCCATCTTGGAGTCCCCTGGGTCTCTAGTTTTAAAAAATGCACAGGTTTGGTAGGTTTCCCTAGGTGGCAGTTGAGTTAGAGGCCAAAAATACAGGTAGGCACTTTGCAAAAAACACCTCTGTTTTCTGTCAAAAAATGGGATGTGTCCACGTTGTGTTTTGGGTCATTTCCTGTTGCGGGCGCTAGGCCTACCCACACAAGTGAGGTATCATTTTTATCGGGAGACTTGGGGGAACATAGAGTAGCAAAACAAGTGTTATTGCCCCTTGTCTTTCTCTACATTTTTTCCTTCCAAATATAAGAGAGTGTGGAAAAAAGATGTCTATTTGAGAAATGCCCTGTAATTCACATGCTAGTATGGGCACCCCGGAATTCAGAGATGTGCAAATAACCGCTGCTCCTCAACACCTTATCTTGTGCCCATTTAGGAAATACAAAGGTTTTCTTGATAGCTATTTTTCACTCTTTATATTTCAGCAAATAAATTGCTGTATACCCGGTATAGAATGAAAACCCACTGCAGGGTGCAGCTCATTTATTGGCTCTGGGTACCTATGGTTCTTGATGAACCTACAAGCCCTATATATCCCCGCAACCAGAAGAGTCCAGCAGACGTAATGGTATATTGCTTTAAAAAATCTGACATTGCAGGAAAAAGTAACAGAGTAAAACGTAGAGAAAAATTGCTGTTTTTTTCACTTCAATTTCAATATTTTTTTTTCAGTTGTTATTTTGTGTAGGAAACCCTTGTAGGATCTACACAAATTACCCCTTGCTGAATTCAGAATTTTGTCTACGTTTCAGAAATGTTTAGGTTTCTGGGATCCAGCATTGGTTTCACACCCATTTCTGTCACTGACTGGAAGGAGGCTGAAAGCACAAAAAATCGTAAAAATGGGGTATGTCCCAGTAAAATGCCAAAATTGTGTTGAAAAATTGGGTTTGTTGATTCAAGTCTGCCTGTTCCTGAAAGCTGGGAAGGTGGTGATTTTAGCACCACAAACCCTTTGTTGATGCCATTTTCAGGGGAAAAACCACAAGCCTTCTTCTGCAGCCCCTTTTTCTCATTTTTAAAACAAAACATTTTTTTTAACTGGATTTTGGCTAATTTCTTGGCCTCCTTCAGGGGAACCCACAAAGCCTGGGTACCTCTAGAAACCCTAGGATGTTGGAAAAAAAAGACGCAAATTTGGCTTCTCTAGCTTATGTGGACAAAAAGTTATGAGGACCTAAGCGCGAACTGCCCCAAATAGCCAAAAAAATGCCTGGCACAGGAGGGGGGAAAGGCCTGGCAGCGAAGGGGTTAAAGATGATCCTTTTGTTGACGGGGAGCCAGTGGAGGTCTCTGAGGTGGGCTGAGATGTGTTTGTGGTGAGGGAGGTTGAGGATGAGTCGTGCTGAGGTGTTCTGGATACGCTGAAGTTTTCTCTGGAGCTTGGCCGTTGTTCCCGTGTAGAGTGCACTACCATAGTCTAGTCTGCAGCTGACAAGGGCATGGGTGACCGTTTTTCTGGTTTTAATGGGGATCCATCTCAAGGTCTTGCGAAGCATGCAAAGGGTGTTAAAACAAGAGGATGAGATGGCGTTCACTTGCTGGGCCGTAGTGAGCGATGAGTCCGGTATGAAGCTGAGTTTGCGTGCATGGGAGGTGGGTGTTGGGGTGGCTCCCAGAGTGGCTTTGTTGGAGCTGAAGATGATGATCTCAGTCTTCTCCAAGTTCAGTTTGAGGCGGCTTGCCTCAATCCAGTTGGTGATGGCGTGAAGTCCGGTCTGGAAGTTGGTCTTGGCAGTTGCGGGGTCCTTCGTGAGAGAGAGGATCAGCTGAGTGTCATCCGCGTAGGAGACGATGTTGAGGCCATGAGATCGGACGATGTTGGCGAGCGGTTCCATGTAGACATTGAAGAGGGTGGGGCTGAGTGAGGATCCCTGGGGGACTCTTCAGATGGTCTTTGTGTCTTTTGACAGGAACAGTGGGAGGCGGACTCTTTGGGTTCTACCAGAGAGGAAGGATGTGAGCCAATTCAGGGCTCTGTGGTGGATTCCAGCATCGTGGAGGCATGTCCGAAGTGTCGGTGTCGAAGGCTTGCTGAAAGGTCAAGGAGGATGAGGGCAACGGTTTAACCTTTGTCGAGCCTGCTCCTGAAGTCGTCGGTGGCAGTGATAAGGGCGTTCTCAGTGCTGTGGTTCTTGCGGAATTCACACTGGGAGATGTTGAGTAGGTTGTTGTCCTCCAGGAAGCAAGATAGTTGGCTGTTGACTATCTTCTCGATGACCTTCGCAGGGAAGGGGAGTAGGGAGAAGGGCCGGTAGTTTTTTAGGTCTTTGGGGTCGGCTTTGGGCTTTGTGAGCAGGGCATTGACTTCAGCGTGTTTCTAGCTCTCCAGGAAGATGGCGGTCTTGAAGGAGCTGTTGATAATGGTTCGGAGCTGGGGGGGCGATAATTTGGCTGGCTTTATTGAAGATGTGGTGAGGGCAGGGGTGGATGGTGCTCATGGTCTTGGTGGTTTCTTTGTCGTTGGTGTGGGTCCAGGCACTCAGGATGTTGGTGCGGATGAGTGCATTGGGGTGCGCGTTGGCAGTGGTGGTGTGGGTGCCGCGGTGCAAAGCTTTCATGGACGTCTGTGATCTTGCAGTGAAAAAAGGTGGCAAGCGAGTCACAGAGGTCTTGCGAGTGAGGGGGGGTTGGAAGAGCAGGACTTGGGGTTGGTGAGTTCCTTGATGATGCTGAAGAGCTCCTTGTTGTTGTGTACGTTGTTGTCAATTCGTTCTTTGAAGAAAGATCTTTTGGTGGTCCGTCTGAGCTGGTGATGTTTGTTGATGGTGGATTTGAGGGCGGCATGGTTCCTTTCTGTTTGTTTTTGGCACCAGATCGTCTCGGCTTTCCAGCATTCCCGCTTGGAGGCCTGAAGGTCTGCGGTGAACCAGGGAGCTTTCTTGTGGGTGTTGGTGGTTTTTCTGACTGGAGCGAGGGTGTTGGCGCAGTCGTTGAGCCATTGTTTGAGGTTGAGGGTGGAGGTTTTGGGGTCGCTGGTGTTGGGTGGTGGGGCGAGGGTGGAGATCACTTGGTCCTTGGAGATCTTGTTCCACTTGCGGTGAGGGGTCTGATGCTGTTGGTGGTGGGTTTCTGGAAGAAGAAATGGACACAGTGGTGGTCAGTCCAGTGAAGTTCGGTGGTGTGGATGAAGGTGATGTGGCTGCTGGTGGGTGGGCGTTGTAACGAGTCTGTAGACGAGGGTTCCACTTAGGGTGGTTTTGACGTTGACATGAATCTGGAAGTGCAGGTGTTCAGCAGCATCTAGGGCGTCGTGGGTGTCGGATCCTGATGGAGCTCCTGAGGACTATGGCTATTCCTCTTCCTGGGTTGTTGGTGTGGTCTCTTTGGGTGATTTTGTAGCCCTCTGGGATGGCTATGGCGATGTCAGGTTCCGAGGAGGGATTCATCCAGGTTTCGGTGAGGAAGGCGATGTCTGGGGAGGTAAATGTGAGCAGGACCCAGAGTTGGACGGTGTGCTTGTGGACGTAGCGGGTGTTGAGGAGGATGCGGCTGAGGTGGTTGTTGTGGGTGGCGTTGGTGCAGTTCACTCCATACACCCAATAAATGATTCAGTGTGTGTCACTCTAGTATTCATTTACAATGCAAAATTATTAATTACGGATTTTAATTTCACAATTGTGTTGTTTGTGTACTCCGTTTTTGCACATTTTTTTTTAGTTGGTATTTGTAAATCATTCTTGAAGTACCAAGTGATTTGTACTCATGTACTACATAAAATAGCAAAAACAAATCTACATTTCAGTAGGTACTTTTTCCAAAAGCGTTAAGGAAATTGCAGCCTTTTAATTCTATAAAGTAATCAATTATCTGGATTTTGTTAGACAGGCTTTATTATATCTTACTTACTAATAATCAGTAGAATCACAAATGATTCCTTACATCAAAACAACATGTCTGCCAATTGATACCGGCATTCTTCCTTTGTCTATTTTGCCTCCCATTGGCCAAGCAGTGTTTAAAGCTTCTCAACTGGAGACTCTAGTCAGAAAGTGTTTTAAAATGTTTCTTAATTTTCCTCATTGATGTTCTCACTGCTACTAAACAATAGATTATCAAAGACAATAAACCTGGCCTGTTTCAGATGTGTTTGTTTGGTGTAATGGTTGCATGCTGTTATGTGCTATATTTGGATGTACAAACAGGAATCACAGAAGAGGATACCCTTTTCACAGAGACAATAAGATGCTCACAAACACATGCACAGACAACTTACCTACAGATATACATGCAACCAGAAATGGCTCATGTGGGCACATGCAGGACCAGGTGGGTGATGGTTGGGGCATGAAAAAGGGTTATCCATGTAATGGGAATGGTGGCAGGGATTATAAACAGTGCACTCAAATTAGAACCTCAATTAAGAAAACAGACTGTTTACAGATACATAAACATATGATTTTCTACTTGAAAAATATCCTATAGTGATTGCTGAAGGTGATTCCGCACCTTGTCACTTCAAGTGTAAGAACACATTTGAACTCTTGGACTAGTTCAATATAGTATAGGTCCCACCAGCTGGACATCCCAAAATTCAACCGTCCATCAGTTAATGGATCGAGACAGCATTTTGCCACAATATTTTTATTTAATTTGTTTCACACTGTACAATTTGTTTCTCAGAGCATTCATTCTTGTTTGGCCTGTCAGCCTTAGGGTGGTCTTCTCCCAAAAATGTTGCCTTCACCCCTCCTACATTTTCTGAACCTGTTTATGTTGGCCTTAGGACTCTCTGCACTTTATCACTGCTGATCAGTGCTAAAGTACTTGTGCTCACTCACTAAAAAATGGTAAAATTGGCTTACTTCTGATTGACATATTAATTTACTTATACCTCCACAGGAAAGTGGTGTATCATAACCCCAGGGCAGGAAAATTAAACACTACTAGTGGGCCTGAAGCACGTAATGTGCCACCCACTTAAATAGCCCCTTAAAACAGGTCTCAGCACTGCCATTGCAGCATGCTAACAATTTTAAACTGCTAATTCTACTTGGCAATATAGCCCCCTTGCCAAGTCTAAAATTCTCGTTTTACTATATATAAGTCACCTCTATGGTGGGTACTAAACAGCCAATAGAGGGCAAGGCTCATTGTCAAGTGTATTACAAATTCATTTTTTTCTTCTCTGAAGTCTACCTCTCCAGTAGGATGTCATTACATTTAATGAGTGCTAGCTTGTGTTTAGGAGCAAGCAAGAAAATCAAGTTTAGTGTCTGAGTATTTTAAATTTAAAATCCTCTTTAATGGGAAAGCTAGATTTTAAATAACAATTCTTAAAGTGCCACTTTGAGAAACTTGACATTTTCTTGTCCTAAACATTTGGTACCTGCAAGCCTATTCCTGGGTTACATGACTAGGTGTAGTTGGCAGTTGACCCTTGTGTATTCTTCCCAAACAAAATCACAAAGAGAGGGTCTGGGTGTTGGCAGGATGGATCATCTCTTACTTTATAGGGGCAGAACTATCACTGCCATACTTTCACTTCAAAGCCACTGGCTCAGCTCATACATAAAGGATTTCAAACTAGCCTATTGTGCCCCCAGACAGTCTGGGACTAGGGCAGGAAGGCAGAAACTTCCAGACACCTCTGCTGGGGGCAACCCTAGAAGCTTCTCCTACTTCAAAGTTGGCATCAGGCATACATTCTGGACCCTCAAACCCACTCTTCAGATCACTTATGGCCCTGTGGAAGACCTGACCTGACACAGACCTTGCATCATGACCCTCACAGCCACCATCATAACTGACACAGTGCAATGCAACTCATGCAGGACTGCATTGCTCGTCTGGACTGATGCTGCATGATTCATCTCAAAGCAGAATCTTGCATCAAATCATAGATCTGCTGCTGCACTGTGCAATGCCCCACATCAAGGCCATAAGGTACAATTCTCAGCTGACCTCACCTGGTCCATGTATCTGGCCCTGGCTCCATCTCAAATGGCCTGATCTTGTGACATTGTCCTGGTCTGGCGCAACTAGATAACCACAGCTCTCTCTCTGTGCTTTTAGGCACTATACCTACCTGAAATCTTTGAAATTGCATGTATATGGTTCCACTGATTGGATTTCTGACATTTTGTTGTCAAATATGTTTTTGAAATTGACACTATTTTTCTAGGTTGGTGTTGAATTTTTCTTGTTTTGTGTTTCCAGTTCATTGCTGTATGTGTGCTTAATAAATACCTAACACTGAGCCTCTAAGTTAGGCTTGACTGCTTTTGTACCAAGCTAGCAGTGGATTAAGCACAGGGTAACTTAGTGACTTTAGTCATTAACCCTGATGAGGATTGTGACTGTTGCCTGAGAAGATCTCACACCCTCCTCAACTAATGATCCAATTTCTCGCAGTTTCTAACATCCAACCTGCACATATTTCTTCTTCTTCAAATTGGAACTTTTTCAAGAACTGTTTTGTGAAGGTATGAAAAGAGTGTCGTAGTCAACACATGTTCAACAGGGAAGATCGTCTCCACAGAACACTGTGGACTGCTACCCAGGAATTCTTCATGCATCTCACAGCACTACGTCTTGAGACCACTACTCCCTATGGAGCATTAGTTAACATTATGACAGACAGGTATAACGCAGTGTTGTCTTTATAAAACTTTAGCTCAGGTAATTAAGTGTTTTGCACATGCTAGTAATGCAGTGTGTAGCCCACATCAATTTTTCATACTTTTTGGAACATGCTACTGTTGCCATTATGATAGGTGGAGGTATAGATTGATTGATGGCTCTCTGGTTGTATGCAAGCATCAACAGGTGACTGGATGGCATTGGGGGACCACAAATAGTGGACGAGTGGATGGATAGGTATAGGTTTATAACTGGATTAATGCACGTCATTGGAAGTATGAGTGATTGGTCGTGGGCTAATGGATGAATGCCTGTGTTTGGGTGTATATATATGATTTTCAGTGGAGTGAACAATAGCTGCGCTGGGATAGAGGGTTAGATTCATAGGTGTGGGTAAGTGTTTGTTGAGCAGTGGATACATGATTGTTGAGGGAAGGATTTATAGATAAGTTCATTAGTGGGTAAGTTCAAGTAAAAGGACAGATGACTGTGGTTGAAAAGATGAGTGCATAGGTGTAGCCAAAGGGATGAACAGGTGGTTATACTGGAGACATATGTAATTTTCTATTAAAACGATATGTTAATGAACAAATAAGTATTTTAGGAACAAGAATTTCAGTAACAGTAGGTTTGACAAACAAACATGCACAACTTGACTGATATAGCCCCGCCCATATGACATTTCAAGGCTTATTGAGCCAAATGAATGACATGATTTTGCAGTCGCAAAGTGCGAAAATTGCCTTTTGCGGCTGCAAAATGACATTGTTGTATGTACTATCTCTATTTTGTGAGTCGGTACCCTGTTACTGACTCAAAATAGGGCTTGTAACTGGCAATTAGCAAGGGGTGTTCCAAGGGCATCCCTTCCTAATTGCGACTCACAGGCCCATGTATGATTATTTTGAGACCGTGAATGCAGTTGCAAAACAATCAAAGTTACCACCAATTTCAACTCATTCGCAAATGGGAATGGGTACCCAAGGGACACCTTCCCCTTTGTGAAAGGGGGTGCCAACATTTTTTCAGAGCAGGCAGTGGTCCCACGGACCACTGTCTACTCTGAAAGAATGAAACTGAAACGTTTTATTTTGATTTTTGAAATGCATCTTGTTTTCCTTTAAGGACCAACTCAGGCAACCTTGCACCATAGTGCAAGGGTGTCTGTGTTGAAGGAAATGATGTTTATGTGCAGGAAAGTGCTCCTTCCTGCACTTAACCAATCTTCAATGGCAGTTTACTACTTCTATGTGTGCTGCAAAATGCAGCACACATAGAAGTAGCACATCTTCATTATTGAATGGTTGTTTATGTGCAGGAAGGAACACCTTCTTGCACATAAAAATCATCATTATATGAACATACCGGTGATATGCAATGCCTCCTACATCATTACTGATCTCTTGGCCAGATACCCAGGGGGCACACATGACTCGTACATCTTTCGCCACAGCAGGATTCACACAAGACTGCTAGCTGGGGAGTTTGGTGAAGGATATCTACTAGGTAATTTGATAGTTTACAATGTTGCATTGATGTAAGTGTGACGTCAGATATCACAAGTACTCATTTTAATCTGCATTCAGGAGACAGTGCCTACACTGTGTGCACCTATATGCCTACGCCCTACCTGAGCCCTGCAACTCCAGCAGAGAGGAGGTACAATGCTGCACACAGGGCAACCCGCAATGTGGTGGAGCGCACTTTCGGGCTGCTGAAGAGCTGCTTCAGGTGCCTCCATAAGAGTGGAGGGGCACTACAGTACAACCCAGAGATGACATGCAAAAGTGTGGCCACATGTGCTATCTTGCACAACATAGCAACCACCAGGGGCATACCAATGGAAATCACAGAGCCGGACTCAGATGAGGATGATGATCCCTTACCACCCCTTCAACCAGCAGACAGGAGCAGTGAAGCAGAGGACAGGCAAAGACGTGCTGCCATCATGCGCAACCATATTACCTTGAATTTAGGTAACATATGTGTCAATAGGACATAGCTGTGCACTATAGGCAGAGATGAACGATTAACTGTGTCACACTATTAGCATCATAGTATAACTGTATTGCTACATGTTAAGGTAGTCCCCTGTGGCCCTCAACATCACTTCTCACGTCCACGCACTCCACTTGAGTGCTCAGTGCCCTCGCTGGCACCTCTTGTAGCGGGTTCACAGGCAGTACTGTGTCTGGCACTGCGACACCTAGGATCCATCACAGGGGCTGTAAGACTGCTGAGACTAGAGGGCTCCTCACTATCCCCAACACCCAGTTCACTGGTTGTAGCACTGCGTGCTGTCTGCATTGCATCCAGAACGTTGGTTATTTGCACCAATCCCTGTGCAACGTCCCGACTGCAATGTGCCATCTCCACCTGTATGGCCACAGCACGCGGTGATATCAAGGCAGTTGAACTGTCAATTGACAGATCTGCAGAACCCATTAAACCTTCCCATTAATTGGTGATGGTGCCTGCGGTGGCTGACACGCGCCTGCGTTGGCTGACACGCTCCTGCTTAATCTCAGTGCAGAGTACCCTAACGGTGTTTGCCAACTCCTTTGTGTTTTCTGCTGCTTGTTGCTGTCCCTCATTCAGAGACTCCACTGTTGTGCAGTACTCCCATATAGTCATTTTGCAACTCCAGCTGCTTGTGCAGTACTTCCATATTGTCATTGTGAGACTACAACTGCTTGTGCAGTACTCCCATATTGTCATTGTGAGGCTCAAACTGCCTGTGCATTGCCCCCATGTTATGATCAATTGACACCATCTGCCTGTACATTAACCTCATGTGTTTGCATTGCAGGCGCTGCACTTTCAGCATCGAAGCTTCAAGGCTGCCAAAGATTGATGGGGCCTCTCCTTCATCTGTGCACTGTCTGCCTGCTTCGTGACGCCTCCTGGGGGGAGTTGACTGATGCTGGGGCAGGGACCGCTGTCTTCCTGTGATATAGCTTCTGGGGGTGGTGTAGGGACTTCGGGCCAGATGTAGCAAACGATTGCGACTCGCAAACGGGCCGAATCGCAATTTGCGACAGTGCAAAATCGGAAATGGGATGCAAAAAGCCCATTTCCGACTCGCAAAAAGCGATGGGACCCGTTTGCGAGTCGCATCCGGTGCGACCCCATTTTGCGACCCGCAAATTGCAAGTCGCAATTTGCGAGTCGCAACCCATATGCAATTGCAACTCGCAAATTGCGACTAGTCGCAAAAAGGCCAGTTTGCATGTCCCATTTACCACTAACTCAGAGCAGGTGGTAACCATTACCAAAGTATAAAAGGGGACCCAGAAGGCATTTGGGTTACTCAAGATGGCTGATATATACCTGATAGCAGTGAGGAGGAGAGTCTACGCAGCCCAGCAGAGGAGGAGGAGGGGCCACAGACAGGAGAAGATATATAGAAACTGAAGAGGAGATCTATGACAAATACCGCCTTAGCAGCGCAGCCATTCTAGAATTAATAGATTTACTGAAACCACAGCTAGAACACAAGACTCTGCGTGGCTGCGCCATCCCTACGCATGTGCAAGTACTATGCGCACTGCACCTCTTGGCCTCAGGGAGCTATCAGGGGGTCATTGCCGTGGCAGGTGGGGTATCCCAAAGTGCAGTGTCAAGGTTCCTCAGGGCATTCCTAGAAGCCTTAGTCACGCACATGTCTCACTTCATATACTTACCAAGGAATGAGGCAGAAATTAACAGCACCAAGCTGGACTTTTACCGCATTGCCCACTTTCCTCATGTCATAGGGTGTGTAGATGGGACACACATTCAAATATGCCCCCCTGCTAATCTGGAACACATTTTCCGCAACAGGAAGTGTACCCACTCACTCAACATACAGGTTGTTTGTGATGCCCATTATGTCATCACGGACATCGTAGCTAAGTTTCCTGGCAGTACCCATGACTCATAAATTTTTAGGCATAGTGGGATACATCAACGCCTGGAACGTGGGGAATTTGGAGACGGTTACCTCCTAGGTAGAGCCACAGACACTTGCAGACATACACACAGGTCACTGTGCACGACAATCTGGACTTTCTAACCGTGTACTTTTGTGCCCAACAGGTGACAGTGCATATGCTCTCAGGCCTTGGATCATGACTCCGTTTTTAACACCCAGAACTGAATCAGAGAGGCAATACAACAGTGCGCATAAGAGGACCAGGAACCTGATCGAGCGCACCTTCGGACTGCTGAAGGCAAGATTCAGATGCCTCCACCGCAGTGGAGGCGCCCTCCAATACACCCCCATTACCGCTTTCAAAATTGTGGTCGTATGCGCCATCCTCCACAACATAGCCACCCGACGTGGGCTACCTCTCACCCCTGCAGACCCAGATCCTGATGATGAAGAGCAAGAACAACCACATCGCCATCATGGGGATAGGAGTCTAGCTAATCAAGGCAGACTGAGACGGGACCACATTGCAACGCAATATTTTGGACGGTACGTGTCAACTCCCACCATACTCACCTATTAACCATTTGTTAAGTGGAACAAAATAACTGTTTTATTAATGTCATGAAGAAACTATATACAAGTTGAAATTGTCCATGGGCAGGAAAATGCCAACCAGTCATGTGGCACATTAACGCCATGTGCCACATTAATCTGTCCTGGCTGTTATCTATGATCTCCTGCCCCTCCTGCCAGCCTGGCTGGTCCCTGCTGCGTCCATGGTGCTGTGCCTACCACTCCTCAGCACCCTACTGTCAGTGGCAGAGACACTGCTCACTGTTGAGCCCTCCTCCCAGGTGTATTTGTTAACTTCCTGGCTGTGATGTCATCATCATGTGCCAGGAAGTGTTTCCAGAGTGTTCTGGTATGCTTTCTGGAGTGTTCTGCTGCATCTGCAAGCAATTTTGAAGGTAATCGCAATTTGCGACACCCACTCGCTAATTGCGAGTTCGTTTTTTGCACACTCGCAAACAGCGACCTCGCAAACTGTGGACTCGCACACAGCGTTGCGAGTCCGGCTGCGAGTCGCAAAATCGGATCGCTTTTTTTTCTGACATTCCAATTTGCGACTCGCATTTTGCGAGTCGCATCAACTCGCAAAATGCGAGTCGCAATTTTTATTTTTGCTACATCTGGCCCTTCATCCTGTATTTCATCATAGTCCAGGTTATACTCTGGGAAAGGTAACACCCTTGCCCTGCATCTAGTTGGTGCAATACTGAAAGACTCACTGGTGTTTGAGTCGGACTGTGCCTGTGTTTCGACATCCCCCACATTTTCACATTCTGCTGCAGCATGGCCTGAGACATCTGCAACGACAATGGGCAACATGTCATTTATGAATGTATCACAAAATGTTGCACAATAGTAATAAATGTACACTGACATCGTATCACTGTGAGTAGTGTGTGTTGTTCCGCTGTGTGGCTGTACACTTACTTGCTATCCATGTGGTATTTGTAGGTTATGGTTGTGGACTACCACTCCCATAAGGCATTGTTGTGTTGTATGTAAGATGTGACATGGACTACTTATCACAATGCATCACACTAATAGCTATTTTCTAAGGGCATTTGTACATGCTCATATGGGGATACACATCATTACTGGCCTTACGTTTTCTGGTGCTGGGTGTGCCTGAGGTGTCATTGTCAGTGACCCCATTGACAGCTTCAGGAAGCAGTGTGGACTCCACCGTGTCCTCCAGTGGTGTAGAAGGTGTCTGGGTGGGTGGTCCTCCTCCGGTGCTCCTTGCCTCCATCAGCCTACTGGCTACCCTTTCTTTGGCACAGTAACACAATTCGTACCATCTCTTGTGTATCTCCTCCACTGAGCACTGTGCAACACCTACTGTGCATATCTTTGTTTGGATTTCCAGCCACAGCTTCCTTTTCTCACTCTCTGGCACCTGTAGTGAGTTCTTTCCAAACAGTTTGTCATGGTTCATGACAACCTCTTCAGTGAGCACCTCCAGTTCCTGCTCACTGAATATCAGCTTGCGCTTCCTGTCTCCCTTGTCCTTCTCCTTCCCATCATTGGCCATCTTGCAGTTTGGGTCTGGCAGGTTCAGAAAGCTGGCTCCCTGGTGCTGGGCTGTGTCTCTCTGCCTGCTTCTGTGGGTGTGGCTCCTGGAAACAGCATGGGCTGACTCACTTCCTGGTTGTGAAGTCATCAGGCTGTTCCGTTTTGGCATTTTCGCCATTTGCGATTTTCAGATACTGGATTGCTATTTATTTTGCGATTTGGCATTTGAACCTCGAAAACTGCATTTGCAATTTTTAAGAAATTGCTAATACCGACTCGCAATTTTGATACATACCATATTGCGACTCAGAAACAGCGATTTCTTAAAATTGCTATTTGGTAATTGCAAACTGGACTCTTGATACATCTGGCCCTAAGTTACCACTTCATCCCCTAGAATTAAAGAAAGTATCCCACTTTGACCTTGCAGTTCATCATTAATGATTGTAAATGGTATGTTTTAATTATGATGAATGATGCTCGGCAATCTCCAGTTCCATGCTGTTGTAAAAGCCAAGCTGTCAGCATCCCATAAAAATACAGTATGGTTCTCCTCTTATGCCAAGCACTAAAGTTGCAGCCCATGCCTTACAGCCATTATACCCAGGGCCACTGGAATTATGTGATTGTGTGGTGATTTTCACATAATTACAGATTTACCGCATTTGTCTCATTAGCCACCATCAGCACCATAATCTGCTGATTTTAACAACAAACTTTTTTGTGCATAGGTCAAATGGTTCAAAAGTTACTAAAAAGTTGTAACACATGTTGACACACAGTAGAAGATCCTTTGCAAACCAGGACTGGTCCTCTTTTTTTGCTCATTGCTATATTTTGGTGTTAAACTGGTATTAATGAGGTGCAACCACAGATTGACCATTTTGCTAAAGAAAAACAGGCACACAAATCGCATTAGTTCAGAAAGGTGTTATTATCTAACAAAGTTTTGCCAAATTATGTCTTCTTTGGGAAAACAATGTACTGTTGTGCATTTGTGGTAAATATTTTTCGAGACTTATTGTTTGAGATGTGTGTTAAGCCTCTAACACTGAACCACAGTAACCCACTAACATTTGGGGGGTCATTCTGACCCTGGCGGCCGGTGGCCGCCAGGGCCACCGACCACGGGAGCACCGCCAACAGGCTGGCGGTGCTCCCACGAGCATTCTGACCGCGGCGGTTCAGCCGCGGTCAGAAGCGGCAAGTCGGCGGGCTCCCGCCGACTTACCGCTGCTCGGGGGAATCCTTCATGGCGGCGGAGCGCGCTCCGCCGCCATGAGGATTCTGACCCCCCCTACCGCCATCCTGTTCATGGCGGGAAAGCCGCCATGAACAGGATGGCGGTAGAGGGGGTCGCGGGGCCCCTGGGGGCCCCTGCCGTGCCCATGCCAATGGCATGGGCACGGCAGGGGCCCGCGTAAGAGGGCCCCGCAAAGTATTTCAGTGTCTGCCTTGCAGACACTGAAATACGCGACGGGTGCCACTGCACCCGTCGCACCTTCCCACTCCGCCGGCTCGATTACGAGCCGGCATCCTCGTGGGAAGGGAGTTTTTCCCTGGGCTGGCGGGCGGTCTTTTGGAGACCGCCCGCCAGCCCAGGGAAAAACTCATAATACCCTCCGCGGTCTTCTGACCGCGGAGCGGTATAATGGGGGCGGAATTCTGGCGGGCGGCCTCCGCCGCCCGCCAGAATCAGAATCACCCCCTTGGTTAGCTAAACACTGTTTAGTATTATTTTCCCACTGTAAAAATGATTTGCTGTGGGAATTGGGGGCGTTTATGGTTGTTGATGAGGAGTAACAGGCTTTATAAATTTTTGTCAGGAGGGGGTCCGTACGCCTAAAATATTTTGACAGGGGGAGGTCTCACATTGAACAGTTTGAACACCTCTGCTGTAGGGACACGCAAGAAATGTGCGGCATGGGGACCAATGGGCCTCTTTCTTGTAAATATGCCCCTCTATTGATAGGGAGCCACCCGTCTCCCAAGTGTGCAGGGATCACGCAGCATGCACCCCAGAGGCTGGACGCAGCTGAGGAGTTAAATAAAAGGAACTGTCGACCACTTAAGGCCACTCAGTAACGCAAACAAACAGATAGTGTTGTTTATTGCAGCTGAGAGAAGTAGCCGTCCTTCGCCAAAATAGATTGGTGCAAAGGATTGTGCCAAGGTCCTTCACATACCTACTACAGCCTACTGACCTTCTGGTGCCTCCATTCAGGGGACTGTGCTGCCAATCAGAGCGGTGCAAACAGCGGCCAGTCATTACACAGCACTACACCTAGTGCTTTAAATGGGAAAAAATAAGTGCAGGTACTCACCAAATTGAGTGACCAAAGGGTTGAGTTTGGGGCGGAGTGAGGGGCAGGGCTAAGAGAAGCATTTATTAACATTCTGCACGATGATACACAAACATTTCTGCTAGCTATATCAATAATATTAATAATAGTTGTGTAAGTCAAATATATGTTTTTACATTTCAAATGTGTGCAGATTGCTTCTGCGCCTTTGGCACAAGAACAACATTATAATTTTCACTTGTTCTCAATAAAGCATAGCGTGTGCAGTCTGCGAAAGAAACCTAGACAAGAACATACCATGATCCAGGTAGTTATTACAGATTCCACCTCTACTTATGATCTATATTTTCCTGTTTATCCAGCTATGTCAGCTCCTTTGAAGAACCTTCTGTGATTTCCTTGAATACAATAATAATATTTATTCACCTAACTTGGGACTATTCAGTTTAAAAGGTAAAAAATTATGAAGTACATTGATTTAAACTATTTGAAGAACAAAAACAAAGGTTGTGGAACTCCATGTGGCGACCAGGAAAATAAACATTGATGACTTATTTATTTACCCTAAGTTGTTGCGAGCCACCTGACTTCATGAGAAAGTTGAATTCATGGTTCCTCCTGTGTGTTGATATCTGTACTTAAAGGGCCCAAGACCATTGCTTAAATATTTCTCATGGATATACATAATTATTGTTTCACTTTTCATTCATTTCAGCATTTAACTTTATAAGAGGGAAATTCGTTTTTCAATGAATTTTGGAGACAAGCTACTTCGTCACTTAAGTGGAAACCCTTTACAGTGATGCATTTGTAACTCACTTTCAATCAAAAACTGCAATGTTCCCCATCTCCTTTCCCCTCATTCATCCTTCTGCTCTCTCATTTTCGTCAGTCTCTTTCCTCCTCCTTTCTTCAACTATCTCTGTGACTCCTTGTCTGAATCCTTCTGTCTTCTACTTAATATTGCTCTTGTCTTCAACCCTCATTCTATTCTTTCTTCTAATTTCTTTCTCATCTTTCTGTCTTCTTCTCGTTTTGTAGTACCTAACTTTCACTCTTTCTTCTACTCTTCTTCTCATTCCTATTCCCCTTTCTAACCCTACTTCCAGTTTGTCTCTCTTCTTCTTTCTATCTTCATTACCTTTTGAATGGTCTAAGGGCTAGATGTAGCAAAGGGTTTTTCCCACTCTGTGTCAATGGGAAAATGTATTCGTACATATGGACCTAAAGGTGCACATTCAAACTAAAGTATACACTGCCAGACCGCCAGTCAATCATTGTTACCCTTGCAGACTGACATTCATACAGATCATATACCAGAAAGAACTATCTGCCAGAGCTTCAGTGTCAGACAGAATTAGCCTTGTCACATCAGTCAAACACCTGTTGCTTGTATTTCAAGGCACTGGTTTGCAACCCTATTTGTATTCCCATGCTGGAATTATGTGATCCTGTAATGTTTACTGTATTATAATGGAACTGTTGAATTTGCCATATAAACCATCATCTGTTGCATAATCTGCAGATTTTAACAAAATAATTTTGTTTACAGTTTAAACACATCAACAGTTGGTAAAAATTTGGCAACATGTTTAAGCGCAATGGAAAGCCCTTAGCAAAGGTTGGGTGGTCATCTTCAAGATTTCTATTGCTGTATCTGGGTATTTAAATGGATACTAATAAGGTGAAATCTTTTCCCACACAGTATTACTGTTGTGAGGACTCCTAGGACCCAGGCTGGGCAACCCTGTTTTAGCTTAATTTTAAAGTTAATGTTTTATTCACATTATTATTCTTTTTAGTAAGGCTGCTCTTTAGCGATGGGTTTTATATATTTGTTAGACCTGGCATCCTTGGTTTGGTCTCCTCTAACTTTTGCCTCTACTTCTCAGGTTGCTGCTGTGTGCTGGACTCTGTTTTTGCTGTTTTTGTTACTCTGGGCACTTTACCACTGCTGACCAGTGCTAATGTGCAAGTGCTCCCTATGTGTAAATTATATGTGTAATTGGCTTTTCCATGATTGACATATTCGATTTATTAGCAAGTCCCTAGTAAAGTGCTCTAGAAGTGCCTAGGGCCTGTAAATCAAATGCTACTAGTGGGCCTGCAGCACTGGTTGTGCCACCCACATGAGTAGCAATGTAAACATGGCTCAGACCTGCCACTTCAGTGTCTGTATGTGCAGTTTTAAACTGCCAATTCGACCTGGCAAGTATACCCACTTGCCAGGCCCAAACCTTCCCTTTTTATACATGTAAGGCACCCCTAAGGTAGGCCCTAGGTAGCCCCAGGGACAGAGTGCAATGTATGTTAAAGGTGGGACATGTACCGATGTGTTCTAGATGTCCTAACAGTGCCAAATTCGGTTTTCGCGGTTGCAAGGCCGATCTCTCTCATAGGTTAACATGGGGGCTGCCTTTAAATATCCTTAAAGTGCAGATAGAGATGTGGAGTTTGGGGTCCCTGAACTCACAATTTAAAAATACATCTTTTGGTAAAGTTGGTTTGTAAATCGTCTGTTAGAAAATGCCACTTTTAGAAAGTGGGTATTTTCTTGCTTAAACCATTCTGTGACTCTGCCTGCTTGTGCATTCCCTGTCTGGGTTAAACTGACAGTTGGGCTGTTTGAAAGTCCCTACTATACAGTGACACAAAGGGAGGTGGGGTTTAGCCTGCATATCCTAATGAGCCATCTGAGCTAGAGTGAAGGTAGGAGTGGTCACTTACAGCTGAATGGGCTGTGCCTACCCTCATACAATGCCGTCTCCAACCCCCTGGTATGTGTCTGGGGTCAGGCCTGGGTAAGACAGGATCTAGTGAACAACAGAGACTTTCCTTTAAAGTTTGCCTACTTCAAAGGCAGAAAGGGGTATAAGTAGTGGACCCAAAACCCCAGATGTTTAGATGACTTCTAGAATCAAGAGGAACCTCTGCCAAGGAGAAAAGCTGAAGAGCTGGAGGAAAAGTACTGCCCCCTTGCCTGAGACTGTGCTCTGCTGGTTTGGCAGCAGTTGCTGTTTCTGCCTGAAAGAGGACAAAGACTGGACTTTGTGGTATATTTCTGCTTGTGAAGAATCTCCACGGGCTTGAATTGAGCTTGCCTCCTGTTTTGATGTCTCAGGGCCATCAAAGACATCCTCTGCCAGCACCTGGACTCTCTACTGAGACTCCTACCCTGCCAAGTGGTGCCCTATCCAGCCCCTGGACCCTTGAGGGTGAAGTTGGAAGAACAAGGACTGAAATCTACGCTGAGAACATCATGCGTGGAATATTTCAACAAACCACCTGCAACACGGCTGATAAACATTGCGCGACCCGCTTCACGGCTAAAATTGGTGCTCCACCTGTCGCGTAGGCTCTCATTATCCTAATGAGACTACTGGATTTTGATCAGCAAGATCGTTCACAGTGTGGGGGACTAAGTCTGACCCACAGTGAAGGACCCTTGTCACTATAAATCTGGGTTTTGCTCCGGCTAACTAGCAGTGCCTCATCTCTCCCAAAGAGAAGAGACAATTGGGCAGTCGAGCGCATGACATCTTAGCACTTCCCATGGAAGTCGTTGTCACTCAGGTCACAACCGGTTCTCTCGTACACAGTACAGTCTCACATAGAAATTACAAAGGCAGTTTAAGTTTTAAAGATTGGTTTAATAAACCGACTGCATTTTAGTTACAAAGCGTGAGCTGCAATAACCAGAACTGCACAACACAGTAGGATTGAAATAGCAATGATGAGAGTGAAGCACAAGAATAAGGCTATCACAGTGCATCTAGATTATATTCTCTCTAAGTTATATTCTGAGCACAGCATGTGAAGCTCTAAGCCTGCCGTTCAGGTTCCCCCGGGAGGACATCAACCCTCATACCTGAGCAAAGGCCTGTAATCTGCATCAGCATCTGCAACGGGGTAGTCAGCATCTAGTTGTAGGTTCCTGGTCAGAATCTCCCTCTGAGGTGTACTAGAACTAAGAAGTGTTTTTATAACTAACACGCAGATGTTCTAAGAAAATGTCCCTATGTAAGGATGTGTATTTTCTACGAAAATACTGGAGACTAAACTTCTTCCACGTTTACCGACAATGTACCAGACTGTAGCCTTGACTGAAGCACAGGGCGATCAAGAATGCATTGTTTGAGAACACAGTGCTGAACTAAGTGTGATAGAAGGAAATTAAAACAAGACCGTAAAACTGGTTATTATAAAATAACAGTGTGAGGCTGAATAAAATGTATCTAGGGCAAAGTGCACAGCAGCCTAGTATGTTAAACTAACGTGCATGAAGCTATATTAAAAATGGCTACACTACACACCTGTATCGCGGCTGCTGATAATGACGCAAACCCAACGCAGTGTGGTTTTCCAACACTGTGCGGCCAGATTTCTCATGCATCATCGCTGGCCGTCAAAAATCTATGAGGCATGTGAGAATCTGAGGTGCCTGTCTGGAAATCAACGCATCGCTCTCTTGTGGGGGAGAAAAATTAGGTATCGCCGACCCGATCAGAGAAGAAATGACTCACGGCCTCATTTGCAATTAAGGAATCAATGCTTTGCTGATGTTTCTGATGCATGCTCGCCTATGCAGCTTTATTTTTGACACAAACCAGGTACTTTGTGTAAAATCAATGTTTCTGTTGTTTTCTATGGAGTAAGACACCTATTCCCTACCCGACCAGAGAAGAAACGACGCACGGTATCACTTGCGAGTAAGGAATTGATGCATCACTGACTTTTATAATGCACGCTCATCAGTGAGGCTTTATTTTTTACGCAAACCAGGTACTTTGTGTAACAACAATGTTTCCATTGCTTTCTATAGAGTAAGATTCTATTAGTTTGAAAATTCATATCTTGACTTGTGTATGTTGTCATTTTGGTCTTGTTTGATTTAGATAAATATTGGCTAGTTTTCTAAACTGGTGTGGTTTCTCTTTCGTAGTGTTTTCACTGTATTACTGTGGCCCTCATTCCGACCCTGGCGGTTTCAAACCGCCAGGGTGGAGGGCAGAGGAAGCACCGCCAACAGGCTGGCGGTGCTTCCCGGGCCATTCTGACCGCGGCGGTAAAGCCGCGGTCAGAAAAGGGGAACCAGCGGTTTTCCGCCGGTTTTCCCCTGGCCCAGGGAATCCTCCATGGGATTCCGACCCCCTTCCCGCCAGCCTGTTCCTGGCGGTGTAGGCTGGCGGGAACGGGTGTCGTGGGGCTCCTGGGGGCCCCTGCACTGCCCATGCCACTGGCATGGGCAGTGCAGGGACCCACAAAGATTTTCACTGTCTGCTTAGCAGACAGTGAAAATCGCGACGGGTGCCACTGCACCCGTCACACCCCTGCAAATCCGCCGGCTCCATTCGGAGCCGGCTTCCTCTTTGCAGGGGCTTTCCCGCTGGGCCGGTGGGCGATCTTTTGGAGATCGCCCGCCGGCCCAGCGGGAAAGTTGAAATGACCCCCGCGGTCATTTGACCGCGGTGCGGTCTTTGGGCGGTTTCCGCCCGGCGGGCGGCGCCCACCGCCCGCCGGGGTCGGAATGACCCCCTGTGTGTGTTAGTACAATTACCTAAAACATTGCCTTTAAGATAAGCCTGACTGCTTGTGCCAAGCTAAAAAAGGGGGTGAGCAGGGGTTATGGAAGTGTGTATCTCCCTTGCCCTGACTAGAGTGATGGTCCCTGTTTGGACAGTGTGCAGACTGACTGCCGACCAAAGACCCCATTTCTAACAATATTTTTATCATCTTACTTTTGTTCTAAGAAAGTGAGAAACATGATGCTCGTTTAGCCTTTGCATGACATGTAATTAGTTTTTTCTGTCGAAGGCTATGGACCATGATAAACTAGCTTGTTTTGCCCGTAGAGGAGACAGCTTCTATCACCCAGATACAGCATTTCATCAGAACTGTACTTCCAATGTTGTTTAATATATATACTATGTACTGATCTAAGTGGGACAGAGATCATTCCAGTCATGACTATCCTGGGACGCATGCTTTGTGACATGCAGCTTGGCTGGTGCTGATCTTTTAGCCTCCAGAGAGGATTGCCATCTACACCACAGGCTGATTCCTGACAGTCTTTCCAGGTATGGGGCTGGGGCTAATCCCTTAGCTCGGGCCAGGCAGAGGGTTACAACTGCTATGCTCTCAGAGTAAACATAGGAGTGGGTAGAAGCCTCTAGTAGATCTTTATACATCATGGTTGAATTGTTTATCTTCTTTATCATGTTCGCTATGCCAATTACCGTGCTTTGTTTCATCTGCATAATTATCATAGCTAACTCGTTATATGTGTTAGAACTAGTATCTTTTGACATGATTCCCCCAGACTTTTTGGTTTCTGACCTCCTGTTTTGACTATGTGCTGAACTTTAGCTTTAGGACTCTGTGTACTTTTTCACTGCTGACCAGTGCTAAAGTGCATGTGCTCTGTGTATAAAACGTGGTAACATTGGCTTCTTCACGAATTGCATCTTTAATTTACTGGTAAGTACCTAGTAAAGTGTGGTCTGTATGTCCAGGGCATGTATTTCAAATGGTACTAGTGGGCTCACACCACTGATTGTGCCACCCAGCCTCGTGCGCAGTTTAAACTGCCATTTCAACCCAGAGAGCATACCCACTTACCAGATCTAGACCTTCCTTTTTTTATTACATGTTAGTCACCCCTAAGGGAGGCATTGGTTAGCTCCAAGGGCAGGGTGCAGTGTGTTTAAAAAGTTGGACATATACTTGTAAGTTTAACATGTCCAGGTAGTGAGAAACTCTTAAATTTGTTTTTCACTATTACAAGGACTATCTCTCGCATAGGCTAACACTCAGGTTATTTTGAAACATCTTCTAAGTGTAATTTCCAATTGGGAAAAAATATAGAAATGTAGATTGGTGTCTCTAGACTTGCAATTTAAAAATACAAATTTTGGTAAAAGTGGTTTTTAAATTGCGGGTCTGAAAATGCCACTTTTAGAACGTTGCCATTGTCTTACTTTAACCATTCTGTGCCTTAGCCTGTCTCCAAATACACGTCTAGGTTTAGGTGACAGCTACATTTGTGCATTTTCTCTAGACAGTCACAAACAGGAAGGTATGGGTTTAACAGGAGATATATCTGCATTCATCTGCACACTGGTAGTTGTCCTGGGCAGGGAGAGGGGAGGCAGTTTACACTTACATCTGAATAGGTTGTGTCATGCTCTCGCACAAAGGGCCGATTTGCCCCTGCTCTTCATCTGAAGCCAGGGCTGGGTTGAAAGGGATCCTAGTCCACTTCACTGAATTCTTTAGAAGTTACCCTTACATCAAAGGCTATTTTGGTAATAAGTACTGACCCTCTGGCACCATACACTCAGAACAGTTGTGGACTGAGAACATTCTATCAGAAAGAAGGACAACGGTGCTATCAGCAAGGACTGTCACTTTGCTGTTTGTTATGCTGTCTGCTACTTCCTGCATAGGAGTGAGAGGACTGGATATAACTTTCTACATCCTGCAATCTAAAGTTTTTCCAAGGGCCTGAGCTTGCCTCCTGTTTCTGAAGTCTCAGGGATATCAAAGAATTCACCTGCATCTTGCTACCAGAATAGAGGGGCTCCACCTGCATCTTCACCTACATCATGCTACCCGAATAGAGGGGCCCTTCTGCTATGAGTCCAGCTCTGCCAAACGGTGCCAAATCCAGTCCTGAGCCGTAGGAGTTCAGTATGATGCTGCTAGACAAGAAATGATGCAACAACACCTGCACGCCACTTAGAACTGATGCATCTTGCTGCAAAAACGCTGCTTTGCCGCTGCCTACACCGAAGCCGTAGACACCACTGGCTTACTGCACATTGCAATGACCCCAATTTACCATGCAGCTCCTGCTTGGCCGACACAGCATCAACACATTACTCATCACTCATCACTTCTAGATATTGACGCATTAACGAAATTGCCTGATCAGGAAATTATGCATCGCCTGCAAGCGTGACACATTCCCTCCTCTGGATCAACACATCATCACTGAACATCGACACAAAAAGGTACTGTCAGCTGGTCTGCATGACTCTTGTACCTGTCCTATGCTTCATGTTGGTCTGACTCCACTTGTGAAATTGCCCCGGTCCAGTGCGACCAGATAATTCTGTTTGGAGCTACTATTGTCTAAACACTGCATTTTGATCTAAGCTTTACAAATTCTTAACTTGACTTGTGTATGTTGGAATTTTGTTGTCTTGACCTTGTTTGACTCAGATAAATATTGGCTATTTTTCTAAACTGGTGTGGAGTCTTTTTGTGGTGTTTTCACTATGTTACTGTGTGTGTACAAAAATACTTTACACATTGCTTCTTTAGTTTAGCTTGAGGGATCTCTGTCAAGTTACCAGAGGGTGAGCTCAGATAAACCTTTAGACCCAGATGTAAAAGGGCCTATCGCCATTCCAATGCCACATTAGTGTCATTTTTTTGCGCTAATATGGCGCTGGAAGGCAAAAAAGGCTGCTCCATATTTACAAAGTGGTGCGTGGCTCACTTTCTCTTCTCTCAACTGTTTCTCTCTCCTTTCACTTTCTCTCCCTCTCTTATGAGCACTGAGGGAAACTAAATGCGGCATAATTGTTTGCCCTTGTAAATTTGGGTCTACACAGAACTGCTTTTTCACACTGCCTTATTCCTCCCAAACTCTACTGTACCACAACACCACTCAGATGTGCTAAAAAGAAATATTACTTACAATAACCTTACACAACTTGAATTTAATGTCTTCTTTCACATGGAGCAGGCAGCCCACCCTGCATCACACACCTACAATGGACCCTGCTTAGTTAATCACTGTGCAATGCAAGCTCTCCAAACCCGTGGGCATCCCTGATAAAGTAAATGAGCTACTGATAATTCATCAGCAGATCAGCTTTGAGCAACATTGATGCATGGCTGTAGAGTGGCATACTTATACAGTCATGACACTAATTCTGCCACCATGTTCCTTTAGTCCCTTTACTCTCCTCGGTGCATGAGAAGTTCCGGTACTCATGGGGTGAAAATTTAAAAGTGCTGGTACTTAGTACTGTTGACCACCGGCCCATTTAAAGCACTGGTTCTGCCTACCATCACCAGCCATTGCTCATTACCAGTGGCCTTTCAGAAGACCAGGTAACTGTCCTTGGGCATGTGCAGCTCAGAGGCAACTGAGAAATACAGTACACCCTCCCAGCAGAGACACATTTCGATTTGAAAGGCTCTGAGTGCCACCTACTAGCCACACACTGTCATCACAGGCAGTGTGAGCAGCTAGAAAGAACGGTAGCATCAAAGAGATCACTGTGCGATGGGGATATAAGACCTCACACTATCTGCTCCAACAGAAGTAGTGATATAAGGAGCAAGGATATCACACTATACCACCCTAAAAGACTAAGTAAAAAGCGAAAGTGGGAGTTGGTAGAAGGTGTACGGAACAATCACATGGGAGCAAGGCATAAGCACTAAGAAGGCCACACACCAGCTCTCACATACAGAGCTGGACATATTCACAAGAACCTGCAACATCAAGATTGGTGAAGTGGAAAAACAATGGGTGAGGTACAGGAAGCCTGGTCAGCCACAGGACCAAAAAAATAGCAGATAACCCACCACCACCTAATGGCCTTAAAGCAAGAGCCACAACCTCGAGGACGGAGTACTCACATCTCAATGACAGCGCAGCCCCCTTCTGTGAACTGATCAACCTTTCCATGGCAACACCCTGATGGAAGACCTGGGTGAGTCCACTCAACAACTACTTTCGAGCTGCCCAGGAAACTGACAGTATGGTAAAGTGGTCTCTCCTGCTGCACTTTAAAGGGGAGGAAGTGTACAAAACCTTTGAAAACCTTCCAGACACTGGGATTAATAATGACTACAATGCTGCAGTGGTGGCATTGAAGGCATAGGTCAACCCTCTACGTAATCAATTCGATGAGACATTCATGTTATACCAAGCCCACAAAAAAGAATGAAGAGATAACAATGGGTTTTACACCTGACTGAGGGAGCGAGCGAACACATGCTTGGACAAAAATCAACCTATGAAGCTGAAAGCACAGCTAATACAAGGATGTTGATCATCAGTACTGAGGCACCAAATCCTGTTCCAACCAGCTTCTGGCTGGAGAACATCACCATTGTGGTGAAATTCTAGAAGCTATCCAACAGCAGAGCTGAAGAAATAGAAATGGTCCTAGCAAGGGGCCGGCATACTCAATGACCTTCAGGACACTTATAATCAAACAGAAATTGGCCAACGCCATACAATGAAGGATGCCACCCCTTCAACCACCAAAGACAGAACATCCCACACTGAGCAAATACTGAAACTGTGGACTGGACTTTTATGCCCCAGGCATGCCCTGCACACGGCAAAATCTGCTGCACATGCAACACAGCAAACCACTTTGCCATAATGTACCAGAAAGGCGAAAAAGAGTGAAGACCCCCTGGATGCTCACACGTCACCTTAGTCCTGAGGCATCTGTCACTAGGAGAGGATCAACTGGCCATGGTGAGAGGGGGCAACAGGAAAACACAGGACCATATGATGAGGAAGATGGAGGCGCATTCATGATATCGTACTCCAGACAAAATAAGAACAGGACACAATCTTGAACCTCATCTTTGCCTGTGATGATTGCAGGGCCATGAATACAAGCCATATGAGGCATCAGTAAATGTTATGGACATCAAGCATTAATCGACCCAAAAGCTTAGGCCATCCTTGGTGCCTAAAAAGACAGAAATCTATACATAGAGAAACTGGGGGGTTTCTCTGTAGCTACAGTGATCTTGGTGATTGTCAGAAACACCGATATTCAGAGATAGACTCACTTCCATTTACCAAACCAAGTATCTAGAATTGGTGTTTTTTACCAGGAGCATGCACAACTGCCTATCAGAAGGAAAATATAAGACTTTCTGCAGCTGTCGAAATGTTAGGGTAATTGAAAGTCACAACCATGTAGCTTCACATTGACCCAACCATTTGAATAACAGCCCTATGACATTGGCAAGTGTAATTACACCTCCAGAGGCTAGAACTCTAGCAGCTAGAACAAATAGGAGTCATTGAGGTGGTGACAGGACCCTCCCTGTGGGTGTCTCCCATGGTTGTTGCCTTGAAACCAAATCAGCCTACCGCCGTCCAGCTGTGTATTGACACTGTCCAACCTGGCAACTACCTCAGAGCCCCTCAGAAACCTAAAAAGGGCAAATACCTGATAAAACTTGACCATCCAAGTGAAAGTAGCTTTCAAAGAAGTCAAAGACACACAGTTTAGGGACTCTTCAGTGGCATACATCAATCCAGAGAACTACATGGAACTCAAATGATTAGTGCTGAATCAAGAAAAAGGGTGTGGAGAAAGGATGCCCATTGCATACACAAGCGGGCTTTGACTTACACTGAAATAAGGTATGCCCAGAAAGAAATGGAGGCTTTAAACTTTCAACTGGGGCTACCACCATTTCTATCTCTACCACCTTGAGCAGGAGTGGTGATGGACCACAAGTCGTTGGTTGTACTATTTGTCGGCACCTCCCAGAATCCCCAACTGTGCAACAAACAATGCATGATCCAACTACATTAGTACAACTTTTCTGTGATATACTGCAAGGGTCAACAACTCAGCAGACTACCTGTTGAGACACCCTTTAACCTTTACAAAACAAAGGCAGAGTGGAAGACAAGAAAGTCAAAAACTTCATTAAATTGAAAGCTACAGAGTCCTACACAAAGGCAATGGCCTTGAGTCCATCTGTGCCATGAGGCAACACCATTGGAAACAATTCGGAGGCGATTCCAAAAGATGGGTCTGATAGAAAAACTGGTAATGATGCAACAGTGGTTTCTCCTGAGAGGTTCATTAATTTTGGTCCCCTGCACCTGGTGAAACAGGTTGTTTAGTTAACACACTATGGCCAACAGAAGCAGAAAAGACCAAAGCGAGCTGAGGGATAAACTAGGGTTTCCGGGAATGGACAATGCTGTTGACTAGAGGGTGAAGCTGTGCACTGAATGCCAAATAACAAGAGAGGAGTGTGCCCTGCCATTTTCATGACAGAAGAACCATACCACATACCATTTACAAACATCTGCATGGACTTCACCAGTTTTCCAGACAGTCGATTGACCTTAGCCATGATGGATAGTCATTCAAAATATCCTCTTTTGAACTAGTCTCATTCACAGCTTTCCACAGAGTAAGCCCCCATCAGAGAAATCACAACATTTGGGCTACTGTCAGAAGTGATGATGGAAGATGGACCTCCCTTGCAGGGCACCGAATTCAAAGAATACCCGGATTCCCCAGGAATCCAACACCGAAAAGTATTTGCAGCATCCACAGGCAAACAAAGAGGTAGCACCCTTCTTGAGAACCCTGAACATAGCTATCAGATTTGACATGAATCAAAGTGAAGACCTTGATTGGTGCATACACCATTTCCTGAGGACATATAAAAACATGCCCCACAGTACCACCTGCTGTTCACTAGTTGCCCTGATGTTCAGGTGACGAACACAAGACAGTTTCCTATTAGGCCAACATGGTACCTGTACCCTTGGTTGTTGAAAAGATGTAACAACGGTGATGAAATACCAACAGCCATTCCAGCAAAGCTTGAAGAATGATGACCCCCATCTACAAGCTGCAGATCACATCCAAAATAGACATCATGGAAGGTAAATCAAAACACCTTTTGAGAGAGACCCTTCAGTGGTATAGGATGTGCAAGGCACAATGGTGACAGGAACCTTCGGAAGGAGGCAATAGCACAAAATTTCTCATGAATCAAAATATGAGCCACCACAAGGACACACTGAACTAAAGAGACTGAGGACTCCATGGACAGCCCTGAAGTACCAGTGACAACACGCTCATTGTTGATAATAACACAGGAGGAGCAGGATGGCCAAGGACACTGGAGCAGTCTGAAACAGGACAAGAGAGCAGCTGATTAACCTGCAAGACTCAGGAAGTGGGACCCCAGCTTGCTGCAGAGCCACAGATACAACCAGTGGTCAAACCCTGCCCAGAGATAAACCCAGGGGTAACAGATGTGAAGCCTCTGGATGAGGATGGTATGTTGAATAGTATGTTGGATCTGAAAAGATTTGTATGCCAGCCAAAGTGGGGAGAATTGTAAAGAGCAACTGGCACCTGAATGTTCAGGGATCATGCAGCAGGCACCTCAGATGCCGAGGGGTCAAATAAAGGGGACTGTGGACCGCTGGATGTAACTTCTGTAACTGCAAACCAACAGACAGAATTAATAATTGTGGCTGTGAGCAGAGCATTTCTTAGTACACCACACTCATTTCCCCTAATTAAGTGCATTTAACAAATGGCAATTTAAGACAGAAAAACAACCTTCTGAGAAGTGTTGCCCTTAGAAAAAAGTTAAGTGAAACATCTAAGTCAAGTTTAAATAGAGACAGTTTTCAGAAACACATATGTTGTTCTTTGTGAAATCCTGTTTCCATATGCACTCTTTGCATTTGATGTAGAAAACATAGTTGTGGCTGTGTATCAATTTCAGGATAGGGAGTTTCATTGAAACAAAAAAAAGGTTAATTGAAGCATGTAAAATTTAGCATATTAAACAAACAAATCCTATGCTCTTATCCTGCATGAGGGGTCCTCTCCCTGATGCAATGCTTATGCCTGCCCACATGCCGTTAGCAGAGCAGGAGCCATGGTAGGCGGTTGTGGCTGTAGTTTGTTGCGCTAAATGCAAGGAATACCAGGGACTTCAGGGACACTAGGAAGCTCAGTCCACTGACACTGCCATAGCCCTAGCCGGCTGGCGTGTGCTGTAGAGCAGAGGAGGTGCAGCCAAGGAATTTACAGTTCGACCTCACTTCATAGCCACGTTACAGTACGATGTCTGAGTTAAGGCTACTAAAGCCAAATATGACTTATGGCAGATTAAATCGAGAGGAGAGGATGTGGCTTAACAGTCAGAGCTGGAGAACTAGGTTTGAGTCTGGGCGTCGGCTCAACTTCCTGTGATTCTGGGCAAATCATGTAATCTCCCTGTGCCTACCAAAAAATGAATGTGTCCTTGATTATCGTAACTGGTGCTCATGTAAAGTGCTCCAATACCTTTGGGTCCAGTTTGTACTATATAAAACTGCAAAAAAAAATAAGCAGCAGAGTGATTATCATGTAACTTATCATCTGGGCTGACCGGGCTGATATTCCTTTCCCATTTCCTCATGGCATTTGCAGCATGCTGTACTGCTGCTGCTCATGATCACTGTCACTGTACCCAGCCCACTCATGGAGGCAGGCAGGATCACGTGTACTGCAGGGCAGTCAGAGTGGAGGCAGTGGCCCAGTTGCTGCAGTTGGTGTAGGCTGGCTATGTTGTGGCACTTTGTGGCCTCTGTTGCCCCTGGGGTAACCCCCTGTCAGTCGCTACAGCTTTTTGGACTCTGCTTTGCTCAAGTTTCTCAACAACAAGACAATAATAAGTGCACTTATTACAACTATTGAGCACGGGCCAGTGAGGTCAGCCACTATTTGTTATTGCTATTTCATCGGCCCCTGGCCAGTGTGGGTGGAGGTGGTGGCTCAGCAAGACTAGGGGGAGGAGGTAAATGGCCAATTGAGGGGCTGCTGTTGCTGGTGTACTGTGCTGTGGAGTTGTGGTGTTCGTGCCATAACCACCGATGGAGGGGGGTTTTGCTGAAATGCATTTGACGTCACAGAGCACTAGGCACCGCTAGGTGCCAGGAGAAGGGGGACAGACTTACTTGTGGGTACCCATTGCATGTAGCACTCCTTTCACTCTTGTGGAGTTGCCAGTTTCTGGAGGAGAGGGGCTGTGCTGGACTGAGCTGGGGTGCACCACCTCCCGAGTCATCTTTGGAGCCATCCCCTCAGCTTCTTATTTATCGTATCCTTTTAGAGTGCATAGGGTAAATAAGAAGCTGAGGGGATGGCTCCAAAGATGACTCGGGAGGTGGTGCACCCCAGCTCAGTCCAGCCCAGCCCCTCTCCTCCAGAAACTGGCAACTCCACAAGAGTGAAAGGAGTGCTACATGCAATGGGTACCCACAAGTAAGTCTGTCCCCCTGGGCATTACCAACGAGCATTACTCTGAACGTCCATTGCCACTAGCATTAGTTCTCAGCTTTGGTGTGCCTTGTGGACTGTACATTGTGTGGTTGAGGTGGACTGTGTGACCCAGTAATAATGCAATTGGGAAGAGGAAAGTGGGTGAGCCCCAGACTATTTCTACACCTCCTGTTACATAAACCTCAATCGACCAGATGATACAATGTGCATCATCAGCAATGAGATCAATCTAAAAGAGAGGAGAACTATCTCTCAGCTTCACAGAAGCGATGGGATCCAAGAGTCGATATGTGGACTCTTCTGGCACAGGCACTCCTCCTGCAAGTCTTTCTAATCAACTGTCCTCATCATTTCCTAAGACCATCTTGGGCCCAGCACCCTGCCCAGTTCTCAGTATAGTTTAGAGAAGTTCAAGGTCTTTTTGAAGACAAACTATCACCAGTTCTTGCCCGTTAGTTGCCATTGAGCAGATTCTCCTTGACTGAAAGGACTTAAAGAGATTACATGAGCAGGCTCTTCGTACATCTTCTGACACAAAGCCCAGGGAGAAGCTGGGACAAGAATCCTGTCAAAAAGTTCCTACCAGTCACCATCCTTGTCTTGTCAGTACATGCAAGCTCCTCTCCCATCACTCTAAGTCAGGGTACTGACATCACAAATCTCAATCCAACTGGCCAAATTTCCACCATCAATCAAACGAGCTGAGGGAAAAATGGCCCATACTCCACTCACGATATTCAGGTTCATGGACCTGCCAGGGTGCAAGCAGATGTGCAACTGATAGTGCAACCTGTGATCAGTCTTTCTCCTGCCACCTGCCCCTACATAATTATTTTGACTGGAGTGACACTTTTGCATTTGGATCAGTGGGAATCCCAGGACGATCTATATAAGACTCTGAACTGGCTGGTTCGCTATAAGAATTTTCTGCTCCACCTGGCTAATAATATTGGATGGCAAGAAGGATGGGTTGGATTGGTGCAGGGCCTGTGGATAGGCAAGGGGGTTGTATTATTGGCACCTTTATGCTAGCATCCTTGGCCTATCATCTTCTTTTAGGGTCAACGAGCAAGGAGAAAGATGACACGAATATGGTGGCACTGCCATTGGGGTATGTTTACAAGCCAGGCCCCCGTATTCTGAGAGTTAGTAATGGGGCACCAGGTGGGACTCTCCTTGATCCTGCTTCGAGTCCTCGTCCGCCTTAACTGTTGGATTGCTTAACCATAATTGCCTTGATGTGTTGACATATATTGATTGACTTGATTAGGCAGAGAGATGCCCCTTTTGTGCTACATGTCCCAGCAACAAGTGTGTGGTCATTAATTCTACCCTTAAGTTGATTTCTTGGAATGTGGCAGGGCTTTCGTCCAAGTTATACAACCCAGAGTGGGGTGCTTTCATAGAAGCTTTTGATATTTGTCTGTTTTAAAAAACATAGGCCCTCATTATGCTTACCACCATGCTGACTGCCGCCAACATACTACCACAGCAGCGGATTACCACCACCCATATTATGACCCACATATAGAAATCCGTCACTATATAGCCACACACACAAGTCCGCCAGACTGAAGGTCAGTGATAAACTGGCAGTAGAAAAACCCACACCGTTACGCCAACAAAACTACTCCCACAGCATTATGACCCACAAATCACCACAGCGGACATTCAGTGGTGCTAAACGGTTGGCGGTACATACCGCCGCACTCAAAATACACACAACATAACAAAACTACACCACATTGAACAATTCAAACTACACACACCTGACACACATACACACACCACACACACAAACAAGTGCCACAAGAGAGATAGCAGGACCACAGTCAAGACCACAGACACACACCACCATTCCGTTATATCATCCACGCACCCTACATCACACACCCCAACACAGCACCCCACACACCCTCACCCACACCACTCACAATACACCCATGGCACTGCAACGACACGCCAGGTTTTCTGAGGAGGGGCTAAGGGTCATGGTGGAGGAATTCATCCGGGTAGAGCCACAGCGATTCAGATCACAGGTGCAGCAGTTGCCATTGCTAGGAAGATGGAGCTATGACGAAGAATCGTGGACAGGGTCAACGACGTGGCACAGCACCCCAGAACAAGTGATGACATCAGGAAGAGGTGGAATGACCTATGGGAGAAGGGGCATTCCACAGCAGCAAGACACCAAATGGCTGTCCGGAGGACTGGCGGTGGACCCCCACCTCCTCCCCCACAACTAACAACATGGGAGGAGCAAGTCTTGGCAATCATGCATCCTGAGGGCCTGGCAGGAGTAGGAGGAGGACTGGACTCTGGTATCTATTACTATCACCCCCGCCAGTGCAGGGTAGGGCCCATGTTGGACAGGGTCTGATGTCAACCTCCTCCAAACAAGCCAGTAGGCCTCCACTCCTGGGCTGGGGTCTGTGGGTCTCAGGTATGCTGCAATTGGCGTTAGGTATCCCTGTCCATGGGCTGGTGACTAGCATGGTGACTGGTAGTACATTGCCTAGTGCGTAGGGCTGTTCAATGTGTGTGAGTGTGTTGTGCACGCCAAAGGTGGTGTTGTTGCCGCCATTGACCAAGGGTATCCTTTGTCTCATCCCCCCTTTTTGTTTTTTCACCCTGTCCTTATGTGCATTAGCATCATCTGGCGGAGGAGCAGAGGCACCGGCGACGGGGAGAGCTGCATCCCACAGGGCCCACAAGGCTGAATCCACTGACTGTGAGGGCACAAGTGGGACGGAGGGCGAGAGGAGAACCACGGCGGAGACTAGAGGGGGCAGTTCTGACAGTGATACCTCCTCCAATGGAAGCTCCCTGGTGGTGGCGGACACCTCTGTGCCCACCCCAACTACAGGTGCAGCCACACCCCGTACCAGCACTGCCCTCCCAGCAGGCCCTCAGCGTGTTTCCCGTGCCCGCTCACCCAGGAGGGTGGGCATCTCCTTCGCCCCAGGCACCTCAAGCTCTGCCCCAGTTAGCCCTGCTGCTCTGAGTGAGGAGGCTATTGACCTCCTGCGATCCATCTGTTGGGCAGTCAACCATTGTGAATGCCATCCAGGGGCTGACAGCCCATTTGCAACAAACAAATGCATTCCTGGAGGGCATTCACTCTGACATGGCGGCCCAACAGAGATCAATCCAGGCTCTAGCCTCCCCCCTCCAACCCTCCAACCTCCAACCTCCTCTGCCCAATCCCATTCCCCTCAACCCCAACCTATCCCAACCACACAGGCAGACCAGCATGCACCCAGGACAACATACAGGAGTGGGTCAGGCAAACACAAGCACCACACATCATCACACAGGCACTCACACAAACACCATCCAGATGCAGACATAACAAAATCCACTGCCTCCACTGTGTCCCCCTCCTCCTCCATATCCACCTCCCTCCCAGTAGCGTCTACATTCACACCTGCATGCACTACATCCTCATCCACTACCACCATTACGCCTATCACTACACGCCCCTCACTGGCAGTCACCACCCCACTTCCATGCACACGTCCTCTGTGTCCTCTCCCACTGTGTCTGTGGCCCCTCCTCCCAAGGTACCCAAACGCAAGCACTCAGACACCCAACAGCCATCCACCTCACAACAGCATCCAGCCCATGCACCTGCTGCTCTGAGTGAGGAGGCTATTGACCTCCTGCGATCCATCTCTGTTGGGCAGTCAACCATTGTGAATGCCATCCAGGGGCTGGCAGGCCATTTGCAACAAACAAATGTATTCCTGGAGGGCATTCACTCTGACATGGCGGCCCAACAGAGATCAATCCAGGCTCTGGCCTCCTCCCTGATGCAGCTATTGTCCCTGTTTCTAGCCTCCCCCCTCCAACCCTCCAACCTCCTCTGCCCAATCCCATTCCTCTCAACCCCAACCTATCCCAACCACACAGGCAGGCCAGCATGCACCCAGGACAACATACAGGAGTGGTTCAGGCAAACACAAGCACCACACATCATCACACAGGCACTCACACAAACACCATCCAGATGCAGACATACCAACATCCACTGCCTCCACGGTGTCCCCCTCCTCCTCCTCATCCACCTTCCTCCCAGTAGCGTCTACACACACATCTGCATGCACTATATCCTCATCCACTACCACCATTACGCCTATCACTACACGCCCCTCACTGGCAGTCACCACCCCACTTCCATGCACACGTCCTCTGTGTCCTCTCCCACTGTGTCTGTGGCCCCTCCTCCCAAGGTACCCAAACGCAAGCACTCAGACACCCAACAACCATCCACCTCACAACAGCATTCAGCCCATGCACCTGCACCCAAACACAACAGACACCTCCTACAACCACGTCCTCTTCCTCCACTCCCAAACCTTCATCCTCTTCCTGCCCAAATGTCCCTAAGAAGCTTTTCCTCTCCACCATTGACCTCTTCCCTACCCCTCTTCCTCACGTCCTTCATGTCAGGCCAGGGTGAAGAAAACCCAGGAAAGCACCTCAGCCACCCCGTCCAGGGGCACAGTAGTGTCGACAGCTACTGCAGGTGGGAGAGGATCCCAGGCACCAGGCTGCAACACTGACAGGGTGCCTGCAGAAGGTCCATCAAGGAAGGTCAAGGAGGCATCACCAGCTGCAACTAGGAAGGGCAAGGAGGCACCACCAGCTGCAGGTGTGAAGGGCAAGGGGCAATCCCCGGCTGCTGACAGGAAGGGCAAGGGGCCTGCACCAGCAGGCAGGAAGGAAAGGAGGCCTGGTGCTGGGACTCATTCGTAGCCCCCACCACCATGGTGGTTCAGCTGTCAGAGCCTGCATGGGATGGGCTGGAGCCTCCCCCCACCACTGTCAGCAATGCAACCAGCACCACTGCCAGCAGCAGTAGCCCCTGTGGGCAGCTGTCCGAGTCTGCAGGAGATGGGCTGGAGCTTCCCCCCTCCACTGCCAGCACCGCCACCAGCACCGCATCCAGCACCACTGCCAGCAGCAGCAGCCCCAGTGTGCAGCCGTCCTAGGCTGCAGCGGATGTTCTGGAGCCTCCCCCACCACTGCCAGCACCGCCACCAGCTCCACTGCCAGCAGCAGCATCCTCAGTGGGAAGCCGTCCAAGGCTGCAGGGGAGGGGCTGGTCCCTCCCCCCACCACTGCCAGCACCGCCACCAGCACCACTTCCAGCAGCGGCAGCAGCCCCAGTGGGTAGCTGTCCGAGGCTGCAGGGGATGGGCTGGTGCCTCCCCCACCACTGCCAGCACTGCCACCACTACCACCGCCAGCATTGCCACCAGCACCACTGCCAGCAGCAGCAGCCCCAGTGGGCAGCCATCCGAGGCTGCAGGGGATGGGCGGAGCCTCCCCCATCACTGCCAGCACTGCCACCAGCACCACTGCAACTAGGAAGGGCAAGGAGGCACCACCAGCTGCAGGTGTGAAGGGCAAGGGGCAATCCCCGGCTGCTGACAGGAAGCGCAAGGGGCCTGCACCAGCAGGCAGGAAGGACAGGAGGCCTGGTGCTGGGACTCATTCGGAGCCCCCACCACCATGGTGGTTCAGCTGTCAGAGCCTGCATGGGATGGGCTGGAGCCTCCCCCCACCAGTGTCAGCACTGCAACCAGCACCACTGCCAGCAGCAGTAGCCCCTGTGGGCAGCCGTCCGAGTCTGCAGGGGATGGGCTGGAGCTTCCCCCCTCCACTGCCAGCACCGCCACCAGCACCACAACCAGCACCACTGCCAGCAGCAGCAGCCCCAGTGGGCAGCCGTCCGAGGCTGCAGCGGATGTGCTAGAGCCTCCCCCACCACTGCCAGCACCGCCACCAGCACCACTGCCAGCAGCAGCATCCCCAGTGGGCAGCCGTCAGAGGCTGCAGGGGATGGGCTGGACCCTCCCCCCACCACTGCCAGCACCGCCACCAGCACCACTTCCAGCAGCGGCAGCAGCCCCAGTGGGTAGCTGTCCGAGGCTGCAGGGGATTGTCTGGTGCCTCCCCCACCACTGCCAGCACTGCCACCACTACCACCGCCAGCATTGCCCCCAGCACCACTGCCAGCAGCAGCAGCCCCAGTGGGCAGCCATCCGAGGCTGCAGGGGATGGGCTGGAGCCTCCCCCATCACTGCCAGCACCGCCACCAGCACCACTGCCAGCAGCAGCAGCCCCAGTGGGCAGCCGTCCGAGGCTGCAGGGGATGGGCTGGAGACTCCTCCCACTACTGCCAACAATGACACCAGCCCTGCCACTGCCACCACTGAGCAGCTGCCGGCGGACAGTGCATAGTCCTGCCTCCATGGGCTGTTGTGCGTCCTGGCCCCTGCAAATACTGTGGGTCTGACACCCAGGTGAGAGACTATGACCTTGCACTTCCCAAGATTTGCATCACAGGGCACAATGCCCCCTCCAAAACCATTGGGAGAAGACATCCACGCAGTGCCACCAGCACCACTGCCAG
Organism: Pleurodeles waltl; assembly: GCF_031143425.1. NCBI lineage: Eukaryota > Metazoa > Chordata > Amphibia > Caudata > Salamandridae > Pleurodeles > Pleurodeles waltl. The sequence goes on along the minus strand of NC_090439.1, from coordinate 928,455,860 downwards.
CAGCAGCATCTCCAGTGGGCAGCCGTCCGAGGCTGCAGGGGATGGGCTGGAGCCTCCTCCCACTACTGCCAACACTGACACCAGCCCTGCCACTGCCACCACTGAGCAGCCGCCGGCAGACAGTGCATAGTCCTGCCTCCATGGGCTGTTGTGCGTCCTGGCCCCTGCAAATACTGTGGGTCTGACACCCAGGTGAGAGACTGTGACCTTGCACTTCCCAAGATTTGCATCACAGGGCACAATGCCCCCTCCAGAACCAGTGGGTGGAGCCATCCACGCACTGCCACCAGCACCACTGCCAGCAGCAGCATCCCCAGTGGGCAGCCGTCCGAGGCTGCAGGGGATGGGCTGGACCCTCCCCCCACCACTTCCAGCACCGCCACCAGCACCACTGCCAACAGCGGCAACAGGCCCAGTGGGTAGCTGTCTGAGGCTCCAGGGGAGGGACTGGAGCCTCCCTCTACCACTGCCAGCACTGCCACTAGCACCACTGCCAGCACCGCCACCAGCACCACTGCCAGCAGCAGCAGCCCCAGTGGGCAGCCATCCGAGGCTGCAGGGGATGGGCGGAGCCTCCCCCATCACTGCCAGCACTGCCACCAGCACCACTGCAACTAGGAAGGGCAAGGAGGCACCACCAGCTGCAGGTGTGAAGGGCAAGGGGCAATCCCCGGCTGCTGACAGGAAGCGCAAGGGGCCTGCACCAGCAGGCAGGAAGGACAGGAGGCCTGGTGCTGGGACTCATTCGGAGCCCCCACCACCATGGTGGTTCAGCTGTCAGAGCCTGCATGGGATGGGCTGGAGCCTCCCCCCACCAGTGTCAGCACTGCAACCAGCACCACTGCCAGCAGCAGTAGCCCCTGTGGGCAGCCGTCCGAGTCTGCAGGGGATGGGCTGGAGCTTCCCCCCTCCACTGCCAGCACCGCCACCAGCACCACAACCAGCACCACTGCCAGCAGCAGCAGCCCCAGTGGGCAGCCGTCCGAGGCTGCAGCGGATGTGCTGGAGCCTCCCCCACCACTGCCAGCACCGCCACCAGCACCACTGCCAGCAGCAGCATCCCCAGTGGGCAGCCGTCAGAGGCTGCAGGGGATGGGCTGGACCCTCCCCCCACCACTGCCAGCACCGCCACCAGCACCACTTCCAGCAGCGGCAGCAGCCCCAGTGGGTAGCTGTCCGAGGCTGCAGGGGATTGGCTGGTGCCTCCCCCACCACTGCCAGCACTGCCACCACTACCACCGCCAGCATTGCCCCCAGCACCACTGCCAGCAGCAGCAGCCCCAGTGGGCAGCCATCCGAGGCTGCAGGGGATGGGCTGGAGCCTCCCCCATCACTGCCAGCACCGCCACCAGCACCACTGCCAGCAGCAGCAGCCCCAGTGGGCAGCCGTCCGAGGCTGCAGGGGATGGGCTGGAGCCTCCTCCCACTACTGCCAACACCGACACCAGCCCTGCCACTGCCACCACTGAGCAGCCGCCGGCAGACAGTGCATAGTCCTGCCTCCATGGGCTGTTGTGCGTCCTGGCCCCTGCAAATACTGTGGGTCTGACACCCAGGTGAGAGACTGTGACCTTGCACTTCCCAAGATTTGCATCACAGGGCACAATGCCCCCTCCAGAACCAGTGGGTGGAGCCATCCACGCACTGCCACCAGCACCACTGCCAGCAGCAGCATCCCCAGTGGGCAGCCGTCCGAGGCTGCAGGGGATGGGCTGGACCCTCCACCCACCACTTCCAGCACCGCCACCAGCACCACTGCCAACAGCGGCAATAGGCCCAGTGGGTAGCTGTCTGAGGCTCCAGGGGAGGGACTGGAGCCTCCCTCTACCACTGCCAGCACTGCCACTAGCACCACTGCCAGCACCGCCACCAGCACCACTGCCAGCAACAGCAGCCCCAGTGGGCAGCCGTCCGAGGCTGCAGGGGATGGGCTGGAGCCTCCCACCACCACCACCAGCACTGCCATCAGCACCACTGCCAGAAGCAGCAGCCCCAGTGGGCAGCCGTCCGAGGCTGCAGGGCATGGGCTGGAGCCTCCCCCACCACCGCCAGCACTGCCACCAGCACCACTGTCAGCAGCAGCAGCCCCAGTGGGCAGCCGTCCGAGGCTGCAGGGGATGGGCTGGAGCCTCCTCCCACTACTGCCAGCACCGACACCAGCCCTGCCACCACTGAGCAGCCGCCACCACCGGCGGACAGTGTATAGTCCTGCCTCCATGGGCTGTTGTGCGTCCTGGCTCTTGCAAATACTGTGGGTCTGACACCCAGGTGAGAAACTGTGACATTGCACTCCCCAAGATCGGCATCACAGGGCACAATGCCCCCTCCAGAACCAGTGGAAGGAGCCATCCACGCACTGCCACCAGCACCACTGCCAGCAGCAGCATCCCCAGTGGGCAGCCGTCTGAGGCTGCAGGGGATGGGCTGGACCCTCCCCCCACCACTTCCAGCACCACCACCAGCACCACTGCCAGCACTGCCACCAGCACCACTACCAGCAGCAGCAGCCCCAGTGGGTAGCCCTCTGACGTTGCAGGGGATGGGCTGGAGCCTCCCCCACCACTGCCAGCACAGCCACCAGTACCACTGCCAGCAGCAGCAGCCCCAGGGGGCAACCGTCCGAGGCTGCAGGGGATAGGCTGGAGCCTCCTCCCACTACTGCCAACACCGACACCAGCCCAGCCACTGCCACCACTGAGCAGCTGCCACCACCTGAAGACAGTGTGTAGTCCTGCCTCCATGGGCTGTTGTGAGTCCTGGTCCCTGCAAATACTGTGGGTTTGACACCCAGGTGAGAGACTTGCACTCCCCAAGATCTTCATCACAGGGCACAATGCCCCCTCCAGAACCAGTGGAAGGAGCCATCCACTCACCCCATCCTTCCCAGGATGAAACACACTGGGCACAATGCCCCCTCCAGAACCAGTGGAAGGAGCCATCCACTCACCCCATCCTTCCCAGGATGAAGCACACTGGGCACGATGCCCCCTCCAGAACCAGTGGAGAAGCCATCCACTAGAGAGACTGTGGCTTTGCACTCCCCAGGACCAAGCAGTGGGCAACCACGCACTTGAGAGACTGTGGCCTTGCACTCCCCAGGACCAAGCAGGGGGCAAACCACCCAACTGAGAGACTGTGGCCTTGAACTCCCCAGGATCAAGCAGTGGGCAAACTACCCACTTGAGAGACTGTGGCTATGCACTCCCCAGGACCAAGCAGTGGGCAAACTACCCACTTGAGAGACTGTGGCCGTGCACTCCCCACGACATCGCACGGGGTATGTAGCCCCTTCCAGGACCAGTGGTGTTGTGCCATCTTCCGGCTGAGGTGCTCCCCATTCCCTGTCCTCATGAGGTGCCTGTGTATTTTCGACCTGATGCCCCTACAGTGTTCCTTCCGTGATGTTACAGGAGTGAGGTGGGGCCTTGGCCTATGTGTTGTGGCCCTGTGGGCCACGGACATTGAGGACTGGGCAGTGTCTCTCCATTTGTAAATATGTATATACGTTTGTAATTTTATGCACTTATTCATGTTCTTTAATCGTATTACACTCACTTTCTTCCAATCATTTTGTCCTTGCATTATTTCTAAGGGGTACGGGTGGATATGTCTTGTTACTGCATCTGGTTGTGTGTATGGTGTTGGGGGTGGAGGTGTAGTGTGTTGCATGTGTGTGTCAGTCTCTTTTTACTCCCCCCCTCCCTTGTGTGCTAGGCGGCAGTACTCACAGTGGTCGTCTTACCCCGGTGTTGGTGTTCGTAATGCAGAAAAAGGTAGACAAGCATGGGAAATATGTGCAACTCGGGCTCCATGGCATCATGGTTGTTCCTTGTGTCTCCAGAGGTGAGTCCTTTGACTTCTGTGTTCTGTTTCCTCTGTGCTTTTGATGTCATTGGTACTGCCCCGGAACAGCTGGCGGATATGCTGGTCATAATGCAGTGGGCGGTACATTGTCTTCCGTCTGGCTGTTGGAGGTTACCGGCGTGGTGCTTGTTGCTACCGCTGTGGCGGTTGGTCTGTTAAAGTGGATGTCTGTCTAAGCTGTTTCCGCCGTGGTCATAATTCAATTTTTGTTACCGCCGGCCTCTTGGCAGTATTACTGCCGCTTTATCACCGACCGGTAGGGTTGTAATGAGGGATATAGTCTTCCACCTGCCTTTATCACTCTGGGTTTGTTACGTACTGCCTGGTGGCAACTTCCTGTGGGGGAGGTAGACTCTTGGTTTGTTGTTATAACCTGGGTTAAAACCTCCTTAATGTGTCAAATTAAGGAACTCAAACTAGCTTCACCAGACCTACTGTGTATCATTCTCACTATGCAAAGCAATATTACATGTAACATATACAGCGTTTACTGAAGAGCATCTGGGGAAAAACCAGAGTCAGAGGTAATTCGTTTGTTGTCTGCACATCTGGGGATATTCCCTGTTGAAGTGGGTAAGTTAGTTGGGAGTGACCTTAACTGTCAGTTGGAGCCCGTTGAGGTCCATTTTAGGATGGATACATTGGAAGATGACCATTACTGGCCTACACCAGTGCTTACTATCCCCCGTATTACAAAATGGTCCCCCTTGGAAATTCAACTCCATGCCTTCACACTGAATTTTGGTTTGAGAGCCTGTAATAGGAAGTCATCCTCTGATAAAGATGGCAATTTTACGTTTAATCGCCGCAGAGTACAACCCTCATTGTAATTTTTTGCTCAACGTCCATATGTGGATCAATTTATTCAATATGGTTGTTTTGCCATGACTGAAAAGCAACCATAATGCCCTGGCCCTTGAGATCAAGATGCCTATCCCCACTGCTAGGTAAAATGGTAATGAGCTGCTTGTCTTGTCCACTAACCGATGCAGAGTTAAATGGAGCCTTGTTTTTCAATCTAAGGACACAGTGGGACAAAATATAACTTGTTTGAGGATGGATTAGGGGAGCTGATGCAGCTATTGGACCAGTCCAGCTTGGAGGGGGAGGCTTTGACTGAATGTAGAAACATACACTCAGAATTTTTCCAAAATCTGAGACAGCTGTTTTATGTGGAATCTAGTCATGCGGGTAAGAGACAGGCACCCCCCACATGGCACAGAAGTCAGTTCAGTGATGCAAGAATGACATTATCCTATGCATTTAAACTACAATATTTACGATACTAGAAGGGCCTATAAAATTGCCATTCAGGAAGCAAAGAGAGTCGGAAAGGAGGAAACAGGAGGGATTGCTAGCAGCTGCAGGGCAAGGTGACACCGTTACTCCTTCTGGACTATAATTGCGAATGGCAGCCTGAAGGGCTTTTGTCCTACAGAAAATCATATTCCGATGTTTGAATGGGTTGACCATTTTTTCAATCTTTATTCTACCGCTGAGTTGACTGAAGCCATTGTGCTGCCTATTGACCTAATAGGGGCAGCTCAGTGACCATTCTGATCCATTTGATATTAGAATTGAGGAGGTTGTTCTAGCCGTACATAAAACTATTCCCCATAAAACCGAGGGGCTTGACAAGGTTCCTGTGGATCTCTTCTTAGACAAGTCAAAGGTGTGGAGTCACTATCTTGCCTTAATGTTCAGTGACATTAGGAAAGGGCCCCTACTCCACCATCATAGGCAGGGGCTGAGATCATTCCCATCTTTATAATGGTGATTGTGACCTCTCGGCCAACTATAGGCCTATTAGCCTAATTGACAGCACTCAAGAAATTTTCACAAAGGTGATTTTGTCCAGATTGCAGGAATGGATGACTACTGCAGAAATACTAACCCGCTTGCAGGTTTTTTTTTCTTGTCCAAGTATTACACCTCTAGTTGCTGTACTGGAAGTTCATCCACTTAGGACAGGGGCACCCCTATGTGGTGTTTGTCAATTTAAAGTCAGTGTTCGACCTTGTACCTCGATCCAAACTTTGGCAGGACCTGTCTGACATGGGGGTCCTTTCCTATTTGCTGAAAACGATTATGAGGCTACACATGAATACCTTTGCCAAAGTTAGATTTGGGCATAAGGGGGAACTTACAAATCTGCTCCCAGTAAATAGGGGGTTCAGGCAGGGCTGTGTCCTTGCCCCCACCCTTTTTATACTTTTTATTGATGATTTTGCAGACTTTGTGGATCATTGTGAATCTAATGCTCGTTGTTTAGCAGATACTAAGGTACCTACTACGATGTCTGCTGATGACATGTTGCTTCTATCTGAATTTCCCATAGGCCTCCAAAAATTCTTGAAATATTTAATAGCTTTCACAACCTCAGGGGCCTAAAAATTAACATCAATAAGAGAAAATATAGGGGCCAGATGTATGATTCTGGCCCATTGCGATTCGGTAATTGCGATTTTTAAGAAATCGCTATTACCGAATCGCAAAGGGCCATGTATCACATTTGCGAATCGGTAATAGCGATTTCTTAAAAATCGCAAATGCAATTACCGAATCGCAAATTGCGATACTGGCCCCATTCGCAGCTATGGGCCTGTTGGCCCATAGCTGCAAATTTTTTGCATTTCCTAAATTGCAATTTCTGAACCAGAAATCGCAATTTGGGAAATGCAAAAGGCCAGGGTGCTGGGGGCCTAAGGCCCCCTCTCCTGCACCCCATTTTTTTTTTTTTTACCATGTAAAGTACACACATGCCAAAAGGGCATGTGTGCTTTCCATATCGCCGTTTGCGAATGCAAAATATTTTGATACATCTGGCCCATAGTTTTTAACCCATGTTCTACCACTCACACAAATCCTATACTTAGAGGGTCCCCTTTGGGTCATGTCCACTATTTTGATTACTTGGGAGTTACCCTCACTGAAAACTTCAACTGGCAAAATCACATAGTAAAATACAGACTCAAGCTAGAGAAAACCTCAGGGGGGATGGTAAAAATTCACAAGAGTTCTCAATTTCATCCTATTTCTCCAGTGCTGCTGTTACAAACAGCAGGTGTTGGGTTCTGCCCTATATGATGTTCAGCTGTTGGGGTCTTGTGGTGGACTACTATCAACCCCAATTTATAATCCACACTCTCACAGTAGGCAATATTTCTGACCTTTTCTAGGATAGACTGCAAACATTTGGCTGCTGGTATGGAAATTGAAGTTTCAATCATAGGTTCCTTCTTGTAGAAGGGTGAACAGGAGAAGTTCCAAAGTAGAGTGGCAGATTTCTGGTCCAGGTTCCTAGGATCATATTGTTGTCGGTTGGAAGGACCTCCAATTATCAACATTTTACAACCTCACATTTGTATGATTGAAGTTTAAGGCTATTATTTGGCATCCATTAGTCAATACTTAGTGGAGTTTTGTGGTGTGTCAAATGTGGTGGACAGATCCAGCAGTAGTATTTCTGCTTCTTAATTTCTATCCAGCCATTTTAGGTCATCCAAGATAAGAATTAAGGGACCTATTTATACCCCAATTGTGCCGAATTTGTGTCAATTTGTTTAATGCAAATTCAGTGCAAAACGAACTCCATATTTATATTTTGATGTTAGACTTGTCTAACATCAAAAAATTGCAGTTTGCACCATTTTTTAGATGCGTGAACCTACCTTGCATCAACGAGATGCAAGGTAGGCGTTCCCATCTAAAAAATGGGGCCAAACCTATAGCCTCATATTCATCCCCGTGCTAAAATGACGCATGGGTGGAAGGAGGGGCTAAATAATGGTGCAAATCTTGCTTTGCACCATAATTTAATGCCTGGGTCGGACCAGGCGTTAAGGGACCTGTGGACCAATTTCCATGGTTAAACACCATGGAATAGGTCCATTGGTCCCCTCCTCAAGCCCCAGGAACACCCCCACCCACACCAGAGGGACACTGGACGATGGGGTACCCCATCCCAGGTAAGTAGGGTAAGTATAGGTAAGTAATTTAAAAAACATTTTAATTGCCATCAGGGTTCCAAATTGGGGCCCCCGGCATGGCACAGGGTGCAATGGCTATGCCCAAGAGACACTGGTTCCCTGTGCTGGTCTTTGGGGTTGTGGGCATGACTCCTGTCTTTTCTTAGTCAATGCCTCTGAAGTGGTGATAAAGTCCTGATATGTCTATATTCTTTGGTTGTTCCAATTTAGCATGATCTGTATATTTTCAGCATAGATGTAGAAGATAAGAGAAGATGCAGATGACTCAGTGGATACCCAGTTTTTCAACCCTATTTATTTTATACAAATTTGGCGCAAAACTAACTCCATATTTATATTTTGATGTTAGACCCGTCTAACGTCAAAAATTGGAGTTTGCACCATTTTGCGTGAAACTACCTTGCATCAATGAGAGGTACCCCATCCCAGGTAAGTAGGGTAAGTATAGGTAAGTAATTTGTTTTTAAATTAAAGTGCCATCGGGGGCCCAACTTGGGACCCCCTGCATGGCACAGGGTGCAGTGGCCATAACTAGGGGACACTGGTCTCCGGTGCTGGTCATTGGGGTGGTGGGCATGACTCCTGTCTTTTCTAAGACAGGAGTCATGTGGTACGACTTTTTCACCAAAAAGTATAAATATGCCCCTCAATATATATAAAACTTGATGCCTCAACCTGGGTGAAAGCTCTTTTGTTAGTCAGAGAATAGGTTGTTTCCTTTTACAAAGTCAAATTTCTGAATGAAGAAAGCTCTTCCATCAATTTTCCCAAGAAAGGTGCATTGGATGTCTATTGAGGTTCTTTTTCTTTATGACTGCTCTGCTATGAGAGGTACTGAGGACTACAGGGATGATGTATAACATTAGCAAATTGTTGAGGATAGCTATTTATGGGGTAGCAGCAGCTAAGCAGAGTATGATGGCATGCATGAGCATTGCTTACTATTGTTTACTTGCATTGTTTATTGAACTGAGACTTAGGGGGTCATTCCGACCCTGGCGGTCCATGACCGCCAGGGCGGAGGGCAGCGGAAGCACTGCCAACAGGCTGGCGGTGCTTCCTGGGTGATTCTGACCGCGGCGGTAAAGCCGCGGTCAGAAAAGGGGAGCCGGCGGTTTCCCGCCGGTTTCCCGCTGGCCCAGGGAATCCGCCATGGCGGCGCTGCTTGCAGCACCGCCATGGGGATTCCGACCCCCTTCCCGCCAGCCTGTTTCTGGCGGTGTCCACCGCCAGAACCAGGATGGCGGGAACGAGTGCCATGGGGCCCCTGGGGGCCCCTGCACTGCCCATGCCACTGGCATGGGCAGTGCAGGGGCCCCCTAACAGGGCCCCACAAAGATTTTCACTGTCTGCTTTACAGACAGTGAAAATCGCGACGGGTGCCACTGCACCCGTCGCTCAACTTCAACTCCGCCGGCTCCATTCGGAGCCGGCTTCATTGTTGAAGGGGCTTTCCCGCTGGGCCGGCCGGCGGTCTTATGGCGGTCGCCCGCCGGCCCAGCGGGAAAGCCGGAATGGCCGCCGCGGTCTTTCGGCGGGAACCGCTTGGCGGGCGGCGACCGCCGACCGCCGCGGTCAGAATGACCGCCTTAGTGTTGTCAGAAAGTTGATTCATACTTTTTCTGCTTTTTGGGGTGGAAAAGGTCCTCTACATAACTGAGCAGACCATGCACCTCTGTCCTCAGTTCTATGAGTTTCTGGAAGTCTATTTTGCTTAAGTGCACCCATCAATTATGATTGCATACAAAGGACCCACTGTGACACAGAACACAAACCTGAATAGACCCTGTGATTTGGAGGGGCACTCCATGCACACCACCTTTATTGAGCAGGGCTATCATCTACTCACCTCGCTGTGGTGGCAGCAACCTGATATAGTGGTAGGGCAGGCCTTTTTGCCTGACACCTGCCAAAAAGAGTTACATATCGGTCTTTCCAGTTTAAGTTGGTCTGTCAGTCCTCTGCAACAATGACCTTTGCTCCAACTCTGTGAGTATGGATGATGTATGTATAAGAATTGTAGAACAAATGTGCTATGCATGACTATGAAAGTCAGGGAATATATTTTGATTTCATTAACATGAGTGGTACCATGGCGGTTGAAGATAGCCTGCCAGATATCCAAAATGCATGGCTTCTGCAGAGCATTGCAAATGTACTCTTTAGTAAACCAGATACTATGGTGTGCGGGAGGGGTGGCAGAGGGTCACTCTGAAGCATAACTACACTCCTTGCCCTTTTCCTAATCCTTTCTTCCTCAACAGCTATAGAGTTAGCAGAGTTAGGATGCCTCCCCTATTTTTTACCTTTGTTTTGGGTCTCATCTGACAGACAACTCCCAGCCCCACCTCTCATGTTGACAGTAGAAAGCTTGATAAGCCTGGGAAGAAACTTAATAAAACTGTTCCTACAGGTGCGCCAGTGGAATAATCAAAATGCTGTTTTCAAAATTGGCATAAATATGGGGCAGAAGCCACAAGTCTTTATGCCAGGATTTCTAATCAAGCAGCATTACCAGGAGTCACACACTAGAAGGGACCAAGAGAGACTTTTGATTTCTAAATTTGGGGTTGATGACTTCCAACCACCTTTGACAGGTTCAGAAACAGGGATTTGGAAGCTCTGCATCTTGCCATGAAGAGACACAAAACCACCTTGAAGTAAGAAGCCCATTGACTGTTGCACCTGGGTAATCGATGTATCCTCACAGTCAGGGAATCACAACCAGAAAAGGAGTGCTTTGGGGAGCTGGATGGGAAGGGAGGAACATTGCCCTGTAGTAGCCCAGCAAAGTATCTGAATCATCAGGTTGTATGCCCTGGTCATCTAGAGCAGTGTTGTCCAACCTTTTTACCGCAGCGGACCGGTAAATGTTTGATAATGTTTCCGTGGCCCGCTTGTCCCATTGTGTGACAAGCGGGCCACGGAAAAATTATCAAACATTTACCGCCTGCCACAGTGGGGCGGCCCGGTGCCGATTGATCCACGGACCGGCACCGGTCCGCAGCCCGGGGGTTGGAGAACACTGATCTAGAGCATTGCAACTAACTCCCAGAACCTGTGCTGGCACAATGGTACTATGACCTTCTCTTCTCTGATTGTAATAGAGCAAGGAGAAGGTACTGGATGACCACAGAAGCCAAACAAAAACAGCAGTGTTGATGACCTGGCACTAAAGAAAATCACAAACACATTTGATGGCTTAATCAGAAAAGAAGAATTACCTATGACAGCTTGTCACTCAATGTAAATGCAGTCGCTGGTTGATCCTTTCAGACCCTTGACCAGGACCACTGTTGTGAACCAGCATAGCCTCTTCACGGTGGTATCCATAAGCATGGGCCTCAATATCCAGTAATGAATATTTCCCTTCCCACATTAAACATGGACAACAACATCCTCTGCAGAACTCAGTCATGCTGCCCCAACTTTGTGTACCTCAAGAGGCAAGGCTGGGTGCAACCATGACCTTGGAGTCCAGTCTGGGAGCCAGAGGGGTCAAATCCAAATCAAGGCTGCTGTTTTCCAGAGTTCATGTGTGAACTTAAACACCAGTGTGAGGGTCACATCTCCTTTCAGAAGGCCCAGTGCAGCATAGCTTAGCAGCCTGCAGAGAGAAGAGGTAGATTGCACTTATAAGCTAGGGGGGGATATAAGGATGTTTTACGTTCGTTTTGTCATACTACAGGTAAAGAATCTGGGGGTGACTTCAGAGCAAGTGATAATTTGCATTATTGTTTATTATTTTTTCCATCTGCATTTCCTGACATCTCTATAATAAATCACTTTTTTCCAATAAAAGCACTGGATCAATAATGACGTATTAATTGTTTTAACGTTTTCTTTGGCAACCTGAATTTCTACCCTACAAACCTTCCCTGGGTAAGCCTTGGACTGCTCAACTTTGCTATGATAAGAGTTGTGTGAAATTAGATGTAGCTGGTGCTTAGCCGGAGCACGCCAGAAGTGAAAAGATCTCATTGTAATGATTGGAACCAAGTAATCACTGAATGCCACCCTGCCAATGGCAGTTCTCTTGTTAATCTTGATACCAGTAGGCTAGTTGTCAGGCATTCTCTTATGATGTCCCCTTCAGCAGAGTTGTAAGCGGTGGAGTTTGATGACATTTTACACTAGTTGGTGGAGTTCTGAGAGTATTGTATTAAGTTTAAATTCTGTCTTTATTTTCAGAAAGAAAATGGTTGGGAGAAGTTGGGGACATCAGGCTGGTGTTCGGGCTTCCAGAATGCAAACACTGCTTTAGTTTATTGAGACATTTGAGATTCTACTTTGGAAGGCATGGGAGTGTAGTGAATACTAAATGATTCACAATCACTCATGGCACATTTATAATAACATGTAATCGCCACGGTCTCTTTGGAAATAACTGTTAATCCTTCTCCAGTCTTTTTGGGAAGGTTTAAGGTGAGGGGCTGATTCTAGGTGAGATGACTACAGTATGAATCAGTGGAAGCATTATTAATAAGCAGATTTAAGACATGAATGGGAGGATCCAGTTTGAAAATTGAGGTATCATGGCAAGCTCAAAATTTGAGGTATGTTTTAGAGAGTGAAAGAAGGAGTGCATGCAAACTGGACTGTCCTCGTGTAGATAATAGCTATGATGTGAAAGGAATGTGCTAGAGGTTTGAATGGTATTATGAAGAGAGGGTAGGATAAGGTCTGTTAGACAGAATAGTAAGAATTAGGAATGATAAGGAGAAGCCAGAGTCATTTGGAAGAGGGAGGAAGGGTACAGGTGGAAATATGATAAGGAATAAACAAGGTAGCAATATATAGAGATTAGAAAGGGGGATTGCAGTCAGAGGGAGAGTAAAAGACAGGCGAGCATGGCTGTTGGAAGAACTAGTGGTAGGAATAGATGGGAGAAGTGTGTTGGTGATAGAGTAGTCAGATGAATGACAAAGCTTACATGAGGAGTAGGAGCTAGTAGGAAGTGGCAGAAGTAGGCAGGTAGAAATGGTATAATGGAATTCGGGAAGTTTGATGGAGGTCTGGGAGAGGAAGCAATAGGTGAAGGTGAGAAGTTATAGAATCCATTTAGTGTAGGCTGTGTACGACAGATGCATTGTGGTGTAAGTACGGGGGTTAGTACAGAAAGAAGAGTATGGGCAGTATGAAGGGACAGAACAGTTAAAGAGTAATGGAGTTTGCACAAGGAGGCAGGAGAGAGTAGAAGCCTCATATGAGCAGATGTGGAGAGGTGGGAGAAGGACAATGTTTAAACAAGGGTGAAAAGTGATTTCAGAAATAAGAAACAGAGAATGCAGAGGTTTAAAGAGGAGAGCAGAGAAAGAGAGAGTAGAATTATTAGGTTAATTAGGAAGAGAAGGGAATGATAACAGGGGAGCAGGTTGAGGAGAATTACCAGGGTGGGTGGGGTATGGTGGTGACAGCCTGGAATGACATGGGTAGGGTTTAAAGAGTCAGAACAGTTTGAGGGTTTAGGAAGATATGAGGAATGATCTTGATCTTCATGTGAAACAGGCAAGCATGTACACACATTTACAGGATGTGATCTTGCATTGAAATTCCTTATTGTTTACTGGGTAATACATGGTAATCGAGTGATCTACTAGTTGAGGAGGGAGGGAGACAAAATATTAATTAAGTAGTAGGTATTTGAGAACCTATGAGAGCCAAATAGAAGCAGAGAAGTTACATCTAACTAAAAAGCACAACTTCCATGAACTACTACATAATTAAAGTATATGTGTCCACAATGAAATTAAGGTTCTACTCAATTCAGCTAGAATTCGAAAAGGGAATTTCACAGGAAAAAACAGCTTTCAAAAACCACCAAGTAATTGAGGGTACATGGGAATCCACCTACAACTGAAGCAGCACATCCCAAGGGATTGCTCAATTTCCTAACACCTCCAGGTACTTAAATAGTTATGGGGCCCACCCATAAGAGACAAAGCACAACCCACTGGCAGATACAGTTTCATTGACCACTAGGTTTTTTTAGAGAATAAAGAGTCCTCTCAGAAAGTGGAAGTAACTCACAAGTAGATACTTGTTCCTAAAAAGAGCAGGCACTTAAGAATCAATAGGGTCCAGTTAGGTATGGCATAAGCATAAACACATAAGAATTTGCGCTTCCAACAACCTCCAGAATATTTGGTTGGAATTTGAGGGATGTGTGGTCAGTGCTTACTTAGGGCCTGGATCAGAGCTTGGCAGACACGGCACACTGTGAGAAACAAGGCAGATCTATCTAATCTGCCTTATTACAAGTGCACATTATCCTATAGCACTTATAATAATGAGAATAGGATATCCATCACGTTGTAATAGAGTATCATGGTATCCAGTAAAGGCTCTGCGAAGGTTGTACTAGCAATCCAGCAGATTTCCTAACTCTAAAAAGAGTGAGGAAACCACTGATTTGGCAGAGCTGGAGAATAACTGATTTAGGACATTCCTCCAACTCTTAGAAGCCCTAAATAAAACCCTAAATTTGGTAAGAAAGTTAGAATAATATCCCCGTCACTCAGCGGGCCAGCCTCCACAACTTACATGAGTTCCTAAGCTTATACAGTATATTCAACAGAGGGGCCGACAGCCATGATTAGAAGACTATTGAATGAATCAGTCTGCAAGCATTTCCAGTTAGGGAAACGTTATGTATTGCAGCTCACTTACAAGAGAATTGACTCTCTTTACTAGCATGGCATAAGGTTATGCTATCTTCAAAATCAAATCAAGAATAAACTCTGCAACAGCTTAAAGGGAACAATATGTAGCCAAAAAGGTTTAAAAATCAAATTATGCTCTTTACAAACTATATTTAAATAAGAGTATACTATCCGGTATATCATATTCTGAAAGATAGTTTTGTTGCTTACATACTTGAGATCATGATGTACTCTCTTCATCACCACCTCATCAATTCTATCTCAAGGACTTCCAGAGCAATACAATTTTTTGCCATTTATATTAACATGACAAAGACATTTGTGGAAGTAATGTGCTGAAGAAACCACTACTGTGAGATTTCTTTTAAAAAGTAAGCAAATGACAAATATATTAATTGAGCCCTCTTGGTCCTGCATTTATGAACAGATTTGCTTATAAATAATTGTCCTTAAGAAGAATTAATGTAAAACATATTTCCTTGTCTGTAGATATTGAATATATATTTTATCCCCCCTGGAGAAAGTGAAAAAGTAGAAAAGACTACTTAGAGGATTTGTTCAGCACTTTTGGGAATGTCATTTTACCAGTTAAAGGTTTTCTTTGTCAATTTTTATCATTGAAAAGAATTATTACATAACCAGGTTTAAGACATGAATAGGAGGATCAAGTTTGGCAATTGAGGTGTCATGGAAAGCTCATATTTTGCTCTAGGAGGTGTCAAGGGTATGGGCCTGAGGCTAGGCTTGCAGGAGACATGTACGTAGAAATAGAATGGGGGCAGTGAGTGTATTGCAATGTTCCTGCCGATCCGCCCAGTGGGAACATTGTAATACACTTACATGGGACTTCACTGCCATGGTGATGGCGTCCACCCCCATGAGTTTGGCGGTCCCGTGGTGGGACCACCAAACTCATAATGAGGCCCTAAGGGTCTGATTTAGATGTCATCAAAGGGGAATACTCCGTCATATATACGTGACGGATATGCCATCTGCCATATTATGATCCCATTATATCCTATGGGGATGGTAATACGGTGGACAGGATATCTGTCACGTTTGTGACAGAGTATTCCCTCGCCAAATTGTAAATCAGGACCTAAGGGCCTGATTTAGATCTCGGTGGAGGGGGTTACTCCATCATAAATCTGCTGTACTCCATCCTGTCTGCTGTATTACAATCCCATTATATCCTATGGGGATCTTAATACAGCGGCCGGGATATCTGTCAGGATTGCGATGGAGTATTGCCTCTACCAAGATCTAAATCAGCTCCTAAGACTCTATATAGAACCCAAGGTGGGCACTGGATTTAACACATTGTTGAATTCCAACAAAGTGGGTTACTTTTTATTAAAGGAAATACAACCAAACGTTGAAAATAGCACATCTATCTTATAATGTATCTTTTTGCATCACTTTTAAATGAGTGAAATTCAGAAAGGAAGAATATTGAATTTGTTTGCACTATTATTGAAATATTGCCATTTTAAGCACCTATTATTCTTCTGGAATTAAGTTTTAGAAATAAATGGCAATTAGTGGAACCTCCATTACTTGGACAGTGGTGAGAGCGTATTAAGTTTTATTGTGTTGGATCAAAAATCTACATTTTGACTGAGAAACTAATCACATACTAAGCTGTCTGATATAACCTTAGGCAACCATGTTGCAATATGGGGAAAACATACCAATCATTGGTTTAAAGCCATCAAGTTTGTCTGCATATCCCCTGTAAACCACAATTTTAGTAACGAAAAACTGTTGGGTGGCTGGGGTCTCTCTATGACATGATATTCATTCAGAGACTGATGTTAAATGATGCACACTAAGGCCAAGGAAACACCAGTCAAGCTCAGGTTTTTAAACTGTAATGGAATCATTAAAGCATAGGTATTAATATTTGCAGACTAAAACACTTGGGCCTGATTTCCAAAGCTATTTATGGCCATAGAACTACTGTGATAGCCAAATATGGACCCATGTACTCTTGAAATCTATCAACAAAATGTTATTGAAGGAAATGGGTTCTGTCTATTTAGTTCTCTAGGATTTTTTGCATTTGTCTCCCCAGTTTTGAGACTTTTACTGTGAGTGAGGCTCACTATTTTGGTCTCACTCATCATACATTCACAGTAATTGAACTGATAGTGCTAACCATCAGTGTCCACCTTTTAAGATAAGGCCACTGTTGCATAGCTACGGTTAGAGGTGCTGGGCTAGTTACATGTGAACATTTGAGCACACCAGTGTGTGCACCTGTGTGAGCTGCATGTGGGAGAATACAGTCTTGCACAACCACCAGCACCGCCACGCCAATAGAACACCGCCAGCCATATCATGACCAGTGATATTGCTTGGCAGTGTTCTGCTGGCGGGCAGTGCTGGCGGTAGCAGCTCCCCTTCCCGTTCCCTGCCAGAAGACCACCTTGAAGAAGATAAATTGGGCTTCTGACGGGGTGGGGGATGTTGTGTGTGTGTGTGTGGGTGTTGGGCTTTTTTAATTATACAGGGTCATCCCCAATCTTTTTGCCTCCTGCCTCCTAATTTGTCTGACCTGTTGCTGTTTGAACTCTGAGCACTTTACCACTGCCAACCAGTGCTAAAGTGCATATGCTCTCTGTGTAAATTGTATGATTGATTGGCTTATCCATGATTGGCATATTTGATATACTAGTAAGTCCCTAGTAAAGTGCACTAGAGGTGCCAGGGCGTGTAAATCAAATGCTACAAGTGGGCCTGCAGCACTGGTTGTGCCACCCACATAAGTAGCTCCGTAATCATGTCTCAGAACTGCCACTGCAGTGTCTATGTGTGCAGTTTTAACTGTAAATTCGACTTGGCAAGTGTGCCCACTTGCCAGGCCTAAACCTGCCCTTTTCTTACATGTCAGACACCGCTAAAGTAGGCCCTAGGTAGCCCCAAGGGCAGGGTGCAGTGTATGGTTAAGGTAGGACATATAGGGCCTGATTACAACTTTGGCAGAGTGTGTTAATCTGTCCCATATGTGACGGATATCCTGCCCACCATATTACGAGTTCCATAGGATATAATGGACTCGTAATACGGCGGGTGGTATATCCGTCACATTTGGGACGGATTAACACCCTCTGCCAAAGTTGTAATCAGGCCCATTGTGATGTGTTTTATATGTCCTGACAGTGAAATATTGATACATTCATTTTTCACTGTTGAAAGGCCTGTCCCTCTCATAGGTTAACATAGGGCTACCTTTAAATCTGATTAAAGTGTAGATTCCCTTTGGGAGAGGATGGACATGTGGAGTTTGGGGTTTCTGAGCTCACAATTTAAAAATACATCTTTTAGTAAAGTTGATTTTGAGACTGTGTTTGAAAATGCCACTTTTAGAAAGTGAGCAATTTCTTGCTTATACCATTTATGTGACTCTGCCTGTTTGTGGATTCCCTGTCTGGGTCAGTTTGACAGTTGGGCTGGTTGCACCTCACGCTATACAGTGACACAAAGGGAGCTGGGGTGTAGTCTGCATTTCCTGATGAGCCATCTGTGCTAGGAAGGAGGGGAGGACTGGTCACTCACACCTGAAAGGGCTGTGCCTGTCCTCACACAATGCAGTCTCAAACCCCCTGGAGAGTGTCTGGGGCCTGCCCTGGGCAAGGCAGGATTTCACATTCAAAAGAGACTTTACTTTGAAGTAGGCCTACTTCAAAGGAGAAATTGGGTATAAGAAGGGCACCCATAACCATGGACTTCAGAAACACTTCTGGAAACAAGAGGAACCTCTGTCTGGAGAAGAGCTGAAGAGCTGAGGAAGAAGAGCTGCCCTGCCTGTGACTGTGCTTTGTGGCACTATCCTGCATTTGCTGCTTCTGCCAGAGTAAGAGGGCAAAGATTGGACTTTGTGTGCCTTCCATCTTGAGAAGCAATCTGCAAGGGCTTGATTTAGAGCTTGCCTCCTGTTGTTTGAAGTCTCAGGGACAGCAAAGACTTCTCTCTGCCATCACCTGTAGTCTTTGTAGAGACTCCTACTCTGCCCTTTGGTGCCCATCCAGTTCCTGGGACCCTGAAAGGAGAAGCTGGCAACCTAAGAGGAAGAAATCCACGCACAGAGCGCCATGCAGGGAAAAGATCTACGTGACTCCGATCTGCAGCTGAAGAAACAAGGCGCCATCGGCTCTGTGGCTGAGAATCAATGCTCGCCGGAAACACGACTGAAGAATCGATGCACGGAGCAGGAGAAATGGTGCGCAGCATCGCTGACAGAGGCTGGGAGATCGCAACCCACGCTGTGTGGTTTTCGGATTATCGTGCGGCTGGATTTCTGATGCGAACCATTGTTGTGTGTGCAAAAACAACGCAAGGTATGCCTGGACCCATGTGTGGACCGAATTGACGCATCGCTCTCCTGCGCAGAGAAGAACTGACGCATGCTGACTTGACCGAATGGGGAAACAATGCAAAGTCTAGCTTGTGAGTGATATTGACGCATCGCAAGCCATTTGTGACGCACACCCACCCGTGCTGGGTTATTTTTGACGTGCACCAGGAACATTTTCATGCTAGCAGCGCTAGCGTGTATTTAAAACTACTTAAAGACGTTTTTGGATTTTTAAGTGATACCTTGACTTGTGTATTGTGGATTTTTATCATTTTGGTCTTGTTTTGTTTAGATAAATAGTTCCTATTTTTCTAAACTGGTGTTGTGTCATTTTGTAGTGTTTTCATGAAGTTACTGTGTGTGTTGGTACAAATACTTTACATCTAGCACTCTGAAGTTAAGCCTACTGCTCTGCCAAGCTACCAACGGGGTAAGCAGGGGTTAGCTGAGGGTTATTCTCTTTTACCCTTCACTAGAGTGAGGGTCCTTGCTTGAACAGGGGCTAACCTGACTGTCAACCATTTCTAATAATGGGTTTGTGTGCATGAATGTGTGAGTGTGTGCGTGAATGCATCTGTATGTGTAGTATTGTTTGCGTGGGTGTATGCATGTGTGTGAATGCATGTAAGAATGGTAATGTGAGTGCATGCCTGCATGTCAGTGTGAATCTGTGTATGAATGTGTGCGAGCATGACTGGATGTATGCATGTATGAATGCGTGTATGCCACTGTGAGTGGGTGTATGCGTAGTGCGTGTCTGCGGGTGTGTGCGTCTATGGGTGGTGAGAGAATTGGAAGGAGGGGAGTGTGGAGCATCTACGGAGTGTTGGTGGGGTGCATGAGCCTCCTATCAGTGACAGGGAAGGAATTCCCTGTCACTGGTAGGGCCTACCGCCATGGTTTTCGTGACATTTATAACGCCATGAAAACCATGGTGGTAGGCTGGCTCAAAATGCCACCGGCGGTAATGTAGTGGGCGCCGGGCTGGTGATTGACATTTCTGGCTCAGCAGCTGTTACCGCCATGGCGGTCTGAGTGGAGAAGTAGCGGGTTGGCTGCAGGCAACCCGCCATTCTCTTAATGTGGTGGTATGTACTGCCAGCCTGTTGGCGGAACTGCCGCCACATTACCACTCACCGCCGGGGTCATAATGACCACCACAGTGTTTTATTGACAATGTTGACAGTTAACAATGCTAATTGTTTACATTATAATGAATGCAACTGATTGTTGGTACCAACACTGTTGACTTCAATGTATCATAACATATATTACATATAGGAATTGTCAGTATTGAGTTCAGAGGTGTTATACTACTGCATTATACCATGTGACTGCTCTTACTGACGTTGTGACACTCTGACAAGTTGGTAGGCCAACCTTATTGATCACAACAGCCTCATAGATTGTCATTTTGTGTCTAATATAGGTAGGAGTTTTATTGTGGTAATATTTTTCAGAATCGCATAGGGGTTTGACATTAAACGAGGGAGTGAACAATGGTAAACCTGATTGTACACACTTGTAATTTAATACATAGTATTTAGCAATGTTTGGGTGATAAAAGTTTTTTCCTTTTTAGGAGAAAAATCACTTACTGGAAAATTACGTATTATGTTTAAGTGTTGTTGTCTACCAGCTGGTGTTAATAGCCACACCATCTCCCCTGAGTAGGTCTTGGACTGTGCTGCTTCACTTCCCTGTGAGAGTCGGGAGCTACGATTGAGGAGATGGTCATGAGTCAGAGTGCTTGGTTCCCAGTAAAAAGACAATTTCAGATTTATTACTTGTGTAAATTTCACATCCTTCACAACTAAAATCCTATTTTTTTCATTAACTGTATGCCATTCCAGGATTTACTGTACCATAATTATATACAACAGTCAATCCCATTCAAGTGATGGAGAGTTGGAGGTTCAAAGAGTGGTTTGCCCTGATCGTTTGTGAACACATACAAACACAAGCCTTTTTTAGCATTCACAAACAGTGTAGCTGTCCCTGCTAAAATAAACTAAAATACTGTGCAATCATATTCAGGTTTACATTGGATCCCACTAAAACTGTGTATTAAATCATGTCACTAATTTTTATTGAGGCTAGAGAAATTACTTCATAACAGTTCACTTACTGGAATAAATGTGAATCTGGGAGTGGTTGGGCTATTTCAGTCCATCAGTTGAATTGACCATCTATCCCAGGTTCTCCAGTATTTTGCCTGTGCAGGTAGCCTTTCTACACTGCCCTGTAATTTTATCTACAACTTCATTCACAGTCAAAAGGCAATATGAGAATGGATCTTTTACTTGCACTGCATGACGATGATAATAATATTTATTACATTCACACTTTTATAAGAAGAGAACCATGCATGTATGATTCTTTTGAACTCCTGAGAGATGTTGTTACTCATTTCCTTTTCTCTATATGAACCAATGCCTCTTACTTGCTTGTTTCTCATTACTCTTGGGCTAGACAGCCTCTAAAGTCAGTTATTAATTTGGGAAAGGGGGCCCTTATAAGCTTAATAAACACACCCTGGCTAGATCTCAACACACATCTCAAGGAAACTGTGCTCAAACATACAGGCATTTCCCTAAAGATATGTGCGTTACATTTAACAGTTGTAAAGACAATATGATAACATTTTTAAAATAATCTAGAAAAATAGAAATATGTTAATGAGAAAACCTAGAAAAAGTACAACTTAATTGAGAAATAACAGTTGGATTTCAAGTACTGAGGCACAGTTTCAAGATACTCCAAGTGGGTCATCCTGGTTGAAAGTTTTGTGTTAGGATTTGGGGCCTCATTTAGCGTCTGCTGGGTAACTCGCCAAACACCAGGGAGGCATTAGTAATAGCCTCTCCTGTGACAGAGGACTAATTCCTGCCTGATTTACAGATCCCTGGGATCCAATACAATGTTGACTCCCCTGAAGGCACTGAAAGGTTGTTGAGCCTCCACAATGTTTCATGTGACTTTTTAGCAAATATATTTGTACCACAAAAACAAATTGCTGCAGCAGGTATTTGTTTTCATACAATAAAACATTAATGACCATGACACCATGGGATCTTTCTCCCAGGGTGTGCTGGTCATTGTTTTATTTTTATGTTTGGGATTGTCACGGTTTTTACTGGAGATTCCAAACAGAATAAAGGACTTCAGACTATCCTCCCTAAATAGGTCTGATGTACTCACACCAACAGTCTCAAAGTCCATTAGGTTGTAGATATAAGGTTTCTGCCAGTGAGAGCACTGCCAGTGGAAGCATGACTCTGAACAGAGCATGCAGATTGTCAGGTTGCTAAAGATAGTACTTCACTGCATTTTGGGGATGAAAATCAAAATTCGTCTCCCAGGTGTAAGGTCCCAGGCTGAGGGGGTAAAGGTATTCAAAGTAGGATACAGTTTAAATGAGCTTCCACTGAAGCTACTGGATTTGCCACCAAAAGCTCAGAGTTGGACAAAGATGGATTTTGTGACTGCTGAGGCTGATTTATCAGTGCAATGGATAAGCTATTTTAGTTTATGGTGTAGTTACTTTTCTGGTTCTCAAAATCCACGGTAGGGCAAGATAGGAAGCTGCAGTGGAGCAGGGCTACACAGCGCTGAATACGTTTTCTGTGAGGTCTCAATGAAACTGTTTTCAGCACAGCACAAAGCATCTAGCAGGAGTAACCTGGTCTAGCCTTTATTGGTTGGGATGCCTTGGAAATGCTGGAGCACCATGTCTAAGTCCCCTGGAAAGAAAAAAGTTTCCAAGTCTCACTTTCCTCCAACTGCTGGGAATGTTCCTTATGGTGATTCCTGAGACTCCAAGGTCGGGATTTTAGAAACAGTGTTTCTCTCTAGTCATGGCTTCTGCAGGGTCCATCCCTTTGTGGTCAGCTGGGCATTGTTAGAATCAGGAGTCATTCTGCCTTCGTGCCTCTGGAGCAGCCAAATGGACTGGTGGTCAGGCACCTTCTCTTGGAGAGTAGTTCTTCCAATAGAGCACCCTTGATCAGGAGTTTTCTTCCTAAGTTCAGGAAAATTCTGAGGGAGTAGTGGTGAGGTGGCAGCTTTATACTGTTCACTAAACATAAATGTCATTAACTAATCCTGGCTAATTTTTTACCTTATGGTCACTTCTTTTTGCAGATTTTAATTTTCCTCTTAATGTAACAATGATTCCAGAAGCCTCAAATTCAACAAGCTGGAACCCAACTTCCCTCATTAAGAGTTCAAGGCAGGCCCTCAGTCATTTCCCAGTATTGATGAGCTCTATTTTACTCTGTCAGGTCCAGAACTGAGTATTCCTTCTGGTAGAGTTGGAGCCAAAATGTAGAGAGAGTTGTGGCAATCAATAGCAGCAGTTCCTGTCAGCCATATTTGGGATTAACAAGTCAACAAAAAAGGTGTTAAACCTGCCCTTTGTTTTGCGAAATTGCTTGTACCCCTACCAGATGGCTAATTCCTACTAAGTTTTCAGATGCTAACAATATGCCTATCCTCCAGGGCCAGTGGCCAAATTATTGTCCTCATAGGGCAACATCATTTACTCAAGCCTGCAATGTGTATTGGCCTCGGGGGGTGTGATAAGCAGCAAAACTCGTTTTAAACCCCTTTTTTGCTATTGGAAGTCCAAAGTATATTTGTATAAATATACTTTTCTGCTAATGGCATCACAAATCTGGTCTGATTGCTAAATCAGATAATGAAAATTAAGCAGAATTATGACACACATATAAATAAATATATGTAAATGAACAATTTGTATTTATTAAAAAGTAAATCACAAAAGTGTAAGTATGTAAGGGCACCAAAGGGAATCCACTGCAGTACATAACCCTAGATGGCCGTACATTCTTATGTAAGGGCACACAGGGGTATGCAGTGCACTACAGTTGTTTAAACAAGGCTGCAAGAGAGAGCAGCCCCTCTGTTTAAAATTTACTGCAGATTAAAGTTTAATTTGGAGTGCTTTTGCTTAACAAGTAGTGACTGTTTTCTCTCCAGCCCTGGTTAAAACCAAACAGTGCTGATTTAATTCTGCCTGTGGAATGGCAGAATTAATTAGTAACTCTGCTTTACATGAGTACCATTGAATTACTAAATTGCTCCAGTTCTGCCGGTGGAATAAAAAATTCCTCCCACTCCTACTAAGGTGAAAACAAACAGAAAAAGATCATTAGCATTCCTCCACCCCTCCAGATCAACTACCTGAGCGATCTGTGTTGTCCCTGAGCTCAGAAATGGGTCAGACACTGGCACAACCTAGCTACCTTCACAGTCATCACCACTGCAAAGGTGTCTCTCTCAATGGCACTCCACTGTTGATTCCTATCTGACAATGAAAGCAACACATTGATGATGTCCTTCATCATTTATTTTGGAAAGCACTACCTTTATGCAATGTTTAAAGCATTTGTCTAAACTACAAACTCCTTGCTGAATGCAGGTGCTTGGAAGACTTACACAGAAAACATTGCCTTTTTCAGAATATCAAAGGTCTTCTGATACTCCTATTTTCAGATGACTGAGATTTCCAACAGTGCTTGGGTACCCCTTGACTATTCCTACACAGTACCCAGGAAAGACTAAAGAGAATTTTACTTGTGTCTGTGCCTTGCATGGCCTTCAACCATGCTGGTCTGGATCATGTACTAGATAGGCTCCACATGTCCTCCACCAATCTGGTGGCCAAAGTAAGACACTTGCCCTATCTATCACTTTCTTGCCATGACAGACTGGCCTGCCTTTTGCAAAGCCTGAACCACTTTCTTCAGATTCGCCAGGTGGTCCTTGCAGCTGTAGCTGAAGACCACTATGCTATCCAGGTAGGTGGAACTGAAGCTTTATAGCCCAAATAAGATCATGCAGACCAACTTTTGAAAGATGGCATCGACATTGCGTAGCCCAAAAAACATCAGTTTACATTGAAAGTGGTCATGTGAAGTTAAAAATGGAGACTTTTCCTTCTCACCCTCAATTATGGAAATCTGCCAGTACCCTGAAATCAGGTACTCAAAAACTTACTTGGCATCCCCTAGCCTATTAATGAGGTCATCAGTTTTCTAGCTTGGGAAAAACAACTGTCTTGGTGACTGCATTGGCCTCCTGTAGTCCTTGCAGAACCATATTTCTGGACTGCTTCCCTCTGGGGTAGCCCTGGGAACCAGAACCACCAGACAGAACAAGAGTTTAGTTACCATGATTTATAACACTTCCTAGACTTCTCCCTGTGTTGACCCTCACCTTGTCTGAAAGTCTGTATATTTTGTTCTTGACAATCATGCTGTTGTTGAGACGGGGCCCCTCAACTGAAAAGCAATATGTCTGCAGGGGTAATGGTTTGTCACCCGACCTCCTAGAACACCTCTCGGCACTTCATGGTGGACACAGAAACCCCGGCAGGTGTCCCAAAAGGAAAGGGGGAGTGAAAGAGAAAGAGACAAAACACTGCCACATCTTGCCGGTCCAGCCAGGCACCCTGTATCTTCCTGGGGGTAGGTCGTTTTTGACAGAGTGATACTAGAGTTAGTGCACTCAACTTCCTTGAAATTGAATCTCTCTTTCTTATATGGGCACAGGAGTGGTAAAAGAACACCGGGATGCTCCAGCACTTTTCTTGGATAATAATAACTGTTGGCACAATTACTAACACTGCATTACCAAAAACCAAAAACGGAGTACCATAACAATAAGTACTGCAACACTAGGGCTGGCTACACAGAGATTCACTGTTGCACACTACAATTAGAACTGTGGTTGCACGTATCATGCACAAGAAAGACAAACAAAGGCATTTATCATGTATAACTTTCCTGCATTCAAAGGGTTAAACTAAAAGGAACAAAAAGAATCCAAGAAATCAAATGCCCACTCTGGGTTTAAACAGTTAGGGTGGCACAGTTTGCTTTGCTTTCACTGTGTGTGTGAAAAACCCTTCAAAAACAAATTCCTCAAACCTGAAACACAGGCATGAATGACACAATTTAAATCTAAGAGTTATGCTATTAGAGAAAGAAAAGTCACGTAAATGCTCTTTTAAAATTGCACTGTCACTTTTTGTAGTACTTGAGCTCAAGCATATTTCCTGAAGCACATTTAGGCAAGTAACTACAATAATAATGTAGAATGTTCAGAAATGCATTTGTCTCTTCAAGATAAGCACCAAAATACGAGGTCTGAAATACACCAGGTGTTCTAAGAAAGTGTGGCACTCAAAGAACAAACTCCCAGGAGAATACTTGTCACTAAGTTGCAGTCTTTGCCGGAGTCCTGGAGGAATGCCTGGTGTCAGCTGGTACAGGAACGAAGAAAAGAATTGCCTCAAAAGTCCTGAATACGAGGATGACAGCAGGGGCTGGACTGCCAAATCAGATGCTGAGATCAGGAAGCAAAACAAAGCCAAGCAGGGGGGCGTGCTTCACTCTGCTATTTATAGCCAATCAGGAAAGCAGTTGAGTTTCCACATGTGGATGAGTCACCACACCCAATTAGAAGCACATGTCTACACCACACCCAATTAGAAGCACATGTCTACACCTGCTCACATTAGCAAACACGTATTGGTAAAACAAGCATTGATAAAACCAATTGTGTAACACAGCACATTATGTTTACTTAGAAACATGAAGGTTTAACCAAGAACAGAGATATGATTTAACCCTAATCCCTGGGGATGCTGACAGATAACACAGGAGGCACTTTGGGTATTCCTGACAGCTGTCACATGTATCACTTTACTAGGTGTATTAAGCTTCTGACAATCCATCTCCTGGTCTTGTCACAGTATTAGAGAATACAACTCCCTCCACTGAGCCCCATTCATCTTTGTGTGACAGGAAATCAGTGAAAGGTTAATTCTCTTCCTATTCACCATCTGTCTGGATCAGCACAGTCAGATCTTCCCTCTCACAATGGCAGGGAAAGACAGTTTCAGTCCTTCCGTTTTTCAGAGTCCAATCTGCAAATCTCCAGCTGCTGGAGGACCCACTTCTCCCATCCCTACTCAACACAAGTGAAGTATCTCATTGGGAAAATGTCTTTCTTTGCACAGGTGCCTCAGCAACTATATCCTCTTTCTCCTCTGTTGTAATCTGTGCTTGATGGGCCTCTTTGCAGGCCCTAGAAGCTTTCTCAGAGTCCCCCTTCTGGTCCAATGATCCACTCTCAGCTTCTTACATTTGCACATGGCCTTCATATCCACCACAGTCAAACTAGCCATGTCAGACAAATCCACTTCCATATTCTCACAAAAAATCAGAGTGCAAAAATGTGATCTAAAAATTAAAAAAAAAAAAAAACACGACAATTGGAAATGATCCAAGACTTCTCATTGACAATAATAAATTGATAATCAACAAAAGCTACCCTTCTGTTACACCCATGTCAGGAACCTACATTCATCATCCATGCATCTGAAATTGTTTACTCTTTTAAGAGTGAGACAAAGCTGAAATTCAGTCCAATGTTGTGGAACTGTAGGTCAGATGCTTTTTACAGCCAGCCTCCTTCAAGCTCTGGACCAAAAGCATAAATGAGAAGTGGGTCCCATCATCAGGTCCTTCTCACAGTTCACAGATACCAAGTGCAGCAGGTTCACTCTGCCTTGTTTCATTTCACAAGTTCTGAGGGAGACTGGGTGAGGCTTAATTTTTGGAAAGATCACCAGCCTTAGGCTGGAGGACATCCTATGAAACTCCTAGTTCCTCTCTGACCAATGGAATAACGGTTCCTAGACCCTGACTTATCTATACTTGCAGTAGTTCATCTTTCCTTTACTGCAAACAGGCCCAAAATGCCATGTGTGACAGCATTTTCATTATCGTGTAATTGTTTGACTGTATGTGTTTGTGGGGTGTGTACTATGGCGATCTTAATGTATTCACACATCTAACACTAAAATCAAGTTTGAAGTGAGCACTATACTGCAATAAATCTAGAGACAGAAATTTGGTAGGACAAAATCAGAGTCCTTCAGCAACCAGACAGATGATACACAAGAAATGTTATAGCATCTTATTTATTCCCCTTGAAGGGTTCAAATGTTTCATATGTGCTTCAGAAAGACAAGTCATGCAAGGTATAACACTAGGGTGTTAGGGTGTCAACACGAGGGACACAGTCACAATCCTGTATATTCTAATGAACACAGAGAAGTCATCTTTGCCTATTCAGTTCAGCCTATTGTGTGTTCCTGGGAGGAATTTCACAACTCATTCACACCTTATTCAAGACTGAGTACTGGCTGGCTGTAGCTGGAGAGCTAATGAAAATTAGTCACCTCAGGTAGAGGGTACATTTTTCAAAGCTACTTTCCTGAATATTTATTATAAAGTCTGACTTCATGATTGCATTAGACGTTTTAGAAACAATAAAAATAGTGGTTTCATTATTTTTCTTGCTGGTCCCTTTTCCTTTTTGCACTCTGGTTTTCTACATAGGAAAGTAGGCCCGCCACAGTGAAAATGGCTTTTTGGGCTGTTAACTTTAATTTCCTACATGTCCACTTTTAAATATAATGCACCCTTACTTTGTATGCTACAAGACCTACACAGGAGTGAGCTACTGATATTTAAAAGGGAGGTTTTACCTGTCCTAAAGGATTATTTAAATAGGTTGCACTATAGGTTTTACATTGCAACAGTCAATCTAATATTGTAGACCTGAAGGTATGTTTTCCTTTGTCACCCTTTTGGATGCTACAATAAGTGCTACAGTCCACATGTGACATTTAACTTCTCGTGAAATAGCTGTATTTCTGCACCATATATCCAGGGCCACTGGAATTATGCAATTGTGTGGAGATGTTTGCATAATTGTAGATTTACCCTATTTGCGACATTATCCATCATCTGCTGCATGATCTGCAGAATTTAAACAACATTCTTTCTAGCTCAAACAGTTCAAAAGTTAGTTAAAATGCAGTGACATGTTGCTGTGAAGTGGAAGGCCCATTGCAAAGGTTGACTGGTCACCTTTCTGAAGCCTTTTGCTATATTTGGCCTATAACTGGTACAAATATGGTACGACTAATGCCCAGATAGTGCTAACAAGTTGAAAAAATTACCAAGGACCTGATTTAGATTTTGATGGGAATACCGCCTTTCTGCTGCTGCCGCTGAACTAAGTACTCCACCAGGCCGACAGGGATCTGACCACAGTACTTATATATATTGCGCCTGAATCGCGGACCACCTCGACAGAGTGCACTTCCAGCCATTATGCTGATGGGTTCCACCAACCACTATTAAATGTTACAGTTCTATGGGTTTTGTTCTAGTGACGGATTGCTGATGGAGGGAGCCGGTCACAGGAGTCAATTTACATTGTACAATGGCAGTGTCTATGGAAAGGAGGCAAGTAACACACACCCCATGTACTTTAGCCATATGTCCACCTGCAGAACACACAACACACTACATATACACCATGAACCTTTGCCATTCCACCACAACACATTTACATGCAGAAAACACTCAATGCTATACATCCTAAACACAATGCATACACACCATCAATAAAACACCGACATACAACACAACCACAACTACCAACACAGCAACCCAACCATCTACACAAACACACCCACACAAAAGCACAACTACATACATCACAACAACAACCACTCACATTCACCTGAATGATGCACACAGTAAAACATCACACAATCAAACATATACAACAAACACCACACCCACATGCAAGTGGCACACACACAGACACAACCACATCACCCACTCTTGCTCCTTCTGCCTCAGCCAGCCAATTCACTCCCACCCCTCCCAAGTAGAAGGTTTGGGGTGCCAGATATGTGCCCAATAGGTGTCCACTTATGATGGGGACACCCTTGGACCATAGGCAGGAGACAGGTTAAGGACAACAGAGCCATCCAAACATTTTTCATTGTCACATATGAGTTACATTGCCAAAAACATACACATAAAAGTGGGAGTACGTCTGATAAGTTGAGTCCAACTTTCACACAGTGTGTCCCACACTGTGTATTGCTGAAATCCATTCTAATGACACCATTCATTGTGCCATTAGAATGGAATTGATGTTCTGACTCACCTTCACAACTGGAAGCACAACATTTCACTTACAGGTGCCATTTGTTGCACAAGTCCCACCGACTCTGCCGCAAATCTCCACCCCCATCGATAGCACATTTTACAACTGTGATCTTCTTTTTATTTTGCTTCTAGCATTCATTTGGTAATGAATACTTACACCAAAATAAAAATTAGGTATGTCATCGATTTATTTTTCAATACGGGTGTGTCCTTTAATGACTGACACAGATGTTTAACAGACATATGCATGTCACTAGTTGTGTTTGAAAATGTTCATGTGACATGTATGTTAATACACTGGTTCTGAGCTAATATTAAGTGACCAAGCCATGTACATTAGTAATAAGGTGTGCTTTTCTTCCAGTCTGGCGACAACAGGGTCATATTTAATTTGTGGGCCAGTGGCAGCAGCAATGCTAGGTCTTGTCCAGTTGGATCCAGTTGAAAACTGAAATGGAAAAGAGAAATAAGCTGGGTTTGAACCTCATTGCCCTTCAAATCCACCAACTCAGGTCTGAAGGTTTCCCCGCCACATTATCCTTGGAAGTAAGGCGCATCATAATTTACTTGGCAGGAACTGTGGCTGTAGTTCCTCCACCAGCCACTATCTCCAATTGCGCTATCGATGGGGGTGGAGATTTGCGGCAGAGTCGGTGGGACTTGTGCAACCTTAAGCCTCTGGTCCCACCAGCATCTAAATAGGGTGAGTGGATTGTCAAGAAGGTGGACGGTTTTTCTGTTGCAAAAGTGACGGCCGGACAATTATCACCATGATCTAAATGAGGCCCTAAATAATGTGCTGCATAATGTTGCATACTTTTTATTTTATTGCCACATAATTTACTCAAACCTGGCACATAATATGACCCTCCCTTGCAGCATAAATCAGTGGCCCTGCATATATCATGGCCTTATAGAAAGGTTAAATATTCTGATCATAAATTAGCCAGTAAAACACTGAACACTGAACATCAGTGCCTCAGTATGCAGAGTCTCAAAATCCAACAATAGAATTCCACAAAAATAGGATGACCATGCATTAGGGGCATTTTCTCCCAACAATTATTTAGGAGATTGTTATTTTGAAAATGATCTCTAATGATTGTTACTAGTGAATGTTGGCTGTGTTCTCTCTACCTTTGCTCAACTTTAGCTGAAATTATTTATTCTATTTTCAGCTTTGCTTTTCTCATTTTCCAAACATTGAGAAGTTATATCAAGATGACATTCTTTGCTTTTAACCCCTTTGCTGCCAAGCCTTTTCCCCCTCCTGTGCCAAGCCTTTTTTTGGCTATTTGGGGCAGTTCGCGCTTAGGCTCTCATAACTTTTTGTCCACATAAGCTAGCCAAGCCAAATTTGCATCCTTTTTTTCCAACATCCTAGGGGTTCTACAGGTACCCAGACTTTGTGGGTTCTCTTGAAGGAGGCCAAGAAATTAGCCAAAATACAGTGATTTTTTTTTTTTAAATGGGAAAAAGTGGCTGCAGAAGAAGGCTTGTGTTTTTTCCCCTGAAAATGGCATCATCAAAGGGTTTGCGGTGCTAAAATCACCAGATTCCCTGCTTTCAGGAACAGGCAGACTTGAATCCGAAAACCCAATTTTTCAACCCAAATTTGGCATTTTACTGGGACATACCCCATGAAACGAATGCTGGATCCCAGAAACCTAAACATTTCTGAAAAGTAGACAAAATTCTGAATTCAGCAAGGGGTCATTTGTGTAGATCCTACAAGGTTTCCTACAGAAAATAACAACTGAAAAAGAAAAATATTGAAATTGAGGTAAAAAAACATCACTTTTTCTCTACGTTTTACTCTGTAACTTTTTCCTGCAATGTCAGATTTTCGAAAGCAATATACCGTTACGTCTGCTGGACTCCTCTGGTTGCGGGGATATATAGGGCTTGTAGGTTCATCAAGAACCCTAGGTACCCAGAGCCAATAAATGAGCTGCACCCTGCAGTGCGTTTTCACTCTATACCGGGTATACAGCAATTCATTTGCTGAAATATAAAGAGTGAAAAATAGCTATCAAGAAAACCTTTGTATTTCCAAAAAGGGCACAAGATAAGGTGTCGCGGGCAGTGGTTATTTGCACATCTCTGAATTCCGGGGTGACCATACTAGCATGTGAATTACAGGGCATTTCTCAAATAGATGTCTTTTTTACACACTCTCTTATATTTGGAAGGAAAAAATGTAGAGAAATACAAGGCGCAATAACACTTCTTTCGCTATCTATGTTCCCCCAAGTCTCCCGATAAAAATGATACCTCACCTGTGTGGGTAGGCCTAGCGCCCGCGACAGGAAACGCCCCAAAACGCAACGTGGACACATCACATTTTTTTATCTACCTGTAGATTTTGGCCTCTAGTTCAGCTGGCACCTAGGGAAACCTACCAAACCTGTGCATTTTTGAAAACTAGAGTCCTAGGGGAATTTAAGATGGGGTGACTTGTGGGGCTCTGACCAGGTTTGTTACCCTGAATTCTTTGCAAACCTCAAACTTTGGCTAAAAAAACACATATTCCTCAAATTTTGGTGACAGAAAGTTCTGGAATCAGAGAGGAGCCACAAATTTCCATCCACCCAGGGTTCCCCCAAGTCTCCCGATAAAAATGATACCTCACTTGTGTGGGTAGGCCTAGCGCCCGCGACAGGAAATGCCCCAAAACGCAACGTGGACACATCACATTTTTTTAAAGAAAATAGAGGTGTTTTTTCAAAGTGCCTACCTGTAGATTTTGGCCTCTAGCTCAGCTGGCACCTAGGGAAACCTACCACACCTGTTCATTTTTGAAAACTAGAGACCTAGGGGAATCCAAGATGGGGTGACTTGTGGGGCTCTGACCAGGTTCTGTTACCCAGAATCCTTTGCAAACCTCAAAATATGGCTAAAAAAACACATTTTCTTCACATTTTGGTGACAGAAAGTTCTGGAATCAGAGAGGAGCCACAAAGTTCCTTCCACCCAGCATTCCCCCAAGTCTCCCAATAAAAATGATACCTCACTTGTGTGGGTAGGCCTAGCACCTGCAACAGGAAATGCCCCAAAACGCAACGTGGACACATCACATTTTTTTAACGAAAACAGAGGTGTTTTTTGCAAAATGCCTACCTGTAGATTTTGGCCTCTAGCTCAGCCGGCACCTAGGGAAACCTACCACCAAACCTGTGCATTTTTGAAAACTAGGGACTTATGGGAATCCAAGATGGGGTGACTTGTGGGGCTCTGACCAGGTTCTGTTACCCAGAATCCTTTGCAAACCTCAAAATTTGGCTAAAAAAACACGTTTTCCTCACATTTTGGTGACAGAAAGTTCTGGAATCAGAGAGGAGCCACAAATTTCCTTCCACCCAGCGTTCCCCCAAGTCTCCCGATAAAAATGATACCTCACTTGTGTGGGTAGGCCTAACGCCCGCAACAGGAAATGCCCCAAAACGCAACGTGGACACATCAAATTTTTTTAAAGAAAACAGAATTGTTTTTTGCAAAGTGCCTACCTGTAGATTTTGGCCTCTAGCTCAGCCCGCACCTAGGGAAACCTACCAAACCTGTGCATTTTTGAAAACTAGAGACCTAGGGGAATCCAAGTGGGGTGACTTGTGGGGCTCTGACCAGGTTCTGTTACCCAGAATCCTTTGCAAACCTCAAAACGTGGCTAAAAAAACACATTTTCCTCACATTTCAGTGACAGAAAGTTCTGGAATCTGAGAGGAGACACAAATTTCCTTCCACCCAGCATTCCCCCAAGTCTCCCGATACAAATGATACCTCACTTGTGTGGGTAGGCCTAGCGCCCACGACAGGAAATGCCCCAAAACACAACGTGGACACATCCCATTTTTTTACCTAAAACAGAGCTGTTTTTTGCAAAGTGCCTACCTGTAGATTTTGGCCTCTAGCTCAGCCGGCACCTAGGGAAACCCACCAAACCTGTGCATTTTTGAAAACTAGAGACCTAGGGGAATCCAAGATGGGGTGACTTGTGGGGCTCTGACCAGGTTATGTTACCCAGAATCCTTTGCAAACCTCAAAATTTGGCTAAAAAAACACGTTTTCCTCACATTTTGGTGACAGAAAGTTCTGGAATCTGAGAGGAGCCACAAATTTCCTTCCACCCAGCGTTCCCCCAAGTCTCCCAATAAAAATGATACTTCACTTGTGTGGGTAGGCCTAGCGCCCGCGACAGGAAATGCCCCAAAACGCAATGTGGACACATCCCATTTTTTGACAGAAAACAGAGGTGTTTTTCGCAAAGTGCCTACCTGTAGATTTTGGCCTCTAGCTCAGCCGGCACCTAGGGAAACCTATCAAACCTGTGCATTTTTGAAAACTAGAGACCTAGGGGAATACAAGATGGGGTGCCTTGTGGGGCTCTGACCAGGTTCTGTTACCCAGAATCCTTTGCAAACCTCAAAATTTGGCTAAAAAAACACGTTTTCCTCACATTTTGGTGACAGAAAGTTCTGGAATCAGAGAGGAGCCACAAATTTCCTTCCACCCAGCGTTCCCCCAAGTCTCCCGATAAAAATGATACCTCACTTGTGTGGGTAGGCCTAACGCCCGCGACAGGAAATGCCCCAAAACGCAACGTGGACACATCAAATTTTTTTAAAGAAAACAGAATTGTTTTTTGCAAAGTGCCTACCTGTAGATTTTGGCCTCTAGCTCAGCCCGCACCTAGGGAAACCTACCAAACCTGTGCATTTTTGAAAACTAGAGACCTAGGGGAATCCAAGTGGGGTGACTTGTGGGGCTCTGACCAGGTTCTGTTACCCAGAATCCTTTGCAAACCTCAAAACGTGGCTAAAAAAACACATTTTCCTCACATTTCAGTGACAGAAAGTTCTGGAATCTGAGAGGAGACACAAATTTCCTTCCACCCAGCATTCCCCCAAGTCTCCCGATACAAATGATACCTCACTTGTGTGGGTAGGCCTAGCGCCCACGACAGGAAATGCCCCAAAACACAACGTGGACACATCCCATTTTTTTACCTAAAACAGAGCTGTTTTTTGCAAAGTGCCTACCTGTAGATTTTGGCCTCTAGCTCAGCCGGCACCTAGGGAAACCCACCAAACCTGTGCATTTTTGAAAACTAGAGACCTTGGGGAATCCAAGATGGGGTGACTTGTGGGGCTCTGACCAGGTTATGTTACCCAGAATCCTTTGCAAACCTCAAAATTTGGCTAAAAAAACACGTTTTCCTCACATTTTGGTGACAGAAAGTTCTGGAATCTGAGAGGAGCCACAAATTTCCTTCCACCCAGCGTTCCCCCAAGTCTCCCAATAAAAATGATACTTCACTTGTGTGGGTAGGCCTAGCGCCCGCGACAGGAAATGCCCCAAAACGCAATGTGGACACATCCCATTTTTTGACAGAAAACAGAGGTGTTTTTCGCAAAGTGCCTACCTGTAGATTTTGGCCTCTAGCTCAGCCGGCACCTAGGGAAACCTATCAAACCTGTGCATTTTTGAAAACTAGAGACCTAGGGGAATACAAGATGGGGTGCCTTGTGGGGCTCTGACCAGGTTCTGTTACCCAGAATCCTTTGCAAACCTCAAAATTTGGCTAAAAAACACGTTGTCCTCACATTTTGG
Source organism: Pleurodeles waltl (assembly GCF_031143425.1). Classification (NCBI taxonomy): domain Eukaryota; kingdom Metazoa; phylum Chordata; class Amphibia; order Caudata; family Salamandridae; genus Pleurodeles; species Pleurodeles waltl. The sequence goes on along the minus strand of NC_090439.1, from coordinate 928,420,315 downwards.
TGACAGAAAGTTCTGGAATCAGAGAGGAGCCACAAATTTCCTTCTGCCCAGAGTTCCCCCAAGTCTCCCGATAAAAATGATATCTCACTTGTGTGGGTAGGCCTAGCGCCCGTGACAGGAAATGCCCCAAAACGCAACGTGGACACATCACATTTTTTTAAAGAAAACAGAGGTGTTTTTCGCAAAGTGCCTTCCTGTAGATTTTGGCCTCTAGCTCAGCCGGCACCTAGGGAAACCTACCAAACCTGTGCATTTTTGAAAACTAGAGACCTAGGGGAATCCAAGTGGGGTGACTTGTGGGGCTCTGACCAGGTTCTGTTACCCAGAATCCTTTGCAAACCTCAAAACATGGCTAAAAAAACACATTTTCCTCACATTTCAGTGACAGAAAGTTCTGGAATCTGAGAGGAGACACAAATTTCCTTCCACCCAGCGTTCCCCCAAGTCTCCCGATACAAATGATACCTCACTTGTGTGGGTAGGCCTAGCGCCCACGACAGGAAATGCCCCAAAACACAACGTGGACACATCCCATTTTTTTACCTAAAACAGAGCTGTTTTTTGCAAAGTGCCTACCTGTAGATTTTGGCCTCTAGCTCAGCCGGCACCTAGGGAAACCTACCAAACCTGTGCATTTTTGAAAACTAGAGACCTAGGGGAATCCAAGATGGGGTGCCTTGTGGGGCTCCGACCAGGTTATGTTACCCAGAATCCTTTGCAAACCTCAAAATCTTTTTTTAAAAACAAGTTTTCCTCAAATTTTGGTGACAGAAAGTTCTGGAATCAGAGAGGAGCCACAAATTTCCTTCCGCCCAGCGTTCCCCCAAGTCTCCTGATAAAAATGATACCTCACTTGTGTGGGTAGGCCTAGCGCCCGCGACAGGAAATGCCCCAAAACGCAACGTGGACACATCACATTTTTTGAAAGAAAATAGAGGTGTTTTTTGCAAAGTGCCTACCTGTAGATTTTGGCCTCTAGCTCAGCTGGCACCTAGGGAAACCTACCACACCTGTTCATTTTTTAAAACTAGAGACCTAGGGGAATCCAAGATGGGGTGACTTGTGGGGCTCTGACCAGGTTCTGTTACCCAGAATCCTTTGCAAACCTCAAAATTTGGCTAAAAAAACACGTTTTCCTCACATTTTGGTGACAGAAAGTTCTGGAATCAGAGAGGAGCCACAAATTTCCTTCCACCCAGCGTTCCCCCAAGTCTCCCGATAAAAATGATACCTCACTTGTGTGCGTAGGCCTAACGCCCGCGACAGGAAATGCCCCAAAACGCAACGTGGACAAATCACATTTTTTTAAAGAAAACAGAGGTGTTTTTTGCAAAGTGCCTACCTGTAGATTTTGGCCTCTAGCTCAGCCGGCACCTAGGGAAACCTACCAAACCTGTGCATTTTTGAAAACTAGAGACCTAGGGGAATCCAAGATGGGGTGACTTGTGGTGCTCTGACCAGGTTCTGTTACCCAGAATCCTTTGCAAACCTCAAAATTTGGCTAAAAAAACACGTTTTCCTCACATTTTGGTGACAGAAAGTTCTTGAATCAGAGAGGAGCCACAAATTTCCTTCCACCCAGCGTTCCCCCAAGTCTCCCGATAAAAATGATACCTCACTTGTGTGGGTAGGCCTAACGCCCGCGACAGGAAATGCCCCAAAATGCAACGTGGACACATCACATTTTTTGAAAGAAAACAGAGGTGTTTTTTGCAAAGTGCCTACCTGTAGATTTTGGCCTCTAGCTCAGCCGGCACCTAGGGAAACCTACCAAACCTGTGCATTTTTGAAAACTAGTGACCTAGGGGAATCCAAGATGGGGTGACTTGTGGGCTCTGACCAGGTTCTGTCACCCAGAATCCTTTGCAAACCTCAAAACGTGGCTAAAAAAACACGTTTTCCTCACATTTCAGTGACAGAAAGTTCTGGAATCTGAGAGGAGACACAAATTTCCTTCCACCCAGCGTTCCCCCAAGTCTCCCGATAAAAATGATACCTTGCTTGTGTGGGTAGGCCTAGCGCCCGCAACAGGAAATGCCCCAAAACACAATGTGGACACATCCCATTTTTTTACCTAAAACAGAGCTGTTTTTTGCAAAGTGCCTACCTGTAAATTTTGCCCTCTAGCTCAGCCGGCACCTAGGGAAACCTACCAAACCTGTGCATTTTTTAAAACTAGAGACCTAGGGGAATCCAAGATGGGGTGACTTGTGGGAGGTTATGTTACCCAGAATCCTTTGCAAACCTCAATATTTGGCTAAAAAACACGTTTTCCTCACATTTTGGTGACAGAAAGTTCTGGAATCTGAGAGGAGCCACAAATGTCCTTCCACCCAGCGTTCCCCCAAGTCTCCCGATAAAAATGATATCTCACTTGTGTGGGTAGGCCTAGCGCCCGCGACAGGAAATGCCCCAAAACGCAACGTGGACACATCACATTTTTTGAAAGAAAACAGAGGTGTTTTTCGCAAAGTGCCTTCCTGTAGATTTTGGCCTCTAGCTCAGCCGGCACCTAGGGAAACCTACCAAACCTGTGCATTCTTGAAAACTAGAGACCTAGGGAAATCCAAGATGGAGTGACTTGTGGGGCTCTGACCAGGTTCTGTTACCCCGAATCAATTGCAAACCTCAAAATTTGGCTAAAAAAACACATTTTCCTCACATTTTGGTGACAGAAAGTTCTGGAATCAGAGAGAAGCCACAAATTTCCTTCCACCCAGCGTTCCCCCAAGTCTCCCGGTAAAAATGATACCTCACTTGTGTGGGTAGGCCTAGCGCCCGCCACAGGAAATGGCCCAAAACACAACATGGACACTTCACATTTTTTCATAGAAAACAGTGCCTACCTGTGGATTTGGGCCTCTAGCTCAGCCGGCACCTGAGGAAACCTAGCGAACCAGCGCCTTTCTGAAAACTAGAAACCCAGGGGAATCCAAGATGGGGTGACTTGTGGGGCTCTGACCAAGTTCTGTTATCCAGAATCCTTTGCAAACCTCAAAATGTGGCTAAAAAAACAAGTTTTCCTCACATTTTGGTGACAGAAAGTTCTGGAATCTGAGAGGAGCCACAAATGTCCTTCCACCTAGCGTTCCCCCAAGTCTCCCGATAAAAATTATACCTCACTTGTGTGGGTAGGCCTAGCGCCCGCCACAGGAAATGGCCCAAAACACAACGTGGACACTTCACATTTTTTCATAGAAAACAGTGCCTACCTGTAGATTTTGGCCTCTAGCTCAGCCGGCACCTGGGGAAACCTAGCAAACCAGCACATTTCTGAAAACTAGAAACCCAGGGGAATCCAAGATGGGGTTACTTGTTGGGCTCTGACCAGGTTCTGTTATCCAGAATCCTTTGCAAACCTCAAAATGTGGCTAAAAAAACAAGTTTTCCTCACATTTCGGTGACAGAAAGTTCTGGAATCTGAGAGGAGCCACAAATTTCCTTCCACCCAGCGTTCCCCCAAGTCTCCTGATAAAAATGATATCTCACTTGTGTGGGTAGGCCTAGCGCCCGCGACAGGAAATGGCCCAAAACACAACGTGGACACATCACATTTTTTCATAGAAAACAGTGCCTACCTGTGGATTTTGGCCTCTAGCTCAGCCGGCCCCAGGGGGGGCAGAAATGGCCTAAAATAAATTTGTCCCCCCAACCCCCTCCCGGAGCGACCCTTGCCTACCGGATTGCTCCCCCTGCGTTACATTGGCACCAAAAAAAAACATCCCCGGTGCCTAGTGGTTTCTGCCCCCTTGGGGGCAAATTGACCTAAAATCGGCCAATCTGCCCCCAAGGGGGACAGAAATGGTCTAAATACAATTTGCCCCCCAGGGGAGCGACCCTTGCCTAATGGGTCGCTCCCCATCTCTGAAAAAACAAACAAACAAAAAAAAAACACAAACAAAAAATTTGCCCTTGCGCCTAGAGGGTTCTGCCCCCCCCGGGGGCAGATCAGCCTAATAACAATAGGCCGATCTGCCCCCAGGGGGGGCAGAAATGGCCTAAAATAAATCCCCCCCAACCCCCCCTGGGAGTGACCCTTGCCTACGGGGTCGCTCTTCCTGCGTGACATTGGCGCCAAAAAAAAAATCCCCGGTGCCTAGTGGTTTCTGACCTAAAATCAGCCAATCTGCCCGCAAGGGGGGCAGAAATGGTCTAAATACAATTTGCCCCCCAGGGGAGCGACCCTTGCCTAATGGGTCGCTCCCCATCTCTAAAAAAACAAACAAACAAAAAAAAAACACAAAAAAAAAGTTGCCCTGGCACCTAGAGGTTTCTGCCCCCCCCGGAGGCAGATCGGCCTAATAACAATAGGCCGATCTGCCCCCAGGGGGGGCAGAAATGGCCTAAAATAATTTTGACCCTCCCTCCCCCCAACTCCACCCGGGAGCGACCCTTGCCTACGGGGTCGCTCCCCCTGCGTGACATTGGCACCAAAAAAAAAAATCCCCTGTGCCTAGTGGTTTCTGCCCCTTGGGGGCAGATTGACCTAAAATCTGCCAATCTGCCTCCAAGGGGGCAGAAATGGTCTAAATACAATTTGCCCCCAGTGGAGCGACCCTTGCCTAAGGGGTTACTCCCCACACCTAAATCAAAAATATAAACAAATACAAAAGAAATAAAAGATACATCCCTGGGGCCCCTCTGGGGGCCCCCCTTTCTGCCCCCCCCTGGGGGCAGATCGGCCTAATAATAGGCCGATCTGCCCCCAGGGGGGGCAGAAAAGGCCTTCCCAAAAAATTTCCCCCCTGGGAGTGACCCTTGCCCAAGGGGTCGCTTTCTTATGTCAATTTCAAATAAATAAATAAATCCCTGGTGTCTAGTGGCTTCTGCCCCCATGGGGGGCAGATTGGCCTCCTCAAAATAGGCCAATCTGCCCCCAAGGGGGGCAGAAATGGCCTAAATATAATTTGCCCCCTATGGGAGCGACCCTTGCCTAAGGGGTCGCTCCCCACCTAAAAAAAAAAAAAGGATCCCTGGTGCCTAGAGGTTTCTGCCCCCCCTGGGCGCAGAAAAGGCCTTCCCAAAAAAATGCCCTCCCTGGGAGTGACCCTTGCCCAAACGGTCGCTCCCTTATGTCCATTTCCCCCAAAAAATAAAAAATCCCATTGCAAGCAATCCGGCTTTTGAAACCCTGGGAGAGACTTCAAAGGGAAGGAAATACATTTCCTTACCTTTGAAGCCTCTCCGGGCCTCCCCCACGTGATTGAAAGAGAAATGCAGAGCATTTCTCTTTCAATCGCGCTGGAAGCAGAGCTTCCAGCGCGATGGGGGAGACCCTGTGACAAATCAGCGCGCGCTCGCGCGCTGACGTCACGGGGGGGGTCAGGGGTGGAAGGGGAAGGGCTTCCCCTTCCATTCCTGACTTGGGGGGATGGGGGGAAGCACACAGAGGGAGCGAGAGCGCTCCCTCTGGGCTGTGTGCCGAGGACGTAGTGGTTACGTCCTCGGCACAGCAGCACTGTGCCGAAGGACGTAACCACTACGTCCTCGGCACAGAAGGGGTTAAAAGCTCTTGGGCAAGTAAATCAACAGAATAAATATCCCTAAGCAAAAGTTCCTATATTTCTGTAGAATAGTGGAAATCATATTCAAAATTATGAGAATGGTTTAAGAAGCCTCGGTTTTTGGAATGTTGAATGCGAATTAGACTCCCTGCATACATGCTAAGTAGTTAGGCTCTAGCATTCTATTGCAGAGGCTGATGGAATTGAGAACATGTTGAAATGAATATAGGGGAGCAAATGACAGTGGGTTGATAGCAAATGTTTTGCTGTGTTCTGAAACAAAGTAAGATGATAGTCTTTGGCTGATAGTTTAGTAGCTACCACACCAAGCCTTTCATGCACTGGAGATGTTAAGTATAGGAACAAAATATAACAGCTAAACAATGACATATTAAATTCAATTTTCCTTTCATACTAAGGATGTTTAGATCGCACACACTGAATGGGATACTTCTTTAAAAGTAGGTAAGTTGTTTATGCAACCTATCTCCATCTTCGACAAAATACAAAGTTCACCCTGGAAAATTAGATTAATTTAGAGCACCTCAAAAGTTGTATTCAGTATTAGGCAAGAATATGCTTAACAAACAATTTCTACTAAGTACAAGGTAGAGGGAAATATCAATGAGAGGTGGTCCCCAAATATATTCCAGTAGACATGGTTCAAAAAAGGGATCCAAAAAGTGTGTTCAGCTCTTGGCGACAGTCTGTAAGTAGTAATAGGTTACAGTTGTTTTAAATCAAATTTGTCAATTTGCAGTGTTACATTTTAAACACTTAGCTTGTACTACGTATACTCATGTTTGTCCCAAGTGAAGTCCAAGTTGAAGTTGTGGGTACCATACCAGCAGTAGACAAACATAAGGGAAATGTTGCATTGTTGAGCTTTTTTTCAAAACATGTCTAGATAGCCTTTGACAACTATATAAAGTTTATTGATGTTCATGCTTGTCATGTATATACTAATAACCTTTTTGTAAGTATGGATTACTGCTGTAGTTTCCCTCTAATGAAAATGATATAGATTAGTGATTATTCTTTTTGTTGGTATATTTTTACTAGTATTATAATTAAACAAATTACACATTTAGAATCAGAAAAAGGTCCTTTTGTTAGAAATATTTGATCTTTTATTTAGGTGAACCATGCAAACAATTTCTAATCTAAAAAACAGGTATTAACCAGTTTGTACATTTTTTAGTGGTAAGCGCATACAAGGAGCACTGAATAGCAGTGCCCCAATGTGAAGAGTCTAAAAACCAAGATTCTGATAAATTCTGTATTACGGAACAATTCTGACCTGTATGCAAATTTGACAAAGCCTCAAATATGAAATTCAAAAATGTATAGGTTTACATACCTGCTGATGACCTAAAGAAAATAAAAGAGCATAAAGTATTGCATCAAGGCAAGGCTGCAGTTTCAGTCTTGATACCAAGCTCCAGGCAAAGTTGTGATTCTCCTAGATTACTGTTGGAAAATGGGTTATTGGTAAGGACAGGTAGGCACCTATACTTAGCACTAGGCCACTAACCTCCACTAAGGTCCAGTTAGGTCTCAGTAAATTAACCCCAGCTCAACCCTTGGTAGCTTGGCAACGAGCGTCAAGGCTTAACTTAGGAGACAGAGTGTAAAGCATTCAAATATCAGAAAACAGTAATTAAATAAAACACAGGAAACAGTTTAAAAATCCAAAACCAATTTATGAAAATAGATTATATTTTTATCTTTATAATGAGACAAAAACGAATAAAATCGGATAAGGGGAACCGGAGATATTAATTTTTAAAGAATTATTGTTTTTTTAGCGCCTAGAAACAAAAAGCGCCAATCGGGTCATCTGGTTGCACCTCGACCGGGGCAAAGTCAAAGTTTAAGGCCGAACGTGATGGATCCCTGCTCGGCAACAGGCCGCGGGATACCTCGGTTAAAAGTTTACCTTCATACTTAGGTGGTCATTAAAACATTGGCGGTAAAAGCCACATAACGCCGTGCAGAAGACCACCAACACACCGCCGCGGCCGCAGAATTCCCCCACAGCAATTATGACCCACATTTCGGAATCCACCAAAATTCAGACACCCACACAAGTCCGTCACACCAAAGGTCAGTGATAAACTGGCGAAAACAAAACCTCCACCGTCACGCCAACAGAAATACGCCCACACTATCACGACACACAAATCCACGCGGCGGTCTTTCAACCGCGGTATTCCATTGGCGGTACACACCGCTGCGCTCAAAATACACACACTGTTACAAAACACTACCACATTGGACAATTGCAAATACACACACCTGATACACATACACACACCACTCCCACATACCCAATACAATATAAAACACACACCCACATCACCCACAAACCACTACGATCACAATTATGGAGAGAAGGCCAGAGAGAGAGCACCAGCAAGAACAACAGCATCCACAGGCACACAACACCATCACCCACAGAACTTCCACGCACCTCACACAACACACCACTACATATCAGCACACATATCACCACACACTCCACCCCACACATCACCTACACCACCCGATGGCACGGCAAAGACACCCCAGGTTCTCGGAGGAGGAGCTCAGGGTCATGGTGGAGGAAATCATCCGGGTAGAGCCACAGCTATTCGGAGCACAGGTGCAGCACACCTCCATTGCAAGGAAGATGGAGCTATGGCAAAGAATAGTGGACAGGGTCAATGCAGTGGGACAGCACCCAAGAAATCGGGAGGACATCAGGAAGAGGTGGAACGACCTACGGGGGAAGGTGCGTTCCGTGGTCTCAAGACACAACCTGGCGGTTCAGCGGACTGGCGGCGGACCCCTACCTCCTCCCCCACAACTAACAACATGGGAGGAGCAGGTCTTGGAGATTCTGCATCCTGAGGGCCTCGCAGGAGTAGGTGGAGGAATGGACTCGGGTAAGTCAAATCTTAACTATTACAACACTCCCCCTACCTGCATGCTATCACATACCCCCACCCTCACCCACAGCACCCCAACTCCTCACATATGTCCCAATATCACAAACCACCCATCCCAACACCAAGCCCTGCATGCAACAACAAAGCATGGACAACCATCACTAAAGAATGCCCACTGCACATACCCATACAACCCCCTAAATCATCCTCACACAAGGTCTCACACAGGAATGCAAGCACTGGGGTACACGGTCACCCACCCATTGCACACCATGACACACACAGATGTAATAACCATCCTTTTATACCCCTGCAGGACCCCTACCCAACGTCACCGGACAGGAGGGTCCACACATGTCTACACCACCAACAGAAGAGGCCCACAGAGATGACAGCACCTCTGTCCAACTGCATCTAGCGGGCCCATACCTCCGTCCCCAGGACGCGTCAATCAGCTGTGTGTCCACCACTACAGGGAACCCAGGATAACCCACCACCGCAACAACAACAGGGACCTGGGGACAGTGGTAGTGGGCACACGGTCCAGGGGACGGAGGCCCAGGAACACAGGGGAACTGGGAGGGCTGCTGTGCGACAGGGGGCGGACAGGTCAAGGGAACCCACTCTCCACGAGGCACTCTCCTCCATCATGGGAGCCTACCACCACTCCCAGGAGACGATGGCAACGGTACTGGCCAAGTTTCAGGAGACCCAGCGCCTGCAGGAGGAACAGTATATGGGCTTCAGGGAGGAACTCAGAACCATCAGCTCCACCCTGGGGACCATCGTAAGGGTGCTGAAGGAACTTGTGAACACCAGGAGGGACACTGTGGCACTACAAGGGGCCCCTGACACTAGCATGGACGATGAACTGCCCACCACCTCCGCCGGCGCTAGTGGACATGACGCACCGCCACAGGACCACCACACCAGCACCCCACCCCCTGCAGAGGGAGAACCACCCCACAAACGGTCCCTGAGAGCCAGGACAAAGACAGAGCACGATGCCAAGACCCCCGCCAAGAAATGAGACCACCCTGATTGTCATCCTACTGTCCCACTTTGTCACCCTGCCCATACTGAAACTGCCCCAGCTCCACTTCCTATGCCCATATGGGCAATGCACCTGTGAGACTAATAGACTGGACTCTGCCATGGACATTCCTCCGCCATCACCCCTCACCATTTCACCACCCCCTCCAATATTGAGCACTTAAATAAACACACTTAAAGCACAAAACAATCTGAAGTCTGTCTGTGATTTCGAAATAGTGTATTAGCAATTACAGTGACAAAATGCTCTTTCAAGTTTAATGTCAACATACCTATGTCACACAGCTCTAGTCCTTGAGGAATCTAAGCAGATGTCACACAGTGGGACCCACATCTGTGAAATCGTAAGGGAAAGTGGCAACTCAGTGACCATACACTGGGTGAAAACGACACACAGTAGAGAGGTATTAGTGTTAAAGTACATGTAGCAGGCAGCTCTGTATTCTTACCTGTGTCTCACCGGAAATATTGCTGGATCACTGAGTCCCTGTTGTGCATGTCTTCTTCCCCTGCTTCCTCGTCTTCACTGTCCACAGGCTCCACAGCTGCAACAACACCGCCATCTGGACCATCCTCCTGCAGAAAAGGCACCTGTTGTCGCAAATCCAAGTTATGAAGCATACAGCAGGCCACGATGATCTGGCACACCTTCTTTGGTGAGTAGAATAGGGATCCACCTGTCATATGGAGGCACCTGAACCTGGCCTTCAGGAGGCCGAAGGTCCACTCGATCACCCTCCTAGTTCACCCAAGGGCCTAATTGTAGCGTTCCTCTGCCCTAGTCCTGGGATTCCTCACTGGGGTCAGTAGCCATGACAGGTTGGGGTAACCAGAGTCACCTGCAAATGGTGAGGGACAACTGTTAGACACGCACTAACCTGGAGGGATATCCCCAGACCCAGACAACCCAGCAGCCCCTCAGCCTTTGCCCCATGCCCGCTCACCCAGGAGGGTGGCCATCACCTTTGCCCCAGGCACCTGAGGCCCTGCCCCAGTCACCCCTGCTGCCCTCAGTGAGGAGGCCATTGACCTCCTCAGGTCCCTCACTGTTGGGCAGTCTACCATTTTGAATGCCATCCAGGGTGTAGAGAGGCAGTTGCAATAAACCAATGCATTCCTGGAGGGCATTCATTCTGGTCAGGCGGCCCTTCACCGAGCTTTTCAGACTCTGGCCTCAGCACTGAGGGCAGCCATTGTCCCCGTCTCTAGCCTCCCCCTCCCACTTCCTCAACCCCGACCCAATCCCCTGTACCTCAGCCTATCCCAAGCACACCTACAGACCAACATGCACACACCTCAACACACAAGGGAAGCTCAGGCAAACATAAGCACCACACATCCCACAGGCACTCACGCAAGCATCACACACATGCAGACACAACAACATCCACTGCCTCCACTGTGTCCCCCTCCTCCTCGTCTCCCTCCTCCCTCACAGTCTCGTCTACACTCACACCTGCATGCACTACCTCTACAGCCACTACATCCCTCTCCAGCACACCCACCACCACACCCCGCTCATGTGCAGTCACCACCCCCACTACCATTCACACGTCCCCTCTGTCCTCTCCCAGTGTGTCTGTGACACCCCTCCCAAGATACACAAACACAGGCACACACCCACCCAACAGCCATCCACCTCACGACAGCCTCCAGTGCATGCACCTTCACCCAAAGTCACCAAACTTACACCTCCTACGACCACCACCTCTTCCTCCACTCCCAAACCCCCTCCAGCTACCCATCCCAGTGTCTCCAAAAAACCTTTCCTGTCCACCTTTGACCTCTTTCCCACACCTCCCTACCCCGTCCGTCTCATAGGTCCCGAACTAGCACCTCAGCCACAACATCTCCAGGACCAGTGGTGCCTGTAGTCACCGGAATGTGGAGTGCACCAGCCACCAGGGCAGCCAGTGTGGCACGGAGCCACAGCACAGCCGGTCCCCCACCTGTGAAGCATCAGAAGTTGGCCAGTGCCCAGCGGGAGAGGGGGAAGACTCCAGCCACCAAAGCCGCTCCCAGGGGTCCCGTTGGGAGTGTGGAGTCAGCTGTGACACCTTCCAAGGTGGGGAAGGGCCACAAGAAACCCGGCAAGTCTGGGAAGAGCTGCACGGCGGAGAAGACCGCCATCATCCCAGCTGCCCAGGAGGCCACCGTCAGCACCAGCCCAGCTGCCCAGGAGGCCACCGCCAGCACCAGCCCAGCTGCCCAGGAGGCCACCGCCAGCACCAGCCCAGCTGCCCAGGAGGCCACCGCCAGCACAAGCCCAGCTGCCCAGGAGGCCAGCACCAGCCCAGCTGCCCAGGAGGCCAGCACCAGCCCAGCTGCCCAGGAGGCCACCGCCAGCACAAGCCCAGCTGCCCAGGAGGCCACCGCCAGCACCAGCCCAGCTGCCCAGGAGGCGTTGTGGGATTTATTACAACAATTAATTTGATACCAAACTCTTGGTATCCATCATTTAAGGAGATTTTAAAAATTAAAATAAAGTCTCCCTATTCTAGCCTATGAAGGCCATTTACTACAATAAGGGAAAAACAAATGTGGCTGTTTTTACCTCACCAGGGCTTATAAAACTATTTTTTATAAAGTCCCTGCTTATAGTTACATGGCACCCACCCCTAGGGGCACATAGGGCACACCTTAGGGGTGACTAATATGTAAAAATAAGGTAGTTTAAGACTTTGTAACTACTTTTAATTCCAAAGTCAAATTTGCATATAACTTTAATTTAAAAGCAGCCAGCAAGGCAGGCCTGCCTTTAAAATGACACTGGGCACCTCAGCAGTGCACCGATGGGTGCACTACCTATGCTGTGGTCCCTAAACCTACATGCCGTATCATAAACTAGGGACTTATACGTAGGTTAACTTAGCCAATTATAATTAGCCTAATTTGCATATCCATTTTACACAGAGCACTGTCCCTGGGACTGGTAAGCAGTACCCAGGGCACAGCCAAGAGTCAGTAACCACCAGTACCTGTCCAAAAAGTGTGGGGTTGACCAGGGCAAAAAGGAGGACTTTCCTACAATTACCACAACATGTATCTGATACAGCCAAACAGGGCAGTACCACCATCCTGGACAACATGTATATTCCTATTAGGTGTTGTGAAATTCCTAACATTTTTACTCACTTTATACTTGTAATTATTGTGAGAATTATCGTTCTTATGCGAGTAAAACCTGGGTGTTTCGATGCATGAACACTGTGTGAAGGTTATGACCTCATCTGCAAAAGGCATGCAAAATAGGTCAATGCATTGTTCCTATGGTTTCTGAAGTCCTGGAGGAAATGTTGCTGATGTAACACTTACTCCCATGTCACGCAATCAAGTGTAAGCAAAACAGAAATTCTGTGTGATACCCAAAACTCAACAAACCTAGGGGAATACTTATGGAGATTTGGCGTAGGGCAGCGCAGCACGTCATCTTACTATGCTGCCTGTGTCAAAGTGAAAGGGCAGGAACTCACTATATTTATGCAATGCAGTGCATTTCTGTCCTTCCTCGCTGTGCTAGTGCTGTTTCAGCAGCCTATCGCCAACACAGGCACCCTTGCACAATGGTGCCAGGGTGCCTCTGTTGCTCAAGAGGCACATTCCTGCACAAAAACAATCCAGAGAGGCGTTTTCTTCATTCTATGTGCGCTGTGGAATGCAGCACATATGGAAAGAGGAAAAAATAAGGAGAAATACAAATATTTCTTCTTGTTATGCCTCACTACAGGAGGTGTAAGGTTTTGGCACTTCCCCAGGTTCATATGATTTCGTAAATCTGGGGCAGAGTCAAAATACATGGGTGTTCCTTGGAAAACACAAACCAATTCCAATGGAATGTCTCCCAGGCACAGAGTAAGGCAGTGCAGCGACTTCTGCTGCTTTGTCTTACTCCAATGTATGAGGCAATTCAAAGCCACACAAAGTAGCTTTGCGTGGCCTCATATATATGAGATTGTAGTCTGCGCCACTGGAGTGTCAAAAAAAGTGACGCTTCGGCAGCCTACATGGCTCATAAATATGCCCCTAAATTTCTTCAAAAAGGTGTATAAAAGTTGAATGACTCAAATGGAAATTACGTTTGGGTGCAAGGAGGCATCTCCAAAGACTACCCTCCATTGCATGGTTACCACACATATACCAGATAGGTCCTCATAGGTTGATCTGGGCAGCAGGTTGGCTATATAAGCTTTAGTAAATATCAACATAGAGCAGCTGCCATGCCAGAGACTCAGAGACTCTGCATTAAAGAGCAAAGGTGCCTACCACACATCTACGAGAGATATCCAGAGTTGTTTCCCTCATGAAATCATAGCTACCTTATCAGTTTTTAGTACAGATAGAACAAGCACTAATAAACATAAAAGCGCTATTCAGAAATTCTGCAATTCTTTGGGTCCTCTAGCACTACAATTCTTGAACCTGTTATAGGCTTTCAGATCTGACATTGTTTATAAATATCATAGGTGTTCCTCCACAGTTAGGGCCTCATAACGAGTTTGGCGGTTGAACCGCCCTAACTCCAATACAGCAGTGGGGAGGCAGTTACCAAGCCAGCAGCCTCACCACTGTCCTATTGTGATGTTTCCACCGGGCTGATTGGCAGAAACGTTGTATTATGTTATTTCCCTCGGGCTGACAGGTGAAAGCAGTGTGGCAGCATTGGCCTCGATTCCTTTAGGGAGCTGAGGCCAATGCCAGCACAAACAGCACCCTCGGACTGCACACTGTCTGCCACAGCAGGAGGTGACAGGGGGCCCCTGCACTGCCCACGCTGTGGCCCCAACTATGCCTTTCTGCCAGCCTTTTCATGGCGGGGGCTTCACCATGAAAAAGGTTGGCAGAAAAGATATTCATGATTGGCATGGCTGTGCTGTACTCAGCACCACCGTGGCTGACCACAACTTTCACGGCCTCCTACCTGTCAGGATTCCTGATCCCGGAGGTGCCGGCGGTCTCCTGACATTCCGACCACCAGGATCGTAATCTGGTGGTTGGACCACCAGGATTGCGGTGGTCGGACCGCCATTGTGAGATTTGCGGTCCTAGAACTGCCAAAATCATAATAAGGCCCTTAATATCTTCTCACTATCAGATTTATACAACTACTTCACTTACTCAATCCAAACTTCATTAGGAAGTCCTGCTTTGATGGACCAAGAAGCCTTTACATGAAATCCATTAGACCCGATTTCCAAGAACAGCTGACCCTTGTGATTAATGGTCGACTGACAGTTAGGCTGTTACATCTTGTGTGTTCTTAACCTGAAGACATTGGTATATCATTGTTAAGTTTAATAAAAAAGGTCACCTCTGCGTTTTTACATTACCATGCACCACCTACGAGCAGTAACAGGACATCACTCAGAAAGCAGTACTGAATGGGTGTTACAGCAGCTCACCAGCATTTGAACAAGTCACAGTAACAAACTCATATGTCACCTACCTTCCACACCACCTCATGCCTACTGTTAAAATTACCAGTCACAACATGTAAACAAAGGGTTAAGACGTCTGCACTTCTTTGCAAAAGCTGATCGACCTTCTTCCTATCAAAATGCTGTTAAAGTGTAAAAAATATTTTTCAAGAGAAGATGCCATTTAACCCAGTGCACTAGCATTGCCCACCCCATAACACTACATATTAAGCAGTTTATGAAGGATAAATATTATGCTCCACAGTGCTTGCTAAGTAGATAAGTGCAATAGACTATAAGCAATTCTTCACCATGGCACCAATCCTAAACTTGCATGTACGGATTAATAGCATGTGAAAGCTTTTGAGCAAGAAGCAATTGACATGGAATTTAAATAAGAACTTAAAGGTTACCCTTACCTTTAATAGCTCCTCAAAAATAAACAAGCATTGGCAATGCCAGTAGGTTTGGCTTTAAGGGAATTTTGAATGGTAATATGACACATTCATAGTAAATAGCATAGGAATAGATATGTACTTGTGTGTAAGCAAAGAACTGTAGAATAATATTGGTGTAGGGTAAAAGGTCAGGTGACAGTGTATTGCCAAGCCAGACCTAAACATCTAGGTAGGGTAACAACTGCCCTCTTCCCATTTGTGCTGCAGATAGGAGGAAAACTTTAAATTATCTGGTTCTCTAAAATACCTTAATGCCATTACATATTATGTGTGTGCCCTGCTGTGTGAAGGGCAAGCACTTATTTCGTGGGAGCACACAACGTCTGCACAATCAAAACATGTATTGATGGCTCCCAAAGTGTGGGCAGAGCCAACCCCCCCCCCCCCTTTAGTGATGCTCACATAACTGTCTGGCCCTGACCATAGAAGGTTCTCAATATATCAGGCAGGCAGTTTAAGGCAGTGGCATTTGGAAATCAATGGATGCTGGAAAAGTAAATGCTGAACAAATAAAAAGCCACCTATAACCTCATGCTAAGAAGGGTTGTAGCTTTAGAAACCTCATTTTAAATATGCCCCTCCCAGGCCCCTCCCCCGCGCACACACACACAGATTTCCATTCCTTCCTATTAACATCCTGCATCTTTCCAGGAAATGCGTCTTTTTACTTTCACTACCACGAAAGAAGACTGAAGGACGTGTGAGTTTATTGGTATATTTCAAATAAAAGCTTTTTTTCAGTGTGTGCGTGTTTAGGAATTCTGCTGAGCGTGTCCTTACCTAATGTTCGTAGGAGGTAAAGGAAAAGGTCGGAAAATGTGATGGGGAATTTAATTAGAATGGAAGATTGTTCCACGTGGCTGGGTTCTCAGTGAAAAAGTCACAACCTCCCGAGGTCTCCAATTTTGGAATGTCTAACATGGAATCGCCAAGGTGCGCCTGTCACGAGTATGACATAGCTTGTACTGCAGCAGACAAAGAAACAAATGGGATCGTTAAAACGAGGCTCGAGAGAGGTAGATAGCCAATCATTGAAGGTGATCTTCCATTCACAGTAGGTCATGAGAAGACCCCCGCTTGCTACGTTGTCATTTTTGCCAAATTTCGCATTGCACGAGATATACTGACGGGACTGGAAATGGACATCGGGCAACTAAACAGCATGCGAAGCGGCTAATGAAATATAGCAATAGATATTTTATTCAATGAGTGCATTCTGGTATCGGCAAATGAGGTCAGTCGACCTGAAAATATTTCTCAGCATCCCGATCAGCAGTAGTCCGCGTATAAGCAGCAAAACTGAGGTTTGACAGATTTAGTTTTGGTTCAAAGGCAGACAAAATTACTCTTTTTCAGATATATTCTGTTGGACACATATTGTGATAAAAATGTTTTAGGCAACAGTGCGTAGCATTGAGCAAAACCATAGTATACTGTAAAAAGGTCACTTCCCAAAGAAATTGTGCAAACAATTTGTAGCCGCATGATCAGTTAATAATTAATATTATTTAAAAAAAAAATTGAAATATGATAGCGTTAAGTGTTTGAAATTGTTCACTAGATGATCCAATATACCACCGCTGGCTTTGTCAGCTCATGTCATATTTAAAAAAAAATGTTTGACCTCAATTGAATAATGTTATACTGTCTGCTGGCAAGACCACCTGCTCTCCCATCCGCATGCTGCTATTTACACCTGCTCTTCAATGCGGTCCCCATCGGATTACCATAAATGTGAGTAATCCCACGAAATGAACTTTTATTTAGTTATTCACACGTTTTGAAAACAAAACGAAAATGACAGTAATGGTCAAAAACTGAAATGTTTTAGTAAACCCCATAAGCAATACAAACCGATCTAGTTAAAATAAACCAGTGAAACAAATCAATCCGACCTCACTCAGTTGTTTGAACCACCTTGTAATCCCTAGGCAATAGTTTTAACGTGCGCATTTTAAATTTATAGTCGGTTTCAGCAAATCAGACTTCAGCAATTCATTTAGTCCATTTGTTTTCTTTGCATACTGTCATCGATGTTTCATTTTAGACTCGGGAGCAGTACATTTAAGGCCACATTTACCAGGCTTGCGTTGTGTTTGTGTTACACAACTCAGCACAAAGTTATAATTACTATTTATTAAATTGTATAGTGTAGGATTAGGGTAATATTTAGTCACTTGCCCATTGAAAAATCAGCAATTTGGGTAAACCATTATAATCCATCGCAAAACACGCACAATGGAATTTCATATTTCACACATGACATTGCCTGTATGCAAATAACAAAATGCATGAAAACATATGCATGGTCCAAATATGACATAGCACATATAGCAAATAGAAGCAAAGAAAAGGGTAACAGGTAGAAAACACACAAAGGGGTCCCTGAACTAGGAAGGAGAGAAAATCAGGGAAACTGTATACAAAAAAATAAAGAACTACTCTTTTGTAGTGGAGATATATAAATTCGCCTTTGGTGCTTCTATATTTTGTGATTATATTGAAGAGATTATTTGTGTTTGATATTGCATGTTATGTAGAGTTTGTGTAGTTTTATTTTTGATATATAATAAAAGAGAGTTTTCTACATTTGATTTGTATTTTATAAAGGATGTTTTCTTTCGTTATTTAGACAGAAGAGTAGTTCTTTTTTTTTTGTATATTTGTAACAGGTATCCACATCATATCTCTTTTAATAGCAAGGGATAGCAGGGAAAAATACGCTCTCTCTAGCCTATGATTACAACATATGCCATACCACCAAGTTTGAAAGGATAATTTAGAAGAGTCCTTCCAAGTTTTCATAATTTGTTGAAAAGCAACAGCCAATATTAAATCTAAGATTAAGATATTACTTTTATGATATCAAGACCATTCCTCTGCTAGACTGCCCAAAAATATATTTGTAAAGCTTAAGGTTATTTGAGTGCTAAAAATAGTGTTAGTTTGATTCCATACTTTAACTCAAAATTAAAATGTATATTGACAATCAAAAAGCAAATGTTTAGGATCTGAGACCGGTCTATTACAAGACCAACAAAAGGACGGAAAGTTAGAATTAATTTTATGTAAAAATGATGGTGCAATTAATAACCTATTATATATAAAACATAAGGTTTAAATTGCATTAGCTGCTCTTGAGGATTTTCGTATTTTAGTCCACACCTTATTCCATAAAGAAGGTGGAGATGAAGTATCCAAATCTTTCTATCACTGTAATTCTATTGCAGATTTAGGTCTGTCATCAGGAATAGCTGTAAGTATTTGATAAATACGAAAAGCAGATGGAGGCTGTAATAGAAGATGCTTAATTTGAGAAGGTCACACATAAGGTGTTTGCTGAGCTGGAAAAAAATGATATGAACTATTCATGACGTGTATTAAAGCATCATACTTTCTAGCAAAAGAGGAAGGAAATGAAACAAAAGTTGGGCCTGTGCAAAAGAAAGTGGAGATTCATTTTAAAATAGTTGGCACACCCAACTTAACCCCTTTAAATGCCACGTTTTCCAGTAGATAGTTCTATTGTTCAACTTGATGTATTTATTATATCAAATTGACAAATTCATAAACTGTACTCCATTGTATGGAGCAAAAATAGGCTGCAGAATTCTACATTAATTTTTCAAAATAGGAAGGGAAATAGATTTTGGTTTATTTGACAGAGTTAATACCTCTGGAAATGTAAAAGGGACAACAAATTACTTTTTAACTTCAACCTATAATGGTAAAATAGTAGAATCATCTTCATTCAATAAATAAGAAACTTGTTTAAGGGAAAAGGCAATATGAGAAGAGTGACGATTCGGAAAGTTAACCCCTCCAAACTTTTTAGGCCTCATTAATTTTTGGAGGGACTTTCTCGGTCTCTTATTATTCCATAAACATTTGGCTAAAATAGAGTTCTGCTCCTTAAAATAATGGCATGGGACATTAATTGGAATGTTTGATAAGTAAAAGAGAATTACAGGGAGCAAAATCATTTTAAGAGAGCCTATTCTACCCCACCAGGATAAAAATAAAGGATTCCATTTAGATGTGAGAGAATCAAGAGTAGATAATAGTTTCAAAATATTACAGGAAATTGTATCTTTAAAAGAAGGTTTAAACCAAAGACCGAAGTATTTATTTTTATCATTGTTCCAGTGAAACTTTGAAGATTTAAAATCTTCAGGAAGACAGAATTTATTTAAAGGAAGTATTTCACACTTATCTTAATTTAACATATACCCTGAAATAGAAGCAAAATGCTCTACTTCGAATTGGAAAGTAGGAAGTGAAGATTGCAGATTTGATATAAAAAGTAAAATATCATCAGTATAAGCTGAAATTTTTTTCTGCCGTTCCCCAGATTGGGAACCATGTCAATTTGGATTAGCTCTAAGTTTCAATAAAAAGGGTTCCAAAGCAAGAACAATCAAAAGTGGTGACAACGGACGTCCCTGACAAACTCCTCTATAAAGCGAGAATGAGGAGAGATGAGACCATTTAGAAAATTAGCACCTTTAGGAAAGGACTATAATAATAAAATTAGATTTATGAATTGAGTTCCAAAGCCAAACCATGAAAACGCCCCAAAAAATAAAGAGCCAATTAACACGATCAAAAGCTTTTTCAGCACCTAGAGCAATTGCTGATAGAGAGGCTTTATAAGTCACAGACTTACTTAAAATATTAAAAAATAATCTTGAGTTGTCAGATAATAGAAGTCCTTTAATAAAACCAGACTGCTCTTTCAATTAATTTAGGAAGAATCTGTTCTAAACACAGAGCAATAAGTTTAGCAAACATGTTGTAATCCAGATTAACTATAGAAATAGGTCTATAATTCTTATAAAACTTTGGATCTCTGTTATCTTTTGGTAGAAGAACTATTAAAGCATCTTGAATGGAGCCTCCAGAGGATTTTGCGTTGACAAAATAGGTAAAAAGTTGAAATAATCTTGGAACTAATAGTTTAGAGAAATGTAAATAAAATTCTATAGTAAAGCCATCTGGGCCTGGAGCTTTACGTTTCTTGATAAGATTTAGTGCATGAAAAGTGTCTTTACTGGAAATATCATTATCAGGAGCAGAAAATTCAAAAGGGGGTAGTACAGGTGGATTAATCGTTGACAAATACTGATTAAAAAGATCCTGCATGGCTTAAAATTCAGGACATTATATTTGTGTGAAGAAATGAGCAAATTCATCCAAAATTTCATCATTCTTATGTAATAAAAAATGGAAGAATTGTAAATAGATTCTATCTTTGTTCTATCCTTTTTAATTTTAAGATAATTTGCTAGAAGTTGTCCTGATTTGTTTTGACCCCCATAGTACTTAGCACTAGATTTAAGAAGATAAGAATTAGCAATATCAGTCGAATTATTATTAAAAGTAAATTTAGCTTGAATTAGTTCACTAAGACAACTTGTAGACTTGGAAGAGTAATATAGATTTTCTAATTGTTTGATACGATCCTTGAAATGAAGTAATGTTTTAGTAGCCATTTTCCTTTTATTGACAACATAAGAAATAATAAAATCCCTAGATGATGCTTTGAAAGCATCCCAAATGATCTAAACAGATAACTGAGTGGTATCATTTTCGAAAAAGAATTGTGTTGCAAACTTTTCAAAAAGTTGAGAAAAATTTGTATCAAGAAATAAAGAATTATTAAATCTCCATCTATTATTTGGCTGATTATGTGCGATAAGATCAAGATCAATACTCACTGGAGCATGATCTGAGATTAATATAGAGCCAATTTCCAAAACCAAAACATGTTGTACAAGATGCTGTGAGACAAATAAATAATCTAACCTCGATTAGGAAGAATGTACGGCGAGAAAAAGGAGTATGCCTGTAATGTGGGGTTACACAATCTCCAAACATCTGTTAATGCTCTTTGTTTAATCATAGAGGCAAACTGTGGCAATCTGGTGTATGGTATAAATCCAGAATTGGATTTAGGATCAATAAACGGGTCCATAACCATATTACAATATCTTCCAAAAATTAAATATTTAACTGAAAGAGTCATTAACGTAACTAATATTTAATTCCAGAAAGAGTTATCAGGTTGGGTAGGAGTATAAACATTAAATATAGTTAAAGGTACTTTATTAATATATATCGAAACTATAACCCATCTACCCATCACATCAAATTCTTGAGAAATAACAGAGATATTCAAAGCTTTATGACACAATATTTTGACTCCATACCTCTTCCCCGTGCCCGGAAGGAAAAAAAACATGTCTTACTCATTGCGTTTTAAGTTTGGCTACTTCATTAAGTGATATATGAGTCTCCTGTAAGAGGGAAATATCAGCTTTTAATTTTTAAATATGCGTTAAAACTCTTTGATGTTTTATTGGGGATCCTAAACCTTTAACATTCCATGAAATAAATCTAATTGTCATTTAAAATAAAGAGTATATAATATATCAATGAAACACTGCGAGTAAACCAACTATTGTTGTGGAAAAATTGAACTAAAAGAAACATTTTGACGTACAGAAGAAAAAGATTGCAACTATGAACAGGAGAAAATAGAAAGAGAAAAAGGATAAGAGGAAAAATTAGTAAAAGAAGAGGAGAAGGAGAAGGAGAGAAAGAACATAATACAATATAGAAAGAAACATTAAAAATACAAAAAACAGAACAAGTAATAAAAACATACCTATAAGATAAAAGCAATATGAGGGCACGACAAAAGTAAGACAACACAACCTTCACTCCACGACTACAGACACGGAAGGGAAGAGAGACCGGGCCACACAGGTTGCTACTACAAAAGCCAGGTACTTTAATGAAGTAAAATATAAAAAGAGAAGAAAATAGAGAAATTCAAATCCCTTAAAAAATATGTCACTCTTAGGATTACATGAACCAGTAATGGGCATAACCATTAAATAAAAAAAATATATAATAGTCAAGTCTCTGTAACTTTAGAAGTATCCATTTTTTCAACTCTACAAGAGTCAATAAATTGCTGAAGTAATATTGAGTCTTCATATGTTGTGGTTTTATTATTGTAAGTCACCTTGAACAAACATGGACAAAAGAGACCATATCGAGCATTTAGCAACTTTAATGCGGGACGCATATCCAGAAATGTCTTTTGTTTGTCCGCCGTTGACTTAGAATGATCCTGAGCAAAGAAGAGATTGAAATCTGACTACGTGATCTTACCTTTAGCTCTTGCTGCTCTGAGAACCTTTAGCAGGTCTACATACTCCAAAAAATATAGTATTATTCCTCTTGGCTTCTTTGACTTCAAAGCCATATGAGAAAGATGACCAAGTCTATGGGCTCTTTGTATATTTAAAGCTGGAGAAGTAGGCAGATCTAGAATTTTGGGCAGAAACGATTGAAAGAAAGTTAATGGGTCTGAACCTTCAATTCCTTCAGGTAGACCATAAATCCAGAGATTATTTCTTCGGTTCCGATTTTCTATATCTTCTTCATATTTCTTCATCAACGACTTCAGATTGTAAAGACTTAATAGACGCAACTAAGTCCTCAAGCACTTCCATTTTTCGTTCCACATGAGAGACTCTGTTCACCACAAGAGACCATTTGTCCTCCAAAATTTGCAGCTGTTTATTCATATCTTCCATATAGGGTTTAAGAGCTCTAATTTCTTCAAGAAGTAACTCCATAGATATGGTACCTAAAGCCATAATAGGAGACGGAGGATCCTTATTAGCTCTCTTATTATTGGACGTCGATACCGATACTGGAAGTTTGGATGATAAATTTTTTATAACAGAAGAAGGAGAAAACGGCATTGAAGATGTAATGTCAAGATTAGTAGCTCATGTACTCTCCATTTTTTATAAAAGGGAGAATGAGTTTGATAAAGGAATTTTATTGGAACTTTTATTACTTTTCAATTTACTTTTAGTCAATTGAAGGTTTCTAGATCTGCCCATAAGCAATATATGTATTTTACCCAATATGTAGTAAACCATATGTTGTATCAAATATGGTCCCACCTCAGACAAAAGTAGACCAAAATATGAGTTAAACTGGACATATTTTGGCTAAGACCAGGATACGATAAGCAGAGAGCATAAGCAAACACTTTTTAGGCCAAAAAGTGCAAAAAGAATACCTGAGGCAATGATGTATAGAGGAGAAAATAAATTGTCAGGTGAAAACAAAAATAAAATGGCGGTCCCAATCGAATCCTAAGACGACCGCCATTTAATCCAGTCAATTAGGGCATAAAAAATAGCTTTTCAAGTCATTCTAAGGGGAATAATGCATTCCAGGTATATTCCCCCAACGTTTCCTCTTTGCAACACTGATAAAAAATACAGATAAAGAGGAGCCGGCTTCCTCATCTCCTGCTGCTGTCACGTGGCTCAGAAAAAGGCGGCCGTCTTCGCTCGGCGTCAAGCTACGCCCCCCTACATTTTTTTATCTGTTATCAAAATAAGATTAATGTAACATATATAAATCATATCAATATTTAAAAAACAAATTCAAAATTGTAAAAAAAGTATAATTATGTATAGATTTTAACAACAAATACTCTCAAACAATTATTATGAATCTAAACAATTATCATAATTCATATGACATATATTTAATCTTATATAAATCTAAACTAAAACTATTCTAATGCCTATAGTAAAAAGCCCGACACACAAAATACCCCCTCCCTTTTACCCATACATCGGACCTATTCCTAAATTTACAATTACACTTGAACTCTAAACTAAATAGCTAAACCTACACCAAACCCAAAACATTAACTATCATAATTGACACACTAAAACATTAACTTCACTCCCTCATACCCAGGCATCAACACTATTCCAGCTAACTACAACTATTTTTACATTTCTAAAAATAAACTCAAACTTTAAAACTAAGGTCCCAACCTCATCCAACACAACTAACATGTGGTAAACTATATAAACTATAAAACAATTTTAAATTAGATTTTTTGGACAATTATTTGAAGTGCACCCTCTTAAAATGATCAGCAGATGTCACATTTTTTTTTTTTGTATTTCACATAAAATTCAATATTTCTTAGTTCTCTATTTTGGAGACATTCTTGTTGCACACTGCTCTCCATGACATTTGGTCTATGTTGATAAGGAAAAAACACAACCAACCTCCACGTTCCAGCAACACATCCAGAACGCCTCCGCATGCCTCATCCTGGACATTTCCCACCACTGCTACATCACAGACCACTTGAGAAACCTGCACTGGCTCCCAGTCAATAAGAGAATCACCTTCAAACTCCTCACTCACGCTCACAAAGCACTGCACCACACCAGACTAGAATACCTCAACAGACGTATATCTTACACCCCGACCAGGCATCTCCGCCGACATCACCCTCGCAACCATCTCACGCGTCCGCAGAACTACAACTGGCAGTAGATCATTCTCGCACCTCGCCGCCAAAACGTGGAACACTCTTCCCACCCTCCTGCACCAGACCAAAGACCTCCTTACCTTCAGGAAACTTCTCAAGACCTGGCTGTTCGAGCAGTAGCAGCACCTCCCCCCTTCACCCCAGCCTTCCTCAGCACCTTGAGACCTCACGGGTGAGTAGTACGCTTTACAAATTCCTGATTGATTGATTGATTGATTGCTCTATATATAGAGTCACTTATAAACAACACATCCATTAATGTATACATAGAATATGTATCGTTATCTGTTACTTTTCTTTATTTTAGAATTCATAACCAATCATAATATGTAATAATAACTTGAACATCATATTACAGCAGAACAGGACCATCTCCCTTAGAAACTAAAACATATCACACTCACAAATTCAGGCACACCATTTATACCTTGCACATCATCATATTAATAAAACTTTGTTGTACAAGCCAGCCCGACAAGTCACAGCCTAACATGTTACACTGTGACACAGTTTCTAATTCATGTATTATCCAATACATTGATGGATTAACAGGCCTGACCTAAACTTACAGGACCCTGTTAAGCAGCCATTATTACAAGTCAATGCATATAATGATTTGCATACGTTTAGTTAATAAGGTTCCAATCCAATGTCAAAGAGGCTGTTGCACAGGTACCTGTATGGTCTTTATTTTTTACATGACATACATTTAGAGGTGCAGAAAATCTTTGCAGTTAAATAGTTTATGAGGCACTGGCCTGTAGATACTCTGATTAAGACTGTAAGACCTATGTGTGAGACAGTACGATTGAATTTTAGATGGACAGTAAGCTGCTGTTTGAATAAAGATAAAGAGAAATCTTATGGAATGTTTCCTGAATGGATATTTTATTGATTAGAAACACATTTCAATTAATTATTAAAGTGAAATACTAAGGTTTGGAAATGAAAATAATCTGGGATAAAAATATATTGCCAGCTTGAGTTACCTTATGAAAGGTTTGCACTGGCACAACATGTGTAAAATATTAGTCTTAGTGTTACATTCACATTGTTAACGTTTGTCCAAAAATGTTTATATGTATATTTATTGTTACATTGTATTTATTATCAACATATTTTTATACACTGATAGGTGCTGATTGGATTCCTGAATGGAAGTGGTCCACCTTAAATATAAAAAAGCAAGAATGTATCATATACAAATAATACCAATTATTTAACAATATAATAGTAATCTTTATTAAACTATTGGTGAAAATAATCCAAAAAAATAGATATGCATAATGTTTTTAAACACAATTTAGCATAATTGTCTTCCAACATATTTGCCTGCTCTGCATACTTTTTAATGTATTTTTATTTATTCATTTTTTAATTTTTAATGTATGTTTATTTCTTTTATTTAAAAAATACTTACATCACATATAGAAACAGAAATGTATGAATCTGTAATCATTAATAATAAGCATTTTTACTCGAATATTCACCAACTCCACCAATAGTAATTTTGTTCAAGATGGTAAAGAAGGACATTCTCTTCAGAAATGATGATAGCCCATCTGTGCTGTATTTTTTACATGGTCCTCTAGGTGTTGCTACCTTGCTAAGGTGGTTAGTGAGCCTCTCCCACTGTTGCCTATGTTTATCTACTGGGTGGCCCTAGCCAACTCTCTCATCTGCCACTAACATTTGTGACAGGTAATGGAGCACTAGCCAGCATAGTGTCCAAACTTCCTTTTTATCCCTTCCCTACTTCTTCCAAAATTGCAAACCCAATTACTCACAAAAAGTAGACCCTAAAAACAGAACACTTAACTGAAACTTCACAAAACTAAACTAGACACAATAACAAGAAATTACAACAAACTAACAACCACAAAACAACTTACATCTAAAAGTCCTTTAAAGCCACAAACTCAATACTATAAACCTCTCACCTCTTTTGTACTCCACAGCTAAACCAACATAATGGTGACTGTGCTCTGTGTGTGATGTTTTGTGTCTCACTGCATAATCTTTTTCCATCAAATGTGATGCAAATTGCATAGAAAATATAACATCTCTATGGAAATAGGCAACAAAAAAGCACATTTTATTTTTAAACATTTAAACAGGTTCTGTGGTTCCTAAATCCTATTTAATTTACTTTTAAGCATGTATAAAACATATTTTTTCTTTTTTTTAAATGAGTCTTTTAAAAATATGTTAATATATTCAAAACGCCATTAAAAAGATAATGTATTTATGTAAAAAGTAAGGAAACTGTTTTAATAAATATACATTTTTAGGCTAAATCTTTAATAACTCTAATAAGATAAATAAATATTAACATTTGAAAATGTAATTTTCTTTTTAACAAAAAAGACTTTACATTTAAAATCTTTTTAGCATTATTAAAAAATGTGATTTCATTTAAAGGTGTGCTTGTTTCATATTAACATTTCTCAGATCATTATTTGTTTATTTTTACTTTAACCTGAAGTAAACTCCTTTAGGCAGAGATGCAGATCATCATTGTGCATGGGTATACTTTTACAGTTATAATTATAATTTAAAATTTGAAGAACACATTTCAGTGGAAATTCATCAATGTGCAGTATTTGTTTGAATAAAGTAGGCAATAGTAAGCCCTCAGTTTCTCTGTGGTTCTCTCACCCGAAGTTTATGTCCACAGTTGGCCTCCCTCTATTTCCCAGACCTTCAATCTTAGTATTCCCTCAGTGGAGGAAGTCTTGGCAGGTATGTCAGTTGGCTGGTTGCAGTCTGAGAGCAGTCATAATCTGTGCCACAGTCACTGAAGACAGCGGCAGGCTTGTGACTGGTTTCAGTCAGCGGCCATCTTCTGTGCCCATGGCATTGGCTGGGGAATGGGACTGCAGGCTGCAACAGGGCCTCCTTTCTTTCAACAGTCCTGCTGCTCTGAATCCGCTAGAATCCACTTCCAGTTGGCGGTCTTGTGATAACAGCTGAATTGCTACTAGATACTTTTGTGCAGAAATTGTGGCTTGGTCTAATTAGTCACCATCCAGTAAGCACTTCAAACAGTCTCATATTCACTCGGGCACATAGTGGGCAAGCGCCTCAAGACAGTAGCTTCATTTACAGCAGTGTAGTCCACTCAGGCACACATTGCACTAGCCCAGGTGTCGCTAACCTTTTCTGTGGTGAGAGCTACTTCTGATCAGTGAAATTTGTCTTGAGCTACTAAAGGCCAAGCAACTCATGCATTTTTCCAAGAGACCCCGCAAGCCCAGCTTCATTGAGTTGAAGCTAAATTTCTTCGGAGCCCATACTGCAGTTTGAACAAAATAATCAGAGTTCCCTAGAAACACTGACAGGAATATCTTTAGACTTATGGTGCTACCATGTTTCAAGACCTTTCAATTAATAGATGTCACTTAAATGATCATTGTAAAGCAGATCAATTAACAAACTTACAAGAAAATCAGTCGTGAAACAATTAAGTAAAATCACCTCAAGCTGGTATTTTTAGCCCTTTGAACATACTTCAAACAGCAAATATAAATAGAAATCACTTTTAAATGTGTTCTAGTTCTACATTATTGATCCCTAACTAAAATTAAATTAAAGTAAAGGGAGAAAAGATATGTTAAAAATTAATACATATGATTCATGTCTGGGCCTCTGCAGACTAATGAAACAAAATAGGGCTGGTATTTGGAAAGATGGCAACCCTAGTTTCAATGTGTGCACTATTTTATTTTTATGACGTTGAATGCCCATGCAATAGGGACATAGAACTAACCCTGACCCATAAATCAGCTCTCTCTCTGCTACATTAACAATAGAATGAATTCATACCTATGTAAATACATTTTAATGAAATGTAAAGTCAAGAGTTCACACAAACCTCTACTGCCTTACTTCACTGTTATTTGATAGTCCCCAAGTGCTCCTCAATATTAGAAGATCACATTGTTTGATCTTATTCCAGGACCTGGTTCCTAAATTATGTAAATTTGGGTGCCTACAAACCTTTAATGCATTTTTATTGTTTTACTTGTTATATGATTAGCAGTTTTTCTGGAACTCGAGATTTAGATTCTCAATGCCATGATCCACTGGAATAAATTCAACTATAATCAGATGCTGTGATGCTTGACCGAAAGTTGGATTGAGTTCAGATAACATTTTTAGAAATACACACCTCCATGTAAAACATCACACCAATCCTTGGACTCCTATGCCAAACTAAAAAATAGTTTAATGGATATAATGCTTATATTGATATATTCCAATTCACCCTGGCCTAGCAACAACAGCTCATATAAGTGGTTCTATTTTATTTTTTTTAAGTCTGAGCCGCTGCTTTATTTCAAAGTAATCATTAAAATAAGGCATAGTTTCACACTGTTTTCTTTAAACGGTTCATGTGCCTGCTATGGCGCTGTTAGGCCAGGGCAGAGGCTCAGGATACGTTTGTAGTGCTAGTAATAAGGGAAAATGGCGTACCGACAAATGTGCTGACTAATGTGCCCTGCTTGCGCTGCTCAAATATGTGTTGGCAGGCTCCAAAGTGCAGGTGGCAGTTCAATGCTGCTTGCACCACCTGCACACCACCAGCCTTTCCTTCAAAGCGTGGTGCCAGGCTGTGAAAGGCAGAGGGTGCAAAGATCAGCAAATACGTCATGCTCTTTGGCCTGTCCATCCCCGCCTTAGCTAAGCTCAGTAAAGGCAATCTGAGCAGCTGGTTTCAGAGAGGGTGGACCAAGGCTTTTTAATAAAAGCCCAAAAACATAACGCAACAGAAGTGGGCTACAAAATTCATGATTCTACCACAAGCCACTCAAGGGGGTGTCTGCAAGCTACCGATAGCTTGTGATCAAACTGTTGGAGACCCCTGGACAAGCAACTACAAAATAGATATTAGCATACTTGTCAGTGCCAAGGCTTTGATCCAAGCAAGCCTCCTCTTCAGCAACACAGACTACTCTGCCACATTTGTGGCAACTGCAATGGCTGCAGCAGCAAGTTCAACTCAGTGAGGAGCTATAGCACACGTCAGCAGTGCCAAAAATCTAACGCTTTGCTAATAGTGACTACCTCCAAAGTAGGAGCACCCCAGTCACATTTTCATGAATATCTCTAAGGAGGACTCAGTGCACTATAGTCAATAAATCTTACATACTTAACGTCGGACACCACATCAATAGCTGGTCCACATCCTCCCCACACTCAAGCAAAAGACCCCTCAACTGCCTACACTGCTGTTTCTCTTCCAATGCAGGCCTACCTGCACACACTACTGCCCGCACTGCACCCACATAGAAGACTATGAACAACCAAGCACCACTCAGTGCATCCTGCTAAATGTCAGCTTCTTATGCAAACACACCACAGAAATCTGGGACACCATAACCACCCATGACCAGGATGTCACCTTCATCACTTAATCATGGCTAACATCCTCCTCAAACCATGACATTGCCACAGCCATCCATAACAGCTACAAGATGACACACCAAGACTGCACCAATAAACAAGATTGGGGCATAACCATCATCTTCAAGGAAACTATCCAATGCATCACGACGACAAGCCAATGCCCCTCATGGAGCACTTCTATCTGACTCCAGGAAGATGCCAACACCACAATGCCTGGCACCCTCGCATAGAGACCCTCTGGGACGATGCCTTCTGTGACGCCATCACCAATCTCATCTCCTCCCTCGCCATCAACTCCATCATACATCCTACTCGGCAATCTCAATTTCCACCTTAACGACACCAACTCAACTTCCCTCATAGAGAACCTCAGCAACATTAGCCTCACCCAACTGGTCACCAAACCCATGCACAAAGCCAGGTACACACTAGATGCCATCTTCACTTCTAGAAACCAAATAAATTTCACCTACGTGACTGAACTCACCTGGACTGACCATGTCATCACCCACTTTACCATCTCCAATTCCCAGCACTACCAAAGCTGGGGCAAGGTAAACAGGACCTTATGGGCACAGGCTCTAGGCACCACAAATATTGAGCCCACGGCAGACCCTCAATTCAACAAAGCCATCCAAAACTTCACCACATGGATAACCAAATCCGCCGACAGGGTCCCCCAGCTGAAACCAACTAAAACCAACAACACCTCCAAGCCAGCAAGACAGTACACTCCAGAGCTCAGAAACTCCAAACACAACTGCCACCGACTTGAGAAACAACAGCGCGTGACCAAGGACCCTTCAAACAGAGCCACCTACAGGACAGCCCTTCAAATAGATCCATACCAACACCAGAAAATCAATCAAACATGCCCTGGTCACCAGCCACCTCAACTATGGCAACACTCTTTACGCTGGAGTGCCCTCCCAGCTACCTAAAAGACTCCAAACTCTGCAAAACACTGCAGCCAGACTTATCCTCAACCTCCCCAAGCACTTAACCATCATCACACACCTCAGGATCCTTCACTGGCACCCCGTTCAGAAGAGATGCCAATTCAAAATCCTCACACTCACATACAAGGCTCTCCACAACCTAGGACAGTCCTACACAAACCACCAACTGAGCTTCTATGTCCCAGCAAGACAACTATGCTCCGCCTTGCTAAACCTTGCACACACACCATGCATCCATTGCAGCTGCTGTGAAGTCTGCTCCATCTCCTACACAGCAGCCAAGTCCTGGAAAGCCTCCACCTCCAAACAACTCCCTTCCTGGCAGACTTCAGAAGAAGACTTAAGATGTGGCTTTGCAACAGAGACACAGCATCCTCAGCATCCAGACACCCTTAGGGAAGATAGTGCTGCACTTTACAAATGCTGTAATTGATTGATTTATTACACAGGCCAGTAGTCAGCTCTTCTCATTGGTTTGGCTGCTTTATTCTCCCTCACTCCAAATCCGGGCTTTGATTCGGCTAACTAGCAGTGCCTTATCTCTCCCGAAAGGTAGAGATGATTGGGCAGCCAAGCGCATGACATATTTGTACTTCTCACGGAAGTCGTTGTCACTCAGGTCACATCCGGTTCTCTCATTCACAATTAGGTCTCATATATAAATGGCAATAAAAGCAGTGTAA
This sequence comes from Pleurodeles waltl, assembly GCF_031143425.1. NCBI lineage: Eukaryota > Metazoa > Chordata > Amphibia > Caudata > Salamandridae > Pleurodeles > Pleurodeles waltl. Next base: position 928,388,517 of record NC_090439.1, on the reverse strand, counting down.
GTTTTAAAGATTGGTTTAGTAAAACAACTGCATTTTGGATAGCCAAGTGTGAGCTGCAACAACCAGAACTACACAGCACAACAATATTAAAATGATGACGATGATAGTGAAGCATAAGAATAATGCTATCATAGTGCCACTAGAATCGATGGACTATGCCCTATCTAAATCATATTTCGAGCACAGCATGTTAAGCTCTAATCCTGCTTTTCAGGTTCCCCCGGTAGGACATCAACCCTCATACCAGAGCAAAGGCCTGTAATCTGCATCAGCAGCGAAGCATTCAGCATACAGTTGTGGTTTCCTGGCTGGAATTTCCCTCTTGATGCATAATAGGACTAGAAAGCGTTTTTATAATTAACCCAGCAGATGTTCTAAGAAAATGTCCCTATGTAAGGAAAATTTTGCGACTTGCAATTTGCGAGTCATACCGACTCGCAATTGCAACTCGCAAAAGTGCATTCAGAAAGGTGTCTCAGACACCTTCTGCGACTCGCTATGGGGTCGCAAAGACCCACCTCATGAATATTAATGAGGTGGGTCGCATTTTGCAACCCCATAGCGAGTCCATGCACTCACAGGGATGGTGGCCTGCTGGAGACAGCAGACCTCCACGTCTGTGACTGCTTTTTCAATAAAGCATTTTTTTCTTTTCTTTTTGCAGCCTGTTTTCCTTGAAGGAAAACGAGTTGCAAAAAGAAAAACTTCCGAAACCATTTGGTTTTTTTTTTTTTCAGAGTACGCAGTGGTCCATAGGACCACCGCCTGCTCTGAATTTTTTATTTTTTTTGTCATTCACAAAGGGGAAGGGGTCCCATAGGGACCCCTTCCCTTTTGCGAATGAGTTACCACCCACTTCAAGTGGGTGGTAACTGCGAGTTGGTTTACGACCGCATTCGCGGTCACAAAGCAACTCAGCATGGTGATGCAGTCGCAAATAGGACGTCAAAATGCGAGTCGGTACCAAAAATCGCAAACGGCCTTTTGCATGTCGCAAACTGCGTTTTACGCAGTTTGCCACGTGCAAAAGGCTTCCTACATCTGGCCCTAAACTTCTACCACGTTTACCAGCAATGTACCAGACCGTAGCCTTGACTGAAGCACCGTGTGATCAAGAATGCGTTGTTTGGACATTGTTGTGAGGGTGTTGGGCAGCCCATTTAACACCGTGCCCAAAAGCACAACCATGTAATTACAAACTTATGTTAAAAATACAGTGTAGAGAACACCTACTTGAAAGATTTAATCCAATATGCTACATGGAAAGCCACAGCCCCAAGGCCCACATCTTGAGGTCACTCAGGACCTCGCTGTAAAAGGAGAAAAGAGAGACATAATGATACCTCAATCTAGGCACAATTTCCCACAGCACAACATGTGGTGCACTCCTTATGGTATTTACTCACCAGAAATGATTCTCCAAGTACAAAATTTAAATACTCCTCAATGATCATAAAAAAGGGAAAGTTGCATTGTATCAAGGGACTGACTCCAGACCATGTCCTGTAAGGCAAAACTAACACAATGTACCCTACCACATAGGGCAGACAACACTTAAATAAAAAAAAACTAATAATTGGGAGCGCAGTAGGCTCTCCTGCCAGACGCCTACTAGGAGCTTAAAATCAGCATTTGGACTGCATAGGCGCAGGCTTGACACACAGCCTGAATTAATAAGAATACTAATTTGCCATCTTCCTTTGGAATTTAATATAGTCATATCTAAAAACCTCTTTGGAAATTGCATTGGGATAAAGTGTTTTGGGACCCCCCCCCTTTTTCTCAGTCCCTTTTGATGAATCACCCCGAAACTTTCAAGACAGTAGCTGAAATGAGTGGTGTACCAGTTTTCAAACTTTCGTGAAGATTCAGCAATCAGCTCCAAAGTTATTGCCAAAACAAGAAACACTTTTCTTATAGAAACTAGGTCCTAACTGTAACTACCTACTGGCAGTTGCCGTTTGACAAATTTTCAGGTTTTCCCCATGCAAATTCCCATAGGAATTTTGAACACGGCTACAGTCCGAATCGCTGGGTAAGATTACACCAAAATTGGCAGAAATGGAGCTCTTGATCCAGAATGAGCCATTTTCGTTATTTGGTGTAAATTTGTTCAGTAGTTATTGAGATATTGAAGGAAAAGCAATATTGTATATCTGGGGATGTAGATCCTCCATGGATCCACCTGTAGCAGAACCAAGGATCCATGCTCTAAAGCAAGGGTCTGATTAGGTCTCTGCAACCTGACAGAAAAGTTGTGGCAGCCATTTTAAATGTCAGCAAATGGTCCCTGGGGCTGAAAATTAGCCTGGAATTAACATTAAAGAGTCAGGGTAGAGGTTCTCGAACCCCATATTTGTCTTACAGAGGTGTCAAAATTAGGTAGGATTTCCAAGAAGTTTCTTAAAAATGCTTTTTAACCACATGCTAGTTCTTTGGATCCATTAGGGGGCTCAGCATGGGCCCCCGTGTAAATCCACGGTGGATCCGCAGATCTTGTTGTGAATGAACAAAATATATAAATACACACAAAAACTTACAGACCCACATAGACACTTCCTCACCCACTCACAGACATATGCAGACACACAAGCCCACTCACAGACCTACATATACACTTATGGACTGAGTCAGACACTCACGCACCCACTGACAAATGCCCATATACCCTCACACATCTACTCACAGACCCCAGACAGACACTCACAGACCCACTCACAGTCCCACGCACATGCTCATATGCAAACTGACAGACTCCCACATACACTCATACACTCACTGGAGAGTGAGACACTGACCGCATACACACTCACTCACCCACTCACACACCCATACAGAAACTCACATATCCAAGCACAGATCCACAGAAATGTTCACACATCCACTCTCAGATCCCCATATAAACTCATATACCTACTCCCAGACCCCCATACACACTCACACACCCACTCACAGACTCAGACAGAAACTCACACACCCACTCACAGAGCAACAGAGATGCTCACATACCTACTCACAGATCACCACAGACACTTACACACCCATTCACAGATCCCTATATACACTCATACACCCACACACAAATTCACATAGACACTCGGACACCCACTCACAGACCCAAACAGATGTTCACACACCTACTCACAGACCCATGCAGACACTCAAACACCCACTCAAAGACCCCAAATATACTCCCACATACCACTCACAGACCAAGACAGACATACACCCACTCACAGACTCATACAGATGCTCACATCCATTCACAAATCCCCATAAACACTCATACTCCCACTAAAAGACCCCAATATACACTTGCACACCCACTCACAGATTCAGACACTCACATACCCACCCACAGAGTGACAGATACTCACACAGCCACGCACAGACCCCCACATATACTTACACACACATTCACACACCACATATGCACTCACACACCCTCTCATAGACTCAGGCAGACACGCACCCACTCACAGACTCATACAGACACTCACACACCCACTCACAAATCCCCATATTTACTAATACACCCACTCGGATTAACCCCTTTTGTGCGGGGTGCTGGTCACGACTAGTGGCCGATAGCAGGGAGGGGGGTTAATAAATCCTTGCATGCGTCGCACCAGAGCATTTATTATTTATTTTTTTTATCCCCGGGAGACACAGAAGATTTTGCGTGTCTCCCCCCGACCCCCACCCGCCCCTTTGTGACGTCACCTTGTTGATTTCCCAATTGGAGCAGGAAGCGGCCGTAAGGTGTTTTTCGCAGTTTGCGACGTGGAAAAGGCTTCCTACATCTGGCCCTAAACTTCTACCACGTTTACCGGCTGTTGGAAAATGGGTTATTGGTAAGGGCTGGTAGGAACCTACACTTAGCAATAGGCCACTAACCTCCACTAAGGTCCAGTTAGGTCTCAGTAAATTAAACCCAGCTCAACCCTTGGTAGCTTGGCAACGAGCGTCAAGGCTTAACTTAGGAGACAGAGTGTAAAGCATTCAAATATCACAAAACAGTAATTAAATAAAACACAGGAAACAGTTTAAAAATCCAAAACCACTTTATAAAAATAGATTATATTTTTATCTTTACAATGACACCAAAACGAATAAAATCGGATAAGGGGAACCGGAGATATGAATTTTTTAAGAATTATAATTTTTTTAGCGCCTAGAAACAAAAAGCGCCAATCGGGTCATCTGGTTGCACCTCGACCGGAGCAAAGTCAAAGTTTCAGGCCGACCGCGAAGGAGCCCTGCTCGGCTACAGACAGCGGGAGGCCAAGGTTAAAAGTTTACCTTCACACTTAGGTGGTCATTACAACCCTGGCGGACGGTGTTAAAGCTGCGGTAATACCGCAAACAGGCCGGCGGACAAAAAAATTGAATTACGACCCTGGCGGAAACCACCAACAAAGACAGCCACTTTAACACATCGCCCGCTAGGGCGGTACAGACAAACAGCGCGGCGGTCACCGCCAACAGACAGGCGGAAGACAATGTACCGCCCACACTATCACAATACACCAATCCGCCACCTTTTCCGGGGCGGATTCACCGTGGATAAAAACACGGCGGAAACAGCTTTTGCAATGGGAAAACGCTCACCTCAACACATCCCACGAGGAACGAGGACTCCATGGACCCAGAACTACAAATCTTACCTGCCCTTGCATTCCTGCTCATCTACGACCAACAGCGACGTAGGCGCAGAACATACCGGTGAGTACTGCACCTACGACACGGGGAGGGGGGAGGCAAAAGTTACGGGGACACCCACCAAACACCCCCACCCCCACCCTCGCATATTACAACATACACACCAATGCAGTCACAAAAATCACAGTAACAACCCACAACCCCCCCGGAAGAATGCAATGACAAAGCGAATAGCGCCCAAACTTTGTATTTAGCCAATATACAACTCATTAAAAAATATACGGATATATATCACCAAATCTGTCAAAAATAAATATACAAAACAAGAAGTAGTGCAGATATGTACACAACAATGTCCGTGCACCAACAGTCCAAAAATGCATGGGCGACGCCCACAATAGATACCTGACCAAAATCAGAGAGAACACTGCCGGGGCATCAGATAGAAACACTACAGGCACCTCAGGGGGAAGGGAAGGAAGGGGCACCTCAGCCACATGAATGCGAAGCCAGATCCACGACGGAGCTCCATGCCCATTGATGTATCCTGGGGAGTGCAAAGCCACAGTCTCTCAAGTCTCTACAGTGGGTGGGTTGCCCACTGTGCCATCCTGGGGAGTGCAAAGCCACAGTCTCTCAAGTCACTACAGTGGGTGGTTTGCCCACTGTGCCATCCTGGGGAGTGCAAAGCCACAGTCTCTCAAGTGTCTACAGTGGATGGGTTGCTGGTGTGGTGGTCCCGTGGCCGGGCCTCCTGTCCACTAGCGCCGGCGGAGGTGGTGGGCAGTTCGTTGTCCTGGCTAGTGTCAGGGGCCCCTTGGAGTGCCATGGTGTCCCTCAAAGTCTTTTGAATGTCCGTCAGCACCCCTACGATGGTGCCCAGGGCGGAGCTGATGGTCCTGAGCTCCTCCCTGAACCCCAAATACTGCTCCTCCTGCAGGCGCAGGGTCTCCTGCAACTTGTCCAGGACCGTTGCCATCGTCACCTGGGAGTGGTGGTATGCTCCCATGATGGGGGATAGGGCCTCGTGGAGAGTGGGTTCCCTTGGCCTCTCCTCCCTCTGTCGCACATCAGCCCTCCCAGTTCCCCTGTGTTCCTGTGCCTCCGTCCCCTGGACCGTGTGCCCACTACCACTGTCCCCAGGTCCCTGTTGTTGTTGGGGTGGTGGGTTAGCCTGGGTGCCCTGTAGTGCTGGACACACCGCTGATTGACCTGTCCTGGGTAGGGAGGTATGGGTCCGCTGGGTGGGTGCTGTGCTGGTGTTCCCAGACGGTGGCAGTTCGGTGTTGGGCTGTGGCTGGGCAAGGGGAACCGACTGTCCTGAGGCCCACGATGGTCCGGGCTGGTCATCAAGATCCAGTAGGGCAGAGCTGCTGTCATCACTGTGAGCCTCTTCTGGGGGTGGAGTGGTGTTGTCTGGACCCTCTGGTGTGGTCACGGTCCTTCGGGTTCCTGCAGGGGTATGAGAACATGATTATTGCATGTGTGTGTTTCATGGTGTGCTATGGATGGGTGTGCGTGAACCCCAGTGCAGGCATTCCTGTGTGGGGGCTTGTGTGGTGATGGTTGGGGGGTGTTGTGGGTCTGTGCAGTGGGCATGCTTTAGTGATGGGTGTCCATGCTTAGTTGTGTCATGCAGGTCTTGGGGTTGGGATGGGTGGTTGGTGTTATGGGTAGATTAGTGAGGAGTTAGGGTGATAGGGGAGGGTGTGAGGGTTGGGGTGTGTGATAGCATGCAGGTAGGGTGGGGGATATGATAGTGAAGATTAGACTTACCAGTGTCCGTTCCTCCGACGACTCCTCTGAGGCCCTCAGGATGCAAGATGGACAAGACTTGCTCCTCCCATGTTGTTAGTTGTTGGGGAGGAGGTGGGGGTCCGCCGCCAGTCCGCTGTACCGCGATGTGGTGCCTGGATACCGTTGAACGCACCTTCCCCCGTAGGTCGTTCCACCTCTTCCTGATGTCCTCCCTATTTCTTGGGTGCTGTCCCACAGCGTTGACCCTGTCGACTATTCTTTGCCATAGCTCCATCTTCCTGGCTATGGATGTGTACTGTACCTGTGCGCCAAATAGGTGTGGCTCTACCCTGATGATTTCCTCCACCATGACCCTGAGCTCCTCCTCAGAGAAGCGGGGGTGTCTTTGGCGTGACATGGGGTGGTGTGTGTGATGTGTGGGGTGGTGTATGTGTTGATGAGTGTGGTGGGTGTAGTGGTATGTGGTGTTTTGTGCGTGGATGTTGTGTGGGTGATGGTGTAGTGTGCCTCTGTGTGATGGTGTTATCTATTCTGTGCTGTCTCTCTCTGGCCTTCGTCTCTAATTTGTGGTCGTAGGGGTTGGTGGGTGATGTGAGTGTGTCTTTTATATTGTATTGGATGTGTGGGAGTGGTGTTTGTATGTGTATCAGGTGTGTGTATTTTGAATTGTCCAATGTGGCGGTGTTTTAGAGATGTGTGTGTATTTTGAGCGCGGGTCGTAATAGCATGGGCGTGTTTCTGTTGGCGTGGAGGTGGAGGATTTGTTTCCGCATATTTATTGCTGACCTTTGGTGTGGCGGACTTGTGTGGGTGTCTGAATTTCGGCGGATTCCGTGATGTGTGTCATAATAGCTGTGGCGGTCTCCCGCCGCCGCGGCGGTATATTGGCGGTCTTCGGTACGGCGGTAAGCACCTTTTACCGCCAATGTTGTAATGACCCCCTTAGTCTCTTTTTCGAAGATTTTCTTCAGCGGGACGAACCTGCCAGTCCAATCCAACCTCCTGGAGCCCTTCTCCGGATACGCGATGCGGGAATCCTCAGTGGCGATTTTTACCTTCGGACGTAGTCATTTTTTCGAGGTGAAAATCCTTCGACCGGGGTGAAGCTGGATCTTGATCCGACGTCCCTGGAGCCCTCCTTGGATACGCTGGCTGGAAGGTCCCGGTCAACTTTTTACCTTCTGACTTAGTCTCTTTTTCGGAGATTTTCTTTACCGGGACGAACCAGCTAATCAGGACGGGTCGAGGTTGAGGCAAGCCGGCTAGACTTGCCGCGTCGGGTCGGTCCCTCTATGGAGCTTTTTTACAAAAGTTGTCCAAACTTCTGGGGCTTCTCCCAGATGCCCTTTTAAGGTTCCCAGAATGCACCTGGCGCGAATTCCTTTTTGGCCACTGGACAGTGGTCAGCTGGTCGCTTTCTTCAGGAGTTGGTGCAGGGGACTCTGGTTAGCAATTTTTCACCTGTAGCAAACAGGGAGTCCCTCCTTGACCCAGTTGAAGCCAGGCAAAGTCCTTCTTGTGGTGAAGCCCAAGTGTGCAGCTGGTGCAGTCCTTCTGAGTGCAGGTTCCAGGTGCAGGCCAGGGGTCCAGCAGGGCAGTCCTTCTTCTTCTGTTGTTCTTCCTTGTTGGATGTGGTAGGGAACTGAGGTGTGGGTGCAGGTCTGCCAGTTTTATCCTTGCTCCTGGGTGAAAAGCAGGGGAGTCCTTGTTCTCCAATCAGGAGCAGGGTCCTGCCCCCTGTGATGACCACTTCCTGGGAAATGTGGCAAAAATCAATCCCATGAGGCAACATTCTCTAAAAATCCATCATGGATGAATCTGATTTTTGGAGGTTACATCTGGCTGAGCCCACCCACTGGTGTGGCTAAAAATCATAAACACACCCCTCTTCTGCCCTCTCCTAATCTAATCAAGGGGGCACCTAGTTGTCTGGGGTTGCAGGATGTGGGGGTGTTGCTGGTTGCTCCAAATGTCCTTCTCTGCCTTTGAAGACCAGTTTGGCAGCCCTCCCCCTTCCTGCCTCACCATCTGCTGAGGGGAGATTCCTTCCCACAGGCACATTCCTTTGTGTGAAGCCAGGCCACTTCACACCTCATCAAGGCAGCGTGGCCAAGCTGCTAGAGGCTGGCCAATCAGAGCACAGCAGCAAAAACAATGCAGGGCTGAAATTGGCAACTTTTCAGGTAAAGTTTAAAACTCTTTACCTAAACAAGTTATATTAAATCCCACAACTGGAAGTTGTGGGATTTATTACAACAATTAATTTGATACCAAAGTCTTGGTATGCATCCTTTTAGGAGACTTTAAAAATTTAAATAAAGTCTCCCCATTCTAGCCTATGGAGGCCATTTACTACAATGAGGGGAAAACGAATTTGGCTGTTTTTATCTCACCAGGGCTTATAAAACTATTTTTATAAAGTCCCTGCTTATAGTTACATGGCACCCTCCCCTAGGGGCACATAGGGCACACCTTAGGGGTGACTTATATGTAAAAATAAGGTAGTTTAAGACTTTGGAACTACTTTTAATTCCAAAGTCGAATTTGCATATAACTTTAATTTAAAAGCAGCCAGCAAGGCAGGCCTGCCTTTAAAATGACACTGGGCACCTCAGCAGTGCACCTATGGATGCACCACCTATGCTGTGGTCCCTAAACCTACATGCCCTACCATATACTAGGGACTTATAGGTAGGTTAACTTAGGCAATTATAATTAGCCTAATTTGCATATCCATTTTACACAGAGCACAGGCCCTGTGACTGGTTAGCAGTACCCAGGGCACCATCAGAGTCAGGAAAACACCAGCAAAAAGTGGAAAATGGGGGCAAAAAGTTAGGGGGCCACTGCAATCAGCCCTGTTTTCTCACACCAGCAATGTACCAGACCTTAGCCTTGACTGAAGCACTGTGTGATCAAGAATGCGTTGTTTGAACATTGTTGTGAGGGTGTTGGGCAGCCCATTTAACACCGTGCTCAAAAGCACAACCATGTAATTACAAACTTATGTTAAAAATACAGTGTAGAGAACACCTACTTGAAAGATTTAATCCAATATACTACATGGAAAGCCACAGCCCCAAGTCCCACATCTTGAGGTCATTCAGGACCTCGCTGTAAAAGGAGAAAAGAGAGACGTAATGATACCTCATTCTAGGCACAATTTCCCACAGCGCAACATGTGGTGCACTCCTTATGGTATTTACTCACCAGAAATGATTCTCCAAGTACAAAATTTAAATACTCCTCAATGATCATAAAAAAGGGAAAGTTGCATTGTATCAAGGGACTGACTCCATAGACCATGTCCTGAAAGGCAAAACTAACACAATGTACCCTACCACATAGGGCAGACAACACTTAAATAAATAAAAAACTAATAATTGGGAGCGCAGTAGGCTCTCCTGCCAGACGCCTACTAGGAGCTTAAAATCAGCATTTGGACTGCATAGGCGCAGGCCCGACACACAGCCTGAATTTATAATAATACTAATTTGCCATCTTCCTATGGAATTTAATATAGTCATATCTAAAAACCTATATGGAAATTGCATTGGGATAAAGTGTTTTGGGACCCGCCCCCCCTTTTTCTCAGTCCCTTTTGATGAATCACCCCGAAACTTTCAAGACAGTAGCTGAAATGAGTGGTGTACTAGTTTTCAAACTTTCGTGAAGATTCAGCAATCAGCTCCAAAGTTATTGCCAAAACAAGAAACACTTTTCTTATAGAAACTAGGGGCCAGATGTACGAAAAAAACAAATTGCGAGTTGCAATTTGCGAGTCCTTCCGACTCGCAAATTGCAACTCGCAATTTGGTATGCAGTACGGTGTCTCAGACACCGACTGCAACTCGCTATGGGGTCGCAATGACCCACCTCATGAATATTCATGAGGTGGGTCGCAAATTGCGGCCCCATAGCGAGTATAGGCACTCGCTAACATGGAGGCCTGCTGTAGTCAGCAGGCCTCCATGTTAGCGACCTGCTTTTAAATAAAGCAGTTTTTTTTTTTTTTTAAATGTAGCCCGTTTTCCCTAAGGGAAAACGAGCTGCATTTCAAAAAATCCTAAACCTTTTGTTTCGTTTTTTTCAGGGCAGGGAGTGGTCCCTTGGACCACTCCCTGCCCTGAAAAAATGTTTTGGGGTCCATTCACAAAGGGGAAGGGGTCCCATGGGGACCCCTTCCCGTTTGTGAATGGGTTACCATCCACTTCAAGTGGATGGTAACTGCGACTCCATTTGCGACCGCAGACGCGGTCACAAATGGAATTGCATACCATTGCGAATCGCAAATAGGAAGGGAACACCCCTTCCTATTTGCGATTCGGAAATGCATTTTGCGAGTCGGATCCGACTCGCAAAATGCATTTCAACATAGCAAAGTGGCTTTTGCGAGTCGCAAACGGCGTTTTTCGCCGTTTGCGACTCGCAAAACCCTTGCTACATCTGGCCCTAGGTCCTAACTGTAACTACCTACTGGCAGTCGCCGTTTGACAAATTTTCACGTTTTCCCCATGCAAATTCCCATAGGAATTTTGAACACGGCTACAGTCCGAATCGCTGGATAAGATTACACCAAAATTGGCAGAAATGTAGCTCTTGATCCAGAATGAGCCCTTTTTGTTATTTGGTGTAAATTTGTTCAGTAGTTATTGAGATATTGAAGGAAAAGCAATATTGTATATCTGGGGATGTGGATCCTCCATGGATCCACCTGTAGCAGAACCAAGGATTCATGCTCTAAAGCAAGGGTCTGATTAGGTCTCTGCAACCTGACAGAAAAGTTGTGGCAGCCATTTTATATTGTCAGCAAATGGTCCCTGGGGCTGAAAATTAGCCTGGAATTAACATTAAAGTGTCAGGGTAGAGGTTCCCAAACCCCATATTTGTCTTACAGAGGTGTCAAAATTAGGTAGGATTTCCAAGAAGTTTCTTAAAAATGCTTTTTAACCACATGCTAGTTCTTTGGATCCATTAGGGGGCTCAGCATGGGCCCCCGTGTAAATCCACGGTGGATCCGCAGATCTTGTTGTGAATGAACAAAATATATAAATACACACAAAAACTTACAGACCCACATAGACACTTCCTCACCCACTCACAGACATATGCAGACACACAAGCCCACTCACAGACCTACATATACACTTATGGACTGAGTCAGACACTCACGCGCCCACTGACAAATCCCCATATACCCTCACACATCTACTCACAGACCCCAGACACTCACAGACCCACTCACAGTCCCACGCACATGCTCATATGCAAACTGACAGACTCCCACATACACTCATACACTCACTGGAGAGTGAGACACTGACTGCATACACACTCACCCACTCACACACCCAGACAGACACTCACATATCCAAGCACAGATCCATAGAAATGTTCACACATCCACTCTCAGATCCCCATATAAACTCATATACCTACTCCCAGAGGCCCATACACACTCACACACCCACTCACAGACTCAGACAGAAACTCACACACCCACTCACAGAGCAACACAGATGCTCACATACCTACTCACAGATCACCACAGACACTTACACACCCACTCACAGATCCCCATATACACTCATACACCCACACACAGATTCACATAGACACTCGGACGCCCACTCACAGACCCAAACAGATGTTCACACACCTACTCACAGACCCATGCAGACACTCAAACACCCACTCAAAGACCCCAAATATACTCCCACACCCACTCACAGACTCATACAGATGCTCACATCCATTCACAGATCCCCATAAACACTCATACTCCCACTCAAAGACCCCAGTATACACTTGCACACCCACTCACAGATTCAGACACTCACATACCCACCCACAGAGTGACAGATACTCACACAGCCACGCACAGACCCCCACATATAATCACACACACATTCACACACCCCATATACACTCACACACCCTCTCATAGACTCAGACAGACACGCACCCACTCACAGACTCATACAGACACTCACACACCCACTCACAAATCCCCATATTTACTAATACACCCACTCCGATTAACCCCTTTGGTGCGGGGTGTGGGTCACGACCAGTGGCCGACACCAGGGAGGGGGGTTAATAAATCCTCAGGTGTGTCGCACCAGAGCATTTATTATTATTTTTTTTTATCCCCGGGAGACACAGAAGATTTTGCGTGTCTCCCCCTGCCCCCCATCCGCCCCTTTGTGGCGTCACCTTGTTGATTTCCCAATTGGAGCAGGAAGCGGCCGTAAGGCGTTTTTCGCAGTTTGCGACATGCAAAAGGCTTCCTACATCTGGCCCTAAACTTCGACCACGTTTACCGGCAATGTACCAGACCGTAGCCTTGACTGAAGCACCGTGTGATCAAGAATGCGTTGTCTGAACATTGTTGTGAGGGTGTTGGGCAGCCCATTTAACACCGTGCCCAAAAGCACAACCATGTAATTACAAACTTATGTTAAAAATACAGTGTAGAGAACACCTACTTGAAAGATTTAATCCAATATGCTACATGGAAAGCCACAGCCCCAAGGCCCACATCTTGAGGTCACTCAGGACCTCGCTGTAAAAGGAGAAAAGAGAGACGTAATGATACCTCAATCTAGGCACAATTTCCACCAGCGCAACATGTGGTGCACTCCTTATGGTATTTACTCACCAGAAATGATTCTCCAAGTACAAAATTTAAATACTCCTCAATGATCATAAAAAAGGGAAAGCTGCATTGTATCAAGGGACTGACTCCATAGACCATGTCCTGTAAGGCAAAACTAACACAATGTACCCTACCACATAGGGCAGACAACACTTAAATAAAAAAAAACTAATAATTGGGAGCGCAGTAGGCTCTCCTGCCAGACGCCTACTAGGAGCTTAAAATCAGCATTTGGACTGCATAGGCGCAGGCCCGACACAAAGCCTGAATTTATAATAATACTAATTTGCCATCTTCCTATGGAATTTAATATAGTCATATCTAAAAACCTCTATGGAAATTGCATTGGGATAAAGTGTTTTGGGACCCCCCCCCTTTTTCTCAGTCCCTTTTGATGAATCAACCTGAAACTTTCAAGACAGTAGCTGAAATGAGTGGTGTACTAGTTTTCAAACTTTCGTGAAGATTCAGCAATCAGCTCCAAAGTTATTGCCAAAGCAAGAAACACTTTTCTTATAGAAAATAGGTCCTAACTGTAACTACCTACTGGCAGTCGCCGTTTGACAAATTTTCACGTTTTCCCTATGCAAATTCCCATAGGAATTTTTAACACGGCTACAGTCCGAATCGCTGGATAAGATTACACCAAAATTGGCAGAAATGTAGCTCTTGATCCAGAATGAGCCCTTTTTGTTATTTGGTGTAAATTTGTTCAGTAGTTATTGAGATATTGAAGGAAAAGCAATATTGTATATCTGGGGATGTGGATCCTCCATGGATCCACCTGTAGCAGAACCAAGGATCCATTCTCTAAAGCAAGGGTCTGATTAGGTCTCTGCAACCTGACAGAAAAGTTGTGGCAGCCATTTTATATTGTCAGCAAATGGTCCCTGGGGCTGAAAATTAGCCTGGAATTAACATTAAAGAGTCAGGGTAGAGGTTCTCGAACCCCATATTTGTCTTACAGAGGTGTCAAAATTAGGTAGGATTTCCAAGAAGTTTCTTAAAAATGCTTTTTAACCACATGCTAGTTCTTTGGATCCATTAGGGGGCTCAGCATGGGCCCCGTGTAAATCCACGGTGGATCCGCAGATCTTGTTGTGAATGAACAAAATATATAAATACACACAAAAACTTACAGACCCACATAGACACTTCCTCACCCACTCACAGACATATGCAGACAAACAAGCCCACTCACAGACCTACATATACACTTATGGACTGAGTCAGACACTCACGCACCCACTGACAAATCCCCATATACCCTCACACATCTACTCACAGACCCCAGACAGACACTCACAGACCCACTCACAGTCCCACGCACATGCTCATATGCAAACTGACAGACTCCCACATACACTCATACACTCTCTGGAGAGTGAGACACTGACTGCATACACACTCACTCACCCACTCTCACACCCAGACAGACACTCACATATCCAAGCACAGATCCACAGAAATGTTCACACATCCACTCTCAGATCCCCATATAAACTCATATACCTACTCCCAGACCCCTATACACACTCACACACCCACTCACAGACTCAGACAGAAACTCACACACCCACTCACAGAGCAACACAGATGCTCACATACCTACTCACAGATCACCACAGACACTTACACACCCACTCACAGATCCCCATATACACTCATACACCCACACACAGATTCACATAGACACTCGGACACCCACTCACAGACCCAAACAGATGTTCACACACCTACTCACAGACCCATGCAGATACTCAAACACCCACTCAAAGACCCCAAATATACTCCCACACCCACTCACAGACTCATACAGATGCTCACATCCATTCACAGATCCCCATAAACACTCATACTCCCACTCAAAGACCCCAGTATACACTTGCACACCCACTCACAGATTCAGACACTCACATACCCACCCACAGAGTGACAGATACTCACACAGCCACGCACAGACCCCCACATATAATCACACACACATTCACACACCCCATATACACTCACACACCCTCTCATAGACTCAGACAGACACGCACCCACTCACAGACTCATAAAGACACTCACACACCCACTCACAAATCCCCATATTTACTAATACACCCACTCGGATTAACCCCTTTGGTGCGGGGTGTGGGTCACGACCAGTGGCCGACACCAGGGAGGGGGGTTAATAAATCCTTGGGTGTGTCGCACCAGAGCATTTATTATTATTTTTTTTTATCCCCGGGAGACACAGAAGATTTTGCGTGTCTCCCCCCGCCCCCCATCCACCCCTTTGTGGCGTCACCTTGTTGATTTCCCAATTGGAGCAGGAAGCGGCCGTAAGGCGTTTTTCACAGTTTGCGACGTGCAAAAGGCTTCCTACATCTGGCCCTAAACTTCAACCACGTTTACCGGCAATGTACCAGACCGTAGCCTTGACTGAAGCACCGTGTGATCAAGAATGCGTTGTTTGAACATTGTTGTGAGGGTGTTGGGCAGCCCATTTAACACCGTGCCCAAAAGCACAACCATGTAATTACAAACTTATGTTAAAAATACAGTGTAGAGAACACCTACTTGAAAGATTTAATCCAATATGCTACATGGAAAGCCACAGCCCCAAGGCCCACATCTTGAGGTCACTCAGGACCTCGCTGTAAAAGGAGAAAAGAGAGACGTAATGATACCTCAATCTAGTCACAATTTCCACCAGCGCAACATGTGGTGCACTCCTTATGGTATTTACTCACCAGAAATGATTCTCCAAGTACAAAATTTAACTACTCCTCAATGATCATAAAAAAGGGAAAGTTGCATTGTATCAAGGGACTGACTCCATAGACCATGTCCTGTAAGGCAAAACTAACACAATGTACCCTACCACATAGGGCAGACAACACTTAAATAAAAAAAAACTAATAATTGGGAGCGCAGTAGGCTCTCCTGCCAGATGCCTACTAGGAGCTTAAAATCAGCATTTGGACTGCATAGGCGCAGGCCCGACACACAGCCTGAATTTATAATAATACTAATTTGCCATCTTCCTATGAAATTTAATATAGTCATATCTAAAAACCTCTATGGAAATTGCATTGGGATAAAGTGTTTTGGGACCCCCCCCTTTTTCTCAGTCCCTTTTGATGAATCAACCCAAAACTTTCAAGACAGTAGCTGAAATGAGTGGTGTACTAGTTTTCAAACTTTCGTGAAGATTCAGCAATCAGCTCCAAAGTTATTGCCAAAACAAGAAATGCTTTTCTTATAGAAACTAGGTCCTAACTGTAACTACCTACTGGCAGTCGCCGTTTGACAAATTTTCACGTTTTCCCCATGCAAATTCCCATAGGAATTTTGAACACGGCTACAGTCCGAATCGCTGGATAAGATTACACCAAAATTGGCAGAAATGTAGCTCTTGATCCAGAATGAGCCCTTTTTGTTATTTGGTGTAAATTTGTTCAGTAGTTATTGAGATATTGAAGTAAAAGCAATATTGTATATCTGGGGATGTGGATCCTCCATGGATCCACCTGTAGCAGAACCAAGGATCCATTGTATAGTACATGAATATATTAATCAGGTGCTTGCAATTGAATTTGCTGAACGAGCCAGGTATGTGGTCTTTAAAAGGAATGAGAGTCTGGAACACATCCAGCAATGGCTGCACCTACAAGGGTGATATATTTTTTAGTTTCTCTGCTGATGAGGGGATCAACCCCGAAACACGTGTCCAGAGATGTTTTTTCGATATAGGCCTGAATTTTGAAAAGACTGAAAGGAATTCGCTGTGAGTTGCTGAATTTCGATTTTCCTAAATTAACCTGGTGGGAGTGCGCTTTCACAGAGAGGACGCTTTTGTTTAAAATATATATATATATACATATATATATATATATATACATATATATATACAGATACATACATATATATATATATATATATATATATATATATATATATATATATATATATATATATATATATATATATATATATATATATATATATTTGCCACCAGTTGTCTTGCAGTTGCAGCTTGCGTCTTCAAAGCAATGCACATACTTCGACTGACGCATTTCAACTGTAGCTTTTAGGCAGCAATAAAAAAGTCAAGTAAGTATTGTGATTATGTTTCTGCTACAAAAGGATCAGACTTTTGTCTAGTGGCAGTTTTAGTGCCATAAAGAAGCGCAGAAGGTTTATATGCCTACTGCAAAGAGCAAATCTGTATTTTATGTAAATAGCTGCGTACACTAGTAAAGTCAGCCATTACCTGCGCTATAATACAAATTAAATGTATGTGCAGGGTGGGGGGCGGCTATGCAGAGATGAAGGGCACTTTTGCTGGGTGGTAATGAGGAAATCCGAGGAGGAGGGAGTGGGAGCACCAATAATGATTGTTGGACTGGGCGCAGGAGGTGCTAAAGACTGTGACGAATGGTATGTCACAAGGTGCTTTTTGAGTGTCTTGAAAGAACGTGCTGATTGAGGGAAGAAGCGCAGGTAAGGTGGCCTCTACTGTTGCACGTATCTCACACACACCATCGATTTTGTGACTGTCTATGTAGGCTAATGTTTTAGAGCAACACTTTAGCCAATAGCAGAGATGTCATCTTGATGGATGACTGCTGCCGTCACTTGGGTTATAGAGGACAGCTCTGACATAGGATCAGAGACTGAGACAACATCTGAGGGATAGGACAATGGCACAGACTCTGGGAGTGATTTTTCAGTCGGAGGAGTCCTATTCGATAACTCCTCTTCCAATAAATTATGAGGGAGGTGATGAGGACAGTCCTGCTGTCCCTTTGCAAGCACAGTCTGTGCAACGGGGTAATAGTGGGTTAGCCCAACCCAGAGAGCAGGTGAATGCGGCGGCAAGCAGAGAGAGAGAGTGCTCTCTTGGGAGCCCCCCAATTTAGTTCAGCCCCAAATTCCACCGCCCAAATCGTATTGTGGAGACATCAAAATTATCTATCACAAGAAAAACTGGTTTTGTAAGGCAGGCACCTGTGTTTTTGGTCCTGGGTTCGGCGGCCATATAGAGAAACATACTAAACCCAAACATTTCTGGAAAATAGACATTTGGGGGAGCCCACAGAGGTGTGACTTGTGTGGATTCTTAAGTTTTCTTACCCAGAATACCCTGCAAAGCTGAATTGCTTAATAAAAACTATATTTTTCTAGCATTTCTGTCACACAAACTACAGGAATATGCTGGGACCCACAAAATTCCTACCACCCAGTGATTCCTCACCTGTCCTGATAAAAACACTACCCCACTTGAGTGCCTATACCTAGTGCCTGCGTCAGTAATGGATCACCCCAGGGTCAACAGCTGCCTCGTGTGAGGACCAACATTGACCGTTGTGTGATCTATTCCTGTTGTGGGCACCAGGCCTACCCACACAAGTGAGGTACCATTTTTATTGGGAGACTTAGAGGAATGCTGGGTGTAAGGACATTTGTGGCTCCTCTCAGATACCAGAACTTTCTGTCACCGAAATGTGAGGAAAAAGTGTTTTTAAGCCACATATTGAGGTTTGCAAAGGATTCTGGGCAACAGAACCTGGTCAGAGCCCCACAAGTCACCCCATCTTGGATTCCCCTAGGTCTCTAGTTTTCAGAAATGCACAGGTTTGGTAGGTTACCATAGGTGCCTCGTGTAAGGACCAACATTGACCGTTGTGTGAGCTATTCCTGCCCACAGGCCTACAGGCCTACCCACACAAGTGAGGTACCATTTTTATCAGGATACTTAGGGGAATGCTGGCTGTAAGGACATTTGTGGCTCCTCTCATATTCCAGAACTTTCTGTTACCGAAATATGAGGACAATGTCTTTTTTTTAGCCAAATTTTGAGGTTTGCAAAGGATTCTGGGTAACAGAACCTGGTCAGAGTCCCACAAGTCACCCCATCTTAGATTCCCCTAGGTCTCTAGTTTTAAAAAATGCACAGGTTTGGTTGGTTTCCCTAGGTGCCGGCTGAGCTAGAGGCCAAAATCTACAGGTAGGCACTTTGCAAAAAACATCTCTGTTTTCTCTCAAAAAATGAGATGTGTCCATGTTGTGTTTTGGGGCATTTCCTGTCGCAGGCGCTAGGCCTACCCACACAAGTGAGGTATCAATTTTATTGGGAGACTTGGGGGAATGCTGGGTGGAAGGAAATTTGTGGCTCCTCTCAGATTCCAGAACTTTCTGTCACCGAAATGTGAGGAAAAGGTGTTTTTTTAACCAAATTTGGAGTTTTGCAAAGGATTCTGGGTAACAGAACCTGGTCAGAGTCCCACAAGTCACCCCATCTTAGATTCCCCTAGGTCTCTAGTTTTAAAAAATGCACAGGTTTGGTTGGTTTCCCTAGGTGCCGGCTGAGCTAGAGGCCAAAATCTACAGGTAGGCACTTTGCAAAAAACATCTCTGTTTTCTGTCAAAAAATGGGATGTGTCCACGTTGTGTTGTGGGGCATTTCCTGTCGCAGGCGCTAGGCCTACCCACACAAGTGAGGTATCAATTTTATTGGGAGGCTTGGGGGAATGCTGGGTGGAAGGAAATTTGTGGCTCCTCTCAGATTCCAGAACTTTCTGTCACCGAAATGTGAGGAAAATGTGTTTTTTTAGCCAAGTTTGGAGTTTTGCAAAGGATTCTGGGTAACAGAACCTGGTCAGAGCCCCACAAGTAACCCCATGTTGGATTCCCCTAGGTGTCTAGTTTTAAAAAATGCCAAGGTTTGCTAGGTTTCCCTAGGTGGCGGCTGAGCTAGAGACCAAAATCCACAGCTAGGCACTTTGCAAAAAACAGGTCTGTTTCCTTTGGGAAAACGTCAGGTGTCCACGGTGTGTTTTGGGGTATAACCTGTCACGGGCGCTAGGCCTACCCACACAAGTGAGGTACCATTTTTATCGGGAGACTTGGGGAAACGCTGGGTGGAAGGAAATTTGTGGCTTCTCTCAGATTCCAGAACTTTCTGTCACCGAAATGTGTGGAAAAAGTGTTTTTATGGCCAAATTTTGAGGTTTGCAAAGGATTCTGGGTAACAGATCCTGGTGAGAGCCCCACAAGTCACCCCATCCTGGATTCCCCTAGGTGTCTAGTTTTCAAAAATGCACAGGTTTGGTAGGCTTCCCTAGGTGCCGGCTGAGCTAGAGGCCAAAATCTACAGCTAGGCACTTTGCAAAAAACACGTCAGATTTCAATGTGAAAATGTGATGTGTCCATGTTGCGTTTCCTGTCGCGAGCATTAGGCCTACCCACACAAGTGAGGTACCATTTTTATCGGGAGACTTGGGGGAACACAGAATAGCAAAACAAGTGTTATTGCCCCTTGTCTTTCTCTACATTTTTCCCTTCCAAATGTAAGACAGTGTGTAAAAAAGACGTCTATTTGAGAAATTGCTGTTATTCACATGCTAGTATGGGCACGCCGGAATTCAGAGATGTGCAAATGACCACTGCTTCTCAACACCTTATCTTATGCCCATTTTGGAAATACAAAGGTTTTCTTGATACCTATTTTTCACTCTTTATATTTCAGCAAATGAATTGCTGTATACCCGGTATAGAACGAAAACCCATTGCAAGGTGCACCTCATTTGTTGGCTCTGGGTACCTAGGGCTCTTGATGAACCTACAAGCCCTATATATCCTCCCAACCGAAAGAGTCCAGCACACGTAACGGTATATTGCTTTAAAAAATCTGACATTGCAGGAAAAGGTTACAGAGTAAAACGTGGAGAAAAACGCCTGTTTTTTTAGCTCACTTTCAATATTTTTTTATTTCATCTGCTATTTTCTGTAGGAAAACCTTGTAGGATCTACAAAAATGACCCCTTGCTGAATTTAGAATGTTGTCTACTTTTCAGAAATGTTTAGCTTTCCGAGATCTAGCATTGGTTTCACACCCATTCCTGTCACTAACTAGAAGGAGGCGAAAAGCACTAAAAATGGCAAAATGGGGTATGTCCCAGTAAAATGCCAAAATTGTGGTGAAAAATTTGTTTTTTTGATTCAAGTCTGCCCGTTCCTGAAAGGTGGGAAGATGGTGATTTTAGCACAAGAAACCCTTTGTTGATGCCATTTTCAGGGAAAAAAACACAAGACTTCTTTGGCAGCCCTTTTTTCCAATTGATTTGAAAAAAACTAAATTTTCACTGTATTTTGGCTAATTTCTTGGTCTCCTCGAGGGGAAACCACAAACTCTGGGTACCATTAGAATCCCTAGGATGTTGGAAAAAAGGGACGCAAATTTGGCGTCGATAGCTTATGTGGACAAAAAGTTATGAAGGCCTAAGCGCGAACTATCCCAAATAGCCAAAAAAGGGCTCAGCACTGGGGGGGGGGATAGGCCCAGCAGCTAAGAGGTTAACACAGAGAACCCACTCACAGACTAACACAGATGCTCACACACCCACTCACAGAACCACACAGATGCTCACACATCTTCTCACAGATTAAGACTAACACTGACACACCCACTCACAGACCCACTAAGATACTCACAGACTCACTCACAAACACACAGATTTGCTTGCACACCCACTGTTACAGTGATGAAACCACTCAGATATCCAATGAGATATCCTGTAATGTTAATGGTGTGTATTGGATACGTGCTCTTGGTTTCTGAATTCACAATGGATCTGAAGATCTGCATGAGATTTTAACAATTGGACTTTAAAAATAAAAATCAGTTTTATTTAAAGGATTGGCTGTGAAAAGAACCTATGTGCTTACGATGTCTAGGTGATAACCACACATAGAACAAGATGCAGTCTTTCAAGTTCTGGAGGAACACCCTGTTGCCTTCCGCGGTCAAGTGAGCTCCATCATTTCTATTTATACCATGTATATCAAAGTGTAAATTTTTGTGGTTTATAAAGCTTATATTTTGGTCTCTGAGGAATGCAGAAACAGTTTTATTAACATGTTTCCTGTATTTCTGGATTGTCAACCTGTGAACAGAATTCACCTGACCACTTCCACTTCTACTTTTGGACAAATGTTTAAAAATAGCAATGCAATATCTTGGGAAAAGTGCCATTAATTTATAACATATATCTGTCATTAGGATTTCCAGTCATACCTCAGTAAGTGTGCCCAAGTTATTGCCACCACAGTGCACAATCATGAGGTCAGGATGTTGGCAATCCATATTGCTTTCAAGCAAAGGGAGTCATTGATGCCACCTTAATCCTCTCTGGCCAACCCAAGTAATATTCACATTAGGTAAACCCAGACCCTGTAAATATCACTCTCTCTAGCACTCTCTCTGACTTGAAACACAAAGCCATGACCCATAATCCACACTCTGAGCATTTTTGAGGTAAGATGGAGTAACACACAGGAGAAGGCTGCAGCTGAATTAAAATGAAAGGTAGTTGAAGTGGAGGAGAACATCTAAAATGTAAAACATCAAATATGATTGGATGGTGCAAATATGCTAGTGCTTCAAAGTAGGTTGTGATAGTAAGATAAAAGTAAGTACATATGTGATTGGCTTTGGAGAAATAACTAAAAAGTAATGGTGTTAGAGATGTGGTTCTAATTCCAAACACTCAACCGCACCTGCTACAGTTTGTTTAGAAGTTAGAAAATGTTGTGAACTTGTGACCTACCACTAGCAGAGAATGTTTTAAAATTAGTCACTATGGTAACAAAGTTACAATAGCATAAGGGAAAGGCACAAAGACTACTCTTTGAATCTGAAGGAAAAGTGGTAATACAAGAAATGGTGAATATGGAGTGTCAGAGTGCAAATTTACTTATTAACACTAAATGGAATATAAACAAAAATGATTATCAGTAAATTATTAAAAAAATGACGTTAAGGCTCCTGTGTGGATCTGTGGATCTGCTGCAAGTTACACTGCACTGAGCACCACTGTGGATCCAAGGATCCACTCAAAACCCCTAGCTCTCTTCAGAGGAATGTTTGAAAGGGTTAGCAATACTAACCGTTCAGAAGTGGTATAACATAACTCAAATATGAAAGGAATGTTGTGATTTGTTTTCTGGCTGAGTAATCTTGAAAGAAAATTTCTGTTACCATTCTTATGCTTGGTATTTCACATTTTTAGTGGAAGAGATTCTAACTGATACAGATAAACACAATTCAGATATATTTAAAAAAACAAAATGTGTTAGAAAAGGCATGTGTGTATGCAAGGTGGATGAAAGATTGTGGGATGTTCACAATAGCAAAAGGGAACATATAAAGGGAGAGTACATGATGAAAATAAGGAAAGGTACGATGATCACTAAAGGAGGAAGAAAAAATTGTAAAGAGTAACTACAACTTTTTTTTATCAATTGTGGTGCAACTTAATGTGTTCTGAAAGTAGATGCAGAATAATGCTTATAGTACATAAATGAACAGTATTTTTTAACCCAGCTAACCCAGTTGGAAACACAAGCAGGTTTATACAGCAAGTTTCAGTTTTGCTGAAACAACTAATATCATCATCCTGGTATAGGTAGAGAGTAAGTGACACACTGTAGTACAATAGTTTTTACACCCCTCAAACAGATATAGAGCAATTTCTGAATCCAGAAATAACTCAGTTGCAGACACTCACACATCCAACTAAACAGTAATATATCTACTTACATACCGTGGCATACACTGAGACACACTTACCCAAACACTATAGGAGGCACTTGCGCACCCAGCCAAACATTAATGTAGCCACTGGTACATCCAGGCATACAGTGGCACAGCCACTGACGCACCCAGCCAAATACTAATGCAACTTCTGAGACAGGCAGGCAGAGACCAATCCAGGTAGTGCCACACCCAGGTACACATTGATACACCTACTGAGACAACTAGTCAAACACTAATAAAGCAATTGACCCACCTAGGGAGTGACTGATGCAGGCACTCACACACCCAGCTAAACTCTAATGCAGACACTCAGATACCCAGGCACACACTCATGAAGACACTGACACACTCAGTCAAATACTATAACAGCTACTGACATATAAGCACACTCTTATGCAGTCATTGACCCATACAGTGACAAACCATTGGATATACTAAAACACTCAAGCACACACTGATATAGGCATTAACACACATTGACACAGTCACTGAGACACCCACTCGAAAACTAATGCAGCTACTGAGGCAGCCAGACACACAGCAATGCAGGCACTGACACACCCAGGCACATACTGATTCAGCTATTGACACACCCAGCCAAACACTAATACAGGTACATACACACCCAGATACACACAGTTACTCAGCCAGCCAAAAAAGTAATGCAGACTCTGACACACCCAGGCACACCTGTGCAGACACTGACACACCCAGCCAAACACGAATAAGCTAATGACAGTCCCAGCCACATATTGATGCAGACACTGATACATCGATTCAAACACTAATACAGCTACTGACACTCTCAGCCACACACCGATGTAGACACAGACACACTCAGCCAAATATGATTACAGCTACTGACAATCTCACCCACACACCAATGAAGACACTGACACACCCAGCCAAACACTAATACAGCTACTGACACTTTCAGCCACACACTGATGCAGACTCTGACACAGTGAGCCAAATACTAATACAGCCACTAACACACACATGTGTACACTGATGCAGACACTGACACACTCAGTGAAACTCTAATATAGTCACTGACACACCTAAGCATACACCGCTGCAGGCACTGACACACCCAGCAAAATATTAATGCAGCCACTGATACACCCCTGAACACAATGATGCAGACACTGGCATGCCCAGTCTTACAGTAATGAAGTCACTGACACACACATGTACACTCTGATGCAAATACTGAGCCACTTAGCCAAACACTAATGCAGTCACTGACACACCCAGGAAGACACTGATGCACGCACTGACATACCCAGCCAAACTCTATTGCAGCCACTGGTACACACATGCACACACTGATGCAAACTCTGACACACCCAGGTAGACACCCAGGCAGACACTAATGAAGTCACTGACACACCTATACATAAACTGATGCAGATACTGACACACTCAGCCAAACAATAATACAGTCACTGACACACCCAAGCACACATTAATACAGCCACTGACACACCCATGCAGACACTGACACACCCACTGAAACACTAAGACAGCCACTGACACAGCCATGCACACACCAATGCAGGCACAGACACAGAAAACCAAACACAAATACAGCCAAGAACACACACATGCACACACTGACACAGACAGTGATACATTCAGCCAGACACTAATGCAGCCACTGACTATACTCTGATACAGCCAATGACACACCTAGGCAAAGCTAATGTAGCTAGCTACACACCCAGAGATTCACAAATACATATATTGGTACACCCAGAAAAACACTAATGCAGCCACTGAGACACCCATGCAAACACTGCTACAGACACTAAAACAAAGCAAAAACAACAAGTGATGGACGGAATGCTGAACATTGTCAAACATTCACCCCCAGTACAGTGATCTGGGCCTAAATCCATGGTTTTTTTGCTGCCCATGCCACTCCAGTTTGGACCCAGCCATATGCAAATCAGTCTTGACCCTGTTACCCATGGGAACGGTCCAGCCCAACCTGCTAGGCCAGGTCTTCCCTGGACTGGAAACAAGCATCCTGGGACCGGTTTCGGGGTTTCACCCCTCATCAGACAGGCTAGCTTGAATCCAGTGGCATGGGAAGCACGGGACCCACATCTGGGCATACCCTTCCCACGTAGGGTGACAAAGCAAAAACAACAAGTGATGGACGGAATGCTGAACATTGTCAAACATTCGCCCCCAGTACAGTGATCTTGGCCTAAATCAATAATTTTTTTTTGCTACCCATGCCATTCCAGTTTGGACCCAGCCATATGCAAATCAGTCTTGACCCTGTTACCCATGGGAACAGTCCAGCCCGAACTGCTAGGCCAGGTCTTCCCTGGACTGGAAACAAGCATCCTGGGACCGGTTTCGGGGTTTCACCCCTCATCAGCCAGGCTAGCTTGAATCCAGTGGCATGGGAAGCACGGGACCCACATCTGGGCATACCCTTCTCACTTAGGTCGACAAAGCAAAAACAACAAGTGATGGACGGAATGCTGAACATTGTCAAACATTCACCCCCAGTACAGTGATCTGGGACTAAATCCATCGTTTTTTTGCTGCCCATGCCATTCCAGTTTGGACCCAGCCATATGCAAAGCAGTCTTGACCCTGTTACCCATGGGAACAGTCCAGCCCGAACTGCTAGGCCAGGTTTTCCCTGGACTGGAAACAAGCATCCTGGGACTGGTTTCGGGGTTTCACCCCTCATCAGCCAGGCTAGCTTGAATCCAGTGGCATGGGAAGCACGGGACCCACGTCTGGGCATACCCTTCCCACTTAGGGCGACAAAGCAAAAACAAGTGATGGAGGGAATGGTGAACATTGTCAAACATTCACCCCCAGTACAGTGATCTGGGCCTAAATCCATGGTTTTTTTGCTGCCCATGCCATTCCAGTTTGGACCCAGCCATATGCAAATCAGTCTTGACCCTGTTACCCATGGGAACAGTCCAGCCCGAACTGCTAGGCCAGGTCTTCCCTGGACTGGAAACAAGCATCCTGGGACCGGTTTCGGGGTTTCACCCCTCAACAGCCAGGCTAGCTTGAATCCAGTGGCATGGGAAGCACGGGACCCACGTCTGGGCATACCTTTCCCACTTGGGGCGACAAAGCAAAAACAACAAGTGATGGACGGAATGCTGAACATTGTCAAACATTCACCCCCAGTACAGTGATCTGGGCCAAAATCCATCATTTTTTGCTGCCCATGCCATTCCAGTTTGGACCCAGCCATATGCAAATCAGTCTTGACCCTGTTACCCACGGGAACAGTCCAGCCCGAACTGCTTGGTCAGGTCTTCCCTGGACTGGAAACAAGCATCCTGGGACCGGTTTCGGGGTTTCACCCCTCATCAGCCAGGCTAGCTTGAATCCAGTGGCATGGGAAGCACGGGACCCACGTCTGGGCATACCCTTTGCACGTAGGGAGACAAAGCAAAAACAACAAGTGATGGACGGAATGCTGAACATTGTCAAACATTCACCCCCAGTACAGTGATCTGGGCCTAAATCCATCGTTTTTTTGCTGCCCATGCCATTCCAGTTTGGACCTAGCCATATGCAAATCAGTCTTGACCCTGTTACCCATGGGACACTAAAACAGTCATTTTTACATACAAATTAACACACTTAGATTGGCTACTACATAGTGATATACCAATTTATGTACCTACTTAATTGCTTAAAATATGTAATTTAATAATATGCAATGTAAACCTAAACCTAAATGTATCACGTTTTTTTGTTCTTCAGACATCTAGCTGTACTTACAAATAAAGAGTAAGAATGCCACAAAAAATGAAGCAAAAAAGAAACAGAGGAGAGAATATTACATATTTGGAAGTCAAAGTTAAAAGGAACACAATACAGAAAATGTGATTAAAGAGAAAAGAGCTACTGTTAAGAAAGTTAAGAAGTTTCTTTAAATAGTATGTGGAAAACTGCAAAGTGTGCAGAAACATGGAAATAAAAAGCTAAGTTTTAAATCAACTAAGAAAAGCTGTAAGTGATATTAGAATAATAAATGTTCAAAAACAGATACTTTAACAATACAGAAGCAGTTTAAGGAAATATGAGCAAGAATGTATCATGGGGTGATTCAGAATTTGGTATGAACTATGAAGCAATATAAAAGGAGAAGGGAATCAGTCAAACAAAAACAACATATTGATACTGTAATTTATAAAGCATTTGCCCTGAAGACAAAACTATTTATTTTGATACTGAACAGAATGAGAACACTGGATAAAACAGTGTTGTCTATGAAGAGAAGAAGCCAAAAAAAAGACTTGTGAGTAGAAACAACTTTTTTAAAATTTCCAGAGGATAATAGAAGCATATATCTACTACTGAGCCTTTCTTTAATGAAGAAAACTACTACCAAGAGAACACATTAGTACAAGCCTTTGAAATAACTGGTCAATGCTATGAGGTAAAAGATGGTACTCTTATTGCAAAAGAGGAGATGATTCCCAGGAATGTAGAGGATGTGATAGCTGAAGAGGTACAAGGAATACATACCAGTATACAAATGGAACTGTAGTAATGTTTGTGGTGTTCACCAGGAATCAACTGACATATTAAGAACTTTTCAATGTCAATTTTCTGATAGAAGTATGAAGAGGAAAGTTTGCAAGGAATGTACAGGGTTTTTCACTGGAGTGTTTATAAAATAAAGTGTGTAGAAGTACTTTCATCACTTGAGAATGTTAACTGTACATCACACTAAAAGGAGAAATTTAGTTAGCAGATATTACTTTGTAAAAACTCCTGACATGTATAGGATAAATTAATAGAGCTCTATTGCATGGTGCAATAGAAGAGGAAGAAAAAGTTTATGAAGATGTTCATTTTCATTTTTCTTGTCCTGAAGAGGAGTCTAGGGAAAATGAGGCGTTGTTATATGAAGGTGTAGAGGAACCAGACACAGGTATTATTATTGAAAGCTTTACACAGGAGATTGCAAAGTTTAACACAGTTTCTTCAGGGAAACCAAACTCTGTAGTTGTTGTTGATGTACTCACTATGAAAGTCAAACTTGCAATGTAGTTGTAAACTCAAAAACTGAATAGGAAAACAGAGATAAGTGGCAAGAATTTGGTGAATATTTGTGGAGGAACGCTTTGATTTGTCAACACAGCAAATTATATGTAAGCATTGCTATGATAAATTAGCAGAGAACAAGTTACATTTTATTCTGCTTAATTTTTATTATTTCATTCAGTACCACATTTGTGGTGCTATTTTATTTTCTCTATCTGCTTGTTCTTTGGTCTCAGAAAGCATTGGTCTTAGCAAGACATTCTTTCCACTTTGTGCTTTAGTCAAGGCTACAGTGAGATAGAGTTTCCGGCACAAGTTGTACACTGCATCTCCAATGTTCACAGAAATACACACATCCTTACTTGGGGACATTTTCTCAGAATATCAGCTGTTTTATTATAAAAATATTTCCCTGTCCCATGCACGTTAGAGGGAGACTCCAGCCAGATGACCACAACCACATGCTGATTTACTTTGTTACAGCTTCTTCCTGAGACTATCAGATCCCTGGCCTACATGAGCATGGTGTCTCTCTAGACAACAGGCTTATTTTCTCAGGTATGGGGGATGATGTCTTACCAGGGGAGAATCCTGAAGGGTGGAGAACAGCTTATCCTGCTGTGCACTAACATAGTTTAGGTAGGAACCGCATATATTATGCATAGTGACAGTATGGACGGACTTTTCCTGTGTTTCACTTTACTTGTCACCATTTGGATTCTATTATGTTTCATCATTCCTATTTTTGCAATTCATGCCATTCCATCTAAGACACAGTTGTTTCAATAAATCTTGTTGAACCATTCCCTGCCTCTGGTTGTCTTTGCTTGTGTGATACTAATGTAACTGAGAGAAAAGGATGAGATCTGATACTCCACGATTTCCCAGAGAAGTCATCTTGTCATGCACCCAGTTATCACAAATCATCTCTTCTCTTGGGCAGATATGAGGCGCTGCTGGTTGTCCAGAAACAGATTAGGCTGACAGTTATCACATGGTCTGGGATTGGCCTCAGTTCCCCACAATTCAGGTGATGCTGCCGCCCAAATGCAGCAGCCCTATTAGAATAGTGAGATCCCGCGGGACACACCTACTTGGTTGTGACAGAGTGCGCATGGGATGACTTATTAGACTTTTTGAGAGAAGCAAAGTCAAATATGAAGGACATCAATCTGAAGCCAGCAGGACAACTTTGCTCTTTGGATCACACTGATGTTTGGAGATATTTTAACCACAGGTTTCAAGCCATGCTGTTTGCTATCTGCAACTAAACAAATCCTCCTCTTAATGAAGTATGTGATTTATTTTGGCATAAAGAATACCAAGTAAGAGGTGCTCCTCATATTGACATGATGTTATGGACAAAAGATGTACTGAAATTTGGAACAGACAGAGAGGACACTGTACTCTCTTTCATAGTCATCATGACATTGGCGGTAAGTGATAAAGTGGTGGAAATAACGCCAACAGGCCGGCGGTAATTACCGCCAAATTATGACTATGGCCGTGAGAACTCTCATAGATAGCCAATGCACCACGCCATCCACCAGGGCGTTAACGCCACTCAAGACGGAGGTCTCCATCAACAGCCAAGTGGAAGACAAAGTACTGCCCACAATATTATGAGACAGAAAACCGCCAGGATTTCCGGGGTGGTGCCAACGCCATCAAAAGCCTGGCAGAAACAGAACAAAGAAAACAAAAGACTCACCAACAAGTACACAGAAGACTCCGCCACCGCCATGGAACCGGAACTTCAAGTCTTTCCAATGCTCATCTACACCATGCTCCACCTGGAACACCAACACCGACGAAGACGATGACAATGAGTACAGCCACCTAGCACACAAGGGGCGGAGGGAGGAAAAGGAGAGTGACACACACACGCACAACACACACCAGACACACACACACACCATACACACAACCAGCTGCAGACATAAACCAATCACACACGATGCACTGCACAATCAAACAAGGACCAGATTTTGGAAGTACTGAAATGTATTAGCAAGGGAAATGCCACCACATGAACCTGATATGTACAATTGTCCACAAAGGGCAAATGCCCAGTCCAAAGTACAAAGGGCCCACATGGGCACAGGGCACACTCCGAGGCCCAACTTGTCTCCTGACATCAACTGCGCAGAACTCTGCAGGGGCATCATTTTGCAAGTGGGCAGGCACCTTAGGGGGATGGGGGTGGTGGGCACCTCAGCCAAATTCAGGAACTTGCCCACTGGTTCTGGAGGGCGCTTCATGCCCATTTCTCTGTGCTGGGGAGTGCAAGGCAACAGTCTCTCAGGTGGGTGATTTAGCCACTGCTTCTGGAGGGGGCTCCTTGTACAGCAGTCCGGGAGGGTAGTCTACATGCCCTCTGCTGGAGGTGAAGGCTGACTTTTCTCATCTGGAGTTGAGGGATGTCAGCAGGTAAAGGTGCCTCCTGGGTAGCCTCTGCCGGAGGTGAGGGCTGCACGGTCTCAGCGAATGAAGGTGCAGTGTCTGCAGGAGGAGTGGGCTGCACTGCCTCAGCTGGAGGTGAGGGCTCCGTGACCGCTGGTGGTGGTGGTGGTGTCATCCCGCCA
This sequence comes from Pleurodeles waltl, assembly GCF_031143425.1. Lineage (NCBI taxonomy): Eukaryota > Metazoa > Chordata > Amphibia > Caudata > Salamandridae > Pleurodeles > Pleurodeles waltl. Next base: position 928,357,220 of record NC_090439.1, on the reverse strand, counting down.
GCCTCTGCTGGAGGTGAGGGCTGCACTGTGTCAGCAGGTGAAGGTGCCTCCTGGGCAGCCTCTGCTGGAGGTGAGGGCTGCACTGTATCAGCAGGTGAAGGTGCAGCGTCTGCAGGAGTAGTGGGCTGCGTTGCCTCAGCTGGAGGAGAGAGCGCTGTGACCACTGGTGGTGGTGGTGTCATCCTGCCAGCCTCTCCTGGAGTCGAGGGCTTTTTCACCTTCATGGCAGATGTCAAGGGCTTCTTCCTCTTCATGGCAGGGGTCAAGGGCTTCTTCCCCTTCAAGGCAGTGGCTGTGGGATCCTTACCCTTCCTGGCTGGTGTAGTGTGAACCATCACTGTCCATCACTGTCTTGCCTCCACGACTAGAAAGTACCTCCACTGTCCGCGTTGACTGTTTGGCTGAGGTGCTGGGCTGGGTTGTTGGGACCCTGGTCTTACGGGCAGGACGGGGGTGGAGAGGTCAAGTTGGGCAAGGAAAAGCTTTTTAGGGACGTGGGGCGGGAAGAGGCAGGAGGGATGGGAGTGGAGGTTGAGGGAGTGGTTGTTGGAGGAGTATGTCTGCTGGACTTGGGTGCAGGTGCATGGGAAGTATGCTGATGTGAGGTGGATGGCTGTTGGGTAGCTGAGTGCTTGAATTTGTGACCTTTAGGAGGAGGGGGGCACACAGGGTTGAAGAGGACACAGGGGATGCGTGCATGGATGTTGTGGAGATGTCTGCTAGTGAGGTGTGTGCTGCTGCTTGGTGTGGTGATGGTGGTGGATGTTGAAGCAGTGCATGCAAGTGTGAGTGTGGATGTGACTGTGAGGGAGGAGGAGGGGGAGACAGTGGATGCTGTGGATATGGTTGTGTCTGCAACTGTCTGGTGTTTGAGTGAGTGCTTGTTTGTTGAAGTGTGGTGCCTGTGTTTGACTGTGCTACTCGTCTGTGTTGTCTTGTATGCATGCCCATCTGTATGTGTGCATGGGATGGGTTGGGGTTGGGGAGACTGGGAAGTCTTAGTTGGATGGGGGATGGTATGGACAGGGACAATGGCTGCCATCAGAGAGGAGACCAAAGCCTAAATCGATCTCTGTTGCATCAGCAAGATGAGGGCCAAACACTGCCAACTGCACACCTCCTGGGACCCACTAAGCCCTGTCTGACATAGAATGCAACCTAGCTAGGTTAGCTTGTTTTCCCTTTCAACCATTACCCTGGAGCTGGTGACGCTGCAATGTCTGGCCTGGCATTAAGGGGCACCACTAACTGACACCCACCATCCCGGATCCCATAGCACCTACAAATTATAGTTGTTATGGCCTCTGTACTCACCCCCTTGTGGCTGCTGTGATGCCCTCAAGCGCCCATCCAGCTCTGGGTAGGCCAACGCCAGTATGTGGGCCATCAGGGTGGTCAGATTCCGACAGACACCCCTTCCTCATTGGGAGGCCATCCCCAGCTGGGCCTCGGCGGGCTTCCATGCCCAGCGTCTCAGGTCCTCACACTGTTTCTGACAGTGGGTGCTCTGCCTGCCATCGACCCCCAGGGTCCGCACGTCCTTGGCAATGGCACGCCATAATCACTTCTTTTGATGGGTGCTGCCCTGCAGAGGCGATACAGACCCGATGACACCATTACACATACAATCCAGTCTGTCACACATATGGCACACACATCTCCATGCATCCTTCATACTTGGTCTAGAGGCCAATAGAGCATTCCATACTTGGGTAAGACTCCATCCACCAATCCCTCCAGCTCCTCCTAAGTGAAGGCAGGGGCCCTTTCCCTGGTCACACGGGCCAAGGTAGGTTGCAGACACAGGTCACAGCAGCACACGCAGTGTAGGTGTTCTCCTGTTGAAGGTCAGGAAACAAATGAGGAATCAGATAATGGCGGTTACGTCCACGGCGGGGTACACCATCAATGCCGGTGCAGATCCCCTTTGGCCACTGTACTCCATAGAGTGCCATATTATCCAATGAGGAATTGCATGGCGGTGCAAGACCGCCTTCTGCCATGACACCCAACGTCGGCTGAGTTGCCTCACTTCCACCTGTCCCTACATACTGGACAGGCAGTCGCCATGTCATGGTGATGGGCAACCATTAGATTAACCTTTACTGCGTCACTGCCTAGATTTGCACATACCTTGTCATTCCCACTGTCCCGTCACATAAATGAAACATGTACACTGAGGTTGTGGTTCCATTGTTCAAATTGTGACAGCCTACTCACTCTTGTGTCCCTTAGATACCTACCGCTGCAGATGAATGGGAGGAGCAGATGAACCCCTGTGTACAGACCTCTTGTGGACTTGGCTACACTGGAGGACAGGCATATTATACTGACTTATAGTCTGGACAGGGCCACAATCACAGTGCCCAATTGGAGTCTGACCTGATATCAGCTATCAGTCATCCCATTGGGATCCCCCGTCTTGTGCAAGTGCTATCAGTGCTCCGTTTCCTGGCAACTGGTTCCTTCCAAGTGACAGTGGGCTTGGCAGCTGGAATGTCACAGCCAATGTATTCTTTTGTGCTGGCAAGGGTCGTGTCTGCCCTGGTGAAACACATGTGCAGCTACATTGCTTTCCCCCAGGTGGAAGATTTGGCCACTGTAAAGGCAGGATTCTATGCAAAGGGGCATATCCCCAATATAATTTGTTTGATTGATGCTACACATATTGCATTAGTCCCCCCGCTAGAATGAACAGGTGTTCAGGAATCGTAAGAGTTTCCACTCACTGAATGTGCAAATGGTTTGCCTGGGGGACCAGTACATCACCCACGTCACTGCCAAGTATCCTGGGTCGGTGCATGACACCTTCATCCTGACAAATAGCAGCATCCCAAATTTGATAGCCCAACTACAGAGGCACAGTTTGTGGCTAATAGGTGAGCCAGATTCCCCACTCACTGTATGTGAGTGTATGCCTTCAAGTGTTATCCCCATAGCATTGTGTAAGGCTAAATGTCCCTCAATATCTGCAGGTGACTCTGGCTACCCAAACCTATCATGGCTGCCGACCCCTGTGTGGAATGCCAGGACAGGTGCTGACGACCATTACAATGAGGCACATGGGCGAACCAGAAGAATCGAGCGGACCTTTGGCCTCCTGAAGACCAGGTCCAGGTCCCTCCATCTGACAGGTGGATCCCTGGGCTACCTACCCGGAAAGGTCTGTCAGATAGTAGTGACATGCTGCATGTTGCACAACCTGGCCCTCAGACGACATGTGTCTTTTCTGCAGGAGGAGGGGACTGGAGATGACCTTGTGGCAGCAGTGGACCTTTGAGGACAGTGAGGATGAGGAGGCAGAGGATGAGGACAACAGAACATCAGTTATATGACAATACTTCCATTAGTCTGATTTTTCAGTGTGCCTGTGGCATGATGGCATTAACTTCCTTTGCATCTCAACTTACTGTCACCTATGGCTTCTCATTTTGCAGATGTTGGTGATATGACAACATTGTCCTGATGTGATCACTACAGACAGTTCCAGGTCATTATTTGTTTGCTATCACAGTGTTCAGACCATTTGCTCTCGATGTGGCTGTTCCCACAAATGCACTTTTAAGACATAAAACAGTGTTACTCAAATTGTGATTAAGGGTGTTTATTGTAGTGCTATAAAATTGAGGGTAAAGTGCAATGAAATGGGGTGATGGTGGAGGAATGTCTAGGGTATTGTTCCAGTTTCTTTGTAGCACAGATGCAGTATCCCAGGGGCCATAGGAAGGGGAGCAATGGCATTTCAAAGTGGCCAAGGTGACAGGGTGGGACACAAGGGGGACAATCAGGCGAGTCTCATTTCCTGGTGGTGGTCTTTGTCTTGGCAAGTGTCTCTGGCTTCTATCTGGTTCACAGGGAACGTTTGCAAGGTAGTTCACCTTCTGCAGGGGGAGGGGTGCTTGTGGCCTGTGAGTCCTGTGGCAGGGCCTCCTCTCCACTAGCTGCAGCAGATGTTGTGGGCTGGTCAATAGATTGGCTAGTGGTAGGGGCCTGCTGCTGTGCAGTCCATTCCCTCATGATGTTGCCATGTCTGCCAGCACCCCTGCTATGGAAATCATGGTGGAGTTTAAGGCCTGCAAGTCCTCCCTGATCTCCTGATGGTGTTCCTCCTGAAGCTGCTTGTTCTCCTGCATGTTGTTCAGGATCTGGCCCCTTGTGTCCAAGGATTGTTGGTAGGCCCCCAGGACATTGGTGAGTGCCTCCTGGAGAGTTGGTGCCCTGGGCCTGTCCTCCCCCGGTGCACGGCGGTCCTCCCAGTGTCCCTGTTGCCCTGTGCCCCTGTCCCCTGAATGGTGTGCCCACTGCGACTGGCCCCAGGTCCCTGATTGTCTTGGGTATGAGGTGTGGACTGGGGTCCCTGTACTGCTAAGTGACATGTCCTGGGGACAGAAGTGTGGTGACACCGGGTGGGTGCTGTGGTGTTGGTGACTGATGGGGGAGTCTCTGTGGTGGACTGTGAGTGGGCAGGGGTAAGTGACTGTTCTGTGGTCCCTGATGGGCCAGGTTGTTGATCCAGATCCTGGAGTCCAGAGTTGCTGTCATCACTGAGGGCATCATCTGTTGAGGGACTGGATAGTTGTGGCACCTCCTCTCCACTGAGATTGGCTGGGGCACCTGTGGGGATGCAAGTGATGTATTATGCTTTATGCCTGTGACACGTTGTACATCCCTATCTTCCCCTCTATGGTTGCTTTTGCCCTGCCACCTTTGATTGTGAATGTTGATGTATTGTGGGATTGTTAGTTCCTCTATGCTGTGCATGCTTTGGTGATGGGTGTCCATGCAGGGCTGGGAGGGCCATCCATGCATTGGTGTGGCATGGAGGGCTGGGCATTGGAGTTGGTCATATGTGTAGGTGCAGTGTGTGGGATGGAGTGATGGGAGTGAGGGGGTGTGATGGCATGCAGGTATAGGGGGTGATAAGTGGTAAATGTTGACTTACCAGTGTCCAGTCCTCTGGCTACTCCAGCTAGTCCTCAGGATGCAGTAATGCCAAGACTTGCTCCTCCCCTGCTGTGAGATGTGGGGGAGGAGGTGGGGGTCCACCACCAGTCCTCTGGAAGGCGGGCTGGTGCCTTGCTGCCACGGAATGCACCTTCCGCCATAGGTCGTTCCACCTCTTCCTGATGTCGGCCCTTGTTCTTGGATGCTGTCCCACGGCATTTACCCTGTCCACAATTCTCTGCCATAGCTCCATCTTCCTTGCAATGGATATCTGCTGTACCTGTGCTCCAAACAGCTGTGGCTCTAGCCTGACTACTTCCTCCACCATGACTCTCAACTCCTCATCTGTGAAACGGGGGTGCCTTTGTGGGGCATGGGTGTTGTGTGGTGTGTGTAAGTGTGTGGGTGTTGGGTGGTGTGATTGGGTGTGCATAGTGGAGTGCGTGAGGGATGTATGGGTGTGTGTGTATTTGTCGCAGTGCTCTTGATAACTTTCTGGTGGCAATGATTTGTTTTCGTAAAGGATTGTGGATAGTGTGGATGTGTGCTTTATAGTGGTGTGAGTGGGTGGGTGTGGTGTGTGTATGGGTGTCAGGTGTGTATTGTTTGAATTGGCCAATGTTGTGTAGTTTAGTATTTGGGTGTCCATTCTGAGCGCAACAGTGTGTACCGCCAATAGTTTACCACCATTGAATGTCCGCCGTGGTGATTCGTGGGTCATGATGTGCTGGGCGTTGTTCTGTTGCATAACGGTATAGGTGTTGGTACCGACAATTTACAACTGACCGTTGGGCTGGCGGATTTGTTTACGTGGCTGTATTGTGTCGGTTTGGTGTGTGTGTGTCGTAATATGCCAAATGGATATTGCCATCACAGTGGTATGTTGGCACTCGTCAGTGTGTCGGTAAGCATTTCTTACCGCCAATGACATGATGAGGGCCATAAACTCCTTTTATGTGGATGACGTATTGATCTACTGATGACGTTCCGATATATCGCTCCATCTACTTCTCAACGTTATGGATGAATTTGGAGGGGTGTCGGGCCTACAGGTCAATGCGAGGAAATCTACCCTTTTCCCACTTGGACTGCTGACAGGGGAAACCTGCGAAGTGCTCCCCAAAACCGAACTTAGGTGGGAGTTAGATAAGATCAAATACTTAGGCCTGTATATAACGCAGGACCAGGATTTATTCTACACTAATAATATGGCCAGAGTATTGACCGGACTGCAATCTTCTGTATGCTTTTGAAACACCCTCGGGTTGTCCCTGATGGGGAAAGTGGCACTCATGAAAATGGTCGTCTTGCCCAGATGTCGCTATATAATGCAAGGCTCCTACTTTGAAATTCTGAGGGGAGTGTTCCGTGATCTGCACAGACTCCTAATAGAGCTGTTATGGCAGGGTAAGCGATGTTGGATCAGCCTGGCCACCCTAAAGCGAGAATAGGCTGAGGGGGGATTAGACATCCCTGCCCTGGAGCTGTACTACTTTGCAGCCCAGCTCCAACATACTATCTCCTGGTTAGACGGGGAATGGAACTGGGAGAGACGCCTTCTGGAAGGATCGCACAAGGTACACCAATTAGGTGAACTCTTGTTTCTGGGAGGAGGAATACCTAAGCACTTCCCACATTTAATAAGCCTTAATGCGTCAGATCTGGGAATGAATAGTAAGAACAGTCCTGAAACGAGCCCTTTTCGCCTTAGAGTTAGGTATATGGATAATCCCTCAGTTCAGGTGCATAGCCCAAGTGATGACTTTGTATCCTTCCAGGAGGCACAAACAAGCTTCCACTTAGGAGGGGGGCAATTTCTTCAGTATGCCAAACTATCCTTCATGGTCCGCCAGTTATGGCCTACATTCCCTAAAGCACTGGATAAGACCTGCACTTTGACCACACTCTTAGACATGGCGGGGGAAGATGATTTATTACCCACATATATTTTGCTCTTTGAACTGACATACACCAAAAGCCAATGAGAATTGAGCAGGTGTGGAAGCAGTACAGTGTAGACAGATTTCTCCCCAAGACTGGAAGAAAATACACAAGGGCTCCATAGGTCAGCCATATCAGCCAGATTTAAACAAATCCAGTATAACTTTATCCATATGACATATCTTTCCCCGCAACACCTCTGCCGAATGTATCCCTATAGACCTGGCTCCTGTCCTAGATGCAGCACTGCAGGGGCGAACTTTGTCCATATGGTCTGGTGCTGCCCAAAAATATCTGTTTTGGATACAGATCTTAGCACAACTAAAATTGGTTATGTGATGGGATGTTTCCCTAACTATTGAAGGCTGTATACTAGGACATCTGCCATGCAACCCTAAAAGAAAAATCACTAAACGGTATACAATCTTGGGCTTGGTGGTGGCTAAATGATGCATTGCCACACGCTGGATCAGCCCTCACTCCCTCAACAGCTATAGACTGGAGAACGGATTTATTGGAATGGGCAGGTGCAGAGAAGGCACACATGAGAAAAACCAGGATGGATGCAAGGGCAGGGGAGGTACTGAAAGCCTGGGCACCATGACCCAAACACTATTTCATCTCAGCCCACAGGAGCAAGACCACACCACAATTAGCCCCAGTTAATGCATAGACTACCAATAAGATCTAATTAGACTTTCATATATCAAAGTTTACACATAATTAATGATGGAACCACACAGTCGAGATAACAAGAGGCGCACTTCCAACGACACACACAGTAACAGGGACACAGGCAGAAAGAAGCTGCATCCTTTAATATACAAGAAGTGATTCGTTCTGGGGGTATAAAGTTTAACAGTTACTACAATGTCTTGAAAGAATGTTATCTATACTATAATGTGATCTTTCCTTTCCATCATTGCGCCAGACATATTGTAAGTAACAACTTTGTAAATGCCAATAAAGAATTGCAAAAAAAAAATCTCTTGAATGTTTAATGATAAATGCTTTGGTAAGATTAAGATTTTTCCACCACTTTGGTTAGCCTGTGTTGTTTGTATATGCATATCATTTGGTTTTGAGATTAATTTACATGATACTAGCATTTACTAAAAAGGTGTGGGTATTTGTGACCAAATGGGTCATGCTGCGTAAAGATTACTGACTCAAAGTTTCTGATGTTTGATTTATTAAATAGGTTATGTTGTTGCTTGTTAGGTCATGAGCAAAATTTGTGCCCATGGTGGATCACTTTTAGAGGGAGTCAAAACATTTGTCGAACCTCTAACGCGTTCCCTTATAGATAAATTACTAGAGACCAAATAAGGCCAGATGCGCTCACACAAGCCACTGGCTCATGTACCTAATGTCTACACTAAGAGTGGATTTAATAAAGACAGAAATGCAGGAACCTTCATAATTTTCTATTTTGCAAAGTTCAAACACAATGTGGTTGTGCAATGATAGTTATTGCCTTTCAACTTTCCATCGTGTTTTGTGTATCAAGACATATCCAGCACTTCCCAGGGCGTGCCACAAATTGTGGGTGACCAACACTCTTGTTACAGTCCACACAAATTCACCCCTCAAAAGTGTTATCTGTCACTGTCTGAATATCCCATTCCAAACAACCCGGGTTTAGTTTGTGTCCAGGACTAGACTGATCTAAATAGATGTTCTGTAGAAGTATCAAAAATCGAAATGAACATTAATTGATCAATTGCTGTCCATGTATGTCATTTTCAGCATTGAAATCGACCTCTTGGATCATGAAGCTGTTGGTCCAGTGTCGGCTGTGATGCGGGTGGCGCCACGTTCACCTGAATAAATCTTTGAGTCTCTAAAGGTGCCTGTTCCATAGACACAGTAGAAATGATGTAGCAATGCTCATTGTTTATTGTAACAATGGCGTTATGGTTGAGTGCTGAGAGCAGGACAGGAGCACCAAGGCACTCAAAACAGCACAAATCCTAGTACCAAGCCTCCTGCATGAGCCATTTGCACATTCCAACTCTGCCACTGCATACTAAGGGACTTCCAGTACATATTGCAGGCCTGCAAGTGCACATCATAGGGCTGTGAGAGCTAATGCGTACAAAAGAGACTCCAGAGCACATTTCAGGGCTACCAGGGCACATTTCATGGCTGCCAGTGCACATTTCAAGGAACACAAGGGCAGGTCTGCCTTGTGCTCCTAGTTTGGTGAAGTGCAGTCATGCACCACTCTATTCTACTCATATTCACCATGCTTCACTGCCACACACACACATGCACAATATGAAACACACAATCGCTGCACCCTTAAACATAGTGGTATAAACAGAGTGACACACACACCACTAATACATACAGCTACACACAGTGCCATGAACACAGACATACATAAGCCCAGATGAAAATAAAGAGATACACACATATGCAATTACAAACACAAGCAGGTGCCTTTGAGAACATACACATTCGGACCCTGATACACCTGTGTACATACACTTACATGCACATCCATACAAACAGATACACACAGGTGGTCATTACAACCCTGGCGGTCGGTGTTAAAGCGGCGGTAAGACCGCCAACAGGCCGGTGATAAAAAAAATGGAATTACGACCATGGCGGAAACCGCCAACATAGACAGCCACTTTAACACTCCAACCGCCACGGCGGTACAAACAAACAGCACGTCGGTAACCGCCAACAGACAGGCGGGAGACAATGTACCGCCCACAGTATTACAACCCACCAATCCGCCACCTTTTCTGGGGCGGATTCACAGCGAACAAAAACACAGTGGAAACATGACTTTGAAGGGAAAACGCTCACCTCTACACACCTCACAAGGAATCAGGACGCCATGGAACCCGAGCTCCATATTCTGCCAGCCTTTATCTTCCTGCTCCTCCACCAGGAGCACGAACGCCGGTGGCGAAGACAACGGTGAGTACTGCACCTACGACACAGGGGAGGGGGAGGGAAAAGAGAGTGACACACACATGCAACACCCCCACCCTCACGCACTACAACATACACGCTAATACATATTGATACATCACAGTTACACCCCCCAACCCCGCCCGGAAGAATACAAGGACAAAAGGAAATTAGTCGAATAATTGTGATATATTCAATTACATACATCAAAAATATTTACAAATATATACATTTATACTATATACAATTATATACACCAAGAACACAAGTCCAAGGGAGTCCACCATCATAGTCCGTGGCTCACTGAGCCCAAAAGGCATGGGCGAGGCTCACACAAGATACCCGAACAAGAGGGAGAGAACACTGCAGGGGCATCAGATAGAAGTAAAACAGGCACCTCAGGGGGAAGGGAAGGGGGCACCTCAGCCGGTTGAGGGCACAACGCCAAATCCATGAGGGGGCCCCATGCCCACTGTTCAATCCTTGGGAGTGCAAAGCCACAGTCTCTCAAGTCTCTACAGTGGGTGGTTTGCCCACTGCTATATCCTGGGGAGTGCAAAGGCACAGTCTCTCAAGTCTCTACAGTGGGTGGTTTGCCCACTGTTCAATCCTGGGGAGTGCAAAGCCACAGTCTCTCAAGTCTATACAGTGGGTGGGTTGCCCACTGTTCAATCCTGGGGAGTGCAAAGCCACAGTCTCTCAAGTCTCTACAGTGGGTGGTTTGCCCACTGCTATATCCTGGGGAGTGCAAAGCCACAGTCTCGCAAGTCTCTACAATGGGTGGTTTGCCCACTATTCAATCCTGGGGAGTGCAAAGCCACAGTCTCTCAAGTGGATAACAGTCTCCACTGGTTCTGGAGGGTGCCTTGTGCCCAGAGTGCTTCATCCTGCCAAGGACTGAGGTAGTGGATGTCAATCTCCACTGGTTCTGGAGGGGGCCTTGTGGCCAGAGTGCTTCATCCTGCCAAGGACTGAGGTAGTGGATGTAAATCTCCACTGGTTCTGGAGGGGGCCTTGTGCCCAGAGTGCTTCATCCTGCCAAGGACTGAGGTAGTGGATGTCAATCTCCACTGGTTCTGGAGGGGGCCTTGTACCCAGAGTTCTTCATCCTGCTTGTGGCGGCCTCAGTAGCGTCAGAGCGGTTTTGTGCTCATGGGCCTGCGGTGCTTGTGGTGGTGGTGTCCTTGGCAGCGGTGCTTGTGGCGGTGGTGTCCTTGTCAGCAGTGCTTGTGGCGGCGGTGTACTTGGCAACGGTGCTTGTGGCGGCGGTGTCCTTGGCAGCGGGGCTGCTGCTGGCAGTCCTATCTGTGGCAGTGGGGCTGCTGGCGGTCGCCTCCTGGGAAGCTGGGCTGTTGCTGGCGGTCCTGTCTTGGGCAGTGTGGCTGCTGGTGGTCGCCTCCTGGGCAATGGAGCTGCTGCTGGCGGTCCTGTCTGGGGCAGTGTGGCTGCTGGCGGTCGCCTCCTGGGCAGCGGGGCTGCTGCTGGCGGTCCTGTCTGGGGCAGTATGGCTGCAGGAGGTCGCCTCCTGGGCAGCGGGGCTGATGGCGGTCTTGTCCGCCGTGCTGATCTTCCCAGACTTGCCGGTTTTCTTGTGCCCCTTCCCCACCTTGGATGGTGTCGCAGCTGTCTCCACAATCTCAACTGTACCCCTGGGAGCGGCTTTGGTGGCTAGTGTCTTTCCCCTCTCCCGCCGGGCACTGTCCAACTTTCTATGCTTGACAGGTGGGGGACTGTCCATGCTGTGGCTCCTTGCCACACTGCCTGCCCTGTTGCCTGGTGCACTCCATAATCCAGTGACTACTGGCACCACTGGTGCCGCAGATGTTGTGGCTGAGGTGCCAGGTTGGGACTAGGAGAGTCAGGCCCTAGGAGACTGACGGGGTGGGGGAGGTGAGGGAAAGAGGTCAAGGCTGGACAGGAAATGTTTCTTAGGAACACTGGGACGGGTAGCTGGAGGGGGTTTGGGAGAGGAGGAAGAGGTTGTGGTCGTAGGAGGTGTACGTTTGCTGACTTTGGGTGAAGGTGCATGGGCTGGAGGCAGTCGTGAGGTGGATGGCTGTTGGGTGGGTGTGTGGCTGCGTTTGTGTACCTTGGGAGGTGGCTTCATAGACACACTGGGAGAGGACATAGGGGAAGTGTGAATGACAGTGGGGGTGATGACTGCACGTGAACGGGGTGTGGTGGTGGGTGTGCTGGTGATAGACGTAGTGGCTGAAGATGTAGTGCATGCAGGTGTGAGTGGAGACGACACAGGGAGGGAGGAGGGAGATGAGGAGGAGGGGGGGACAGTGGAAGCAGTGGATGTTGGTGTGTCTGCATGTGTGTGATGCTTGCATGAGTGCCTGTGGGATGTGTGGTGCTTATGTTTTCCTGAGCTTCCTTTGTGTGTTGAGGTGTGTGCATGCTGGTCTGATGGTGTGCTTGGGATAGGCTGAGTTTACATGGGTGTGGGTCTTGGTGGAGTAAGTTGGAGGGGAGATGCTAGAGACAGGGACAATGGCTGCCTTCAGTGCTGAGGCCAGAGTCTGAAAAGCTTGCTGAAGGGCTGCCTGACCAGAATGAATGCCCTCCAGGAATGCATTGGTTTGTTGCAACTGCCTCTCTACACCCTGCCCAACAGTGAGGGATCTGAGGAAGTCAATGGCCTCCTCACTGAGGGCAGCAAGGGTGACTGGGGCAGGGGCTGGGGTGCCTGGGGCGAAGGTGATGCCCAACCTCCTGGGTGAGCGGGCACGGGGCAAAGTCTGAGGGGCTGCTGGGAGGGCGGTGCTGGTAGGGGGGGTGGCAGCTGTACCTGTAGATGCGGGGGGCACAGATGGGGCCACCACCAGAAGGGAGCTCCCATCAGAGGAGGAGTCCGTAGCGCTGGTGTCAGCTCCTGTCCCCCACCGTGGAGCTCCCCTCGCCCTCTGTCCCACTGGTGAATTCGGAGTCCGTAGTGTAGCCCTCCAGGGCCATGTGGGATGCAGCTCCCTCCTGCTCCGGTGCCACTGCTCCTCTGCCTGATGATGCTAATGTACACAAGTACAGGGAGACCACAAAAAGGGGGGGGGGACAGAAGAAAGACATGTTGAGTGCATGCAATACCGCTACCGTTGGCGGCCACGACAGACAAAGAAGCCCCCGTGCACTACGCTGCGCACTTGGGGTCAACTATTCAATCCCTGGGACATGGCTTACAAGGCTATGGCCGATTTCTGCACACATGGATGTCACAGGAGCCTGACTAGGTGTAGTTGGCACTGTACCCAGGTGGGGTGGGGTGCCACAGGGACTGCCTGACAAAGGGGACTTAACTAGCAAACTCGCCCTGGCCTATGGGAACCCACAGCCCACCTTCCCCACCCAGACACCTCCAATGCGCGCTGAATCAGCTGAATGAGAGTGTACTCACCCCCTTGTGGCTGCTGTGATGCCCTCAACTGCCCATCCAACTCCGGGTATGCCACCGCCAGGATCCTGAACATCAGGGGGGTCATGGTGCGACGGGCACCCCTCCCAGGTTGGGAGGCCATCCCCAGCTGGGCCTCCGCCGTCTTCTTGCTCCAGCGGCGAATGTACTCCCATCTTTTCCGGCAGTGGGTGCTCCGTCTGTGGTAGACCACCAGGGTCCGGACTTCCTTGGCGATGGCACACCAAATATCCTTCTTCTGGTGGGCGCTGACCTACAGGAATTGTACAGGGGAAAAAGAAAAGTAATTACCAACTGCACCGTCACAGTCATTGGCCCGCATCCCTACCCTTGCCATGTGGCACATGCACTCACCATCGTTTCATGCATGCCTCATTCTCCCCCCCACTATCTTTCATCCACCCCACTCCACACAGGCATTGCCCATACATCATGGTAACGGTGTACTTACCTGTTTGTCTGGAGGACCATAGAGTAGCGTGCACTGGGAAGGACCCCATCCACGAGTTTCTCCAACTCCTCCGTGCTGAAGGCAGGGGCCCTTTCCCCAGATGCACGAGCCTTTGTCTCTTCCAGACTGAGGTCACAGCAGCACTTCCAGTGTAGTTCCTCTCCTGTCGAAGATCAGGTATCGAGTGATTGAACAGTGAGAAAATGGCGGTCACGTCTGCGGCGGTGCGTACCGTCACTACTGGCGTACATCGTCATTGGCTCCTGGGACCCATAGGGTCTAATGTTAACCAATGCAGTATTGCACCGCGGTCTTCAACCGCCTATCGCAACAGTGTACAACGCCAGCGCAGTTACCTCATATCCCATTGTCCCACTTTACAGGTCAGGCAGCCGCCATTTCAGGGGCCCACAAGGCTTTATTTTTGACTGCGTCACACATACCTAGGCCTTGGCTAAACACTCATACAGGCAAAATTCGGTTTATGCATAGTTTTCGGAGTAAGCTGTGTTTCCGTACCTCAGAGTTGGTTGACTCTGTGCTCACTGTTCTCCTCCATAGGCACCGTCCTTTGGGGCATGTGAGGAGATGGCAGCATCCTCCGGTGTACAGACTGCTGGTGGACCTGTCGACAATAGAGGAAAGACATGTGGCCATCACCTACAGGCTTGATCGTGCCACAATCCAGGAACTGTGTGCCCAGTTGGAGCCAGACCTGATTTCAGCTATCCGCCATCCCACAGGAATCCCCCCTCAAGTGCAGGTGCTGTCATCACTCCATTTCCTAGCAAGTGGGTCATTTCAAACAACAGTGGCCATAGCATCAGGGATGTCCTAGCCTATGTTTTCCAACGTGTTGTCCAGAGTGTTGTCTGCCCTGCTGAAACACATGCGCAACTACATCGTTTTCCCTCAGGTGGAGGATTTGCCTACAGTGAAAGGTGATTTCTATGCCCTGGGACATTTCCCCAACATCATAGGTGCCATTGATGGGACACATGTGGCCTTGGTCCCCCCCGCAGGAGTGAACAGGTGTACAGAAACCGGAAGAGTTACCATTCGATGAATGTGCAGATGGTGTGTTTGGCAGACCAGTACATCTCCCATGTTAATGCAAAATTCCCTGGCTCAGTGCATGACGCTTACATCCTGCGGAAAAGCAGCATCCCTTATGTGATGGGGCAACTACAGAGGCACCGGGTGTGGCTATTAGGTGAGCACCTGGAACCAAATAAGTGGGAATAGTTGGCTGGTTCTGGGGATGTCCCTAAGAGTTAGTGTGTGTCTAACAGTTGTCCCTCGCCATTTGCAGGTGACTTTGGTTACCCCAACCTGTCATGGCTACTGACCCCAGTGAGGAATCCCAGGACAAGGGCAGAGGAACGCTGCAATGAGGCGCATGGGCGAACTAGGAGGATTATAGAGCGGACCTTTGGCTTCCTGAAGGCCAGGTTCCGGTGCCTCCATATGACAGGTGGTTCCCTAATGTACTCACCAAAGAAGGTGTGCCAGATCATCGTGGGCTGCTGTATGCTTCACAACTTGGCTTTGCGACGACAGGTGCCTTTTCTACAGGAGGATGGTCCAGATGGAGGTGTTGTGGCAGCTGTGGAGCCTGTAGACAGTGAAGACGAGGAAGCAGAAGAAGAGGACATCAACAACAGGAACTCGGTGATCCTGCAATACTTCCAGTGAGACACAGGTAAGAAGACAAACCTGCCTGCTACATGTACTTTAAAACTACTACCTCTCTACTGTCTGTCCTTTTCACCCAGGGTATAGTCACTGAGTTGTCACTTTCCCTTACGAATTCACAGATGTGGGTCCCACTGTGTAACATCTGCTTTGTTTCCTCATGGACTAGAGCTGTGTGACATAGGTATGTTGACATTACATTTGAAAGAGCATTTTGTCACTGTAATTACTAATACACTAATTCGAAATCACAGACAGACTCCAGATTGTTTTGTGCTTTAAGGGTGTTTATTTAAGTGCTCAATATTGGAGGGGGTTGTAAAATGGTGAGGGGTGATGGTGGAGGAATGTCCATGGCAGAGTCCAAGCTATTAGTCTCACAGGTGCATTGTCCAAAGGGGCATAGGAAGTGGAGCTGAGGCAGTTTGAGAATGGACAGGGTGACAAGGTGGGACAAAAGGATGACAATCAAGGAGGTCTCATTTCTTTGGGGGGGGGTTTTGGCATTGTTCTCTGTCTTGGTCCTGGATCTCAGGGACCGTTTGCGGGGGGGTTCTCCCTCTGCAGGGGGTAGGGTGCTGGTGTGGTGGTCCTGTGGCGGTGCCTCCTGTCCACTAGCGCCGGCAGAGGTGGTGGGCAGTTCATCATCCAGGCTAGTGTCAGGGGCCCCTTGTTGTGCCACAGTGTCCCTCCTGGTGTTGAGGACTTCCTTCAGCACCCCTACAATGGTGCACAGGGTGGAATTGATGGATTTGAGTTCCTCCCTGAAGCCCAAATACTGTTCCTCCTGCAGCCGCTGTGTCTCCTGAAACTTGACCAGTACTGTTGCCATCAACTCCTGGGAATGATGCTAGGCTCCCATGATGTTGGAGAGGGCCTCGTGGAGAGTGGGTTCCCTGGGCCTGTCCTCCCCCTGTTGCACAGCAGCCCTCCCAGTTTCCCTGGGCTCTGTCCCCTGAACGGTGTGCCCACTGCCACTGCCCCCAGGTCTCTGTTGTTGTTGGGGTGGTGGGTTAGCCTGGGTTCCCTGTAGTGGTGGACACACTGCTGATTGACGTATCCTGGGGACAGAGGTATGGGCCCGCTGGGTGGGTGCTATGCTGGTGTTTCCAGAGGGGGGAAGCTCTGTGGTGGCCTGTGACTGTGTGAGGGGAACCGACTGTCCCGAGGTCCCAGATGGGCCGGGCTGGTCATCTAGATCCAGTTGGACAGAGCTGCTGTCATCACTGTGGGCCTCTTCTGTGGGGGGAGAGGACATGTCTGGACCCTCCTGTCCAGTGACGTTGGGTAGGGGTCCCGCAGGGGTGTAAAAGCATGATTATTGCATCTGTGTGTGCCATGGTGTGCAATGGGTGGTTGACTGTGTACCCCAGTGCTTGCATTCCTGTGTGGGGCCTTGTGTGATGATGGTTTAGGGGGGTGTATGGGTTATCTGTAGTGGACATGCTTTGGTGATGGGTGTCCAAGCTTTGGTGTTGCATGCAGGGCTTGTTGTTTGAATGGGTGGTTTGTGATATTGGGACATTTGTGAGGAGTAGGAGTGATGGGGTGAGGGCGAGGGTGGGTGTATGTGATGACATGCAGGTCAGGTGGGGGATATAGTATTGAAGATTTGACTTACCAGAGTCCATTCCTCCAGCTACTCCTGCGAGGCCCTCAGGATGCAGAATAGCCAAGACCTGCTCCTCCCATGTTGTTAGTTGTGGGGGAGGAGGTGGGGGTCCGCCGCCAGTCCTCTGTACCGCGATGTGGTGTCTTGAGACCACGGAACGCACCTTCCTCCGTAGGTCGTTCCACCTCTTCCTGATGTCATCCCTTTTTCTTGGGTGCCGTCCCACTGTGTTGGCCCTGTCCACGATTCTTCGCCATAGCTCCATCTTCCTAGCTATGGGGGTGTGCTGCACCTGTGATCCGAATAGCTGTGGCTCTACCCGGATGATTTCCTCCATCATGACCCTGAGCTCCTCCTCAGAGAACCTGGGTGTCTTTGCCGTGCCATGGGGTGGTGTGGGTGATGTGTGGGTTGATGTGTGTTGTGATGTATGGGGTGGTATTTAGTGGTGTGTTGTGTGAGGTACGTGGATGTTATGTGGCTGATGGTGTCGAGTGCCTGTGGATGCTCGTTTGTAGATGATGGTGTCTCTCTCTGGCCTTCAGTCGCAGTTGTTGTCGTAGGGGTTTGTGGGTGATGTGGGTGTGTGTTTTATATTGTATTGGGTGTGTGGGAGTGGTGTGTGGATGTGTATCAGGTGTGTGTATTTGGAATTGTCCAATGTGGTAGTGTTTTGTAAATGTGTGTGTGTATTTTGAGCGCGGCGGTGTGTATCGCCAATGGAATACCGCGGTTGAAAGACCGCCACGTGGATTCATGAGTTGTGATAGTGAGGGCGTATTCCTGTTGGCGTGACAGTGTCGGTTTTGTTTTCGCCAGTATATCACTGACCTTTGTTGTGGCGGACTTGTGTGGGTGTCTACATTTTGGCGGTTTCCGAGCTGTGGGTCATAATGACCGTGGCGGGATTCCGCGGCCGCGGCGGTGTGTTGGCGGTCTTCTGCACGGCGATAAGCGGCTTTTACCACCAATGTCGTAATGACCCCCAGAGTCTTTAACTCACACATATACAGGTACTTTTAAAGAGTCACACAATAATTCATACACAGTCACACACACTCACAGAGGCACCCATTGCTGTCCATGGGTGTATGCATGAGCACCACAAAAGTAGATACATATAAACAGATTCATGTATGCATGTTCATACAGAGAGACACATGTAGATGTGCACACGTACACAAATACACTTACAAGGATGCATATGTACAGTTACATGTAGAAATAGTAAAAAAGAGTGCTATGAAAATCGCACTGATACACTCACATGCACATTCAAATGCTCAGAAAGGTGCTCAGTAATATGCACACAGATTAGAGTATACACATACAGATATACATAGATGTATACATTCTTAATTTTATGTAGGTGGGTATATACACACAGTTGTACATAAAGACACAACACTTTAATTAAATTCTTTATTCAAGATTTGAATCCCTTACGAGGTCCAAAGAGTAATAGAAGTAGCAACATTTCAGGAAATATAACTTAATACAAGCGTAAAAAACTTTAAAAAAAATCTGAAAACCTAATAACAGATTGTCACATTCACGGGACAAAATAACAAGTGTCGAGCTTCTGCCTTCGTTCAAACATTATATTAAAAAAAACAAAAAAACAACCACCTCGATACTTGACGACACACAGTGCAGTGCTGGCTAGATATTTACCACGTGGTTAAAATATTGTATTTCCATATTATAAAAAATAACAATGTTGGGTCGTTGTCAAAGAATTAGATCATCTCGCTGTTAGCACATTTAAAGGAAGTGAATTCATGAGTAACAATGCCCAATAACGACGGACTCCATGATTGAGATTCCAGGCTAAATACTGTTGTGGTTCTCGTAGGCAACATGTAGATATATTTCATCACATTTTCTCTTTCCTTTACAAGATTTGAAATCAATAAAATCTTCGACGAATACTTAAAAAAAATTTGCTGGTATGTTCAGTCCTTGATAAAATCCACTTAACCCCACATTTCCCCAGCTGTAACTCAATTTGTCTCCTGATTGAGAGGGAAAACTGTTAGCATAGGGATTACGAGGACTAATGGCACCTGCTAGAGAGCTTCTCCATTTGAAGCATCCTTCTGACTCAAGGCAGAATTGGATGAGGATTCCACAATACCGGTTTACCCAACAGTCACTGACTGGTTCAAGTCCCAAATGAAGTTTTCTTTAGGAGTGGGAGAAAAATTCAGCTATATCCAGCAGACTTTGTAGAGGTTTGCCCACTCTCTGTCCTGCTGGATTATGGAAGGCCAGCAAAACTCCTCCAACTGTCGAGTTTTTCTCGTGCGTGGCACTGCAATATTAACTTGGCAAGCGCAAGCAAAAATTTGCGCCCCAAGTGTGATTTTCAGGTGCTAGAATGCCTCCTGGCTCTCAATGTGGGTGGGTTGTGAGCGTTTGTGTTGAGAAAACTGTGCTCAAGTAGAAAATCTATTCTCAAACGGCAGAAATAAGCACTGCCCTCTGGCATGCCACGTGGTGGCGTTCACACTAATTTTACATCGCAGAACAAGCTCCCAGCACTAAATAGCAGTTTCAGAGAAAGATGAATAAATAGGTTTCCCAACAATAGAGATTGGATACTCTCATTCTCCCTGAGACAGACATCTATCTTCTTTTGACATTGTAGGGATTCTGCTTGTGAGCTTAAGTCCCTGAAATGGATGTCTATCTACGGAAGGCCTAACTGTGAGGTGATTATACAGGGGGTGGCCATCACCTCTTGTAATCAAACGAGACCGCTGAATATTAATATTGAAGAAAGTCTCCTTTACAGGGACCATATTTAAAAAAAATGGCCAACAGAAAGTTCAGAATATGGATCAAGTTTTTCACAGATTTTTTCTAGTAAGGACAAAATAGAAGAAATAATTATTTCTAAGCATTGCAAAGACTCAGAATACTGGATATAATTACCAGGAAGGTTGCATGAGGAATGAAGATTGAACTGCATATCTGGAGAGGCTGAACACTTGGAAGATGTGACGTGTTTAAGATTCATTCCAGTTTGTTGAGGACTACACGGGAGGGGGGTATTTGGGGGTAACAGTCTCAGCAGAGCAATCACCAGTTGCAACTTGCTGCGTTATCACAATATCAGTGTTCAGGAGGCTAAAAGTTTTCCTACAACGCTGTGAATCCATGACTGTTCTATTGCCAAGAAATATTGAGACAGTCCCCTGCCCATACCTGGATGACCATTGCTCAGTGCCACACTTTTGGCAGATTCTTATGGAGGGTGGGGGTTCCTGATTCAGTTACTGACAGAGTTCCTGGTGAGGGCCGCATTGGATTCTTACGTCAACGTTTTGAAAAAAGGTGGGTATAGCATTAAAGCCCTTCAGTGAGTTCAAATTCAGGGACTTATTTCACAAGGGATTTGATGTAGTTTTCTTGAGTGCTGTAATGGGTACAATGCTTCAAGAGCGGAGCTTCCTCGCCGTCATCTTTAGTGTTGGAGACGTATTAACAGCTACCCATGTCTTGCAAGAACATTTCAATCCCTGTGTGCTTTAGATTTAATCCCAAGCACCGAAGTAGCTACTGGAACTACCTCTAAACAATAAACTGCCTGAATACAGAACTCACAGGGGAGGGGGTGTCGGGGCACCCACGCACGGCAAGGTAAGATGATGTAAAATTAGCCAAGATAATGAGGCGTGATGAGGCAAGATAAGGGCTGAATAGATAATAATACGTTTGGATGCAATAACGTTTAGAGCAGGTACTATAGGCAAAAACTATATGGCCCCCAAAAGATTACCCCACACTCTTAAAAGCCTCATTTGGTCCTTTGTAAAGCCTTTCTGGAGTCTGTACTGCTCCCTCCTAAAGTATGTACTTCTGACCCTCTCCTGGGATTCCTTAGCAATGCATGCTATACTTCAGATATACTTCAGATATAGACACTTTGAAGCAATATTTATGAAATCCTTAAGGTGGTTGCTAAGCTACTGCCGGGCTAAGGAGAACTGAGGGCAAAGGTGGGCCAAGGAGGGTGGTAGCAACGGAGTTATGTAAAAATATCAGGAAAGGGAGAAGCGGAGACCAGGGGGAATCGAGTTGAATGGGAGTCACATCGAGAAATAGTACAATGATTGTAAATTGGAGCAAAATGTATAAGTAATAGCTAACAGATATTGCCTAGCTAACAGAGCGTTGGGAAAATGGAGATGACTCGCCGCAGACACAAGCCACACCAGCCTAATGCTGGCCACCTCCACGCACTGTGAAAGCTGTCAGGGCCTATTGAACAGGCTGCCAGCTCTCCACACTACCCTGTGCTCCCTTCCTTCCTCCATCAGATGCCACTAGCCTCCACTCCTGTAGCAACCTCTTCTGGCTGCCAGCCCACAGCCCCACTGTGTCTGCACCAGAAAACTGCTGCAGCAGTGAAGCGACAGCAATCACCTCAGGCCCGTAGCTATCTCGAGTAGCTGCCACTATATGTTTATAAGATTGTTGCCGCAGCTACCAGCCATCCTCCATATTATGGCCACAGCCGGATTTCTGCCACAAGAAGGGCGGAAATCCGGCGGTGGCCATGCCGGCGGTTGGCGGTAAGGTGGTGCTGCTACCACCAGCAGTGCCATGTCAGTAGACCACTGCCAGCCGTATTATGAACAATAATACGGCCTGGCAGTGTTCTGCTGGCTGTCGCTGCTGGCAGTAGCAGAGCATCACCCCGTCTCCTTTCAGAGGACCCCCAGATCCAGGTAAGTCAGGTCTCCAACAGGGGAGAATGTGGGGGTGTTGTGTGTGGGGGTGTGTGAATGTATGTGTGTGCATGAATTTTGGGTGTGTGTTGAGTGTTGAATGCATGTGTGCATGTATGGAAGTGTGAGTGTGTGTATGTTAAGAATGTGAATGCATGTCTGCTTGTATGTTTGGAAGTGTGTGCGGATGTGTGTTTGATTGGATGTATGCATGCGTGTATGTATGTGTGAATGAGTGTGTGCCTGCGTGTGTGTGTGAAGGGGGAGTGAATGTAGGGGGGTAGGGAGGGTTTGGAGTGGTGTGGGGGTAACTGGAGAGGGGGGAGACCCCTATCAGTGACAGGGAATTCCCTGTCACTGATATGGCCTACCCCCATTGTTTTGAAAACTATGGCAGTAGGTGGGGTCATAATCCGAGAGGTGAAACAATGGTGGCCACTGGGCTGGAGATGGTACTTACCGCCACATTATCGATGACCGCCAGGGTTGTAATGACCTCCATAGTCTTTGGCGAAGCCTTGCCAAACATCATGTGCTTCTGGACATTGCATGGCATCTCTCTGTGAAAAACATTAAGGCCACACAGTGCAAATGTTTAAAAGTGTTAGCTTGGGTAGGTATATGCACTTCTAATTAAGTTACACAATTCCTCTGTCAAAGTTAAATCCAAGAAAATATATGCCTTTACTACATCTGCGTATTTCTCATTGTTTGGCCAGCTCAAATGGATCAAAAATGATTCTTACGCTTTACAAAAGTAACTAGCCATTTTTCAACTGATCACTTACTTTTTATTCCATTGCTGCATGTTTACTTTTTCCTACTACCGCCCCTCATTCAACCTGCCTCTTCTCGTTGTGTTGTTTTTTTTTAGGAAAAAAATAAAGTGGCAGTCCTGCAGCTACAGTTTGCGACTGGGCCACCCCTTTATTAAAAGACAAATTTGCACTCATTTAACATTTTTCCTTATTTACACCCCAAGATCTGCATCAGTCATCTTAGATCTGTAAATATAATAATGTCTGTCCAGCACCGGCTAACCCATGTGTGTTTTTTTTTGTTGTTGTTGTTGTTTTTTTTATTTTTTATGGTCATCGTCAAAAAGCATTGGCAAAGCCAAGAGGTTGGCTAAAGCAGTTCAAAGGCAAGACCTATTAGCCTTGCCAATACTTGCTATGAATCGGGTCCTACGTGGCTCTGATATCTATGATGTGTAGGACCCCAACTGTTCACATTGATATTGGCAGTAGTCTGAGAAAGTCCTGAGATTTTATGCTAACAGCATTTATGCTATACCGTTCATCAAAAGGATGTTCATTATTATTTTTCAAAATATACTGTATGTATACGTAAGCATGTCAGTATGCAAAAAATGTAAATGCACTGTTTTGTCAAACAAATGTGTTTGGCGTTTTCATCAGGATGTAATTACCTGTTTGTAAAGGAAGGTGTAAGGACAATATTCTGCACCATATTTTCTACAATAGGAAGCTGACACTCCCAGAACGCCAAGAGGGATATTCTGTGAGGGACGCTTCTCTGCAGGTTACCATGAAAGAGAAACCTGTGCTCGGTCATTAACCTGAATCTGCAATGTGATGAACACTTCCTATGATTCATCTTTGAAATTACTTTTTAATTGGCGAAGTAGCCCTTGTGGAATGCTTATTGCCCTAAAAACAGAACAGAACATTTCTGCTTGGATAACATTTAAAAATAAAGTGCTGTTATGATAATTTTATGAATATTAATTCAAAGGGCTAGTGTTTTTATTAACATGCCACCCCAGTAATTGTATGAGCTCTCTCGCTGCTCTCAGTCTACTCTACTCCAAAGATAATTTTCCATGTTATTCGTTGCAAGTTGTGAATTAGGTAATTAACCTCTAGTGAGCTGTGGATCGGCTCCGTGGACAGGAACAGCATCTAATATCTAAAACATGTGTACGTGCTCAGACAGTACAAGGCAAATATAGGAATATTTGCAGAATTCATCAGAAAGCGAGCCTGGGTTTTGATTGCTTGGGTGTTTTTTTTACTAGAATTATTTATTTTTATTTTTAATGCCTTTCTCTGTTGTCCTTCTTCTCGCCTTACTTGACTGCAGGCTCAGTTTGTGTATATTTTTCACTGCGTAGTTGTTACTTAATCCTGGAAGTTCAAAAGTACCTCACACCTAGCTCACACTTGAGAATGGTAAAAATAATGTGAATCGGAAATTAAATATAGGTCAATCACAGAACTTGGAGGTGCATGCATAAGGAAAATATGTTAGTATGGTGGAACTGGCCTTTACCAGGTTCAGGGTTGCCACATCATTGTCGGCATTTGAGTGCAGGTTTCGGATTGTAATATTTACAAACATTTTTTAATGTGATTATTTTAGCAAGTAAAAGCACGAACACTCAGTTGAGCTCAAAGTGACAACTGCGCATTTACATGTAATTTTTTCATACAGAATATTTTACTTGTTTGACATTTTGCATCAGGGAAATTTACACATTGAAAATTTCCTGCAAATATACTACTGTTATACAGGTTGTATGTCACATTATCAACCCATGTATCATCATCCTACACCTACACAATACAGGGAGGGCGTCAATCGCTTTATAAAAACTCCTCTTTAATTTCCATGATACAGGAGGCTTATGATGTCTCTAGTCAGCTGTAATAAAGTAAGGATGTAGTCACTCTAATGTAATAAATTATTACACTTTAGTTTTAACAGTACTAGCTTTTCCTTTGAGTGATACGAAAAAGTGATCATCAGGAAGGAGATATTTATGACAACGTGTATTTTTTCCACTCTGTAGGTTATTGCAGAAAATAATCTCTATTTGTTTCTACTCAGTCAGAGCAGCATTCTTTTTTAATGTGATTTACATTAGGCTGATTTTGATGCATATTCACAAAATTTCTAATTGCTTTTTGGTATGTTTATTTCACATTACAGAATCTGCTTTTATTCTTCTATCCGCAATAAACATGAAAACACATGCAACCAAGAATTTAAGCAGTTTGGAGGAAGTGTAATGATACGTCCATGTATTATAACAAATAAAGTAACCTCTGTGGTACATTAGAAGGATATTGCAAGTCACCTCAGATTCCTATGGCGATATAAAATAATTAATCCTTCAACCTTGTTCCTCTATACGGTCATGGAAGTTACTGGTGGCTTTCCATATCCTTATAGTGTAGGGCGGGGATACTTGTCCCACCTATCATAACCATGATATTAATTAAATGTTTAGAATATAAACACTATTTGCAATACCAATAATAATAAAATTCTCTAACATGCAATTCAAAAAGATTTGGGAGCATCCTCAATTGATGACTGATGATAAGTAAAAGTTTGAGAGTATGAGTATGGAAAAACAGTTACTGGTGTCCAAATGATGTCTCTTTTGATGGCAATATCAACTGGGTTAACATAAGCACTATTGAGTCTGGTATTATAGCACATATCAGATCACCAGGCTTGAAAGGAAATGTTTAGAGAGGTTTTCCAGTTTTTATTTATTTGCATACAAACAACTGCAAGTAATAATTCTTTAGTACTAACATGTACAGAACAACATGTTTAATCATCGGAAATGTTTCCGAAAAAATATATCTCTAAAAGTAAATGACACACTAATATTGAAATAGGATTAATCTTTTTATAACTTTCATTCAAAATTCATGTTTGCAAGGACAAGAAAACATAGGGGGTTATTCCGACCCTCGGCGGTCATTCTGACTTTCCCGCTGGGCGGGCGGGCGACCGCCAAAAGGCCGCCCGCCCGCCCAGCGGGAAAGCCCCAGCAACGATGAAGCCGGCTCCGAATGGAGCCGGCGGAGTTGCTGGTGTGCGACGGGTGCAGTGGCACCCGTCGCGATTTTCAGTGTCTGCTTTGCAGACCCTGAAAATCAGAATGCGGCCCAGTTAGGGGGCCCCTGCAGTGCCCATGCCAGTGGCATGGGCACTGCAGGGGCCCCCAGGGGCCCCATGACACCCGTTCCCGCCAGCCTCTTCCTGGCGGTGTAAACCGCCAGGAACAGGCTGGCGGGAAGGGGGTCGGAATCCCCATGGCGGCGCTGCTTGCAGCGCCGCCGTGGAGGATTCCCTGGGGCAGGGGAAAACCGTCGGGAAACCGCCGGTTCCCCTTTTCTGACCGCAGCTTTACCGCCGCGGTCAGAATTGCCCCAGAAGCACCGCCAGCCTGTTGGCGGTGCTTCCTCCGTCCCCGGCCCTGGCGGTCCATGACCGCCAGAGTCGGAATGAGGCCCATAGTATGCTTCAAATGATAGAAAGGAGCATTATATGACCAACAAGAAGGTAGAAGTGTAAAGTTCATTTTATTTCAGGTGACTGGGTAATCATGAGTCTTTGCAGATAAAAATTAAGCTTTAGGTTGTGTTTGTTGTCCAGGAGGATTCACATATTTTATGCCATACCGTCATTAGCCAAGAAGTGTTCTAGTCATGTTTTCATTGTAGTCCAATTCCCTTCTTTCCCAATTTTTGGAGGCTGCATTGAAAGCTCCGTCAACAGTAAATGCTGTAGGAGATAATAAGAGCGTATCTGACATAAGAGACTTTGCGTAAAAATTGAGTTATTAGGCTGTAATGTAAAATACGTTTGTCAAATATCATCAGATGGCATGAATTAATGAATCATGAGAACAGAAGATTAGCAAGTAATTATTCTTGTTGAAAGAAAAGACAATTGTAATTTTGTATAAGTTGACTAGCCAAGAGCAAACACCTTTCCCTCCATGAATTCCAGAAGATGGTTCTGTTATTAATCTCATTGGATTTATTATACCATAAAAGTAAATGCAGGAACTGCTCCTCCTCTCCAAGTTGAGTAATGTAAATAGGACGTAATTGGTTGCAAGCATTTTCAGTATAGAAAGGGACATAGGAATAGGTTATTGTGTAAAATATAAAGAAAAATCTTTGAAGAAGAAGGGATGAATGAAAGATATTTCCATTTCATATCAAAGGTCAGAGTGTTCTAAATCATTATTTAACAATCAATATATGAGGTTTGTTTTAAAAAAGAAAACACTATAATAGCATTGAAAATTGGGAAAATGTACTTATACTTACTGTTTATTTCATTTTAGCTTAAGGAGGGGCATAATCAAGACATAGGCCCTCATTATGATCTTGGCGGTGAAAACCGACAAGATCGGCGATGGCGGTCAATAGATGACCGCCAGCGCGATTACCCCCCGGCGGCTGTATAATGTTTTCCCTGCTGGGCTGTAACATTGACAGAGGCTCCAAATGGAGCTGCCGCCAATGTTGGTGTGAGGTGGGTGCAGTTGCACCAGTCGCTCAGATCACTGCCCGTAAATCAGGCAGTGACCTGCGCGATGGGGCACTGCACAGGGGCCCCTGCACTGCCCATGTCAAGTACATGGGCAGTGCAGGGCCCCCCAGGGGGCCCTCAAATCACCCCAAGATACCCATGCCGCCAGCCTTTCCCTGGCGGTGTGAACAGCTGGGAAAAGGCTGGCGGAATGGGTATCATTATCCAGAGGGCACCGCTGCTTGCAGCGCTGCCCTGTCGAATTGGAATACACCACCCCGCCAGCATTTCTGCTGGCGGTGGCGGTGTATTCCGACGTGGGGTTTAGGGTGGATCATAATATGGCGGTCTGGACTGCCATGTCGGATGGCAGTATTTATCGCCACCGCCGGCATGGCGGCCCAGACCGCCAGGATCATAATGAGGGCCATAATCTGGCCAGAAAGGGTAAAAATAACCAATGGCGACTTGCATCATTATGATGGAATCTAATTTTTCACACCAAGATAGAAACAAGGGATGCCACTTAAGGTTTAAAGAAGATAATTTGTGACATCCGTTAGGCACAAAGAACCAATCTCTTTAATAGAACCAATACACCAAAGACTCAAGGACATGATTCTACTTACACTCCAGATGAAGTGGGAAGAAATAAAATTGTGTTTGAAACATACTTTTTCTAAGTAGAAAAATCTCACCCATAAAATTGTTTTTTAACTGTTGCAAGAAATGCTGGCAGAGTTATTCAGGGTGAAATATAAATAAAAGAATATCTGTGTAATCAGAAATCTTATCCTGGTTATCATCTTTTTGGAAATCATGTATGTTGATAGTTTGTGTTATTCTGGCAAGGAAAAATTCTAATGCAAGAATAAAGGGAATTATTTACTAGAAAATGGCGCAGCTCAGTGCCACAAGCAATTTTGCTGTGCCGAGCTGTATAATTTCCAGAATGCAGGGATGTGCCATATTTCCAAGAACATGGTGCATCCCTGTGTTCTACCCTCGGCTAGCGCTAAATCAGCTGCCTAGCCCCAACGCAGGCTCCCTTGCGCCTTGGTGCAAGGGTGCCTGTGTTGTGGGGGTGATTGTTTTTCTGCAGGAAGGGACACCTTCCTGCACAAAAGCAATCATTAATGGTGATTTGCTCCTTCTTTGTGTTCTGCAGAATGCTTGGAAGCATCGGTCTGCACAAAAGATTCCTTGGAGAAGTCGGGTATCTTCATCACAGATCCCGTGCACATGGCTGCCTTCAGGGCATCAAAAGCGGTCTGACAAGCCTCAGTCCTTCTTGGAAGTCAGCTCTGCCAAGAGGGCAACAATGGTGCCATAGACCTTGACAAGTCTCATGTAATAACCAGTGATACCTAATAAGGTCCTCGCCTCTGTCTGTGTATTGGGGGGTTCCCAAGCCATAATGGTTTTAATTTTGGGTTATAGGGGAGCCTCCTGGCTGCTCCCCACCTGACACCCCAAGTATACCACCGGCTCCAGCCCTATCTGACACTTACTGGCCTTATTAGTGAGGCCTGCCTTCTGCAGGTCCTTCAACCATTCCCAGATGAGATGGAAGTGATCCGCCCAGCTGGAGCTGAACACTGCACTGTCATCCAGGTAGCGAGCACTGAAGTCCTCCATCCCCACCAAGACCTTGTTGATCAAGTTCTGAAAGGTGGCAGTGTGTTTTTCAACCCAAAGGGCACGTCCTGGAACTGGTAGTGCCCCTCTGGCATTGAAAACCCTGACCTCTCTTTGGCTCCTTCAGTCACGTCAATCTGCCAGTACCCAGACATTAAGTAAAATGTACTGAGGAACTTGGAAGCTCCTAGCTGACCCATGAGCTCATCAGCTCTGGCGATGGGTGCACATCAGTCTTAGTGACAGCTGTGAGCCCACAGTCGTCCACACAGAACCTAAGTTCAGGGATGGCCCAAGGACTGCTGTAGAAGTCTGTCACCCTAACATTAGCATCTTGGAGACCTCTTCCTTGATGCTGGCTTTGACCTTGCGAGTCACCCAATATATTTTATGTTTCACAGGTGGACTTTCCCCAGTGTCCACATCGTGGGTGCTGCCCCAGGCTCAGCAACCTTAGGCTCACTATAGAGGAGACCATTCTCCTAGTAGTTCCAATGTGATCCAGACTCCTTGCCAGCCACCTAGTCCACAGTCTACAGCTGACCACCATATTACGAGTACTGCAGGATTTCTGTCACATTTTGGGCAGAAATACTGCAGTAGTTGTGCTGGTGGGTGGAGGTGCATGGGCGGTTCCGCCACCGGCCCCACACCGCATAAAGGACTCCACCAGCCACATTACGAGCAGTAATACAGCCTGGCGGTGTCCTGATGATGGGGCGCTGCCGGTGGTGGAAGCGCATGTTCCCGTTCCCTGCGAGATGACCACCTCGCCGGACAAAGGTAAGTCGATCATCTCACAGAAGAGGAGGAGGGAGGGTGGGAGGGAGGGGGGACTTTTGTGTGCGTGTGTGAGTGGGTGTTTGTCTGTGTGCATGTATGTTTGCATGCATGTGTTTATGGGTGTTTGTATGGTTGTATGCATGGTTGAATGTGTGTATGAATCCTTGTGAGCATATGCGTGTATGGATGTTTGTGAGTGAATGCGTGTATGTTAGCGGTGGTGTATGAGTGTATGCGAGGTGTATAAATGAGTGTATGCAAGGTGCGTGTGGCTGTCTGCATGAGTATGGGTGTATTCAGGGTGGGGGGTGCTGTACTAGAAGGGGTGGAGGGGTGGGGATGCTGTTCTGGTAGGGGGTGGAGGGTTCTGGTATGGAGTGGGGTGGGGGATATTGTGCTTACTGGGGGACTTGGGCGAGTCATCTGCCAGTGACAGGGAAGAAATTCCTTTTCACCGGTAGCCTTTCCGCCAGGGTTTTCGTGGCAGTGCTACTGCTGAAGGAAACCCTGGTGGAAAGCCAGCTCATAATACCACCGGCGGTCTTCATTGAACAATCTGGTCAGTCGTATCTCCTCCCCCAGGCACTTTCTTTGTGTTCAGCCCAGGCTAATTCACACCTCATCAAGGCTGCCTGAGGCTGGCCAATCAGGGAAGGGCACTACAGAGCTAAAGTTGGCAAGTTTTAGGTAGAGTTCTAAAACTCTTTCCCTGAACTAGTTATATTAAATCCAACAGTGGCAAATTGTGGGATTTATTATAACAATTCGTTTGTTACCAAACTTGAAATATCTGGTTCGTATTGAGACTTTATTAATTAAAATGAGGTCTCCTCATTTTAGCCTATGGAGCCCATTCACTACAGTGATGGGAAAACAAATTTGGCTATTTTACATCTACAGGGTTTATAAAACAATTTTTAAGAGACCCCTGCTCATACTTACATAGCACCAAGTCCTAGGGGCACTTAGGGTGCACCTTAGACGTGACATATGTAAAAATAAGGTAGTTTAAGACTTTAGAAGTATGATTAGTGCAAAAGTCGAATTTGCAAATAATGTTAATTTAAAAGAAGCAAGCAAGGCAGGCCTGCCTTTAAAATGACACTGGGCACCTCATCAGTACACCTATGGGTGCACTACCTATGCTGGGGTACTTAAATCTACATGCCCTCCATATACTAGGGACTTATAGGTAGGTTTATACCGCAATTATAATTAGCCTAATTTGCATATCCACTTTACACAGATCACTGGCCCTGGGACTAGTAAGAAGTTCTTAGGGCACAGCCAAGAGTCAGTAACCAACAGTATCTGTCCAAGAAGTTTGGGGATGACCAGGGAAAAAAGGAGGAGTTTCATACAGTGAATCACATTGGGGACCACCTGCTCTTCAGGCACCAGGTCACACCTAACAGTAGTCACACTGTCTCCTATGTCTCTCTGAGCCTTCACCTTCTGTTCATTGATGGTCATCCACTGCCTGCACTTCTTAGTGTTCTCAGGCACAAGGGTCCTCTGGACCATCTCAGTGTCCCCTACCAAGACAAGGATCATCTCAGCTGGCTTTTACCCTTCTTTCAGAAACAACTCCTCCCCAAGCGCTACACTGGCCAACCCCCATGCCTGAGCAGCAGTGGGTGACGGTGTCCACTTGGGACACTTGTGGTCGCCGCTCATGTCACCCTCCTCATCACATGCATAACACTTGCTGGGTCCCTTCTCTGCAGGCTTCCCTGCAGATATCCAAAGCTTATTCTCACCTGGGGGATGGGATTCTTTATCCTGGGAACTATTTTGGGGCCCTTTAGGGAACTCCCCCTGTTTACCCTTGTGCTCACACTTCTTCTGATGGAGACACTGCCTAACCCAAGCAAAGTCTCCCCATACCTCTTATGGACCCTGGTACTCTCCCAGTGGTCCGCTTCCTGGGCAAGCTTCTTGGAGTCAGTGACCTTGCTGTCAATCAGATGCTGGCGCAGCTCTAGAAAACAAAGACTATACAAGTGCTCCATGCAATCAAATTGTAGAGCCCCTCATAATCTATTACCTTGCTGCCCTTCACCCATCGATCCAGTGCTCTGCAAAAAGTATCAACACATTCTAGCCAAGTTTGGGAATCCAAATTCTTGTAGGACCTAAACGTTTTCTTGCACCACTTTGGGATGAGACCATACCTGGTGAGTAGGGCATCCTTTATGGTGGAGTAGATGAGCACCTGGGGATCCCCTAAGGCTGTCAAGGTTCCCTACCCTCTACCTCAAGGTGTTTACATAGACCTGCCCCCTAGTGTACCTCAGAGATCCTGTTCATGTTGAGGGCTGACTCATATCCCTTAAACCACAAGTGTATGTCATCCTCCCTCTTGTAATCCTCTATTAAATCTTTAGGAACATGCACCATTCTCTCAGACTGCACTGGAAGAATGCTGCCACCATTCACGCTGGTTTCGGCCTGCTTGGCCTTGAAGTCCAGCTCCCTCATACTCAATTTGTGAGCCAAAAGCAAACTTTTAGTTTTCTGATTCCAAACTGAGCTTCTCAAGCCCCAGCTCATGCTCTCTGGCCCGTCACCTGTCCCCAGCTCCTCTGTGGACAAACCTCTGGATGACACTGTCTCGTAAACTCTCATTATTCTAATGAGACTACTGGATTTGAGCGGCAGAATCGCCTGCGGTGTGGTGGACTGAGTCTAACCCACTACAGGTGACACCTGTCAGCCTAATCTGGGTTTTGCTCTGGATAACTAGCAGTGCCTCATCGCTACCCTAGAGTAGGGATGATTGGGCAGCTGAGCGCATGACACAAATGAATCGTGGTCACTCAGATCACCTCAGTTTCTCTCATTTACATTAGTCTCACATATATAAGGACAATCAGAGGCAGTATATGTTTCAATAAGCTTTTAATGAAGGAACTGCATCTTAAATAATAAAGCATGTACTGCAATAACCAGGACGATAAAGCATGACAGGATTAAAATTGTGACAAGGAGAGTAAAGCATAAAAATAGCACTACCGTATTGTCACTAGAGTCACTACTATAATTCCTACCTAGGCTACATTAAAGCACAGCATGTTAAGCTCTATTTCTGCCCTTCAGGTTCCCCTGGAAAGACATCATCCCTCATACCTGAGCAAGAGGCCTGAAGTCTGCATTAGCAGCTGTAGCAAAGCTTTCAGCAATCAGCATACAGTCGTGTCATCTGGCTGGAATCTCCTTCTAACGTGTATGGGACAGAGAAGTGTTTTTATAATAAAACAGCTGATGTCCTGAGAAAATGTCCCTACGTAAGGATGTGTATGTCTCTATGAATACCAGAGACAAAGCGTTACGACGTTTACCTGCAACCTATGTGTTGGACCTGGCTTTTTGACAGGGACATCCCCAAACTTTTTGCCTCCTTCCTCCTATTTTGTCTGACCTGTTGTTGTTGGCTTTTGACCTCTGGGCTCTTTTCCACTGCTAACTAGTGCTAAAGTGCATATGCTCTCTGTGTAAATTGTACTATTGATTGGTTTATCCATGATTGGCTATTTAATTTACGTATAAGTCCCTAGTAGAGTGCACTATATGTGCCTAGGGCCTGTAGATTAAATACTACTAGGGGGCCTGCAGCACTGGTTGTGCCACCCACTTCAGTAGCCCCTTAACCTTGTCTCAGGCCTGCCATTGCAAGGCCTGTGTGTGCAGTTTCACTGCCACTTCGACTTGGCATTTAACAGTACTTGCCAAGCCTAGAATTCCCCTTTTTCTACATATAAGTCACCCCTAATGTGTGCCCTAGGTAACCCCTAGACCAGGGTGCTGTGTGGGTAAAAGGCAGGACATGTACCTGTGTAGTTATATGTCCTGGTCGTGTAAAACTCCTAAATTTGTTTTTACACTACTGTGAGGCCTACTTCCTTCATAGGCTAACATTGGGGTAGCCCTCATACACTGTTGAAGTGGCAGCTGCTGATCTGAAAGGAGCAGGCAGGTCATATTTAGTATGGCCAGAATGGTAATACAAAATCCTGCTGACTGGTGAAGTCGGATTTAATATTACTATTCTAGAAATGCCACTTTTAGAAAGTAAGCATTTCTTTGCACTTAAATCTTTCTGTGCCCTTCAATCCACGTCTGGCTAGGTTTAGTTGACAGCTCCTTGTGCATTCACTCAGACACACCCCAAACACAGGGTACTCAGCCTCACTTGCATACATCTGCATTTTGAATGGGTCTTCCTGAGCTGGGAGGGTGGAGGGCCTGCCCTCACACAAAGGACTGCCACACCCCCTACTGGGACTCTGGCAGACAGGATTGAACTGAAAGGGGGCTTGGTGCATTTCTTAGACACTATTTGAAGTCACCCCCACTTCAAAGGCACAACTTAGTATAAAACAGGGCCTCTGCCCTACCTCATCAGACACTTGCTGGAGGAGAAACCTGAACCAGAAACTACATCCTGCCAAGAAGAACTGCCTGGCTGCTCAAAGGACTCACCTGTCTGCTTTCTCCAAAGGACTGCTGCCTTGCTGTTGGCCTGCTGCCTTGCTGAACTCTTGTCTGGCTGTAAAAGTGCTCTCCAAGGGCTTGGATAGAGCTTGCCTCCTGTTCCCTGAAGTCTCAGGACCAAAAAGACTTCTCACTTTCACTTGGACGCTTCGTGCGTTTAAATTTTCGGCGCACAGCTTGTTCCGCAGCGAGAAAAACGCCGCACACCGACGCTGATCGACGCGATGCCTTCGGGATGACCGGAACTTCGACGCACGGGCTCGCAAGGACAATGCCACCCGACTTCCAGAGGAGAAATCGACGTGACGCCTGCCGTGAGATCGAAACTTCGATGCACAGCCCCGCGGAACGACACGCAGCTGGAAAACAAGCAGGAGAATCCACGCTCAGACCCGGGACATCTGGTAATCCCCGCAACCCATAGAAGGAGACGGTCCGCGTGCCGGAAAACGACGCACCTCTTCCCCGAGTGAAAAATAACGACGCAAGTCCGTGTGTGAAGGGGCGCAACCGACGCACACACCATTTTTCCTCCCGTAGAAT
Organism: Pleurodeles waltl; assembly: GCF_031143425.1. Taxonomy (NCBI): domain Eukaryota; kingdom Metazoa; phylum Chordata; class Amphibia; order Caudata; family Salamandridae; genus Pleurodeles; species Pleurodeles waltl. The sequence continues at coordinate 928,322,733 of NC_090439.1, read as the reverse complement.
GAGCCATGTCTCCCTGCGTGAAAAATAACGACGCAAGTCCGTGTGTGAAGGGGCGTAACTGACGCACACACCATTTTTCCACTCATCTCCTCTTCTGCGGCCCTCTGCAGAGATTTTCCACCAGAAACCAGGTACTTTGTGCTTGAAAGAGACTTTGGGGGTCATTCTGACCTCGGCGGTAAAAGGCTCTTACCGCCGGTCAGAAGACCGCCATTCTACCGCCGCGGCCGCGGTAAACCGCCACGGTCATTCTAACCCACAACTGCCAAACCGCCAAAAACCCGACATCCACGGAAGGCCGCCTCATCAGCGGTCAGCGATAAACTGGAGATGACCAAACCTCCACCGTCACGCCAACACAAACACGCCCATGCCATTACGACCCATGAATCCACGCAGCGGTCATTTAACCGCGGTATTCCATTGGCGGTACACACCGCCGCGGTCAAAATACACACCCAGCTCCAAAACACAGCCACATTGGACAATTACAAATACACACACCTGATACACATACAAACACCACTCCCACACATCCAATGAACTATAAAACACACATCACCCACAAACCCCCACTACTAGAAATTCGGAGAGAAGGCGAGAGAGAGAGAGAGAGCACAGCTATCGAAAACCCCAACACACAGAGGAACACAACATCATCACCCACACTACATCCACGCACAAAACACCACACACCACCACACACACCACACTCATCACCACAAACACCACCCCACACCACCCCATGGCACCCCAAAGACACCCCAGGTTCTCGGACCAAGAACTCAGGGTCATGGTGGAGGAAATAATTAGGGTAGAGCCCCAGCTATTCGGCACACAGGTGCAGCACACCACAATAGCCAGGAAGGCGGAGCTATGGCAAAGGATCGTCGACAGGGTCAATGCTGTGGGACAGCATCCCAGAAACCGGGAAGACATCCGAAAGCGCTGGAACGACCTACGGGGGAAGGTGCGGTCGATGGTGTCAAGACACAACATCGCTGTGCAGAAGACTGGCGGCGGACCCCCACCCACTCCACCCGAATTCACAGCATGGGAGCAAGAGGTCTTGAACATCCTGCATCCTGAGGGCCTCGCTGGAGTAGGCGGAGGAATGGACTCTGGTAAGTCTAATCCCAACTACTTCACCCCCCCCAACCACCAGCATGCCAACCCACACACCCACCCTCACCCCCAACCCCCCAGCACACATCCTCCCTGCCAATGTCTCACCAGCACAACCCACCCAACACAACACCAATCCCTGAATGCCAACACAAACCATGGACACCCATCACCTAAGGATGACCACTGCACATACCCATCCCCCCCACAAACCACCCTCACAACTCCTCCCACAAGGGAATGCCAGCACTGGGGGACAAGGGCACCCACAAATCGCACGCCATGGCACACACAGAAGCAATAACCATACTCTTTCACCCCTGCAGGGCCCGAACGCCAACATACCGGCCAGGAGGGTCCAGATTTGTCCATCCCGCCCCCAGAACAGGCCCCCAGTGATGACAGCAGCTCTGTCGACCTAGAACCTGATGACCAGCCCGGACCATCGGGGACCTCTGGACAGTCGGTTCCCCACACACAGACACAGGCCACAGCAGACCCAACCCCCTCTGGGAATACCAGCACAGCTCCCACCCAGCGGGCCCATGCCTCTGTCTCCAGGACACGTCAATCAGCGGTGTGTCCGCCACTACAGGGCACCCAGGCTGACCCACCACCCCAACAACAACAGGGACCTCGGGGCAGTGGTAGTGGGCACACCGTCCAGGGGACAGAGGCCCGGGGTAACAGGGGAACTGGGAGGGCTGCTGTGCGAGAGGGGGTTGACCGGCCCAGGGAACCCACTCTCCAAGAGGCCCTCACCACCATCATGGGAGCATACCACCACTCCCAGGAGACGATGGCGACGGTACTGGCCAGGTTCCAGGAGATCCAGGCACAGCAGGAGGAACGGTACATGGGGTTCAGAGACAAACTCAGGAACATCGGTACCGCAATGGGGACCATCGTCCTGGCCCTCAACCAGATAGTCACCAAATTGGGGGACCATGTGGCACCCCAAAGGGCCCCTGTCACTAGCCCGGACGACGAACAGCCTACCACCTCCGCCGGCGCTAGTGGACAGGAGGCCCCCACACAACGACAGGCCACCAGAACCCCACCTCCTGCTGAAGATCAACCACCCCGCAAGCGGAACCTGAGATCACACAAGAAGACAGAGTAGGATGCCAAGACCCCCGCCAGCATAAGATACCCCCTGATGTCATCCCACTGTCCCACATTGTCACCCTGTCCAACCTTGAACTGCCCCTGCTCCATCCTTCCACAGGCATATGGACAATGCACCTGTGCGACTGAGAACTGGACTCTGCCATGGACATTACTCCACCCCCACCCATCACCGTTTTACTATCATGGACCTATATGCAGCACTTAAAATAAATCACCAATTGCACTTCAAATTTCAGGAGTCTGCTTGTATTCTTTACAAATGTATTACACATAACGGTGCAATAATGTTCAGTTACATTGTGATGACAACATACCAATGTCAATAAGCATTAGTCCATGGGCAAGCAAAGCAGAAGTCACGCTGTGGGTCATACAGCTCTGAAAAGGGAAGGGAAAGTCAAAAATCAGTTAAAAGGAACTGGGGGGAAACAAAGAAAGTAGAGATGCAGGAGGCCAGAAGTAAATGTAAAATGGCGTGGGTGATTCTTACCTGTGTGCTACTGAAAATACTGTTGTATAACTGTGTCCCTGTTGTCCGTGTCGTCCCCGTCGTCTTCCTCCTCTTCACTCTCCACAGGCTCCACAACTGCTACAACACCACCATCTGTACCATCCTCCTGCAGGAAAGGCACCTGGCGTCGCAATGCAACATTGTGAAGCATACAGCAGGCCACGATGATATGACACACCTTCTTTGGTGAGTACATTAGGGATCCACCTGTCATATGCAGGCACCTAAACCTGGCCTTCAGGACCCCGAAGGTCCGTTCTATAATCCTCCTAGTTCGCCCATGTGCCTCATTGTACCGTTCCTCTGCCCTGGTCCGGGGATTCCTCACTGGGGTCAATAGCCAAGGCAGGTTGGGGTAACCAGAGTCACCTATTAGCCACACACGGTGTCTCTGTAGCTGTTCCATCACATAAGGGATGCTGCTATTTCGCATGACATACGCGTCATGCACTGACCCAGGGAACTTGGCATTTAGATGGGAGATGTACTGGTCAGCCAAACAGACCACCTGGACATTCATCGAATGGTAATTTTTTCTATTTCTGTACACCTGCTCATTGTCTTTTGGGGGTACTAAAGCCGCATGGGTCCCATCAATGGCACCAATGATGTTGGGGATATGTCCAAGGGCATAGAAATCACCCTTCACAGTGGCCAAATCACCGTCCTCAGGGAAAACAATGTATCTCCGCATGTATTTCATCAGGGCAGACAACACTCTGGACAAAACCTTAGAAAACATAGGCTGGAACATCCCTGATGACATGGCCACTGTTGTCTGAAAAGACCCACTTGCCAAATAATGGAGTACTGACAGAACCTGCACCAGAGGGGGAATCCCTGTGGGTTGGCGGATGGGGGACATCAGGTCTGGCTCCAGCTGGGCACACAGTTCATGTATAGTGGCTCGGTCAAGTCGGTATCGAAGTATAATATGTCGTTCTTCCATTGTCGACAGGTCCACCAGCGGTCGGTACACGGGAGGATTCATCCTTCTCCTCGCAATTCCCAGCGGACGGTGCCTAGGAAGGACAACATGGAGCACAGAGTCAAGCAACCCACAGGTTCGTTCACACAGCTTGCACAGTACACGAATCGCTATGCATGGAACGGCTTGCATGAGTGGCAATGCAAGGCCTAGGCCTGTGTGACGCAGTAGAAATCATGCCATGTGGGCCCTTGAAATGGCGGCTGCCTGACCTGTGAAGTGTGACAGTGGGATGTGAGGTCATTGCGCTGGCGTGGCACACCGTGGCGGTAGGCGGTCGAAGACCGCGGCGCAAAGCAGCATTGGTTAACATTGAACCCTATGGGTCTCAGGAGCCAATGACGATGTGCGCCGGCGGTCGCGGTACGCACCGCTGCGGTACGCACCGCCGCGGGCATGACCGCCATTTTCTATCTGCTTAATCACTCGAGACCTGATCATCCACGGGAGAGGACCTATACTGCAAGTGCTGCTGTGACCTCGGTCTGGAAGAGACAATGGCTGCTGCGACTGGGGAAAGGGCCCCTGCCTTCACTTCAGAAGAGTTGGAGAAACTTGTGGATGGGGTCCTGCCCCAGTATGCGCTACTCTACGGTCCTCCAGACCAACAGGTAAGTACACTGGGTGCACGTTGAATGGGCTATGCCTGGGTTGTGTATGGTGGATGTAAGATGGTGGGGTGGGGAGCGAATGAGGAGTGCAAGGCACAACAGATGAGAGCATGTGCCACATGGCAGGGTTGGGGAGGGGGGGGCAATCACATCTAACATGCAGAAAAATGTTGAAATTTCCTTTCCCACCCTGTACATGTCAAATAGGTCAGCGCCCATCAGAAAGTCGACATTTGGCGTGCCATCGCCAAGGAAGTCCGGGACCTGGGGATCCACAACAGACGGGGCACCCACTGCCGAAAGAGGGGGGAGGACATCCGCCCCGGGACCAGGAAGACCGCCGAGTCACTGCTGGGGATGGCCTCCCAACTTAGGAGGGGTGCCAGTCGTACCTTGACCCCCTGATGTCCCGGATCCTGGCGGTGGCCTACCCCGATTTGGATGGGCGCGTGAGGACATCACAGCAGACACAAGGGGGTGAGTACCAGCACATTCTGCTATCTTTACGCGCAGTGGAGGTGCCTGGGTGGGGGAGGAGGGCTGTGGGTGACATTAGGCCAGGGCGCTTTCTGTAGTGTAGTCCCCTCCTTTAGGCATGGCCCTGTGCCCCCGCCCCCCACCTCTGTAGGGTGCCAAGTACAGCAATCCATGGTCCAGCATCACCCATGTGTGCATTTGTTGTCCATAGACCTGTAGGCCTAGTCACAAGTACTGAGTAGTGTACCCCGATTGCGCGGCGTAGTGCTGGAGGCTCCTGTGTCTGTCCTCTCCGACAACGGATGCACTCAACCTGTCTTTATTTCTCTCCCCACCCTTTTTCTTTATCTTCTTGTGCATGTGTGCATTAGCATCATCAGGCAGAGGAGAATTGGCATCGGAGCACGAGGGAGCTGCAACTCACAAGGCCCCGGTGGGCCATGCTACAGACACCGAGGTCACCAGTGATACGGAGGGCGAGGGGAGCTCCACAACGGGGACCCGTGGTGACACCAGTGACACTGACACGTCCTCGGAAGGGAGCTCCCTAGCGGTGGCGGCAACATCCGTGCCCCCCGCCTCAACAGGTACAGCCGCCACCCAGCGCACCAGCTGCACCCTCCCAGCAGCCCCTCAGCCTTCGCTCCGTGCCCGCTCGCCCAAGAAGGCGGGCATCTCCTTCGCCCCAGGCACCTCAGGCCCTGCCCCAGTTACCCCTGCTGCCCTCAGTGAGGAGGTCATTGACCTCCTACAGACCATCATTGTTGGGCAGTCTACCCTTTTGAATGCCATCCAGGGGGTAGAGAGGGAGGTGCATCGGAGCAATGCATACCTGGAGGGCATTCATTCGGGTCAGGCTGCCCATCAACGATCGTTCAATGCTCTGGCCTCAGCACTGACGGCAGCCATTGTCCCTGTTTCCAGCCTCTCTCTTCTAACTGCCTCCACCGTCTCCCAGTCTCCTGTTCCTCAGCCTATCCCATCCACACCATCAGACCAGCCTGCACACACCTCAACACCCAAGGGAAGCTCATCCAGACATAAGCACCACAGATCCCACAAGCATTCACCCAAGCAACATCCACATGCAGACATGCCAACAGTCACTACCACCTCTGTGTCCCCCTCCTCCTCGTCTCCCTCCCCCCTCCCTGACACGTCTCCACTCACACCTGCATGCACACCACCATCAGCCAGTACTTCCATCACCTCCACACCCTCCAGTACAGTCCGCACACGTGCAGTCGCCACCCCCACTGCCATTTACACGTCCCCTGTGTCCTCTCCCACTGTGTCTGTCACCCCCTCTTCCAAAACACACAAACGCAGGCAGCCACCCACACAACAGCCAACCACCACACGACAGCCTACGTCACAAGCACCTGCACCCATAGACAGCACACCTGACTGTCCTACAACCACATCCTCTCCCTCCACTCCCATACCCACTGCACCTACCCTTCCCATTGCTCCTAAAAAACTTTTCCTCTCCAAACTTGACCTCTTTGCACCACCTGACCCACCCCCTCCATCTGGTAAGAGTCCGAAGAGCACCTCAGCCACCACCAGCCCTGCATCAAGTCTGACCATTGTGCACTGGTTCTGGAGTCCACCGTTTCCCAGCACAGATACATCGGCCAGCAGCAAGGGAACAGCCAGCCCCCCCCCCTGGAAAGAGAACCCGTAAAACCAAGGCCCGCCGTGAGAAGGCTGACACGGCTGCCCCCAAGGAGCAAAGTCGTGGCCCGTCACCTGCCACAACATCAAGGGCAGGCAAGGGCCAGAGAGCCTCATCGAAGGAGGGCAAGGGCAGCAGGGCGGAGAAGTCAGCCAGCAGGGGCGCGGACCAGGAGGGCCCCACAAGCCCCATCCCGGGTGTGACGGAGGACACCCACGGGCCCAGGACTCCGTCACAGGAGGGTCCAGCAACTGCACGGTCGGAGGGCGACTAAGCAGGGAGTCCTGGCCAGGTCTGGCTCCCTTGATAGACAAGAAAGGCACCGCTGAACAGGGCCCCGCCGTGAAGACAGGCACCGCTGAACAGGGCCCCGCCGTGAAGACAGGCACCGCTGAACAGGGCCCGCCGACAAGAAAGGCACCGCTGAACCGGGCCCCGCCGAGAAGAAAGGCACCGCTGAACAGGGCCCCGCCGAGAAGAAAGGCACCGCTGAACAGGGCCCCGCCGAGAAGAAAGGCACTGCTGAACAGGGCCCTGCCGTGAAGACAGGCACCGCTGAACAGGGCCCCTTCGAGAAGAAAGGCACCGCTGAACAGGCCCCCGCCGTGAAGACAGGCACTGCTGAACAGGGCCCCGCCGAGAAGAAAGGCACCGCTGAACAGGGCCCCGCCGAGAAGAAAGGCACCGCTGAACAGGGCCCCGCCGTGAAGACAGGCACGCTGAACAGGGCACCGCCGTCTCAAGCACCGCTCCGCTGGGCCCCGCCGTCTCAAGCACCGCTCCGCTGGGCCCTTCATCTCAAGCACCGCTCCGCTGGGCCCTTCCTGTCAAGCACCGCTCCGCTGGGCCCCGCCGTCTCAAGCACCGCTCCGCTGGGCCCTTCCTGTCAAGTACCGCTCCGCTGGGCCCCGCTGTCTCAAGCACCGCTCCGCTGGGCCCCGCCGTCTCAAGCACAGCTCCGCTGGGCCCTTCCTGTCAAGCACCGCTCCGCTGGGCCCTTCCTGTCAAGCACTGCTCCGCTGGGCCCTTCCTGTCAAGCACCGCTCCGCTGGGCCCCGCCGTCTCAAGCACCGCTCCGCTGGGCCCTTCCTGTCAAGCACCGCTCCGCTGGGCCCTTCATCTCAAGCACCGCTCCGCTGGGCCCTTCCTGTCAAGCACCGCTCCGCTGGGCCCCGCCGTCTCAAGCTCCGCTCCGCTGGGCCCCGCCGTCTCAAGCACCGCTCCGCTGGGCCCTTCCTGTAAAGCACCGCTCCGCTGGGCCCCGCCGTCTCAAGCACCGCTCCGCTGGCCCATTGACAGTGCCGGTTCTGTGTTGAGCTAGTGTTCACACTGCACTCTGGGCACCCTGCCTCCTCCATGACCAGTGGAGTCTGTAATCCACCTGATGCACTGTGGCTTTGCACTCCCCAGGATGGCACAGTGGGCATGGTGGCCCCTTCGTGGTTCTGGCGTCGTGGACTCCTGTGGCTGAGGTGCCCCCCCTTCCCTTCCCCCTGAGGTGCCTGTAGTTTTGTCATCTGATGCCCCAGCAGTGTTCTCTCCAACGGACTCAGGTCTCCTGTGTGGGCTTTGCCCATGTGTTTGGTAGACATTGGCCCACGGACTGTGGATATTTGACACACTGAGCAGGACTTATTGACTATGTACATAGCTTTCACACTGATCATGATTTTTGCTTTGATATTTCATGACGATAATTTTCCATGACTTCAATGAACCTAATTTATACATAAATTTAAATTTAAATTTTATTGTGTCTTTGCATTTTTCAGGGGGGTTTGGGGGGTGTCACTCAGTTGTTGCTCTGCATTGGTATGTTGATAGTTGGGGGGTGGGGGGGGCGTATGTGTGTGCCCGTAACCTTTCGTCCTCCCCCCTCCCCTGTATCGTAGGTGCAGTACTCACCGTTGTCTTCTGCGCCGGAGTTCGTACTCGTGGTAGATGAGCAGGTAGACAAGAGCTGGTAGGATGTTTAATTCGGGTTCCATGCTGTCCTCCGTCCTCGTGGAGTGTATAGAGGTGAGCGTTTTCCCGTTCGTAGTCTGTTTCCGCCGTGTTTTTATCGGCGGGGCTCCCGCCCCGGAAAAGGTAGCGGATTGGTGAGTTGTGATACTGTGGGCGGTACATTGTCTGCCGCCTGCCTGTTGGCGGTGACCGCCGCGCTGTTTGTCTGTCCCGCCGTGGCGGTCGGAGTGTTAAAGTGGCGGCCTGTGTTGGCAGTTCCCGCCAGGGTCAGAATTCCGTTTTTTTGACCGCCTGCCTGTTGGCGGGTTGGCCGCCGCTTTATCACCGACCACCAGGGTTGGAATGAGCCCCTTTGTTTGCTTTTTAAAGACTTAAGACACTTTATATCACTTCTTAGTGATATCTTTACCAATTCATATTGCAACTTTGATCGATTTGACCTGCAAATACCCAGATAAATATTATATATTTTTCTAAATACTGTGTGGTGTATTTTTGTGGTGTTATAATATGGTATTGTATGAGTTATTGCACAAATGCTTTACACATTGCCTTCTAAGTTAAGCCTGACTGCTCGTGCCAAGCTACCAGAGGGTGGGCACAGGCTGATTTTGGATTGTGTGTGACTTACCCTGACTAGAGTGAGGGTTCTTGCTTGGACAGAGGGCAACCTGACTGCCAACCAAAAAAACCATTTCCAACACTATGTTACTGCAGCCTTGAGAGAAGCACAGAGTGAAAGAAATGTCTTGTTTAAGAATGCAGTGTTGGCCTAGGCAAAGAACAGCTTGATAGAAAAAAATAAAACAAGTCCACAAATGTGGCTATTGTTAAAATAATAAACAAAGCTGAATAAAATATATCTAGGTTAAAGTGCACAGCGGCAGGCCTAGTGTGCTAAAATAACATGTATGAAGCTATAACTAAAATGGCTACACAACAACACACTGCTGCCACTTGTGGAGGGTGCGCTCCCTACAGGCAGATCCTGAGTTCCCAAGTCCCCTTGTTGGTTCTGTACCTACAAATCCTCATTTTGAGCCCACCAGGCCCTCAGCACCATTTGAAACTCCTCTTTCCTCGAGGAACACTTCACCAGGCAATTGAGATTCTTGCAGATCTGTTTCAGTTGAGGCACCGTGTAGGATTTCAACTTCTCAATCTCAAACACAACCTCTGCAACTTCACTTGCTGGTTTACCAAACAGAGACATGATTTGTGGATAACTCCAAGGGTTGTCAAAAACAGAAAAAATAAAAAAGCCGTTGCATAATATTCTTTACTATGCAGTAGTATTTGCCAATCACTGTATGTCAGCTACAAGCACAAGTCATATCCTCACCGCTGATCATCAATGTTAGAAATGGGGTCTCTAGTTGGCAGTTATTTTACACCCTGTTCAAGTAGGCATCCTCACTCTAGACCTAATGCTCACCCTCTTGGTAGCTTGGCACGAGCAGTCAGGCTTATCTCAGAGGCAATATGTTTAGTTTTTGTACCCACACAGAGTAACACAGTGAAAAAACTACAAATGGACAACACACCAGTTTAGAAAAATAACCAATATCTAACTAAGTATAACAAGACCAAAACAACAAAAATCCGACAAACACAGGCAAAGATATGAAATTTTAAAGATGAAATCCCAATAAAGCGCATAGAAACACAATAGTTCCAATTGGTGCTTTCCAGGCGTCATGACGGAGTCGTTCTCAACAGTCCAACGCCACTTGCAAAGGAGTGCGTCGCCGGTCACAGAGTCACATGAACCCCAAGTACAGTACTTTAGAAATAAGGCGGAGTCAAAGACGCGGCACGGAGTCAGGGAGGTGAGGTGTCGCTGGAGCTGGTGCAGCATCGGTTCTTTACTGCTTTGCAGGAGGTGAGGCGTAGGTTCCTTACTGCTATGCAGGGGAGGGGAGGCTTCGCTTCCTTACAGAGGCAGTGGAGGTGAGGCAGTGTCGACGGTGTGGCATTGGTTCCTTATGATCTGGCGGGGTCGATGAGTCCAGATGGGGTGACTTTGCGGTGTCACGGGCACCACAGCGGAGTCGGGTGTCACGGACGTCAATGACACTGCACTCAGGGCTCACGATGCTGTGGGACTTCAGAGGTGCTGCAGGGGCATTGGGCCTGTGGTGTCGGTTGCAATCATCACACTTCAGTGGGGACCACAGCTTTGGGTGCAGGCAGCAGCACGGAATTACAAAATAACATAAATGATTAATTCTCAAACAAGATAACAACATATAGCTAGGAATGAGGGAAAGAAGGAATATGTACCGAAAGGGAAAGAATGAGAAATAAAGAGAGTTTGTTCTGAAGAAGGAAAGAAAGGTAAGATATAAATAAACATCGAAAATAAAAAACTAAATATACCTAATAAACAAACAATCTATTGAGAATGGTGAGGCCACATTGGGAAGATGATGAAACTTGACTCCAGGAAGAGTCGCAGAGGGAGACCAGACAACAGCAATAGGCATGGTTATAGATCAGCAAAATGAAGAATAACACCTAACAAGGAGACAGGAACAATTAATATTATTACAATTAAACTGTCAATACAACTTTATAAGACAAGGGGGGTCATTCTGACCTCGGCGGTAAAAGCCGTTTACCGCCGGTCAGAAGGCCGCCACAATCCCGCTTCGGCCGCGGTTAGCCGCCACGGACATTCTGACCCACAACTGCAAAACCTCCAAAAATCCGACCTCCACTGCAGTCTGCCACATCAGCGGGCAGTGGTAAACTGGAGATGACCAAACCTCCACCGCCACGCCAACAGGAATACGCCCATGCAATTACGACCCGCAAATCCACGCGGCGGTCTTTCAAACGCGGTAGTCCATTGGCGGTACACACCGCCGCGGTCAAAATACTCACACCTTTACAAAACTCTACCACATTGGACAATGTGAAAGGCACACACTTGAAACACATACACACACCACACCCACACACCCAATACAATATAAAAGACACACCCACATCACCCACAAACCCCTACTAACAAAAATCAGAGACGAAGGAGAGAGAGAAACATCACAAAATAGAGAGCTACATCACACAGAGGCACACTACACCATCACACACACCACATAGAAGCACAAAGCACCACACACCAACACACACATCACCACATACAACACCCCACACCTCATACACACCACCCCATGGCACCCCAAAGGCACCCACGCTTTTCGGACCAAGAACTCCGGGTCATGGTGGAGGAAATTATAAGAGTTGAACCGCAGCTCTTCGGCTCACAGGTGCAGCACACCACCATAGCCAGGAAGGCGGAGCTATGGCAGCGGATCGTGGACAGGGTCAACGCGGTGGGACAGCATCCCAGAAATAGGGACGACATCCGCAAACGCTGGAACGACCTACGGGGGAAGGTGCGCTCGATGGTCTCGCGACACAACATCGCAGTGCAGAAGACTGGCGGGGGACCACCACCCACACCACCCGAATTCACAGCATGGGAGCAAGAGGTACTAAACATCCTGCATCCTGAGGGCCTCGCTGGAGTATCCGGAGGAATGGACTCTGGTAAGTACAAGCTCAACTACTTCACCCCCCCCAGCATGCTAACCACCACCCCCACCCTCACCCCCAACCCCCCATCACACATCCTCCCTGAGAATGTCTCTCCAGCACAACCCACCCAACACCAACCCCTGCATGCCACCACAAACTATGGACACCCATCACCTAAGCCTGCCCACTGCACATACCCCCCTCCCCCACAAAACACCCTCAAAACACCTCCCCCAAGGGAATGCCAGCACTGGGGGACAAGGGCACCCATAAATCGCACGCAATTGCACACACAGAAACAATAACCATACTCTCTTACCCCATGCAGGACCCGAACGACAACACACCGGTCAGGAGGGACCAGAAATGTCCATCCCACCCCCGGAAGAGGCCCCTAGTGATGACAGCAGCTCTGTCGACCTGGAACCTGATGACCAGCCCGGACCATCGGGGACCTCTGGACAGTCGGTTCCCCTCAGGCAGCCACAGGCCACTGCAGACCCAACCCCCTCTGGGAACAACAGCACAGCTCCGACCCAGCAGGCCCATGCCTCTGTCTCTAGGACAGGTCAATCAGCGGTGTGTCTGCCACTACAGGGCACCCAGGGTAACCCACCACCCCAACAACAACAGGGACCTGGGGGCAGTGGTAGTGGGCACACCGTCCAGGGGACAGAGGCCGGGGGAAACAGGGCAACTCGGATGGCTGCTGTGCGACAGGGTGGGGAGGAGAGGCCCAGGGAACCCACTCTCCAAGAGGCCCTCACCACCATCATGGCAGCCTACCACCACTCACAAGAGACGATGGCGACGGTACTGGCCAGGTTCCAGGAGATCCAGGCACAGCAGGAGGAACGCTACATGGGGTTCAGCGAACAACTAACCAACATCTCTACCGCTATGGGGAGCATAGTCCAGGCCCTCAACCGTATAGAGGACACGTTTCGGGACCATGTGGCATCACACAGGGCCCCTGTCACTAGCCCGGAACAGGAACAGCCTACCACCTCCGCCGGCGCTAGTGGACAGGAGGCCCCACCACAACGACAGGCCACCAGAACCCCACCTCCTGCTGAACAACAACCACCCCGCAAGAGGAGCCTGAGATCCAAAAAATCGACAGAGTAGGATGTCAAGACCCCTGCCAGCATCAGATACCCCCTGAAGTCCTCCCACTGTCCCACATTGCCACCCTGTCAAACCTTGAACTGCCCCTGCTCCATCCTTCCACAGGCATATGGACAATGCACCTGTGAGACTGAGAACTGGACTCCGCCATGGACATTACTCCACCCCCACCCATCACCGTTTGAATAGAATGTACCATCATCTTGCACTAAAAATAAATCACTCATTGCACTGAAATCAATCAGGACTCAGCCTGTATTATTTACAAATGTATAACACATTACATATCAATTACGTTCTGTTAACTTTGTGCTGAACACATACCGAGGTCACTTAGCATTAGTCCATGGGCTAACCAAGCAGAAGTCACACAGTGGGTCATACAGCACTGAAAAGGGAACGGAAAATCAAACATCAGTTGTAAAGTTCTGGGGGGAAATAGACAAAGTTGAGATGCAGGAGGCGTTCAGGAAATGTAAAATGGCATGGGTGATTCTTACCTGTGTGCTACTGAAAATACTGTTCTATTACTCTGTCCCTGTTGTCTGTGTCATCTTCTGAGTCTTCCTCCTCTTCACTCTCCGCAGGCTCCACAGCAGCTTCAACACCACCATCTGCACCATCCTCCTGCAGGAAAGGAACCTGACGTCGCAATGCCAGATTGTGAAGCATACAGCAGGCCACGATGATATGGCACACCTTCTTTGGTGAGTACATCAGGGATCCCCCTGTCATATGCAGGCACCTAAATCTGGTCTTCAGGAGGCCAAAGGTCCTTTCTATGATCCTCCTAGTTCGGCCATGGGCCTCATTGTACCGTTCCTCTGCCCTTGTCCGGGGATTCCTCACTGGGGTCAGTAGCCAAGGCAGGTTGGGGTAACCAGAGTCACCTATTAGCCACACACGTTGTCTCTGTAGCTGCTCCATCAAATAGGGGATGCTGCTATTTCGCATAACATACGCGTCATGCACTGACCCAGGGAACTTGGCATTTACATGGGATATGTACTGGTCAGCCAAACAGACCACCTGGACATTCATCGAATGGTAATTTTTCCTGTTTCTGTACACCTGCTCATCGTCTTTTGGGGGCACCAAAGCCACATGGGTCCCATCAATGGCACCAATGATGTTGGGGATATGTCCAAGGGCATAGAAATCACCCTTCACTGTAGGCAAATCACCCTCCTCTGGGAAAATGATGTAGCTCCGCATGAGTTTCATCAGGGCAGACAACACTCTGGACAAAATCTTGGAAAACATAGGCTGAGACATTCCAGATGACATGGCCATTGTTGTCTGGAATGACCCACTTGCCAAAAAATGGAGGACTGACAGAACCTGCAGCAGAGGGGGAATGCCTGTGGGTTGGCGGATGGGGGACATCAGGTCTGGCTCCAGCTGGGCACACAGTTCATGTATAGTGGCACGGTCAAGTCTGTAGCGTAGTATTATATGGCGTTCTTCCATTGTCGACAGGTCCACCAGCGGGCGGTACACGCGAGGATTCATCCTTCTCCTCGGAAGTCCCAGCGGACGGTGCCTAGGAAGGACAACATGGAGCACCGAGTCAGGCAAACCACAGGTACGTTCACACGGCTTGCACAGTTAAAGAATCGCAATGCATTGAAAGGCGTGTATGTGTGGCAATGCAAGGCCTAGGCCTGTGTGACGCAGTCAAATTTAAGCCATGTGGGCCCTTGAAATGGCGGCTGCCTGACCTGTGAAGTGGGACAATGGGATGTGAGGTCAATGCGCTGGCGTGGCACACCGTGGCGGTAGGCGGTCGAAGACCGCTGTACGAAGTCGTATTGGTTAACATTGAACCCTATGGGATTCAGGAGCCAATGACGATGTGCGCCGGCGGTCGCGGTACGCACCGCCGCGGTACGCACCGCCGCGGGCGTGACCGACATTTTCTATCTGACTAATCACTCGAGACCTGATCATCCACAGGAGAGGACCTATACTGCAAGTGCTGCTGTGAACTCGGTCTGGAAGTGACAATGGCTGCTGCGACTGGGGAAAGGGCCCTTGCCTTCACGTCTGAAGAGTTGGAGAAACTTGTGGATGGGGTCCTCCCCCAGTATGCACTATTCTACGGTCCTCCAGACCAACAGGTGAGTACACTGAGTGCTCCTTGAATGGTCTATGCCTGTGTGGAGTGGGGTGGCTGTCAGTTGGTGGGGTGGGGAGAAAATGAGGAGTGCAACGCACGACAGATGTGAGAATGGGCCACATGGCAAGGTTGGGGAGGGGGGGGCATTTACTCCATACATGCAGAAATGTGACGTTTTCTCTTTCCCACCCTGTACATGTCAAACAGGTGAGCGCCCATCAGAAAATCGATATTTGGCGTGCCATCGCCAAGGAAGTCCGGGCCCTGGGGGTCTACACCAGACGGGGCACCCACTGTCTGAAGAGGTGGGAGGACATCCGCCGCGGAACCCGTAAGACCGCAGAGACACTGCTGGGGATGGCCTCCCGACCTAGGAGGGGTGCCAGTCGTACCCTGACCCCCCTGATGTCCCGGATCCTGGCGGTGGCCTACCCTGAGTTGGATGGGCGCTTGAGGACAGCACAGCAGACACAAGGGGGTGAGTATCAGCACATTCTGCTATCCTTACGCGCAGTTGAGGCGTCTGGGTGGGGGAGGAGGCCTGTGTGTGACAGTAGGCCAGGGCGCTTTCCGTAGTGTAGTCCCCTCCCTTAGACATGGCCCTGTGCCCCCGCCCCCCACCTCTGTAGGGTGCCAAGTGCAGCTATCCATGGTCCTCCATCACCCATGTGCGCGTCTGTTGTCCCTAGACCTGTTGGCCTAGTCAGAAGTACTGAGTAGTATACCCCCAGTTCGCGGCTTAGTGCACGAGGCACCTGTGTCTGTCCTCTCCGCCAAGGGTATTGACAAGGCATACACTCAACGTTGTTTTATTTCTCCCCCCACCCTTATTCTTTGTTTTCTTGTGCATTAGCATCATCAGGCGGAGGAGAATTGGCGGCGGAGCACGAGGGAGCTGCAGGTCACCAGGCCCCGGTGGGCACTGACACAGACACCGAGGGCACCAGTGATCCGGAGGGCGAGGGGAGCACCACAACGGGGGCCGGTGGAGACACCAGCGACACGGACACGTCCTCGTTTGGGAGCTCCCTAGCGGGGGCGGCAACATCTGTGCCCCCCGCAACAACAGGTACAGCCGCCACCCAGCGCACCAGCACCGCCCTCCCAGCAGCCCCTCAGTCTTCGCTCCGTGCCCGTTCGCCCAGGAAGGCGCGGGTCTCCTTCGCCCCAGGCACCTCAGCCCCTGCCTCTGTTACCCCTGTTGCCCTCAGTGCGGAGCTCATTGACCTGGTGAGGACGCTCATTGTTGGGCAGACCACCCTTTTGAATGCCATCCAGGGGGTGCAAAGGGAGGTGCAACAGAGCAATGCCTACCTGGAGGGCATTCATTCGGGTCAGGCTGCCCATCAACGAGCGTTCACTTCTCTGGCCTCAGCACTGATGGCAGCCATTGTCCCTGTCTCCAGTCTCCCTCTTCTGACTGCCTCCACCCTTTCTCTGTCTCCTGTTCCTCAGCCTATCCCATCCACACCATCAGACCAGCCTGCACACACCTCAACACCCAAGGCCAGCTCATCCAAACATAAGCACCACAGAACACACAAGCATTCACCCAAGCAACACCCAGATGCAGACATACCAACATTCACTCCCACCTCTGTGTCCCCCACCTCCTCGTCTCCCTCCTCCCTCCCTGTGACGTCTACACTCACACCTGCGTGCACACCAACATCAGCCAGTTCTTCCATCACCAGCACACCCTCCACTACAGTCCTCACACGTGCAGTCACCACCCCCACTGCCATCTACACGTCCCCTGTGTCCTCTCCCACTGTGTCTGTCACCCCCTCTTCCAAGACACATAAACGCAGGTAGCCACCCAAGCAACAGCCAACCACCTCACGACAGCCTACGTCCCAGTCACCTGCACCCAAGGACAGCACACCTGACTCTCCTACAACCACATCCTCTTCCTCCACTTCTATCACCACTACTCCTACCCTTTACCTTGGTCCAAAGAAGTATTACCTCTCCAATGTTGACCTCTTTCCCTCCCCTGACCCACCCCCTCCATCTGGGAAAAGTCCCAAAGGCACCTCAGCCACCACCAGCCCAGCTGCTAAGTAAGGTACAAGTGGTGCATGGATTATGGAGCCCACCCTTTGGCGGCAGTGACACTTCACTGAGCAGCAAGGGGACTGCCAGCCCCCCCCCCAGGCAAGAGGACCCGGAAAGTGAAGGGCCGCCGTGAGCGGACTGAGACGGCTGCCCCCAAGGAGGTAACTCCGGCCACTTCACCTGCCACAACAGCCAGGGGAGGCAAGGGCCCGAGAGCCCCATCTAAGGAGCGGAAGGGCAGCAGGGCGGAGAGGCCAGCCAGCAGGAGCGCGGAGCAGGAGGGCCCCACACGCCCCATCCCGCCTGCAAGGGACGACACCAAAGGGCCCAGGACTCCGTCTCCGAAGGGGCCTGACACTGCACGTTCGGAGGGCGAGTGAGCAGGTTGTCAAGGCCAGGTCTGACTCCCTACACTGACTGGAAGAGCACCGCTGAACAGGGCCCCGCCGTGCAGAAGAGCACCGCTGAAACAGGGCCCGCCGTGCAGAAGAGCACCGCTGAACAGGGCCCGCCGTGCAGAAGAGCACCGCTGAACAGGGCCCCGCCGTGCAGAAGAGCACCGCTGAACAGGGCCCCGCCGTGCAGAAGAGCACCGCTGAACAGGGCCCCGCCGTGCAGAAGAGCACCGCTGAACAGGGCCCGCCGTGCAGAAGAGCACCGCTGAACAGGGCCCGCCGTGCGGAAGAGCACCGCTGAACAGGGCCCCGCCGTGCGGAAGAGCACCGCTGAACAGGGCCCCGCCGTGCAGAAGAGCACCGCTGAACAGGGCCTCGCCGTGCAGAAGAGCACAGCTGAAACAGGGCCCGGCCATGAAGACAAGCACCGCTGAAACAGGGCCCCGCCATGAAGACAAGCACCGTTGAAACAGGGCCCCGCCGTGCAGAAGAGCACCGCTGAACAGGGCCCCGCCGTGCAGAAGAGCACCGCTGAAACAGGGCCCGCCGTGCAGGAGAGCACCGCTGAACAGGGCCCGCCGTGCAGAAGAGCACCGCTGAAACAGGGCCCCGCCATGAAGACAAGCACCGCTGAACAGGGCCCCGCCGTGCAGGAGAGCACCGCTGAACAGGGCCCCACCGTGCAGAAGAGCACCGCTGAACAGGGCCCCGCCGTGCAGAAGAGCACCGCTGAAACAGGGCCCCGCCATGAAGACAAGCACCGCTGAACAGGGCCCCGCCGTGCAGGAGAGCACCGCTGAACAGGGCCCCGCCGTCTCAAGCACCGCTCCGCTGGGCCCTTCCTGTCAAGCACCGCTCCGCTGGGCCCCGCCGTCTCAAGCACCGCTCCGCTGGGCCCTGCCGTCTCAAGCACCGCTCCGCTGGGCCCTTCCTGTCAAGCACCGCTTCGCTGGGCCCCGCCGTCTCAAGCACCGCTCCGCTGGGCCCCGCCGTCTCAAGCACCGCTCCGCTGGGCCCTTCCTGTCAAGCACCGCTCCGCTGGGCCCTTCCTGTCAAGCACCGCTCCGCTGGGCCCCGCCGTCTCAAGCACCGCTCCGC
Source organism: Pleurodeles waltl (assembly GCF_031143425.1). Classification (NCBI taxonomy): domain Eukaryota; kingdom Metazoa; phylum Chordata; class Amphibia; order Caudata; family Salamandridae; genus Pleurodeles; species Pleurodeles waltl. Next base: position 928,303,906 of record NC_090439.1, on the reverse strand, counting down.
TGGGCCCTGCCGTCTCAAGCACCGCTCCGCTGGGCCCTTCCTGTCAAGCACCGCTTCGCTGGGCCCCGCCGTCTCAAGCACCGCTCCGCTGGGCCCTTCCTGTCAAGCACCGCTCCGCTGGGCCCCGCCGTCTCAAGCACCGCTCCGCTGGGCCCTTCCTGTCAAGCACCGCTCCGCTGGGCCCCGCCGTCTCAAGCACCGCTCCGCTGGGCCCCGCCGTCTCAAGCACCGCTCCGCTGGGCCCTTCCTGTAAAGCACCGCTCCGCTGGGCCCTTCCTGTCAAGCACCGCTCCGCTGGGCCCTTCCTGTCAAGCACTGCTCCGCTGGGCCCCGCCGTCTCAAGCACCGCTCCGCTGGGCCCTTCCTGTCAAGCACCGCTCCGCTGGGCCCCGCCGTCTCAAGCACCGCTCCGCTGGGCCCCGCCGTCTCAAGCACTGTTCACGGTTCACTGTGCCCACCATGCATCCTCCATGACCAGTGGACTCTGTTATCCACCTGATGGACTGTGGCTTTGCACTCCCCAGGATGGCACAGTGGGCAAGCCACCCACTGTAGAGACTTTGAGAGACTGTGGCTTTGCACTCCCCAGGATATGTTAGTGGGCATGGTGGCCCCTTCGTGGATCTGGCGTCGTGGACTCATGTGGCTGTGGTGCCCCCCCCCTCCCATTCCCCCTGAGGTGCCTGTAGTTTTGTCACCAGATGCCCCTGCAGTGTTCTCTCCAAAGGACTCAGGTCTCCTGTGTGGGCTTTGCCCTTGTTTCGCTACACTTTGGCCCACGGACATGATGAATTCGTAAGATGTGCAGGACTACTTGCTTCAGTTATCCACTGCTGTGTAAATACTTTTTTTTAATGAAATATTTTTTGATGGTTGAATAAGACTTTTCTGCAGCTATTTTGTACATAAATATTTATTCTCAATTTGGTTATGTCATTGTATTTTTTACGGGTGTTTGGGTGGTGTCACTGTGAGTTGTTGCTCTGCATTGGTGTGTACATCTTGGGGGGGGGGGCGCATATGTGTGTGCCCGTAACCTTTCGTCCTCCCCCCTCCCGTGTGTCGTAGGTGCAGTACTCACCGTTGTCGTCTGCGCCGGACTTCGTACTCGTGGTAGATGAGGAGGTAGACGAGAGCAGGTAGTATGTTTAATTCGGGTTCCATGCTGTCCTCCTTCCTCGTGGAGTGCGTAGAAGTGAGCGTTTTCCCGTTCGTAGTCTGTTTCCGCCGTGTTTTTATCGGCCGTGCTCCCGCCCCGGAAAAGGTGGCGGATTGGTGAGTTGTGATAGTGTGGGCGGTACATTGTCTGACGCCTTGCTGTTGGCGGTGACCGCCGCGCTGTTTGTCGGTCCCGCCGTGGCGGTCGGAGTGTTAAAGTGGCAGGCTGTGTTGGCGGTTCCCGCCAGGGTCAGAATTCCATTTTTGGGACCGCCGGCCTGTTGGCGGTTTGGCCGCCGCTTTATCACCGACCGCCAGGGTTAGAATCACCCCCCAAGGTGTAATGAGGTCTTAAAATTATGAAATATGAATAGAATGCTCAAAACAATTGGCAGAACGTTCAGGAAGTAGAAATCTGTGAAGTATCCATGTGTTCCACTCTGCAACTATTCAAGAACTTTTTTTTAAAGAACTGGGACTTCATAAGTCATGGTTTTGTTTTACATATCACTTTAAAAAGATAAGGATGAAAAAATATCAAATATTGGGTTGAAATTGCAGAGAGCTGGATGCGTGCCCATAGCATTTTTCCTTTTGTCTGCAGTGGACTTAGCCAAATCTTCAGAAAATAACACATTCTTTCCAGACCACGAAAAAAAACCTTTGCTTTTGGATATTCCGATAACCTTAAGCATGTCACTATTCTCCATGAAACAATGATGCCCCTGGGTCTTTGTGATGCATTTGAAATTTGAATGGCAAGAACTATGACCAGATCTGTGAGCCATTAAATACTTAAAGAAGTAGACTTTGGTATATCAAGGACTTGAGGAATAAAGGATTAAAAAAACAGGAATGAAGCCTGCCTTCCAACCAGTCTGCTCAACAATAGATGGAAAGATTGTTTTCACTATGATGAGTTCCAACGTCTTCAGCTTATTTCTTTGATTATAAAACTTTGGATAGCAAATGTTTAATTTACAAAATATCATATTTTAGATGCCCAACATGTTGCTCTACCTCATTACCCCTACTGTATATCAGAGTATATTTATAATCCACATTTTGGATCCATTCGTTTGTATCCTCCAAGTATAGTTTATAGGCTCTTATTTAACCCTAAATGAGCTCCATTAAGATGGGAGGAGAAGACGTAACCCAAGAAGTTGGATTTTTTTTAACTTTTATTTGTTGTGAGCGTACAAGTACTGCTACATTTTAAACCAAGTTTGGAAGACCACGTGACTGGAGGATTTGTTGCTGAGGAAGAGGCGTGGTGTGCAAGTACTGAATCCTCCATTATGGTTGTTGAAGCAAAGAAAAAGTTGGAATCTGAAAATTAAGATTTTCTTGACAAATATGTTATGGGAGTAGAAATGAGTTTCATGCTTTCTCCATAGAAGAACAATAGGAATAAGTTAAACTGCTCTAATACTGTCCTGTAGATACAATTCCAAAAACACCAATGTTAAAAGGGAAATGCACAGAATTTTCAAGATGAATGGCAAAGTGAAACAATAACTAAAGAGGATCACAAAGTAAAGTCATATTCAGTTATGAAAAATATTTAAAGTGCATTATCTCTTAAAAGTACCTTCTAAATTAAGTCATGGCAACTGATTACAAATGAAGACTGGTAAATATTTATCGTGTTTTCTGCTGAGAGCAAAAACAATATGCTGAGTGGGACTTCAGCTGTCAGTGCACACCCCATCAGGGTGAATTTTCCCTAGCAGCAATGAAGTGAGTCTCCTAAATCAGTACAGGAGTAACAGGAAAGCCTTACCGGAGAACTCCCTTATTTGAAATCTTTCATTGGCAAGAAATGCCATCAGAAGGTCAACATTCCTCTGTGACTGCCACAGAGCCCCATTAAACGGCAGTGCTAAACCATGCTCCTCACCCCACCAACACTTACTTAAAATTTGGGAATTTACAAACATTGTTGGGCAAACTCTTGAGAATCTATGAACATTGCAGTATTTCAGAAGTATTTCTATTAACCAATATTGACTCCCCATTAATATGTCCTAAAGAAACATGCATTTGTGCATGTTAATTTATTCCTTTATAGACAGGGAAATATCATTCCTCATATCATATGAAGTATTGTTTTTTTCTATTCCCACCCATAAGCCACTGTTAAGCAATACATAGTTTAGTAATATTTTATGAGGGATTCCAGAGAATGAGTTGGTTTGGAAACATTTTGTCAATAACTAAAGCCCTATTTGCTTACAGGTGTTCCTTGAAGGCCTGTTTTCGTACATAGCTAGTAGAATATTCAAGATTAAGGCAGAATCTTTCCCATTACAAGCGCATTTTGCTATCCTAAAATGTAGTATTTACTATAGTAATGCCACATCAGCCCCCTCTGTAGTTACCACCACAACTCAACACAGCCTTCCTCTGTCAACCAGTCAAGTGATCTAGTCCAGCTACACTGAAACAATTGTACACAAACTGAATATCCACAGAAGGCCTTGGCTACCCATAAGCATGATTTACATGACAGAAGAAATAACTCGCTTTATTCTATTACTGCAACATTCTGCTGATAAGAGCACATATCACTTTTCCATTTTGTAAAATGAGCTGTTTCACATCAAAATGAAGCTTAATTACCTACATGAGATGTTACTGAGGCCCTCATTATAAACTCAGTAGGAAAACTCGTAAATCGGGCAGTGACATGTGCGACGGTGCTGTGCACGGGGGCCCCTGCACTGCCCATGCCAGCTGCATGGGCAGTGCAGGGGCCCCCAGGGGAGCCCTGAGGCACCCATTCTGCCAACCTTTCCCTGGCGGGGTAAACCGCCAGGGAAAGGCTGTTGGAACCAGGAACATTATCCGGTGGGCAGCACTGCGCTGTTGGATATGTAACTCCACCATCACCAGGCTGCCTGGCGGTGACGGAGTTACAGAAGTGGCGGTTCTGCCACAAATATTATATGGCGGTCTGGGCCGCCATGCCGGTGGCCGTAATTACCGCCACCGCCGGCATGGCGGCCCAGACCTCCATTTTAGGGCCTAAGTCTGCAAAATATACTCTTCATCTCTTTTCCATAAGGACTGGTGCCTCATTTGCAGGGTGGGGGGCAGTGTTGACCTAAAAAACTATGAGATAATGGGGGTCATTCTGACCCTGGCGGGCCAACGACCGCGGAAGCACCGCCAACAGGCTGGCGGTGCTTCCTGGCCAATTCTGACCGCGGCGGTAAAGCTGCGGTCAGAAAAGGGAAACCGGCGGTTTCCCGCCGGTTTTCCCCTGCCCAGCAGCACCGCCATGGGGATACCGACCCCCTTCCCGCCATCCTGTTCCTGGCGGTTCTTACCGCCAGGAACAGGATGGCGGGAACGGGTGTTGTGGGGCCCCTGGGGGCCCCTGCACTGCCCATGCCACTGGCATGGGCAGTGCAGGGGCCCCCTCACAGGGCCCCATAATGATTTTCAGTGTCTGCTTAGCAGACACTGAAAATCGCGACGGGTGCCACTGCACCGTCGCACCCCAGCAACTCCGCCGGCTCCATTCGGAGCCGGCTTCATCGTTGCTGGGTCTTTCATGCTGGGCGGGCGGGCGGCCTTTTGGCGGTCGCCCGCCCGCCCAGCGGGAAAGTCAGAATGACCGGCCTGGTCATTTGACCGCGGTGCGGTCTTCTGGCGGGGGAACTTTGGCGGGCGGCCTCCGCCGCCCGCCGAAGTTGGAATGACCCCCAATGTGTCCCTAGAGATAAGATTGAAAACATAATTTCAAATATAGTTAATAGGAAAGGACTGACTCATAAAGGGAGTTCCAGATTGGTATTTCAGAGAAAACTATGAAGGTGTATTAATTTTTAAAGTACCATTCAGAAAAAAGAAAAATGCAAATGCAGCAGCAATATCATTGAATAAGTCAAAAGACACAGAAATCAATTGACATGATTGGTAAGAAATCAACAAAAAATCAGGGAGCATGCCTAGATGCTCAGGGAAGAGTCAATGTCTCACCCCCAAGTTCAGGGTTCTTTTTATAATGGATTTTACCTTAGGAAATGATTGAAACTGCAAAGTCAAATTGGTGTGAGCAAAAGTATTATTATTTCAACAAATCAAACAGCAATTTTCTAAAATATTATATAATCCCTACCATTTTAGCACTATACCCCTGAATATATATTCTTTCGCCACTTCTACCTTAATTTAATCTGGATGTGGTTACAATACCAACAGAACATAATTGTGAATGAATGCAATACAATATGCTAGCAGGAAAAGCCATGGAAAGTAACAAAATGGTTCCCTCCAGTGAGTTCTTCATGAACAATATGTCACACAAAATAGACGATGCACATCTTGCTGCGCTTTGTGTCAGACAAGAAATATAAACACACAAGTAACATTATAAAACGGCAGCCATATTTACAAAGATGGAGTTGATGCCTGAACTAGCCCTAGTTTAGTCAGAAGAATACATTAATATACATCAAATAACGATGTTTCAATTGCAATAGCTCCATTTTAATACACATATATGAAAACAAAAGTGAACTAACTAATATAATTGTGTAAATTACATTTAATAACTTCGGCATTCCTCACTCAACACATCTACTCCTGACGTGACCAAGATGGACACAACACCACTCCAATACTTTGGAGCATTCCTCTACGCAGGTTACCTTTAACACATCCTCACTCAAATACCGTGATCACAGCTCCCACAGTATATACTATTAGCACATTCTGCAGGGCAATATGTTTTAAATAAAATTAAATAATCTGCCCAAGCAAACACAGAACAATGACCTCTTCTCAAACAAGTGACTCATTTGTAGATCTACAGTCCCTAAATCAACGTCCATATCTACAATCATACAAAACTATGACCTTAACAATTTTGCACGCACAGAAACCTGTCTTTTCTCAACCTGGATACAACTTCCTCCAATGCAAAAAGAATAGAAAAATACTGCTGGGATAGTCACCTTTGGCCACAAGGACGTTATTAAATGCAACATGCTTAACTCAGTAAATTCAGTGTTGTTCCTTTCCTTGATTGTTGCAGTAATCAGCTCAGCTGCTCACTTGGTCATATTTTCTAGGGAGATTTCAGCCACCATCGAAAAAAGTATTGTGATTATTATTTTCCTATCATTAGTATTATTATTATTATTATTACTACTGTTAGTATTATTATCTGAAGTTGTACTATAGGATTTGCTACATAAATAAAACTTACAGAGGAAACGCAGATAGTGATCTTCATTCAAATTGCTCACCTATAATAGCTATCGGAACAGAATCATGAACAAATGTTAAACTGAACAGTGTGCCTGTTTTGGACAAAATCAGTGTTGGACCTAGCCCTTTTTGCAGGGTTATCTCTAAGCTTTTTGCCTCCCTTCTCCTACTTTTCTGACCTCTTTTTGTTGGCTCTAGGATTCTGCGCACTTTATCACTGCTGATCAATGCTAAAGTGCATTTGCTGTCCCTTCTAAATTTGATATGACTGGCTTACACTGGATTGGCTTATTTAATATAACTGCAAGTCCCTTGTACAGTGGTATCCCTTATACTCAGGGCCTGTAAATTAAATGCTACTAGTGGGCCTGCAGTGCAGCTTGCACCACCCACAGAAGTACCCTTGCAAACCTGTCTCAGGCCTGCCACTGCAGGGCCTGCGTGAGCAGTTTACTGTCACAGGGGCCTTGCATCTAAATTTACTTGCTAGACCTGGAACTACCCTTTTACTACATATAAGTCAACCTGCAGGTGGATCCTAGCTAACCCAATGGGCAGGGTGTTAAGTAGGTAAGAGGAAGGACATGTGTCTGGTTGTGAGGCCTGTCCTAGTAGTGACAAACAGCCTATTTGGTATCTCACTCCTGTGAGTGCCGCTTCTTCGTAGGATTGCATTGGAAATACCCTTTCATATGGCTAAGTGGTATTGTCTGATCTATGATGGGTGGCGTGGGCATGTTTGATATGGATGGAATAGTAGCGAGAAATGCTGCTTACTGGTGTAGGTGGATGTTTTATTACCATGATAGAGATGCCACTTTTAGAAAGTGGGCATTTCTCTGGGCTTATAACTCTTTTGCAGTTTGACTCGAATCCATGTCTGCGGTAGAGTGACACACAGGGAGGGTGTAGGTGTAATAGGAGTACACCTGCATACTGAGTGGTCTTCCTGGGCTGGTAAAGGTAGAGGCAGGGCACACTTGCATTTGCATAGGCTGGGCCCTGCCCTGTCACAAAAGGCTCATGTACCCCCTTCTGATATCTGGATTCAGTGTGGAGGATAAAGGGCCTTCCTGGAACTGGTTAGAGAAGGTTGGAACCTTCTCCCCACTTCTAGAAGCTAGGCAAAAGGAGTATAAGTATGCGGGTTGTTCCCCACGTTTTTTCAGAGGCAGGGACTCTGATGGACACTGCGTGGACTTGGCACCAGAGACGGCTGCAAAGGACCCACTAGGAACCACCACTGGGGAGTGTTCCGCTGATGTGCTCATCTGGGACCTTCTACATCACCAAGGAGGATTGCCACTTTTTATTTACCAGACCCTTCTGTGATGACCTGACTGCCTGCGCCCTGCTCCGGTGCCCACAGTGTTCTCCAGTGGCCGAGTGGTGTACCCCTACCCCCCTGCATTCATGGTTATCTAGCACAAGGTGAGCACTATTTTTGGGACCTGCTTGGAGTGCTATAATTGTGCCTGATGTTGGTGTGAGGAAAATGTTGTGGGCTCCACCTTTGCTGGCTGCACACTAAGCACTTGGAAGAGCTTCTTCTTCTGCTTTCCCTGCTTTCTACTTTGAAATGCGTGGAGAGCGCTTTGTGTACTTCTACAGGAGCCCATGAAGAAGGCGCAGTGTATTTCTGCTTTAGGGCATGTGGATGAGCCACGCACTGGTGGGTGCCCTGTGGGCACAAGCAGGATCCAAGTTGTGTTAATTCACCGCTGCGACCCGGGCCAAAGCAACCAAGAGGCCAGTTTGCAGCCAGAGACCCAGAAGGTTTTCTTGGGCTGGGCTGTCTCACCAGGAGCAAGGGAAACAATCCTGGAGGGTCTACAGGGCTCCAGACGTGCCCTGACAGTGCGAGTGACAGGAGAGAAAGCCATTGCTGCCAGTAGTCACTCCCGTGTGGTGGTAGGTGCCTGCCCAAAGTTCTCTCCTACATGGTGGACACAGAGACTGTTCCCCTCTCCGTTCCTTACTGTGGGTGAGCCCCTCTGGTTGTCCTTAAAGCGGCACTTTGGGACAGTGCATTACGGCTGGCAGGATGAGGTCCTGTACCTGCAAAGCCCCATTTGTTCAGTTCACTGCCTAAGCCCAGAAGGCTCTGTAATATTGGGATGTGACTTCCCACTCACCCTAAATATGGAGGTAGCTGGGCAGAGGGCCCAGTAGCCAAGGCTGGTGACAACAACCACATGAGCTATGAAATGGGTGCAGGAGCACCCTAATAACATATTGGTGGATGCTGTGGGGGATGTTGTGCCTTCTTCATTACAATCTGCCTGTGTTGTGTTGCCAGATTGATATATGTAGTACTTTCTACAGACAGAAGTACAGAGTTCTGTTTGAAGGGCCGACTGGCAGGTGCAGCAATACTCCCTTGGCCTATGCAATATGGGAATTTTTCTCTTTTATGTGCATTCATGATGATGTCTTGGCATTCATGATAATGTGTTTATTATGACATTCTTGGTGATAATGATGACCTGACTACTGCTGGCTTTTGCAGAGAACTAGTAACTGTGTGATGTTCTGACAACTGCTTGTGTAGCAGGGTACAACTGATACATGTTGTTTTTTGTCCAAAGATGTTATGTGCAACACAGTTTATTTGTATATAACTTGTTGTGGAGTTTCCTTTGTGGTGTATTTATTGTGTCACTAGCGCTGAGTGTGTTGTGAAAACACTTTACACATTGCCTCTAGTATAAGCCTGACTGCTTGTGCCATGCTACCAAGGGGTTGAGCAGGGGTATCTTGAGTGTGTACCTCCTTTGCCCTGACTAGAGTGGTGGTCCCTGCCTGGCTGAGGTGCCTAACCTAGCCAACCAGGAACCCCATTTCTAACTGTCAGACTCTTTATATGTACACTTTCATGATATGCCCCAATAGGGTCATTACTATACAAAGTAACCAATCTGACATTTCCTGTTGAATATTGTGAAATCTCATAGGTGGAACCTGGGACAAAATGTGTACAACAAAATAGATGAACTGATCAAATAACATTGAGAATGGCATGCACTCACATTCTTTAGAGAAAAATGATAGCTCAGAGTTTGTCAGCAAAACACAGAATAACTTCTGCCTCCTTACTCCAGACTGTCAAGTAACACCTGCAAATCAACAGTGTATGAGTGTGTGTTTATTGAGTAAGTGGTAAAATGTAGATTGTGTAGAAATGTATTCAAAGTTAAGAAAACAGCTATAGAACGTTCTTGTATGGAACATTTTTCAATATGCAATTCTTTTCAACGTTTATGATTTTATAAATTTATTGTTTAGTTCTTTATAGCACAAACTAACTCACACATAGCAGAGATCTTAACATGAGAACAGTTTTCACCACATGCAAGCTGTTTACATGAAGGCATCTTCAAGCTTACATTCAGACTTTAACTGAATAACATTGAGTAATGGCATTGAAAACAACTTGAATTACGAATAGTAGCAAACCAATTTCAGTTGAGGGAAGGAAAAACTATGGGGAAGATTTAAGAGCCCCTAGCGCCTCCTTGTGCCACATTTCTAAACTGGTCAGCATCTATCAGGGGAGGGCTCTGATGTCACCTGCTGGCACTGGCCACTCAGATACTCCCAGAGTTCCCTGCCAACTTGGAATCCAAGATGGTGAAACCCAGGGTCCCTCTGGGGGAGGTCTGAGCACCACCCCTGGGGTGGTGATGGACAGGGAGTGGTCACCTTTGTCCAGTTTTGCGCCAGAGCAGGGAATGGGGGTCCCTGAACTGGTGTAGACTAGTTTATGCAAGGAGGGCACCAAATGTGCCCTTCAAAGCATTTCCAGGGGTTTGGGGAGGCTACCCCTCCCAAGCATGTAACACCTATTTCTAAAGGGTGAGGGTGTAACACCCCTCTCCCAGAGGGTATCCTTTGTTCTGAATTCCTGGGCTTGAGCTGCTCAAGCAACAGGAGGGCAGAAGCCTGTCTGAGAGGTGGCAGCAGCTGGGGCTGCTAGGGAAACCTCAGAAGGCAGGAATGGCAATACTTGGGGTCCTCTAAGGAGCCCCCAGAGAGCATGGAATCATACAACCAATGCTTGCAAAAGCCTTGGGGTATGATTCCAACATGATTGATACCAAACATGCCTATGTTCAGAGTTACCATTATGTAGCTGGACATAGGTAGTGACCTATGACCAGTACACGCCTAAAATGGCATCCCCGTACTCACGAAGTCCGGGGAAATGGTCCTGGAGGTCATGAGGGCACCTCTGCTAATGCAGCGGTGCCCTCACACACATGTATTCTGCACCCTGCCCTCAGGACTGGAGGGCCTGCAATAGGGGTTACTTATAAGTGACCTGGTGCAGTGTAAATGGCAGTGAAAGGATTCATGTACCTTTTCACACAGGCTGCAATGGCAGTCCTGTAGAAGCCTTTGCATGGGCTCCCTATAGGTGGCATAAGAAATGTTGCAGCCCATAGGAATCCCCTGGAACCCCAATGCCCTGGGTACCTAGGTACCATATACTAGGGACTTTTAAGAGGGCACCAGTATGCCAATTGTGGGTGAAATACTGGGTTACCAGTATGCAATAACCGTAATTTAACCCCTTCCCCGCCACGGACGTAATGGTTACGTCCATGGCAGCGCCCGTGTGGCGCCATGGACGTAACCATTACGTCCTGGGACTGGCAGTCGGGGGAAGCGCAAGCGCTTCCCACGAGGGCCGCCCCCCAACCCCCCCCCAGGCCAAGGGGGGCAGAATCCCAATAGCACCAGAAATATTATGTTTTGTATGTGTGCTTTGTGTTGAGGGTTGGCCCCTTGGGCAAGGGTCGCTCCCCCTGGGGGGGCAATGTATTTATCGTCGTTTCTGCCGCCCTTGGAGGCAGATTGGCCTTATATTTAGGCCAATCTGTCCCCAAGGGGGGCAGAAAGCCACTAGACACCAGGGATTTTATTGTTGTTTTTTCTTTATTTGTGTTGGGGGGCGGCCCCTTGGGCAAGGGTCGGCCCCAGGGGCCCATATGTATTATTGGGCAGTTCTGCCCCCCTTGGGGGCAGATATGCCTATTTTTTAGGCCTTTCTGTCCCCTTAGTGATAAACCTATACTTTGTTACTTATCTTACACAGTGCTGGTTGTTGGTGGTGTATTTGTCCAGTTAATTTTTGTAGGAAGGATCATGGCTAGCCGTAGGATGACCGCTCAGCAGGTTGTTAATGTGCTTTTTGAGTCATCTTCTGACCATGAATATGAGACTGACTCTGCATCTGAGGCAGAGGAGGAAGTGCAGGATTCTGGATGTGAATTTTCTGTCAGAGATGAATCATCTGATGATGAAGCCACTCTCAGTGCTGATGAAGGGCCTGTTTTAGAGGAGGACAGTGATGTGCCAATGGTGCAGGAGCCAGCGGCTGAAAGGCTTCCCATTGGAAGACCTGACACATGGGTTGCACCAAACATGGAGCAGCCACAGTTGCCTGCCTTTACTGGTTTTCCAGGGTGACGAGTTAATACGGAAAACTTTTTGCCCGTCAACTTTTTTGAGTTGTTTATGGACGATATATTTTTGGAAGAGATTGTTGAGCAGACTAATTTGTATGCAGAGCAGTTTTTGAGGGACAACGCTGCCAGACTTAGGCCACACTCTAGAGCTAGCCGGTGGATTCCCACAAATCTGGAAGAGTTGAAAAAGTTCTTGGGTTGAACTTTTTTGATGGGGCTGATAAGGAAGCCATCGCTGTCTCTATATTGGTCTACTAGTCCCTTGATGGCAACTGCTATATTTCCTGCCATCATGAGTCGTAACCGGTATGAGCTTCTTCTTTGGATGTTGCATTTTGTAGATAATGCTTTAGCCTTGCCACGAGATCATCCTGATTCTGCCCGTCTTTTTAAGATTAGACCTGTCCTTGATCATTTGGTAGATCGGTTTTCAGAGATCTATGTTCCAGGGAAAGAAATATCTGTAGATGAGTCTTTGGTCCTGTTCAAGGGTCGTTTGGTTTTTAGGCAGTACATTCCTAGCAAGAGGGCACGGTATGGAATTAAATTGTATATGCTGTCAGAAAGTAGTACAGGATATGTTTATAATTTCCGGGTCTACACTGGTAGGGATTCCAATATTGACCCCCCTGGTTGTCCTCCCACTTTTAGAGTTAGTGAGAAAATTGTGTGGGAACTTGGTAGACGACTGTTTAACAAAGGTCACCATTTATATGTAGATAACTTCTAAACTGGAGTTCGGTTGTTCAAGGAGTTGTTCAGAGTGGACACTGTTGCTTGTGGCACAAACCGCTCTAATCGGAAAGGCTATCCAAAAGAGCTTGTCTGTAAAAAACTTGAGAAGGGACAGTGCAGTGCCTTGCGGAATGATGAGCTGCTAGCTCTGAAATTTGTAGACAAGAGGGATGTATACATGCTAAGCACCATCCATGATGAGAGTACTTCACCTGTGGCTGTTTGGGGTCAGGTTGCCGAAGTGCGCAAACCTGTGTGCATCTTAGACTATAATAAGCACATGGGTGGTGTTGATAGAGTAGATCAGAGGTTCGAACCTTACACTGCTGCTCGTAAGTCTTATGTGTGGTATAAGAAATTAGCAGTTCACTTGTTTCACTTGGCAACTTTTAATGCTTTTGTTGTGTTTAAGGATAGTTCTCCAGAGTCAAGGATGACATTTGTGAAATTTCAGGAGTCTATCATAGCTAGCCTTGTTGTCCTGGAACAGGCAAGAGTTCCTAGAGAAGCAGTGGTGGAGGATGTGGCTAGATTGAAAGATCGTCACTTTGCTGAGCACATTCCTCCCACGGCCAAAAAAAACTTTCCTGCTAAGAGATGTAGAGTCTGTGCTCGAAGAGGTATCAGGAAGGAGACTAGGATGTACTGCCCTGATTTTCCTTCAAAGCCTGGGCTGTGTGTGGGTGGCTGTTTCAGGAGCTACCACACACAGAAGAATTATTGGGAAATTCCGTGAGCGTAAACTGGTGTTTTATATTTTTATATGTTCGGTTTCACGGTTGGCATTAGTCATGTATTCAGTTAGAGCTTTTGTGTTTGTAGTTTTGTACTAATTTATGATTAGTGGTTTCTTTGTTGTTTAAAAACAAAAAAAGGGGATGGCATGTGTAGGGTGGCGCTTGGCTGGCGGTGTGCGTGGGGTGGCGCTTGGCTGGCGGTGTGGGTGGGGTGGCGCTTGGCTGGCGGTGTGTGTGGAGTGGCGCTTGGCTGGCGGTGTGGGTGGGGTGGCGCTGGGCTGGCGGTGTGGGTGGGGTGGCGCTTGGCTGGTGGTGTGGGCGGGGTGGCGCTTGGCTGGCGGTGTGTGTGGGGTGGCGCTGGGCTGGCGGTGTGGGTGGGGTGGCGCTTGGCTGGTGGTGTGGGTGGGGTGGCGCTTGGCTGGCAGTGCCAGCCAAACGCCAGTCCACACACTCATCAGCTGGTGTGATTGCTGTATCAGGCATGTGGGCGTATGAAAGTGATGGGCCCTTGACTGGCGCTGTCTGTGGATGCGAGTCTTGTAATGTGCTGGGCCCGTGGCTGGTGGCGTGAATGGTCTAGTGCATGTCATGTATGAAAGGTGTGTGAATAGACTGTAAAGCGGTTGGTGCCTTGTCGTGGCTTTACAGCTCACGAGCTGTGAGTCATTGGTTCATTTTTTTGGCCTTTCAGTTATTACCAGTGCATTTCACTTTTGTGAAATCTCTTGTTAATAAAATTTGATCTACTGAACCATCACTCACCCTCGTGCCAAATCCAACCAGTATGTGTGGTACAAATGACAAAACCTGCTCCGCTGTAATCAGGCTTCGCAGCACATTTGAGACACGCTAGGTGTCTCAGGTGGGACCCCGATGATGAAGCATGCCACCAACTTGGTTGGTGGGTGAGGGATCTTTTTCACATAACCTAAGTGCGTTTCTTTTCACAATTTTAGTGCTTGGCACATCACAGACGTATGTGGACACATCAAAATGATATATTACAAAACTACCTGTGTTTGGGGGGGAGGGGCCACCTGTGTTTTTGGTACTGGGTGCGGCCTTCATCTAGGGAAACCTACCAAACCCAGACATCTCCACTGCAGGGAGATGTGGCTTGCGTGGATCCCCCAACATTTTCTTACCCAGACGCCTCTGCAAACCGCAAAATTTGCATAAAAAAGCATATTTTCCTGAGTTTTGTTTGTACGATCACCGCTCCAGCACAAAATTCCTACTCCCCAGTGTTCCCCTCAGTCTCCCAAGTAAAATGACACCTCACTTATGTGGGTCCCCAAAGCAGAGTCAGTTTAAAGATGTATAAAAGAATATGTCCTTATAAACTCCCTGTGCTATCCCCTCTATCTCTACAAGTTCTGGGCCTTATTCTGTTGCAGGCACCTGGCCCACCCACACAAGTAAGGTATCATTTTTACCGGGAGACTTGGGGGATGCTGGGTGGAAGGAAATTTGTGGCTCCTCTCAGATTCCAGAACTTTCTGTCACCGAAATGTGAGGAAAACGTGTTTCTTTAGCCACATTTTGAGGTTTGCAAAGGATTCTGGGTAACAGAACCTGGTCAGAGCCCCACAAGTCACCCCATCTTGGATTCCCCTAGGTCTCTAGTTTTCAACAATGCACAGGATTGGTAGGTTTCCCTAGGTGCCAGCTGAGCTAGAGGCCAAAATCCACAGGTAGGCACTGTTTTCTATGAAAAAATGTGATGTGTCCACGTTGCATTTTGGGGCCGTTTCCTCTCGCGGGCGCTAGGCCTACCCACACAAGTGAGGTATCATTTTTATCGGCAGACTTGAGGGAACACTGGGTGGAAGGAAATTTGTGGCTCCTCTCAGATTCCAGAACTTTCTGCCACAGAAATGTGAGGAACATGTGTTGTTTTAGCCAAATTTTGAGGTTTGCAAAGGATTCTGGGTAACAGAACCTGATTCGAGCCCCGCAAGTCACCCCTCCTTAGATTCCCCTAGGTCTCTAGTTTTCAGAAATGCACAGGTTTGGTAGGTTTCCCTAGGTGCCGGCTGAGCTAAAGGCCAAAACCTACAGGTAGGCACTTCGCAAAAAACACCTCTGTTTTCTTCCAAAAATTTGGATGTGTCCACGTTGCGCTTTGGGGCTTTTCCTGTCGCGGGCGCTAGGCCTACCCACACAAGTGAGGTATCATTTTTACGGGAGACTTGGGGGAACGGTGGGTGGAAGGAAATTTGTGGCTCCTCTCAGATTCCAGGACTTTCTGCCACAGAAATGTGAGGAACATGTGTTTTTTTAGCCACATTTTGAGGTTTGCAAAGGATTCTGGGTAACAGAACCTGGTCCGAGCCCCGCAAGTCACCCCTCCTTAGATTCCCCTAGGTCTCTAGTTTTCAGAAATGCACAGGTTTGGTAGGTTTCCCTAGGTGCCGGCTGAGCTAGAGGCCAAAATCTACAGGTAGGCACTTCGCAAAAAACACCTCTGTTTTCTTCCAAAAATTTGGATGTGTCCACGTTGCGCTTTGGGGCGTCTCCTGTCGCGGGCGCTAGGCCTACCCACACAAGTGAGGTATCATTTTTATCGGGAGACTTGGGGGAACGCTGGGTGGAAGGACATTTGTGTCTCATCTCAGATTCCAGAACTTTCTGCCACAGAAGTGTGAGAACATGTGTTTTTTTAGCCAAATTTTGAGGTTTGCAAAGGATTCTGGGTAACAGAACCTGGTCCGAGCCCCGCAAGTCACCCCATCTTGGATTCCCCTAGGTCTCTAGTTTTCAGAAATGCACAGGTTTGGTAGGTTTCCCTAGGTGCCGGCTGAGCTAGAGGCCAAAATCTACAGGTAGGCACTTCGCAAAAAACACCTCTGTTTTCTTCCAACAATTTGGATGTGTCCACGTTGCGCTTTGGGGCGTTTCCTGTCGCAGGCGCTAGGCCTACCCACACAAGTGAGGTATCATTTTTATCGGGAGACTTGGGGGAACGCTGGGTGGAAGGAAATTCGTGGCTCCTCTCAGATTCCAGAACTTTCTGCCACAGAAATGTGAGGAACATGTGTTTTTTTAGCCAAATTTTGAGGTTTGCAAAGGATTCTGGGTAACAGAACCTGGCCTGAGCCCCGCAAGTCACCCCATCTTGGATTCCCCTAGGTCTCTAGTTTTCAGAACTGCACAGGTTTGGTAGGTTTCCCTAGGTGCCGGCTGAGCTAGAGGCCAAAATCTACAGGTAGGCACTTCGCAAAAAACACCTCTGTTTTCTTCCAAAAATTTGGATGTGTCCACGTGGCGCTTTGGAGCATTTCCTGTCGCTAGCGCAAGGCCTACCCACACAAGTGAGGTATCATTTTTATCGGGAGACTTGGGGGAACGCTGGGTGTAAGGAAATTTGTGGCTCCTCTCAGATTCCAGAACTTTCTGCCACAGAAATTAGAGGAACATGTGTTTTTTTAGCCAAATTTTGAGGTTTGCAAAGGATTCTGGGTAACAGAACCTGGTCCGAGCCCCGCAAGTCACCCTTCCTTAGATTCCCCTAGGTCTCTAGTTTTCAGAAATGCACAGGTTTGGTAGGTTTCCCTAGGTGCCGGCTGAGCTAGAGGTCAAAATCTACAGGTAGGCACTTCGCAAAAAACACCTCTGTTTTCTTTCAAAAATGTGGATGTGTCCAGGTTGCACTTTGAGGCGTTTCCTGTCGCGGGCGCTAGGCCTACCCACACAAGTGAGGTATCATTTTTATCGGGAGACTTGGGGGAACATAGATTAGCAAAACAAGTGTTATTGCCCCTTGTCTTTCTCTAAATTTTTTCCTTCCAAATATAGGAGAGTGTGTAAAAAAGACATCTATTTGAGAAATGCCCTGTAATTCACATGCTAGTATGGTCACCCCGGAATTCAGAGATGTGCAAATAACCACTGCGCCTCAACACCTTATCTTGTGCCCTTTTTGGAAATACAAAGGTTTTCTTGATAGCAATTTTTTACTCTTTATATTTCAGCAAATGAATTGCTGTATACCCGGTATAGAATGAAAACGCACTGCAGGGTGCAGCTCATTTATTGGCTCTGGGTACCTAGGGTTCTTAATGAAGTTACAAGCCCTATATATCCCCGCAACCAGAGGAGTCCAGCAGACGTAATGGTATATTGCTTTCGATAATCTGACATTGCAGGGAAAAGTTACAGAGTAAAACGTAGAGAAACATTTATGTTTTTTTCACCCCAATTTCAATATTATTCTTTTTCAGTTGTTATTTTCTGTAGGAAACCCTTGTAGGATCTACATAAATGACCCCTTGCTGAATTCAGAATTTTGTCTACTTTTCAGAAATGTTTAGGTTTCTGGGATCCAGCATTGGTTTCATGCCCATTTCTGTCACTGACTGGAAGGAGGCTGAAAGCACAAAAAATTGCAAAAATGGGGTATGTCCCAGTAAAATTCCAAAATTGTGTTGAAAAAGTGGGTTTTCTGATTCAAGTCTGCCTGTGCCTGAAAGCTGGGAAGCTGCTGAGTGTAGCACCACAAACCCTTTGTTGATGCCATTTTCAGGGGAAAAACCACAAGCCTTCTTCTGCAGCTACTTTTTCATTTTTTTTTTTTAAAAACGAAATTTTCCCTGTATTTTGGCCAATTTCTTGGCCTCCTTCAGGGGAACCCACAAAGTCTGGGTACCTCTAGAATCCCTAGGATGTTGGAAAAAAAGGACGCAAATTTGGCTTGGTTAGCTTATGCGGACAAAAAGTTATGAGGGCCTAAGCGCGAACTGCCCCAAATAGGCAAAAAAAAGGCCTGGCACAGGAGGGGGAAAAGGCCTGGCAGCGAAGGGGTTAAGGGAGAGAACATAACTACTGGGGTCCTGGTTAGCAGGATCCCAGTAGACAAAGTCAAACACACATGACAAATGGGCCAAAAGTGGGAGTAACCAAGCTAGAAAGAGGCTACTTTCCTACAGATAGATATTGTAATCCCAAGAAGGCCAGTCATCTGATAATGAATGTTGCCATCAGAAAGAATGCTGGATAAATGCTATTCCAGTCAAAAGTCTGTTCCTTGCATTTTTCTGTTCAGCCAAAAGATAAAAAGATTATATAGCACCCAACACCTGGCTTTGTAGAGTGCACAATATGTGACAGAGAGGGTGTATGCAAATAAAACATTTTGGGCTAGATGTACAAAGCATTTTTGGAGTCTGACACACTGTGAGTTTGTGAATCGGACTGTTTCTGACTGCAAAAATGCATTTTGTTTGTATTAATCCAAAACTGAGTTTCAATAACAAGTTACCAAATCCCAGTTCGGAAATGTGAATACATAGTGATTTGGTATTTGGAAGGGGCATGTTTAGAGTGTCCCTTCCAAATCTCGAATCTGAATGGGATGAATGAATGTTTTGTGCCCAAATGCAGTCACAAAACATTCACGCTTTACCACCAACTGAAAATTGGAGGTAACCCATTTGCAAATGGGAAGGGGTTCCCTTGAGATTTATTCCCCTTTGAGAATGTTTACAAAATATTTTTAAGAGGGACAGTGGTCCTATGGATCACTGCCCATTCTTAAAAAAATAAAAATGAATCCTTTTGTTATTTATTCTTAAACACATTCCATTTTCTATTAAGGGAAAGGGGCTGCATTTTTAAAAAAATATATTGCTTAATTTAAACGCAGTCACAGACCTGGTGATTGCAGTGAGTTCTAGTGGGTCACAAATTGTGACCTACCTAATTAATATTCATGAGGTAGGCCTACTTGCAACCCAAAAAATGCTAATGGGCCAGATATTACTTTTGTACATTGACAATAGCGATTACCAAATAGCCATTTGCAATAAATCTCTATTTGGTTATTGCTCTTACTGATCATCATACAGCTAGCTTTTTATTACAGGTTCCGAGGATGATATTATGCTTTCTAAACTTCCTACTTCTATTATAGCAGGCATAAATCACGAAAAATACACTTCCCAGCAATGCCTTGGTGTAGGAAGCTGTCTTTGTATATACTATTTTAGTGAGATATAGGGGGTCATTCCGACCCTGGCGGTCCATGACCGCCAGGGCCGGGGACCGCGGAAGCACCGCCAACAGGCTGGCGGTGCTTCCTGGGCCATTCTGACCGCGGCGGTAAAGCCGCGGTCAGAAAAGGGGAACCAGCGGTTTCCCGCCGGTTTTCCCCTGGCCCAGGGAATCCTCCATGGCGGCACTGATTGCAGCGCCGCCATGGGGATTCCGACCCCCTTCCCGCCATCCCGTTTCTGGCGGTTTTTACCGCCAGGAACAGGATGGCGGGAACGGGTGTCGTGGGGCCCCTGGGGGCCCCTGCACTGCCCATGCCACTGGCATGGGCAGTGCAGGGGCCCCCTAACAGGGCCCCATAATGATTTTCAGTGTCTGCTTTGCAGACACTGAAAATCGCGACGGGTGCCACTGCACCCGTCGCACCACAGCAACTCCGCCGGCTCCATTCGGAGCCGGCTTCATCGTTGCTGGGTCTTTCCCGCTGGGCCGGCGGGCGGCCTTTTGGCGGTCGCCCGCCGGCCCAGCGGGAAAGCCAGAATGACCTCCGCGGTCTTTTGACCACGGTGCGGTCATTCGGCGGTTGGAATGACCGCCATAGTGTGCACAGACTCCAGGGGTTCCCCAGAGGCTTAACAGAGAATATAGTAGATAATACTAATGTTCTCTTTTGTGATAGTGTGGTCGAGCAGTTAGGCTTACCAGAGAGTACTGCAAAGCATTTGTTGTACACACACAAACAATAGAAGAAGCACACACTCAATGACTTAACTCCAGACCAATGGATTTTATATAGCAAAAATATATTTTCTTAATTTATTTTTAGAACCACAAGATTCAAGTTCCAGGTCAGTACTTTAATACATTTGTATTTCACACATGTATCAACAGTCCTTTGTTTGAAATCAATAAGTAATACAGTTCTTGAAATATTGGCAATAATCTGTTTTAAAAATGGACACAGTGCAATTTTAAGAAACAGTTCCTGGGGGGGGGGGGGGGGGAAGAAATGTTAGATCGGCTAACCGGTAAGTACAACACTTACAGTTTCAGTCCCTGGTTGGAGTTCCAGTCAACCCCAAATATCCACCACCAGCAACACGGGACTGGTCGGGTGCAGAGGTCAAAGTTGAGCAATTTTAACCTGGGCTCCTATGAAGATAGGAGGTACTCGGAATCAGGTCTGCCTGCAGTTAAGTACCCCCGTCTCGGAGGGCAGACCAGCGGGGATTAAAAGGGCACTGGAGGTGCCATAAGTAGGTGCCAAACATACACCCTCAGTGGCACAGGGGCGACCAGGTGCAGGGTGCAAACAGGATGTTGGGCTTCCAATGCTACTCTATGAGGAGCCCCCAGGGGTCACTCAGAGGCTGCAGGCGAGGTCGGACAGGGAGGAGGGCTGCCTGCTGAATTTAGCTGCACCAGGTGTCGGATTCTCCAAGGTCTGGGGGCTGCGGGTGCAGTGTGCCTTTAGGCATCGGATATCTTCGTCCTGAGCTTCCCGGTCAGGGGGTCCTCGGGGGTCTCTCTGCAGGCGTCGTCATGGAGGGGTGGAGAGGTCAACCCAGGGATACAACTTCCTCGCTATGGCCCGAGGACCATCTCTTGCTGGGTGGACCACCTGGACACGGGCCATGGGCGTTGAGAGAACAGGGGTCAGGACACACGCATCGGAGTGAAGTGGGAGTCCTTGGTTGTCGGATTTTCTTAGACAGAGCCACTGCCCTCAAGAGTTATTGGTCCTTTTGGGTGCAGGACAGTCCTCTGTAGTTGGACAGAGGTCGCTGATCCCACTGGACGTGTCGCTGGTTTTATGTAGGTTCTTTGAAGCAGGGGACAGGCCGGTAGGGCTGGGGCCAACGCAGTTGTCGTCTTCTTTCTTCACTGCTGGGGGTTTCAGCTAGTCAGTCCTTCTTCTTCTTGTCAGGTCACCAGGAATCTGGTGAGTTGGGTTCAGGGAAGCCCTTAAATATAAGATTTAGGGGCGTTTAAAGGGGTCAGAGGGCAGTAGCCAATGCCTACTGTCCCTGAGGGTGGCTACACCCTTCCTGTGTCCACTCCCTTTGGGGAGGGGAACACATTCCTCATCCTATTGCTCCCTGTCCTCCAAACCAAGATGGAGGATTCTGCAGGGAGAAGGTCACTTCAGCTCTGGACACCTTGGGGGTGGCCCCAGCTGAAGTGGTCACTCCTCCTTGTTTTTCTTAAATTTCCCACCAAACTGGCTGCCAAAAGTGGGGACTTTGTCTGGGGGAGGGCATCTCTACTAGCTTGAGTGCCCTGGGGCAATGTAACATAAGGCCTGAGCCTTTCAAGCTCACCGCCAGGTGTTACAGTTCCTGCAGGGGGAAGTGTGAAGCACTTCCACCCACAGCAGGCTTTGTTTCTGGCCTCAAAGAGCACAAAGGCCCTCACCCCATGGGGTCAAAAACGTGACTGCTAGTGGCAGGCTGGCACAAGCCAGCCACTCCTACACTAGAGGACTTGGTAAAATACAGGGGGCATCTCTAAGATGCCATCTGTGTGCATTTTTTAATAAATCCCACACTGGTATCAGTGGCGGTTTATTGTGCTGAGATGTTTGATACCAAACCTCCGTGTATTCAATGAAGCCATTTTGGAACTGTGGAGTTTGTAATGACAAACTCCCAGACCATATACTTCATATGGCCACACTGCACATACAATGTCTATGAATGGACTTAGACACTGTAGAGGCATATTGGTCATGCAGCTATGCCCTGACCTGTGGTATAGGGCACCCTTCCTTAGGGCTGTAAGGCCTGCTAGAGGGGTGACTTATCTATTCCACAGGCAGTGTTTTGTGGGTCTGGTACCCTGAGGGGGATGCCATGTCGAATTTGCCTTTTTCTCCCCACCAACACATACAATCTGCAATGGAAATGTACATGTATTAGGAGAGGGGTCCCTTAGAGTGGCACAACACATGCTGCAGCCTTTAGGAACCCTTCCTGGTCACAGGGCTGTTGGTACCCCTGACACCTTTTACAAGGGACTTATCTGTGGGCCAGAGGTGTGCCAATTGTGGAAACAATGGTGCATTTTTAAGGAAAGAACACTGGTGCTTGGGCCTGGTTAGCAGGATCCCAGCACACTCTCAGTTAAGTCAGCATGAATATCAGGCAAAAAGTGTGTGTGGGGGGGGTTAACCGCAACAATTGTCAATTTACTACACTTGGTCACAACGTACAAGTTGAGGAAACTTAAACCATTAATCACCATGAGTTAAGACTATACATTTAGTCACCAGGAAGTAACATCCACTTTTCTTGCTGCTCACCCATGAGTCAAGTACCTGATGTTATTCATTTCAGTATTCAGCGCTGATTCAAGCTTGGAGCAATTTACTATTGTGGGTCCCATGAATGCGCATAGGCATTTATTACTTGCATCTGTGTTGCCTGTTCATATCTTTCTGAGGAAACATTGGTGTTTAAACTTTGAAGGGGGAATGGTTATTGGTACTGTGCATTTGGAACTCACATTGTTTGGTATAAACTGTAAAATTAAAACTGAATCCAAAACCTTAAATTTCAGAATATATACTATTTTGGCCATGGGAACCCTAGGACTACATTTAAAGGGGAGGGGAATGCAGCTCCCCCTCCCTGTTCCAATTGTGGCCCAGGGACCCCATCTCCTAGGCCCTAGAGCATTGTTTTAGGGGGTGAGGTTATGGGGCTATTTGTTGCACAAGGAACCCCATTCCCCGGGGCCCATTACTATAGTTATGGGGGAAGATAGCATGCAGACCCCCTCCCCAGGATGATTTTGGCCCCACAGGCCCAATCCCCTTCGACTTGGGCACATGACCAGACAGCATGGGTGGATCTGACAAATTTATATTTAGACCACCGATAAAAACATGGAAATTAGGGAACCAAATGCACATCCTGGATATTATTTTTGACCCACGCATAAGGATGATGATTTAGGAATGATCAATACAGTTAGATACCATGCTTTATTTGGACACATATATTGATCTTTTGGTATCTTGCTTATTTTTCTATCCTCTACAGATAACAGAGTGTGTTGACTTATGAGAAACTATCTCAGAAACATGAATAATTAAGTCTCCTGACTAAAGGACAGGTAGGGGCACATATAAATAACGGGTCAGGACGAAGGTCCTGAAGAAGGCCTAATGACCCTAGATGGCAACCCTAAATGGCCGAAACATGTTGACCCTTCACAGATATTGGGGTGTATAGGTAATTAGCTCCTGGTAACACCACCAATGAGAAATTTTAATCCTGTCCAGGCTACACTGGAATGAAATAGAAGGAGTGATTAGCCCGAGACAGTTTTATGTTGTTTCTGTTGTTCGTCTTTGGTCCCTGTGCCGTTATTGTTGGATATGTCTGATGTGTTTCATGTTTCCCCACCCTTACTGCTCCACTCCGAAGGGGATACATATCTCGGAGTGTGTTAGCAGGGCCCTATGATGAAGCATGCCACAATTTGTGGGTGAGGGCCATTTTTTTACACATAGGTGTCGAACCGTCCGGGTTTCTACGCCAGATATATTTTTCTGTCCTCTAGTGTGAATATATAGTCCTGACACAGATAGAAGGTTGGGATACTCTTATTGATTTGAAAAAAACACTGGTTAAGATGATCCTCCACGGAGCAATCCTTACGGAATATTTAAGAGCAAATGCAGCTCCGAGAGGCCTACTGGTTACGAATTAACCCCTTATTTTTTTGAGGATCCTCAGTTCAGGCGGGATTGGTCACTCATTGCATGGAAGTGTACTAGGGAGTGGCTGATTTTGATTATCAACACAGCCAAAAAGATCTTTCTCAAACCAATAGTATGGAGAAGTCACTCCTATGTAAAAGACACACGAGATGTGTTAAACTTGATAACAAATCTGGACTTCAATGAATAACAAGATTTTTTGGTGGGGCTAGATATAGAATCTCTGCATACCAACATTCCCCAGATAGAGACACTGAGGGTGATTGTGTCAGAGTCACCAGATCCTCGGGGTCTGCGCACGTTCCCAACACGTCCACCACTTAACAGCTCCAAGACTTTGATAGATAAATCACAGATGCTAAGAGAGTTCAAGAGGGGAAGAGGGGATTTGGAAGGGAGCAGCTGGGAAGGAGACCTGTAGTAAGAAAAAGGTTAAAACACACAATATGAAAATTACATCTCATGAAATCAATACTAGACTATGACTCTAAGCCTAGTCATTCTGAAAACATGAACAATCTAAGAATTAGGCTTAAAATGATTACGTTTCAAGCTGGCCGGATACCTGTAAGGGAATCAAGATGGATTAAATGAAACTTTAAAATTCAAGTACTTTCCTTTACATGAGAATCAGGAAAACATTCTGAATAAGTTCTAAACCAGTCACATGAATCCTTTTTTTGAGAATGCATACTAGGACCATGCAATATTGCATCTAGAAACTCTGGCCTTCTGTGTTCTCTTGAAATATTTCAACATGAATAGCGCACATTGCAGATTTTCATATATATAGTAAACACCATAAAAGGATTGTGCACCATGAAAAACACAATATGGATTCAGGAAACAAATCACACAACTTATCAACTCGAATATTACCTCATAAATGTCTTAGAATAGTGGCATACAATGAACAACATGAATTAAGCTTGAGGAGAGAATCGTGCGTCTTGCTGATTCGAGTGCCACCATGTAAAATGTCAAGAAATGGTAGCACGCAATGAATATCAAGGTTAAATCACCATTAAACGAATCGCGCGTCTTGCCGATTCGTAAGCCACGATGTAAATGCCAAGAAATAACAGCTCGCAATGAATAACAAGATTAAAGCACCATGAAACGTATCGTGCGTCTTTTGCCAATTCTTAAGCCACCATGTAAATGTCAAGAAATGGTAGCGCGCAATGAACAACAAAGTTAAATCATCATGAAACGAATCGCGCGTCTTGCCGATTCGTAAGTCACCATGTAAATGTCAAGAAATGGTAGCGCGCAATGAACAACAAGGTTAAAGCACCATGAAACGAATCGCGCGTCTTGCCGATTTTTAAGCCACCATGCAAATGTCAAGAAATGGTAGCACGCAATGAATAACAGAGTCAAATCATCATGAAAACGAATCGCGTGTCTTGACGATTCGCAAGCCACCATACAAATGTCAAGAAATGGTAGCGCGCAAAGTAATCTGTTAATCATTAACGAATTAGGCCAAGAATATGAAAGTTCTCGATAACGGCGTCGGGAGGTCAGCCCAACCACCGTCTTACTGCCCAGAACAAGGATCAACAATGAAGAATGAAGGGCAGAGGCCTGGAAGATCAAATAGGCCACCGGGACAGGAGCTCAGGAAGTAGCTGCTGCTCTGCACCGGGACCTCTGAATAGTGAGCACTTGGAGCTGAGCTGGCGGGGAGCGACGTTACAGGCAGAGCCATACCCTTGATAAAGTATGGAGGGGGCATGGGGATGGGATTATGAAAGGGGATATATCTTGCATATTGGTAGTACACCGTGAAAGTGAGACCGTCACCCGATTTTTGGGTAGATCGCCATACACGCCCGATATATAAGATCGAAGGACACAGGGGCTCAGGATTGAAACAGTAGAACACGAAGGGGCCGGCGGGCGGAAAATCAAAGTCTCAGCCAGATTATAAGAATGAAACGGTGTAAAACGCAATGAGCACCCATAATGTGTGGCAATAGCATGTTTACATCTCCCTTGTAGTAGATTGAATTTTGAGTGACAATGCTCGCAGCTTAGGACCCACGTGGGCCAAGGAGCAATAGGAAAACATACCAAATACGTCTCTTTGTACAGCTACTTCCTATTACTACAATAATTGTTTTTTACCTTTATATAGTGTGTGACTACAGGGTGGTGCTCCCCCCCGGCCCTGATAAAAGCGAGTAATAATGAAAATTCGGTAAGTGTACACACATTTGTTACCTCTCCTTCACCCACTGTTCTGGTGGGGTTCTTGGACTTGGGCACATGACTAGAGAGCACGGGTGGATCTGATAAATTTATATTTAGACCATCAATAAAAACATGGAAATTAGGGAACCATATGCACATCCTGGATACTATTTTTGACCCACACATAAGGGTGATGATTTAGGAATGATCAATACAGTTAGATACCCTGCCTTATTTGGACACATATATTGATCTTTTGGTATCTTGCTTGTTTTTCTATCCTCTACAGATAACAGAGTGTGTTGATTTATGAGAAACTATCTCAGAAACATGAATAATTAAGTCTCCTGACTATAGGACAGGTAGGGGCACATATAAATAACGCGACAGGACGAAGGTCCTGAAGAAGGCCTAATGACCCTAGATGGCAACCCTAAATGGCCGAAACATGTTGACCCTTCACAGATATTGGGATGTACAGGTAATTAGCTCCTGGTAACACCACTGATGAGAAATTTTAATCCTGTCCAGGCTACACTGGAATAAGATAGAAAGAGTGATTAACCTGAGACAGTTTTATGTTGTTTCTGTTGTTCGTCTTTGGTCCCTGTGCCATTATTGTTGGATATGTCTGATGTGTTTCATGTTTCCCCACCCTTACTGCTCCATTCCGAAGGGGATACATATCTCGGAGTATGTTAGCAGGGCCCTATGATGAAGCATGCCACAATTTGTGGGTGAGGGCCGTTTTTTACACATAGGTGTTGAACCGTCCGGGTTTCTACACCAGGTATATTTTTCTGTCCTCTAGTGTGAATATATAACCAATCCCCTGGGACCCGTCACCTCTTTAAATGGGACGGGGGCACACAATCCTGCTTCCTGGCCAATATTGGCATGAGGAATGCCATCCCCCAGGGCCTAGCTGTGAGAGGAGGCCCCTTTTTGCCTTGTTAGCCTTCACCTTTTGCCTGATGTTGATGTGTTCTAGAGGTTATAGTGCCCAGGGCCCCTGCTAACCAGGTTCCCTGGGCCCAAGCTCTTTCCCTAAATCTATTGTGATGCTTGGCACAATTTGATACACTCTTAAATATCTCTGTAAGTCCCTACTAAATGGGTACACCTGTACCCAAGGCATGGATATTAGTGGTACGCCCCTGACAGCAGCAGCACTGATTGGATTGTGCCACCCTCTAGGGCCCTTCACCAAGATGCACCCAGTGCTGCCATTGCAGGCTGAGTGTTCTTGGGGCAAGCTAAATTCAACATAACACACTCCCTGTGTGCCCTGTCCTGCCTACACTGCATATATTATGGGTAAGTCACCGCTCTGGCATACCTTTCAGCCCTAAGGCAGGGTACACCATACTATATGTGAAGACATAGTTGCATGAGCAATATGCCCACACTGTGTCTTTGCCAAACCTGGTACATAATGAGTGAACAGAGCTGCCATTTTAAGTACATGTACTTGACACTGGTCAAACATGAGTTCCCCAGCTACATGATGGCCACTCTGCACCCTGGGTTGTTTGGTATCAAACACCTCAGGATGATAAATCCAAACTGGTACCAGTATTGGATTTATCCCTAAATGTACCCAGGGATCACCTTAGAGGTTCCCCATGCAAAAGCTAACCTAACTGGCATGGTTGCTGACTGGTTCCATCCAGCATGCCACCTCCAGACAGCCAATATACAAACCAGACTGGCCGATATCTCCGCAGCCAGAAATCACAGCCAGACCCAATGGCTCACCAACGACAGCCCAGATGAGACCTATAAACATGCCATCTTTGGTGGCACTGCACCCTCCCGTGGCCGAGTTGTGCCAATACCACTGGTACTGGTCAGTGCACGTTGGACTGCAGCAAAAACAGCTCTCCCAGAGCTGCAACTAAACTAGGAGGAAGCTCCAGTCAAGGGAATTCAGGAACACCCTGCACCTCCCACCAGAGCACCCTTGTTTTCCTGCAATGCCCCCTGAAGACGACGTACCTCCAGCTCCAAAGGGTTCCATTGCACACAGCCTCCAAGACATCAAACTCCCCCTGCATCTGGCCACCCTGAGCCCTGCATCGCAGAATCAGCTGTGTGCCATGGGTCCCAAACTCCTTGCAACCTCAATAGCCCAAGGGGACCCTGAAGGCCCCCCCTTTAAATCTGCAGACCATATCCTTTTCCAGGTGCCCCCTTCAAGTGGCCCTGTGCCTGTGACTGTGCCAAGAGACTTTACAGCTCTGCTCCCACCGGAACTGGGAGCCGTCCGAGGCTCTCCAGATGGCACAGTGTGCCAACTACCCTCATCGACTATCCTGCAAAAGAAGAGACTGGTAACTCTACTGTGTGATTTTAAATGCATTTTTACAGGTGGTGTTCCATTGGTTAATATGGTGCATAATTATGTGCAGAAAGACTAACTTTATTAAAACTTTATAAAATCATAACTCAAAACGTACTTAACATATCTTGACCATTTTAGTCTTAAAAATTATATAAAAATCTGAAAGCATTTGTATCAATTCTGCTCTCAAGTTATTCATTGAGTGTGTGTGGTGCATGCTTGATACTGCGAGTACAACAAATGCTTGGCACATCTCCTGGATTAGCCTAACTGCTCAGCAAGCTACCTCAAAAATTTGAACATTATGTGATCTGATCTTTACCTCTGAAAACCAAAGTGTGGTTGCCTTGACCCCCTACACACTGTGCCTAGCTTTGCACACTACATAGAGGGCCACCTTCCTACATTTAGTGTATCAGAGGTGAGATAAAGACTTTGCATTTGCTGACACCACTTTCTCAATTGTGTGAACCCATAAATACCTCTCTAAATTGTCTTTAAATAATTTTTTTTTGTTTTGTAATTGACTAACAATTTTTTACACATTTTTAAAATAATTGTTAGGGCCCTAGTTAGGACCCTACAACTCTAGAGAAAGTTTTAAAATTTCTTGTTTTAGTTGGCTATCCAAAAAGGTGAATTATAAATTATAAAAAGGTCCCAACTTTAGTAAAGTAAGGCCCATATTTATACTTTTTGACGCTAAACTGCGCTAACGCAGTTTAGCGTCAAAAAGTTTTGCGCCGGCTAACGCCATTCTGAAGCGCCATGCGGGCGCCGTATTTATTGAATGGCGTTAGCCGGCGCAAGCAGACCGGCGCTGCCTGGTGTGCGCGAGAAAAACCACGTACACCAGGCAGCGCCGGCGTAGGGGGAAAATGGCGCATGGGCGTCTTAAAATGGGGCAAGTCAGGTTACGTCGAAAAAATCGTCGTAACCCGACTTGCGCCATTTATTTTCGACGCCCATCCCCCATCAACATGACTCCTATCATTGTAAAGATAGGAGTCATGCCCCCTTGCCCAATGGCCATGCCCAGGGGTCTTATGTCCCCTGGGCATGGTCATTGGGCATAGTGGCATGTAGGGGGGCACAAATCAGGCCCCCCTATGCCAAAAAAAATTATTAAAAAAAAAAAAAAAAATACTTACCTGAACTTACCTGAATGTCCCTGGGGTGGGTCCCTCCAGCCTTGGGTGTCCTCCTGGGGTGGCCAAGGGTGGCAGGGGGGGTCCCTGGGGGCAGGGGAGGGCACTCTGGGCTCATTTTGAGCCCACTTGTCCCTTAACGCCATGCCTGACCCAGGCGTTAAAAAGCGGCGCAAATGCGCCGTTTTTAGCCACGCCCACTCCCGGGCGTCTCTTTTGCCCGGGAGTATAAATACCACGTAAAGGCCTGGGAGTCATTTTTTAGACGGGAACGCCTCCCTTGCATATCATTAACGCAAGGAAGGGGTTCACGCTAAAAAATGACGCACATTCCGGGAACTTTGGCGCTATTCGCCTCTAACGCCATAGTATAAATATGGCGTTAGTTGGCGTTAGTTTAGCGTCGAATTTGCGTCGAAAAAAACGACGCAAATTCGGCGCAAACGGAGTATAAATACGGCCCTAAGTGTCCAGGGCCCAGGATCTCAACATGGAACTTTATGAGGCATATAGCGAGGACCAATTAAGGAAACTCTGCAAACTGTACAAGATTCAGACTAGAAAAAGTCCCACAACAGAGGAACTTAGGTTTCTTGTGGCCCAGAATGAAAGAGATAATGCTCCTAGGAGGAGGATGGTGATGATGCATCTGTGGTAGATGATGATTCTGTAGAGAATTGAGATGAGGATGGCTCCTCTTCCCTCAAAAGCTCTAGAGCACCCAGAGACACAGACCTGGATCCTGCCAGGTTAACCAAAAGACTTGCTTTAGTGAGTCAGCTTTTGGAGATAGAGAAAAAAAGAAAAGAGTTGGGCTTGGCACCCATCTCTGGAGGCAGCATTTAAGTGTTAAAGGAGAAATCCTTCAACATTAAACTCCCAAAAGGAGTTGTCGCTCCCTTCACTGAAGGGAATGATCTAGTGAAGTGGTTTTCTGCCTTTGAAAGAGCCTGCATTGGATGGGAAATTGAAAAGAAACACGGGGGCACATTTATGTGGGAATTATTCTCAGGAAAGTGCAAGGATAGGCTCCTGACACTGAATGAGGCAGATTCTAAATCCTATGATCTGATGAAGGGTACCCTGATTGAGGGCTTTGGATTTACAATTGAAGAGTACAGGATACAGTTCAGGGAGGCTCGAAAATACCAGACCCAGGCCTGGATTGACTTTGTGGACTATTCAGTAAATATGCTGGGTGGTTGGTTAGCTGGGAACAAGGTAAAAGATTATGATGGGCTGTACAATTATTTTATAACAGAGCATCTGTTGATTGATTGTTCTAATTATAGGCTCTATCAACATCTGGTAGACCTTGGTCCACTATTCCCTCAAGAATTGTGGAGGAAGGCAGACCACTGGATTAGGACAAGGGTGACCAAAACTACCACTGGTGGGTGAGAACAAAAGAATGAAGCATAAAAGTCTCCCTTCCACAAGGGAAAGATGGGAGCCAGAGTAAAAACAATGAAGAGTCATCTCAAGGTCCCCAAAAATCTGCACATGAGAGTGGGCCCAGAGTCTACTCACAGTCCGGGGGTGGGTACAAAGAGAAACAATTTGACCCCAAGCAAGGCTTGGTGCCAAGATTGCAGAACCAAAGGGCAACAAACTGGAGACTCTGGCTGAAAAAAATAAAATAATGCCTATAGTCAACCTGCAGTAAATGCAGTTGCCAATATCCAGAGGGGGTCAGGGGTGTGGCCTGACCATGTCAGTGTCCCCACATAGGCAACATTAGTCACTGAGGGTGGTGTATATTTATCCTGTGCTGCCTGGCCAAGTAACATGAAAAAATACAGGCAGCACCCTGTGATTATTGGGGAGAAAACAGAAGCCTTGAGGGATTCAGGGGCTAGTATCACCATGGTATCTCAGCACCTGGTTCCCCCAACTCAGTGCCTGGTAGAGAGGTCTTATCCTGTCGCCAATGCTGACAATGAGACCAAATTCCACCCCGTGGCTATGGCAGACTTTGAAGATTGCCTGCTTGGAAATGACCTGGAGCATTGCCCCTGGGCTGAGGTACAGCTAAAGACCCATGCAGCAATTCTAGGAATCCCTGAGTGGGCATTTGTCAAGACTAGGAAACAGAGCAAACTTAAGAGGGAAGAAAGGATAGCTGGATCCTGAAATAATGGACCAGCCTCCCAAGAGAAAAGGCAGAAAGACTGGGGGACCAGCTTCAGGGAGAAGAGTCACCCACCTTGGAGGGAACTGAACCTGAAGAGTTGGGGCCTTATCACCCAGAGTTCTTGGGCCCGGAGGGACCCTCCAGGGAAGATCTGTGCCAGGGACAAAGAGAGTTCCCCACTCTTGAAGGTATGAGACTGCGAGATGCTCAGGAGGAGCTAGGAAACGTCAGTGGTACCCACAGGGTTTACTGGGAGGAGGGCTCATGTACACTGAGGCCAGAGACCTCAACCCTGGTGCAACCAGTAGGGTGGTAGTGCCAAAGAAGTTCAGAGACTTCCTTCTCACTTTGACCCATGACATCCCCCTAGCAGGGCATCTGGGCCAGAATAAAACTTGGCATAGGTTGGTTAACTTCTACTGGCCAGGTATGTCTCAAAAGGTAAAGGACTTTTGTCAGTCCTGGCCCTCCTGCCAAGTCAGTGGTAAGGCAAGTGGGCATATAAAGGCCCCCTTAAAGCTGCTACTTGTGGTTGGGGTACCATTTGAAAGGTTAGGGGATGACATTGTTGGCCCCCTTGACCCTCCAACAGAATCAAGACATAGATATAAATTGGTGGTAGTGGATCATGCCACTAGGTATCCTGAGGCTATTACCCTTAGGACAGTAACTGCACCTGCAGTTGCAAAGGCCCTCCTGGGTATCTTTACCAGGGTTGGGTGCCCCAAGGAGGTGGAATCAGACAGGGGGTCAAACTAACTTCATGTATGCATATATATAACACATGTGGCAGGAATGTGGAGTGACATATACATTCACTACCCCATACCATCCACAAACCAATGGGCAGGTGAAAAGTTTCAACCAGACCCTAAAAGACATTACTGGAGGACTCCCTGAAAAACTCAGAAAGGGATTGGGATGTCCTACTCCTTTGCCTGCTGTTTGCCTACAGGGAAGTGCCACAAAAGAGAGTAGGTTTTTCGCCATTTGAACTCTTGTTTGTGCACCCTGTTAAGGGACCACTAGGTCTTGTAAGGGAAGCCTGTGAGAGACCTCTCAAATACCCCAAACAGATAATTGTGGACTCTGTGCTTCACCTACGTTCTAGGATGGCTGAGTACATGAAGAAAGCCAGCAAAAATCTTCAGGCCAGCAAAGAGCTTCAAAAACGACCAAAAATCTGCTATGGTGGAGTTCCAACCAGGGCAGAAAGTTTGGGTGTTGGAGTCTGTTGCTCAAAGGGCCCTCCAAGACAAATAGTCTGAGCACTATCCCATTCTTGAGAAAAAGGGGGATGCCACTTATTTAGAGGACCTAGGCAGTTGCAAGAACCCCAAAAGAATCATGCACGTCACCCGCGTAAAACCCTATTTCTGATAGAGCTGATACAACCATGCTTATGGTTACAGATGAGGGGCAGGATGATGAGAGTGAGCCTCTCCCTGATCTCCTCTCCAGCAACCCCCAAGATGGTTCTGTAGATGGAGTGGTCTTGTGAGATACCCTCTCAGAACAACAGCAGACTGTCATCAACTAGTATGCTGGATTATTTTCTCTGACCCCTGGGAAGACAAACTGGTGTTCCCATGATGAGGACATTGGTGACAGCCTGTCTATCAAGAATGGAATGTACAGACAGTATGACCATGTCAGAGAAAGCATAGAAGCTGAAGTAAAGAAAATGTTGGAATTTGGTGTCATTGAACCCTCAGAGAGCCCTTTGGCTAGCCCAGTAGTGTTAGTCCCCAAACCTCACACCAAGGGTTACAAGAAAAAAAATGGTTTTGTGTGAACTACAGGAGCCTTACCTCAGTAACCACACACAAGCCAAAGAGCTGATGAGCTCATTGATAGATTAGGGGCAGCCAAGTATCTGAGTACTTTAGATATAACATCAGGGTACTGGCAGATTGGTCTGACTCCAGGAGCAAAAGAGAGGTCAGTATTTTCTACTCCTAGTGGGCATTATCAGTTCACTGTTATGGCCTTTGGATTAACAAATGCACCTGCCACCTTCCAGAGGTTGGTGAACCAAGACCCTGCTGGACTGGAAATTTTTAGTGCAGCTTACGTAGATGACATAGCTGTCTATAGTTCCACCTGGCAGGAACACCTGATACACCTTGGAAAGGTCCTTGAGACTCTGCTAAAGGCAGGCCTCACTTTCAAAGCCAGTAAGTGCCAGATAGGACAGGGAAGAATTGTGTACTTAGGCCACTTGGTTGGTTGAGGCCAAGTTCAACCTCTCCAACCCAAGATTCAGACTATTCTGGCTTCGGAAAATCCCACAACCCAGACACAAGTCAGGGCATTCCTTGGATTGCCTGGGTATTACAGAAGGTTTGGAAAGGATTATGGCACAATAGTTGCCCCCTAACAGAGCTTACCTCCAAGAAGATGCCCAAAAAGATCAACTGGACAGTGAGTGGTCAAGAGGCATTTGACACTCTGAAGAAAGCTATGTGCTCTGCTCCAGTTCTACAAACACCAGACTACTCCAGGGAATTCATCCAGACAGATGCTTCAGAAATGGGGATAGGAGCAGTCTTTCCCCAGAGGAATGATATTGGACATGATCAGCCTTTTGCTTTCATTAGCATAAAGCTAATCCCTAGGGAACAAAAATGGAGTGTCATAGAGAGGGAAGCCTTTGCTGTGATCTGGTCCCTGAAGAAGTTGAGTCCATATTTGTTTGACTCTCACTTCACTGTTCAGACTGACCACAGGCCTCTCAGATGGCTACAAAAAATGAAAGAAGAGAACCCCAAACTGCTTAGGTGGTCCATTTCCCAACAGGGGATGGACTTTAAAGTGGAAGACAGACCTGGGACTGCCCATGCTAATGCAGTTGGCTTCTCTAGGTTCTTCTGCTTAGAAGATGAAGACACACTAGGGAAAGGGTAGTCTCATCCT
This sequence comes from Pleurodeles waltl, assembly GCF_031143425.1. Lineage (NCBI taxonomy): Eukaryota > Metazoa > Chordata > Amphibia > Caudata > Salamandridae > Pleurodeles > Pleurodeles waltl. Next base: position 928,269,124 of record NC_090439.1, on the reverse strand, counting down.
CTTTCATTTGGGGGGTAGTGTGCGTGGAGGCCTCTTTTTGCATGATTAGTCTCCCACGTTTTGCCTGATGTTGATGTGTCCTAAAGGTTGTAATGCACAGGGCCCCTGCTAACCAGGTTCCCTGGGCCAGAGCTCTTTCCCTAAATCTGTGGTGATGCTTGGCACAATTGGATACACTCTTAGATATCACTGTAAGTCCCTACAAAATGGGTACACCTGTACCCAGATCATGGGATATTAGGGGAAGGCCACTGAAAGCAGCAACACTGATTGTGCCACCCTCTAGGGCCCTGCACCCAGATGCACCCAGCACTACCATTGCAGGCTGACTGTTCTGGGGCAAACCCAAAAATACAAATTCAACATGTCACACTCCCTGTGTGCCCTGTCCACCCTTCACTGCATATGTTATGGGTAAGTCATCCCTCTGGCAGGCCTTTCAACCCTAAGGCAGGGTGCACCATACTATATGTGAGGGCATAATTGCATGAGCAATATGCCTCCACTGTGTCCTTGCCAAACCTGGGACATAGTGAGTGAACAAGGCAGCTGTTTTAAGTACATGTACAGGACACTGGACAAACATGAGTTCCCCAGCTACATGATGGCCACTCTGCACCCTGGGTTGTTTGGTATCCAACAACTCAGGCTGATAAATCCAAACTGGCACCAGTACTGGATTTATCCCTAAATGTACCCAGGGGTCACCTTAGAGGTGCCCCCTGCAAAACCTAACCTAACTGGCATGGTTGCTGACTGGTTTCATCCAGCATGCCATCTCCAGACAGCCACAATAAAAACCTTTGGGGAAGAGCCATGTCTCTCATGTTTGTAAGACAATGCCCTTCCTGGGTGGAGGAGCTAACACCACCTCACTCAGGAATGTGCAATCCCCTGGCTTTGAGCTTCGAAGGGCTACTGCCCTTGAAACTCGAGCCCCCAGGCCTGCTGCTAGCAGCAGATGGCTTCCCCCCTTTGCCAAACCCCATGTTTGACGGGAGCAAAGGTGGGAAACCACACAAAGAGGAGGAGCAGGGGTCTCACTCAGCATGCACCACCCCTAGGGACTTGCATGCAAAGTTAATTTTCCTCCATATTGGATGGCAGGATAATAGCCAATGAGGTTTAGGGTAGTGACCCTTCCCACAGGAAGTGGTCACTGTAGTGGGTGTAGCCACCCGAGGGTAAGTGTCCTATTGGACATTACCAGGTTCCCCCTAAAACTCCCAATAAATTCAGTATTTAGTGGGCTCCCCTAGACCAAGAAATCATATTAATAAGGAAGAAAAGAAGACAGCACCAAACCCAACAGTATGAGTACAGAGGACCTGCTGCACCAGAAGAGGCTCCAAGACCCCTGCTTGCTGCACCAGAGTCCCGGCAATCGCCGCTGCAGAGGAGCTGACTACTGGACTGACCCCAAAAGACCAGAGGACCTCAAGGCTTTGCAAATAGCCAGAGATCTCCCGCCTGAGTGGAGGCACCACTCAAGAACCACAAGAAACCTGCAAAGAACCAGCAACCCAGTGAGGGTCACTTCACTTCACAGATCGGCTGATATCTCCCTAACTAAAAGTCGCAGCCAGACCAGACGACACACCATTAACAACCCAGACGATTCCTACAAGTGTGCCAACTTTGGTGGCACAGCACCCTCCCGTGGCCAAGTTGTGTTAGCACCCAATTTACTGGTCAGTGTACTTTGGACTACAGCAAAAACAGCTCTCCCAGAGCAGCAACTGGACCAGGAGGTAGCTCCAGTCAAAGGACTTCAGGAACACCCTGGACCTCCCACCAGAGCACTCTCGTCATCAAACAAGGCCTCCAGAAAAAGACTTTTCTCCAGCTCCAAAGAGTTCCAATGCGCACAGCCTCCAAGACTTCAAAATTGTATATGGCAGCCCTGAGCCCTGAATCATGGAACCAGCTGTGTGCCACTGGTCCCTATCCCCTTGCAACCTCAACAGCCAAAGGGGACCCTGAAGCCCCCCCCCTTTAAATCTGCAAACCATCTCCTTTTCCAGGTCGCCCCTCCAAGTGGCCCTGTGCCTGCGCCAAGTGACTTTCCTGCTCTGCTCCCATTAGAAGTGGGAGCCACCTGAGGCTCTCCAGCTAGCACAGCGTGCCCACCACCCTCATCAACCATCCTGCAAAAGAAGAGACTGGCAACTCAACTGTGTGATTTTATATGCATTTTTACAGATAGCTTTCCATTGATTGCTACTGTGCGTAATTACGCACAGAAAGACTAACTTTATTACACGTAATTAACGTATAGTGACCATTTTGGTTTTAAAAATGATATAAAAATCGGAGTATTTTTTATAAATTCTGGTCTTGAGTTATTCATTGAGTGTGTGTGGTGCATGATTGATACTGTGAGTACAACAAATGCTAAGCACATCTCCTGGATTAGTCTAACTGCTTAACCATGTACCTCAAAAATTGGAGCATTAGGTGATCTGATTTTTATCTCTGGTAACCAATGTGTGGTTGCCCGTGTTGTGTAGCCAATTTATTTATAGCTTCATCAAACTAAGCCTGCCAATGTGCACTTTAACCTAGACATATTTTATTCAGCTTCGTTTTATTATTTTAACAATAGCCACATTTGTGGTCTTGTTTTATTTTCTCTATCTAGCTGTTCTTTTCCTAGGCCAGCATTGTGCTCTTAAACAAGACATTTCTTTTACTTTGTGTTTTTCTCGAGGCTGCAGTAAAGATAGATTGCCGGCAAAAGTGGTACGCTCTGTCTCTAATGTTCATAGAAACATACACACTCTTGCGTGGGAATCCTTTCTTGGAACACCAGCTGTTTTATTATAAAAACACTACTTTGACCTATGTACATTAGAGGGAGGTTGCAGCCAGATGACCACAACTGTATGCTGACAGCTGGTGCTTTGCTGCAGCTGCTTATGTAGACTACACGCCTCTTGCTCAGGTATGATGGATGATGTCTTCCCAGGGGAACCTGAAGGGCAGAACTGGAGCTTAACATGCTGTGCTCGAAAATAGCCTAGGTAGGAGCTATTTTAATGACTCTAGTGACAATAGAGTAGCATTATTTTTATGCTTCACTCTCCTTGTCAGAATTTTAGTCCTGTCATTCTTCATCATCCTAGTTATTGCAGTACATGCTTTTTTATCTAAGATGCAGTTACTTCAATAAAGCCTTATTGAAATATATTCTGCCTCTAATTGTCCTTGTATATGTGAGACTAATGTAACTGAGAGAAACAGATGAGATCTGAGTGACCACGATTTCCCTGAGGAATCAATTGTGTCATGCGCTTGGTTGCCCAGTCATCCCTGCTCTTGGGTAGAGATGAGGCCCTGCTAGTTAGCTGGAGCAAAACCCGGAGTGGGGCGACAGGTATCATCTGTAGTGGGTTCAGACTCAGTCCCCCACAGTGCAAGTGATTCTGTCACCCAAATCGGGTAGCCTCATTAGAATAATGAGAGCCTACGTGACATGGGACCGCCAACGTTTGGTCAGGCTCTAATTTTGAGTCCTCCTGAGTATTTCTGTCTCACTACATACAAAGACACCTCAGTACTATATACTGAGACGTCCGTGGTATTGAGGATTTTCCTTCTCAGCTAAGTAGGGAGTACCTAACTTATGCTGTAGGTTGTTCAAGCTTGATCTCTAAAAGGATAATCCCCATTTGGTGTGCTTAGCGCTGAACAAAGCTCACCATTCAGTGTGGCAAACCCACAGTAGATAGCAATTGCAGTCAGTATGGAACCACCCCTAACTGCACATTTATTGGCACATGGCCTAACATCCCAGGGGGGTCAAGTTACATTTGTTGCTGAGGCTCATCCAGCCTATAGAACTGAATTTTTTTATTCTTGGGTCACATTTCCAGCAGATGATGGGAACACAAATAAATGTAATCACTATACACCTGCAAACGTTCCTGCACAATACAGAGCATATGCATATCTAGAGATACCTCTAACATAATAACTGGCTTGATGGCGCCATACCCCATACAATTCTACATGTTAGGTTAGGTCCTTCAAGTAATGATGGTCGTACCTGGCCTTTATTGGCCACATATACACCTCGCCCTGCTGCAGTGAACTTAACAGTAGCTGAAGTCCGTCCCTTATATGCTGAGCTTACAGCAATATACAGACGATTAGTATAGTTTGTAATGCAAACATTAACCACAAACCCAGCACGTGCTGCTCCAGGACAACCATATGCAGTAATGCCAGGCATCAATCCTGCAACTGTACATTCGATCATGGGTAAAGTACCCATCAAACGAGAAGAGATTCTGTTTTGGTTAGCTCAAAAAATAAATGCACTGGAAACAGTATTTCCTTATACAGGACCACAGGATAAACATCGAATATTAACTATGTGCTTACCATTTGGCATGGTTCCCACAGATTGCACATCTTGGGGCACTATTTTGCCATTGTATCTTCAATAATATTAAGTAACCTTAAAGGGGAAGCAGTTGCACTAGCAGTGCGCATGCATCTCCTGGATGTTCCTCTACATGATCAAGAACATGAGCTGCCAAAGATTATCGCAGAAACCTACTCTAGAATTGGTCGAGATAGTCTGGGGGCCAGACCTGCAAAACCACAGTTTTAAGGTAAATCTAATAAAGATTCTACCAAGCAAGCTCCTGAGGGTTCTAAGAAATGCTGGGATAAAAAACAACAAACACCTAAAAAAGAAAGGGGAGAATCTCTGCATACGGAGACCCCACAAAATAGATATAATCTCAGAAATAGAGAAAATATAAAAACAGCTGACAGATATCAATATACTGATACACGCCAATCTCGTTCCTTTCAGGACTCACCGGAAAAACACAGTGAGAGAGGTGGGTGGTCAAAGCGAAGAACTGAGTACATGAAACTGAGACTGGAATTACAATGCTCTACAGAAGTTTCTGTTAAAAAAGAAAACTTCTCCAACAAAACCCACAATGAAAAAAAAAGTGACAGCAGTTGAAATTCGTCATGCCACTCAAGAAGAGGGCTCTATTGAAGAACAAGGAGAGGGCACTAGCGCTGCTAGACAGCGCGGCAGAGGTCACAATAGATTGCCAGAATCTTCAAGAGCATCTGGAGGTGAAAGCAACTGATGACTACTTACAAGTTGAAACTGTGGACATGTGTGTCTCCACGCCTGATAGGGTGTACAAAGTAACGTTGCAGTTAGAAGGAGACATTGAATGCACAATCAACGCAATCTTTTGGGACTGCGTCGTAAACATATACGATATTCTACTGCCCAAAAGGGATTGGCCACCTGAATTTGTCCGTACTAACCCATATAGGGAAGAAGTTATTAAACCTTCTTTCTTGCCCCTTCTTCCTGATGAGCTCACAGAATCCTACACCATTGATTGGGCATTGGTGCAGAAGCACGCGTTATAATGCAACCACATAGGGTGGGATAAAGATTCCCCCTATCATGTAATTCCAATAAAAAATCAACCCCAACCTCAACCAAAAAATCCAATAAAACATGATGCTAAAGCACCTGTGAGGGAAATCCTCACACAACTGGGGTACCAGGGTGTAATCGATTACTGCATCTCACCAATGAATAATCCCTTATTTCCAGTAGCTAAACCAGACCATTCAGATAGAATAGTCTTAGACTACAGACATCAAAACAGTCATACACGCACATATGCTATACAAAAAACACATAGCACAGCAGTCATGAACAACATAGTGCATAAAAAATACAAAACAACACTGGACATTTCCATTGGTTTCTTCTGCTAAAATATAGCGCCTGAGAGTAGAGACCTAACAAGTTTCCGTGCACTAGGTTCTTTGAAAAAATGATGTTATTTTCCCCAGGGGTACAAGAACAGTCCAGGACTGTTCGCAGCTCGTGTGACTTCAATATTGCACGACATTCACCCTGAAGCATTGTCCTATGTAGATGATATTTATCTCATGGGTGATGAATTACTGCAACATCTAAGATGGGTAGCCCACATTGTTGTGGGATTTGCAGAATTCGGCTATAAATTAAATTTAAAAAAAACTAAAATATCCTTCCTTAGTGTCCTGTTTCTGGGACATGAATTATCAAGTGAAGGGAAGAGCCTAGCGCCACAATTCTTAGAAAAATGTATGCAGATACAACCTCCAAATACCATTAAAAAACTCCAATCACTATTGGGTTTCCTAAATTTGGGCAGAATTTACATTCCAGATTACGCATCACATATAAAACCATTATATGACTTAGTACGTCCTGAATTTTCCAGTAAATTTTGGACAGTCGAACACACACGCATTCTCAGAGCTCTGCAAACAGACATGTTTGCAGCACAAAATTTACACACGAATGACAATAAAAAACATCTGTTCATCAGAGTAATTTCTGGTGCGATTGGTTTCACCTATGTAAATTTCAATGAGGGTGAAACAGTCCAATTGCATACTAATCATATTTGAATTCAGCAGCAGAACAATGCTTTGCTCCCACTGAGAACATTCTTAAGGCTGTTAAGATGGCTGTCATTAAAGAAAGACCACTGGCCCAGGGGAAACACATTATTGTTGTATCTCCAATTCCACCCCTTGAGGCTGTTACCAAAGCCAGCGTTTAAAACGCTAAAGCATTACATCCACGTTGGATTCAATGGCCAACGTCTCTGACAACCACTGATGTTGACTATATTTCGACCAAAAATTACAAACTCAGGAATTTTTGCAATACGAACAAGAATATCCAGTTCCGGCAAATACACTGCCTAGTGATCAATATCAAAGAGTCATGTACCCCGATGGCTCAGAACAACCTGCCATTGGCACAAAGCATCAATACTCCACTGCTTGCGCAATCGTAAGTGCCTACATGAAGGGTAATAAATTCTTTCCACAACATACTTTCACGCAAACCCTAGAGGATTGCACTGCACAACTGGCAGAGCTAGAGGCCCTGGTGACGGCACTTGAACATATGGATTCTACACAGCTAACACTGATTGTCTGTGATTCATACTATTGTGTCCAGTCCTGCAATGAATACTTGCGTTACTGGGACCAGAATGGGTTCAGAGATTCTAAAGGCAACACCATCAAACACAGACTTCTGTGGGGAAAGTAGCGGATATGAAGGAAACGCTTCCAAACGTCCATGTTGTACATACACTTGGACACAAGCGCATTGGAATACATGTTGCTGGAAATACACTAGCTGAGGAAGCAGCCAAATCAGTAGTAGCTACTGCTTCTGTTGCTGCAGTAACTCATTCTGGAATGAAACCGGACGATGACATATGGGCTGCTGTGAAAGCCGCGGCTGGAGGCACGCCCTATCCAAAAGCATTTCCCGCTAAATATTCTTATTGAATGAGAGGCTTGCTTGATGCAGAAGTAAAAATACCAGGCGTGGGAGTTTGAGTAATTCCCAATAAAGACATAAGACCAGAGTTGATTAAAGCTGTGCAAGAGGGGGTTGCATCTGCCCATGCTGGTGTGGTGGCTACAGTTTCATTATTGCAAGCATGTTATTGGTGGCCAGGTCTATACAGACAGACCAAGCAATATGTCCTTTGTTTTGATATATGCCAACAAATTAAGGGTTCCACCATCAAAAGCCCACTTCATGCACCCCTCCTAATTTCCAACAAACCTTTGCAATGTGTGTACTTGGACCATTGTGGTCCCCTAACACCGGACAGTGCATACAAATACATTTTAGTCACTGTTGACTCTTGCTTCAGATATGGATGTGGCAACAATGCTCGGCTGACGCTCAGACTATTATTAAAGATTTGCAAGTCTTTATTGGCACATATGCATTTGCGGCTTTCCACTCGGACCAGGGCCCTGCTTTTGCCTCAAGGGCATTCAGGGACGCCATGGCTTCGTTAGGAGTCCAACTCCATTACTCGTCTCCATTTCATCCCGAGGGAAATAGTGTTGTGGAGCGAGAAAACCGTAATTTAAAGCAGTCCTTAACAGCCAGAGTATTAGGTATAGGTCGTAGTTGACTTAATCACTTGGATGGAGTCCAGAGAGCACTTAATAATCTGCCAGAAGGTCCCTGGGTGGTCTTACTTCATAGAAGTGCCTGTTTGGAACTCAAATGTATGTTCCAGATCTTGATGGTCCTGGCGTGGAGGCAACAGAAACACCTTTTGAAATAAATGAACGTGTCACTGTTTTGCAGGAATTACAACAGTTCTGTGATGAAAACACTTCTGCCAGTGCTGCCTCCGCAGGAACTAAGGATGTACCGATAACATCTACCGGCTGGACTTCACAGGTTGGGGTTCTAGTACATGAAAAAGTTGCTGTGAAAAAGGAGTTTGGTCCTTCTTATGGTGCACTGGTCCCTTTCCTGGGAATACACTGTACCAGAACTGTCATTCTACCACGGTTGCCTGGTGCTAAAGAAAACCCCTCAGTATCTATTGACAATGTTAAGTTGCACCATGTGGCCGATCCTGCACAGCAGACCAAGAGGAGCAACTAGTAGTTCCCGAATCCCTCTCACTACTGTCCAAGATGTCCCTCATCAAGTTTTGAGCAGCAACACTGACACTTCTCCGAACTTGGGGAGGGTGGAAAATGATCTTGCATTAGTTCCACTATCATCTGTTACAACAAACGATATAGAGATTACTGATGAATTTGACACAACTTCTACACAGATGGATGGAATCATTTACTGTGAACCACCGCAGGAGACCTCTACCACTTCTCCTCCTTCAAATACGGCTCCAGCTTTTGCACAAACTGCTTCTGGATACTTTGCCGACATCAACAACACTTTCTCTGACTCATTTGCCTCTTCTACAGCTGAACTGCCAAAAACACGTAAACTGATAAACTGGCTTAAAACAAATTAGTTTATTTTCCCATGGAACTATCTGTGGCGTTCCTTGACTGTATTCGCTTTCCTCCTTTGGATTGGCTTTGTCAGTACCTTCTTTCTGTTAATACATGGTCACTACCTTCCTGAAAGATCAACAGTTGAACTGGTGGATGTGTTCCTAAAACCAAGGCAAATAGATCAGGAAAACTTACAAAAGGCATTAGCTGTTATAAATAATGGGATTAATACCCTGTCCAACAGGATATACACCTTAAACAACATTGTTTCTTCTGCAATAGACATAATACAAAATGACATGTCTTCTTTACACCAGGGTCAAAGTCAATTAAGATCCATTATGCAGTTTGGTTGAACACTACAAACACTGAAGGCAGGTTGCGTTCCCTGGCAACACATTAGCACAAGGGACATATTTTCCACATTTAATTTAATGTGACAACAACAACTAATGGCTAAGAAGTGACTTATGTCATGTTAAATATTGAAAAAGTAGAGAAGTTGCCTTTTACTGTGGCTGAAATACCATCTGCTGATTCGTTAATAGACGGGGTCATTAATCTGCCTATTTCAATACTTCAATTCACATCTTGCATAAAACACATTCCAGTAGGCAGAAATGAAAGGCTAGGGGATAGTTACATCCATGAGGTAAGGGAGCTATCCTTCTCATACAAATGTCTCAGTGGCATGAAATAGGTCTTTCTTAGCAGTAGTGAATGCAAGACTTCTGTCAGCCATTCGATGGTTTGTAAACAGCTGTCCTTGCACGGGCATGTAACGCTTCAGCAGCAAACTTGGCTTCCTATCTGAAGAGCGTTCCAGTCCCCTTGGTTAGACCTTGGTTCCAGGTGCTCTCAAATGGCAACTATGTCCTCCTCAATAGTGAAAACTGTTGTGGAATGCGAGCCGGAATATTTTATGTTGTTTCGGTCTCTAAGATCGTTACATGCTGCGGGAACATACTTTTTCCTCCTACACAACAGAGGGAAGTGGCTGAGATTTGGCCGCATATCGCTACTTCAAATGTGAATTTTGACAAGCTAAGCAGACTCAAGTCTTTATTGTTTCAAAACATGTGGCACTCACATCTGCACGCGAGACCTATACGCTTCAGGTTGCAAGGTCATCAGCAGAAATACAGTCCCTTTTAAGTACTAATTTTCCAAGACACTTTGGTGAGCTCTTGGGACGAATATTTAATGCGTCCAGTAGTACTGGAATCACACATTTCTGTAAGGCTGTTGGTTCTGGTTTCGTTCACACCTTCTCCTCTATATTTGGCTTAATGCCACCAGCCATCCACTCAATATTCTCCAGCATTTTGGGGGGATTTCCGATAACTTTGGCTATAATAGGTGGCAAATTGCTTTTGCTACTTTTCTGCGCAATGGCTGTCCCGTCGCAACAAGGAAGTGCTTCCACCAGTGAGTGCAGCTGTGTCGTGAACACATGATGCAGTACTTTGGAGCTGCACTCTTGGAGCAATTGGAGTGTGACTGGTCTCTGTCATTCAGATCAGTTTTGCATTGTGTGCAGCCCATGTTTTGGTGCCTCTGGTGCTCGTTCGAACATGCACTGAAAGTTTGTCTTTCTACGCAGCACTTACTTTCATTGGACGCTGATCTGTTGATGTTCTCGCTGAGGGCTCATTACCAGACATGTGCGTTGAGGGTGCGTTTGCTACGGGAAGCTGCTTATGAGTTGCCCTTTGTGGATTCATTGTTGGCCACACCACAGAATGCTGCTGCCTTGGCTGGAGCTCAGGCTTTGGAAAACAAATGCTACTTGACTTTCCTTGGTGATGAACTTCCTACTTTACCACCTGCTGAAGTGGAAGATTTCTTGTCTTCAATTAACCCAGATTCAATTGGCAACTTCCAAAATGATTCTGACTCTTGAAATTCAGCATTTGTTTTTATGCCACAGTTAACATTTTAAATTGTCCTTTTTACACATGCTCAAGTGTCTTTTTAACTGTCATTATTGACATACTTATATATATGCCTTAGGTTGAATTTTAGTATCTTTTATACATAAATAGGCTTTTAACCACCTTTGAACCAGCAAGCGGAGGGTGTTGTATAGCCATTTTAGCTACAGCTTCATCAAACTAGGCCTTCTGCTGTGCACTTTAACCTAGACATATTTTATTCAGCTTCATTTTATTATTTTGACAATAGCCACATTTGTGGTCTTGTTTTATTTTCTCTATCTAGCTGTTCTTTGCCTAGGCCAGGACTGTATTCTTAAACAAGACATTTCTTTCACTCTGTTCTTTCCTTAAGGCTGCAGTAAAGATAGGTTGTTGGCAAAAGTGATACGCTCTGTCTCTAATGTTCACAGAAACATACACACTCTTACGTGGAAATTCTTTCTTGGAACACCAGCTGTTTTATTATAAAAACACGACTTTGACCCATGTACGTAAAAGGGAGATGCCAACCAGATGACCACGAATGTATCCTGATTGCTGAGGGCTTCGGTGCAGCTGTTTATGTAGACTACAGGCCTCTTGCTCAGGTATGAAGGATGATGTCTTCCCAGGGGAACATGAATGGCAGACCTAGAGATTAACATGCTGTGCTCAAACATAGCCTAGGTAGGAGCTATTTTAGTGATTCTAGTGACAATATAGTAGCATTATTTTTATGCTTCACTCTCCTTTTCACAATTTTAATCCTGTCATGCTTCATCGTCCTAGTTATTGCAGTACATGCTTTATTATCTAAGATGCAGTTACTTCAATAAAACCTTATTGAAATATATTCTGCCTCTGATTGTCCTTGTATATGTGAGACTAATGTAACTGTGAGAAACGGATGAGATCTGAGTGACCACAATTTCCCTCAGGAGTCAATTGTGTCAGGCACTCAGCTGCACAAACATCCCTGCTCTTGCGTGGAGATGAGGCACTCCTAGTTAGCCGGAACAAAACCCGGATTAGGTTGACAGGTGTCACCTGTAGTGGGTTCAGACTCAGTCCCCCACAGTGCAAGTGATTCTGCCACCCAAATCCAGTAGTCTCATTAGAATAATGAGACCATATGCCACACCCGGACCCCCTGCACAGTGTGCCTAGCTTTGCACACTACATAGAGGGACAGCTTTGTACACTGTCCAATTACAAAAGGGGGAGAGGGGTGATGCACCACCCCTTCCGGGCTGACTTCAGCCTCAGAGAACACATCCCCTGGGGCCCAGCCAATAAGCAAAGGGGGAGAGAGGCCGGAGGACCCCCCCTTGGACAATTTTGGCACCAGGGACCACATCCCCCAGTGCCAGGCAACAAAGGTTGGGTGCCCTCGTGCCCACCCTGGACACCGACCAGGTCTTTGTTGGGGGTCATGAGGGGAGCACTAAGGCCCACCGCAGACCGAGCCAGTTATCCCTGCCTAGTGGAAGCTGTCATTGCTCCCTCCCGCAGGGATCATCTAAAAATTCAGATCTGTTTCTCTGCCCACATCACTGAAGATCAGCGCCAACATTTTTACAAATAACATTTTTGGCCAATGGTGGGGAACCTGTGGACCCCCACCACTAGGCCCAGGTGGTCAGGGTACTCCTACCATGCCCTCTTGTGGGGTTTTTTTGGGTGTTTTTTTCTTGGGACTGAGTCCAAGTCCCAAGATGATTGCTGCCAATTCCTGGTTGAAATGGTGGCAGCCAATCAGATCTCAGTTTGAGATTTGTCAGATCCACGGACCCTCTCCATATCTAGGTATACAAAAAAAGACTGGGTCTCTTGCTTCATAGTTCATCAAGTTTCTCTGTACAAGCCAAAAAGGAAAACCCCTATCTGGCAGAGTTCAAGATCACGCTCAAATGTAGATGGGGATGATATCATACTCTCACACATCTCTCAGGGAAACAGCCAGAATGGTACAGCTTTTGGTATTGTCTATAAAAGCCTTATTTCCATGACCCTTTCATTACCATGCACACTAATGTCTCAAGATCTGACATTTATGGAAAAGGGATGAGGCAATTTACTATTAGTGCTTTACTATTAGGGACATGATCTTCAAAGCAATTGTTAGTGCATCTCTATTTTTAGATCATTTGCAGGCTCTGTTGCCATTCAATTTCACCATTACATTGTATTTTTGCAGATAGACAATTGTTATGTTGTCCAATATATATAAACCACCTGGGAGGTCCCAGGCCTAAGAACTGAGTAGGATTAGCAAAGACACTTTAGGTGTTCTCTGTCCATCAAGAACTTTCATTTAGAGCAGAACTTATTTCTGGTATTCACATGGTGGCAGTTTGGCACTCTAGGAACCTTCATGACAGGAGACTTCATCCAGTAGTTTACTAAACACTGAACAATCACTGTTGACAAGCTATCTTTGTTTCATGCTTGAACTTACAATTATCCCACTTGTACAGCATCCTCTTACCATAGGCATGTTTTTGCAAGATTGTTCACATTTATGCAGTTCCTCTTTTTGTCATGATTTCTTTGTGCCTGTCTCAGATTCTTAGTCAAAATGGCTTGGATGGTTCAGGACTAGTTCTAATGTCTTCTCAATATTGCAATAACAATGCTTGTATTGCTTCTATTTCACCCTCACCTCCTTGAAGATCCACAGGGCAAGAGTCACAATCTCATTCTATCCTCTAATCTACAGCTTATTGCTTTGAAACTTTCGGGTATTGTTGGTCACCGATAGGCCTTTTATTTTCAGCTGCTAGCCTCATAAAACCTCACTGGCCTTAACACCATGAAGACCCACAAAAAAGCTTGGAAAACTTGGAGTTGGTTGGTGAGTGGAAAGTGAATTACTATCTCTGACATCTTTCTTTGGCATCTCAAGTAAGGTTTTTCAGGACTGTTAATGAATACAGATCAGCTATTCTGTAGAGGTGGGCAATAAACTTGACTACTAGGGCAGAGTTCGCAAAGTCTGGCCCACTCCGCACTCTGATTGGAGCACTGAGTTCCGACAACTGCTGTGCAGCAGAGTTTTTCTCACACACAGCTTGCCAACGTTAAGTCCGCAAGTGAGAAAATTTAGCACTAGACCGCCTACTGGCATGAGTTGTCAACGCAAGTATCATGACAGGTCACTTCCTTGAGAAAGCTGCTTCTCACATTGAGAAACCTACCGCTCAAGTAGAAAATCTATGGGAGAGGCAGAAAAAGGTAGCGTCTTCTGTCACCCGTGTGGTGATGTTCGTGCGGATTTTACAGCATAGGACAAGCTCCAGTGGCTAAAAATCAGTGTGAGAAGCACAGCGTACCGCTGTGGAATCTTGTGAAGTTTTTAAGTAACTGCAGAATAACTGACCCTAAGGATTTTGAGAACAAACTAAATTTTACCTATAAATTGATGATTAATATTAGGTATTCCATTCTCTAAACTCTGTAATTTCTTAAACATTGCACGTTAAACTAATTCAGCAATTGTTCCAAACATGGCCCGACAATGACTCCCTATCATTGACTTGAAATCCTTAAAAATAAATGATTGATTTCCTTTTTGAAAGAATCCTAAATGACAGGACCCATGTGTTTCTACAATCTACTACTCTCCTTCAGAGGTGTTCTTTGCTGTTATCAGATGCACAAAGAATGCTTTTACCAGTGCTGAATATCCTTATTTTTGTTCGCATCCAATGATGTGTACAGTGGCCCTAATTATATTAATCAAAGACTACTGATTTTAGAATGTCATCTCCTTATTTGTTAATCTTTCAGAAAAACATGATCCCTCCTGTTTTCCTACTCTAATCAGATGGGCTAAGGTTATGTCTTCTGCTGAAAAAGATACAGAACCTTTGGACTCATTCCACTAGAGGATGCATGGCCTCCAGTGCATTTTTGGCTGAAACGAGGCTGGTGGACATTCTTAGATCTGTTGAGTGTTCCAGACTATCAACATTCACAACGTTGTATTGCAGACTGGTGGACCAATACCTTTTGACATTAGTGAAGGGCCCTTAACCAAGCATAGGCCATGTAATAAAATGCAGATTTTCCTAGATAGAATAGTAAAGGAAAGCCTTGATTTTATTAAAGAGACAGAGGTGACTATTGTTCCTTCACTGTCTATATCTTGTTACATGTTTTGTTTCCCTCCCAATAAGTTTTCTATATGTTCTTGATTCTTTCCTTCAGCATCAATTGCTGCTGGAAAGTGCTATTTAATATGACTTGTGGCTTTTAGGAAGTGAATTATTAATTAGGGTGGATGCTACTGCAACACAAGTAATAAAGGGCCAGATGTATCAAAAAAGCCTTTTGCGATTCGGAAATAGCGATTTTTAAGAAATCGCTATTTCTGAGTCGCAAAATGCTATGTGTCATATTTGCAATTCGGTATTTGCGATTTCTTAAAAAACGAAAATGCTATTACCAAATCGCAAATTGCGATACATCCCCCATTCGCACCTATGGGCCTGTCGGCCCATATTTGCGAATTTGTTGCATTTCCCAAATTGCGAATTCCTAACTGGAATTCACAATTTGGGAAATGCAAACTCCAGGGTGCTGGGGGCCTAGGGCCCCCTCTGCTGCACCCCAAAACAATTTTGGAAGGCATATAAGGTGCACACATGAAAAAAAGGCATGTGTGCGTTACATATCAATTTTAAAAATGCATTTTTAATGCATTTTTAAAATTTGCACATGGTTACCACCAAGTTCAACTTGGTGGTAATAGCGATTCCTTAATGCCCAATTCGCATTAAGGAATTGCTTCATACATGTGCTTAAGAAATCGCAAATAAGGATTCCTTATTTGCGATTTCTTATTTAGAGAATCGCAAATTGCAATTTTAAGGAATCGATATTTTAGTGATTCCTTTAAATTGCATTCAGAATGCCTTTCATACATTCTGAAAGGCCTTTTTGCATTCGCAAACGAGCATTCGCACCATTTGCGAATGCAAAAAGGCTTGATACATCTGGCCCAAAGTCACTAGCTTTTAGGTCAAGTCAAAGGTTTCAGTAATTTATACTTGAGCTCACCCTATGGTAGCTATGGCACAGATTAAACAGACTTAACATAAAGAAAAAATAAAAAGCATTCCCAATTACCAAAACAATTAAAATGACACAGGTGCAACATAATACAAATCCCAGTCCAATGTATAAAGATAGAGAAACAAGTGCTCAGCAATATGACACTGCAAACAAAAATCAAATAAGGAGAACCAGGAATATGAATATTTAAAGATTTTAGTGAAACAGTGTCAAGACAAAATAAAGCACCTTCCATAGTTCATGGTCACAGTTAACCAGGACCTAGGCATAGTTTCAGGTAGTCCGCAATGAAGTGGGGGTTGAATACATCAAGAAAGTTCAACCCTGTTGGAAATTTTATTTTAGGATTTCGTCATTGAAATGGAAGAGAAAATCCTCCAGCAGGGTGATGTTTGCAGGCTTTGTACAGAAGGAGTTTGACAATGCCAGTTAAACCATGAATCGATTACCTCCTGAAGCAGTTGATTTTTGCAGACTATAGTGGGAAAAGCTCCAAGCAGGAAAATGCAAGTTAGTGCCCACAGAATTCCTCTCATTAGTCAGTTACTTTTCATGCCTACTCCAAGTAAATATTTCCACATTCAAACTCAGGGGCATACTTACAAGAAAGTGGTGCATCACTCCTGATGTACCACTTTTCTTGCGTTGCTCCTGCTCCACCTAATGACATCGTGGTTGTGCCGCATTCACAATACGGCACACCATGGCGGTCTTTAGGACAATAGCATCAACATTTTTTATACTATTGTGGCACTTTGGTGCACTAGCATCTAAACGTTGACGCTAGTACAGAAAAGCCCAGGGAGGCTTATTGACTAAAATGGGTGCTTCATTTTAACGCCTGCTCTGAGCAGGTGTTAAAAATTATGGAAAAAATGGTGCAGTGAAATGTAAATTGTGTGTTGGAATGGCCCCTTGCATACATTATGGTTACGCGGGCATAATATGGCGTAAGGGGTTGCAAAGTGGTGCAATGCAAGCATTGCGCAATTTTGTAAATCGGCACGGGGAAAAAGCCACATTAGGGTTAAATAATGACACTATAGCAACGCAAGGTGATGCTAGGGGCTTGTAAATTTGCCCCTTAGTCTCTTTTTCAGAGCACAGATTCCTTCAGCCAGTCAAGGTTGCAGGCTGTGTGTGACAAGATGTTTTACGAGGCCTGATACCTTCTTGGTGAGGGCCCACTGAAATGGATGTGCTGCTGTGGAAAGACTCCAAGTGAAAGAAACCTGTTTATTCTGCCAAGCGAAGTTGCAACTTGAGATAAGTGGCTTAGAGAGTTGGTCCCAATTGTCCTAAGGTCTTGAAATTTTCCAAGTCCCAGTTTTTCAGTGGTGTTAGGAGAAGGCCTGTAAGATGCACCGAAGGGTCACAGGACCTCAAGAACAGCACTTGGAGATCAGGCTCACTCCAGCAGAGGCCAACAGCAGGATACATTGGCTACTTGTCTGTGGGGAAGATCAGAGAAAAGGCCTTTTGCAGCTTCATGTGTCCCTATAGCCACACCGGAGGGAACAAACTAGCCTGTGGAATCCACTTCTTTGTCCTAGGTAAACGTAGGAACAGGTCCAGCACTTCAGGTCTCCTCACAGGTCTCAAACAGCAGGCTAAGTCCTCCTGTTGATTCACAGAAAGTGATCTGAGGATGGTGCTTTTGGGTGCCACATTTATGCTTGGCACCAGCTAGTGGGTGTGTGTGACTCTTGCCTCCTCCCTTACCAATGGGATAAATGTTTGAGGGGCATTTGGAGACGTTCCTGCGTGTGGAGACGTTCCTGTTTGTCATACTGCAAACAATGCCACAGTGCAACTTATTCCCAAAAACCAAGATGGGAGACCCTTCTCCTCTTGTGCAGAGCCTGAAAAGCTGTTTAACCCTTTGCAAATTCTGTGTGCCGACTCAGAAGTGTGAATGAGCAGTTCCATCCTTTATGGTCACTCATAACTTGTTCTTGGACTAGCTGTCTTCCCAAAGGGTTTGGTGCCAGCCTGACCAGGGAGGAAAAGACTGGTCCTCTTCATGTGTCATCTGACATTTACTTATGACAAGGCAAGTCCATCTGCAGTTAATTAGGTTCCTAGCCCCAAAATGTTTTTCTGGCCAGGGGAAGAAAAACACCTACCCACACACAGTCCATTGACTCTCCTCTCAGAGCAGTGATCACACCTCACCAAGGTGGAAAGAGGAAATAGCCTCAAAGAGTAGTTTTGGTGTGCAAACGCCTCCTCCCTGCACAGACTATCCCACCCACAATGCAGAAACTCATGGACTATGGCGAAATGGTCTGTATCAAAGAACAGGGGTTAACATCTGTGGTGAAACCACATTTGTATAATCGTGTAAAGTTAGTAAGTCTGTCTGTACTTTAGAATGGGAGATAACCCATTCACTCATGTATACCTGAAATTGTTTTGAACAAAACTGAATCATGTGGTTGACGATTCCGAGGGTAAACCCAGTAGTTCGGAAAATTACAACAAATTCCAAAAATGATGTACAAAATGTAATTATATTTATTTTGATACAGGTGAATCCTCAAAGTATACCAGTAAAAACTCCCAGTGATTAATCAGCAAACACGAGTTTTGCCCTCTCTTGGCATGAAAGCCCGGGGCTTTTTAAAAGAATAGCATAAGAAATGCCGTGGGAGAACACAATGTTTAGACAATCTCAGGGCAAGTCAAGCAAGCCCAATGCTTTAGGCAAAAAATAATCTGGGTGCGGTCCAAGATTGTAAACTGCTGCGAATTGCAGGTTCACAAATCTCTACTGTCCTAAAGTTGTGCGTTGTCTGACAGGAACAGCGTGTTCCGCCCTCTTGTCGTCCTAAAAGGTGGAATAGTATGGTGAAATGGTGCCAATATTGACTCTGGGCAGCGCAAAGTACGTCACTACATTGAGAGAGCAGAACCATTCCATTTGTTTGGAGATGATGCAGGTCTGCTCTTTCTAGGTGGCTCAATAAAGTGAAGCAACATAGTTTGCTGCACTACTCTACTTGTTAGTAAATTTGGCCCTAATTTTCTACATTTCCCAGTTTTTAATATCCTCCATCCTAACATGTCTTACATAGGGGTGGCTTAGTATCATTTAAAGTCAGAGTTTATCCCTGTCAAAAGAGTTATTTGTAGGTTGCACTGCAGTATTTATGATACACTGCTAGGGTTTAAGCCAAGCGTCCCCCTTTCACAATAGTGGAATTGGTCAGTTTTTACATATTTTAGGTATCAGAGTGCATACACTTTGGCACTGGACAGTATACCTTCAATGTTCATTGTCGGAACACACCAATAAAATTCAGCTAAAATAGGGGATACCAGACAAAAAATAACATTTTCTCACATGGTTCTATATTAAAAATAGCAAGCTAAGTGTAAAGAAATGGTTTCCTGTTGCAGTTACCCCCCACTTTTTGCCTGATACTGATGCTGACTTGACTGAGAAGTGTGCTGGGACCCTGCTAACCAGGCCCCAGCACCAGTGTTCTTTCACCCAAAATGTACCATTGTCTCCACAATTGGCACAACCCTGGCACCCAGGTAAGTCCCTTGTAACTGGTACCCCTGGTACCAAGGGACCTGATGTCAGCGAAGGTCTCCAAGGGCTGCAGCATGACTTATGCCACCCTAGGGACCCCTCACTCAGCACATGCACACTGCTTGCCAGCTTGTGTGTGCTGGTGGGGAGAAAATGACTAAGTCGACATGGCACTCCCCTCAGGGTGCCATGCCAACCTCACACTGCCTGTGGCATGGGTAAGTCACCCCTCTAGCAGGCCTTACAGCCCTAAGGCAGGGTGCACTACACCACAGGTGAGGGTATATGTGCATGAGCACTATGCCCCTACAGTGTCTAAGCAAAACCTTAGACATGGTAAGTGCAGGGTAGCCATAACAATATATGGTCTGGGAGTCTGTCAAAAACGAACTCCACAGCTCCATAATGGCTACACTGAATATTGGGAAGTTTAATATCAAACTTCTCAGAATAATAAACCCACACTGATGCCAGTGTTGGATTTATTAAAAAATGCACACAGAGGGCCTCTTAGAGATGCCCCCTGTATTTTACCCAATTGTTCAGTGCAGGACTGACTGGTCCCTGCCAGCCTGCTGCTGAGACGAGTTTCTGACCCCATGCGGTGAGAGCCTTTGTGCTCTCTGAGGACAGAAACAAAGCCTGCTCTGGGTGGAGGTGCTTCACACCTCCCCCTGCAGGAACTGTAACACCTAGCAGTGAGCTTCAAAGGCTCAAGCTTCGTGTTACAATGCCCCAGGGCACTCCAGCTAGTGGAGATGCCCGCCCCCTGGACACAGCCCCCACTTTTGGCGGCAAGTCCAGGAGAGATAATGAGAAAAACAAGGAGGAGTCACTGGCCAGTCAGGACAGCCCCTAAGGTGTCCTGAGCTGAGGTGACTCTGACTTTTAGAAATCCTCCATCTTGCAGATGGAGGATTCCCCCAATAGGATTAGGGATGTGCCCCCCTCCCCTCAGGGAGGGGGCACAAAGAGGGTGTACCCACCCTCAGGGCTAGTAGCCATTGGCTACTAACCCCCTAGACCTAAACATGCCCTTAAATTTAGTATTTAAGGGCTCCCCAGAACCTAGGAACTCAGATTACTGCAACTTACCGAAGAAGAAGACTGCTGAACTGAAAACCCCTGCAGAAGAAGAAAGAAGACACCAACTGCTTTGGCCCCAGTCCTACCGGCCTGTCTCCTGCCTTCGAAAGAAACCTGCTCCAGCGACGCTTTCTCCAGGGCCAGCGACCTCTGAATCCTCAGAGGACTGCCCTGCTTCCAAGAGACCAAGAAACTCCCGAGAACAGCGGCCCTGTTCAACAAAGACTGCAACTTTGTATCCAGAGGAACAGATTTAAAGACCCCTGCAATCCCCGCAAGAAGCGTGAGACTTGCAACACTGCACCCGGCGACCCCGACTCGACTGGTGGAGAAACAACACCTCAGGGAGGACCCTCCGGCGACTCCGAGACTGTGAGTAACCAAAGTTGTCCCCCTTGAGCCCCCACAGCGACGCCTGCAGAGGGAATCCCGAGGCTCCCCCTGACCGCGACTGCCTGACTCTAAAATCCCGACGGCTGGAAAAGACCCTGCACCCGCAGCCCCCAGCACCTGAAGGATCGGAACTTCAGTGCAGGAGTGACCCCCAGGAGGCCCTCTCCCTTGCCTAGGTGGTGGCTACCCCGAGGAGCCCACCCCCCTTGCCTGCCTGCACCGCTGAAGAGACCCCTTGGTCTCCCATTGAAACCTATTACAAACCCGACGCTTGTTTGCACACTGCACCCGGCCGCCCCCGCGCTGCTGAGGGTGTACTTTCTGTGTGAACTTGTGTCCCCCCCGGTGCCCTACAAAACCCCCCTGGTTTGCCCTCCGAAGACGCAGGTACTTACCTGCTGGCAGACTGGAACCGGGGCACCCCCTTCTCTCCATTTAAGCCTATGCGTTTTGGGCACCACTTTGAACTCTGCACCTGACCGGCGCTGAGCTGCTGGTGTGGTGACTTTGGGGTTGCTCTGAACCCCCAACGGTGGGCTACCTTGGACCCCAATCTTAAACCTGTAGGTGGTTTACTTACCTGCAAGAACTAACAATACTTTACCTCCCCCAGGAACTGTGAAAATTGCAGTGTCCACTTTTAAAACAGCTTATTGTGTTTTATGAAAAAAGTATATATGTTACTGTGATTATTCAAAGTTCCTTAAGTACTTACCTGCAATACCTTTCAAATGAGATATCACATGTAGAATTTGAACCTGTGGTTCTTAAAATAAACTAAGAAAATATATTTTTCTATAACAAAACCTATTGGCCTGGATTTGTCTCTGAGTGTGTGTTCCTCATTTATTGCCTGTGTGTATGTACAACAAATGCTTAACACTACTCCTTTGATAAGCCTACTGCTCGACCACACTACCACAAAATAGAGCATTAGTATTATCTCTTTTTGCCACTATCTTACCTCTAAGGGGAACCCTTGGACTCTGTGCATACTATTCCTTACTTTGAAATAGTGCATACAGAGCCAACTTCCTACATTGGTGGATCAGCGGTGGGGTACAAGACTTTGCATTTGCTGGACTACTCAGCCAATACCTGATCACACGACAAATTCAAAAAATTGTCATTAGAAATAGATTTTTGCAATTTGAGCTATTTTTCTAAATTCTTAAAAGTCCTGCTAGGGCCTTGGGTTAGTCCCTGTTTAGCATTTCCTTTTAGAGTTTAAAAGTTTTTTTGAAAGTTTGAATTAGAACCTAGAGCTAGTTTTAGATTCTTAAAAAGTATTCCAACTTTTAGAAGCATAATGTCTAATACAGAGATGAATGTTGTGGAACTCGACACCACCCCTTACCTCCATCTTAAGATGAGGGAGCTGAGGTCACTCTGTAAAATAAAGAAAATAACAATGGGCCCCAGACCTTCCAAACTACAGCTCCAGGAGCTTTTGGCAGAGTTTGAAAAGGCCAACCCCTCTGAGGATGACAACCCAGAGGATGATGATAGTGAACTGGAGGAGAATTCCCCCCTTCCAGTCCTAACTAGGGAACCCAGGGACCCTCAATCCCTGATTCCAACTGTGATAGTCAGAGATGCTGGTTCCCTCACAGGAGGGGCCAGCACTTCTGAAATCACTGAGGATAGCCTCAGTGAAGAGGACCTCCTGTTAGCCAGGATGGCCAAAAGATTGGCTTTGGAAAGACAGATCCTAGCCATAGAAAGGGAAAGACAAGAGATGGGCCTAGGTCCCATCAATGGTGGCAGCAACATAAATAGGGTCAGAGATTCTCCTGACATGTTGAAAATCCCAAAAGGGATTGTAACTAAATATGAAGATGGTGATGACATCACCAAATGGTTCACAGCTTTTGAGAGGGCTTGTGCAACCAGAAAAGTAAACAGATCTCACTGGGGTGCTCTCCTTTTGGAAATGTT
Source organism: Pleurodeles waltl (assembly GCF_031143425.1). Classification (NCBI taxonomy): domain Eukaryota; kingdom Metazoa; phylum Chordata; class Amphibia; order Caudata; family Salamandridae; genus Pleurodeles; species Pleurodeles waltl. The sequence goes on along the minus strand of NC_090439.1, from coordinate 928,246,333 downwards.
CACTGGAAAGTGTAGGGATAGACTCCTCACACTCTCTGGAAAAGATGCAGAATCTTATGACCTCATGAAGGGAACCCTGATTGAGGGCTTTGGATTCTCCACTAAGGAGTATAGAATTAGATTCAGGGGGGCTCAAAAATCCTCGAGCCAGACCTGGGTTGATTTTGTAGACTACTCAGTGAAAACAGTGGATGGTTGGGTAACTGGAAATGAAGTGCATGACTATGTTGGGCTTTATAATTTGTTTATGAAAGAACACATTTTAAGTAACTGCTTCAATGAAAAGTTGCATCAGTATCTGGTAGACCTAGGTCCAATTTCTCCCAAAGAATTGGGAAAGAAGGCAGACCACTGGGTCAAGACTAGGGTAACCAAAACTTCCACTGGGGGTGACCAAAAGAAAGGGGTTACAAAACCTCCTCAGGAGAAAGTGGGTGACACTAGAAACAAAGAAAAAGAGTCCTCTGTAGGCCCCCAAAAACCAGACCAAGGGGGTGGGCCCCGAGACACAACCCAAAACAAAAGTGGGTACCAGGGTAAGAACTGGGATGCCACTAAGGCATGGTGCCATAACTGTAGACAGACAGGGCACCACACCAAGGACACTTCTTGTCCCAAAAACAAACCCCCTAGCAAAATCCCAGGGGTGACCATTGTAGCCATTGGGGATGACTCCTCAGATGAGGAGGTATTCATAGCCTTCAACTAGAAAAAGGGCCCAACAGGTGAGTTGGAGATTCCAGAGGGAAGTAGACACTTCCACCACCTACTGGTGAATGGAATCCCAGCCACTGCCCTGAGAGACACTTGTGCCAGTCACACTATTGTGCATGACAGGCTGGTGTTCTCAAACCAGTACATCCCAGGTGAGACTGCCAGAGTAAGAGTTAGCCCAGACAGGGTCACTGATAGGCCAGTGGCTTTTGTGCCCATAGAAGTGGGTGGGACTTTTAGCTGGAGAAGGGTGGTAGTCAGTACAGACCTCCCCCTTGATTGTCTCCTTGGAAATGACTACCCAGAGGTTAGTCAGAGCCCAAGAGAGGAACTGGTCCAGTGCCAGTCAGAGCCCAAGGATTCTGGAGGTCCTGCCCCTGCAGTAACTGCAAGCAGGCCCCAGAAGAAAAAGAATAGAAAACAGTGTAGGAAGGGTGGACAACCTTTAGCCAAGGTCCCAGCAAGCCAAGGAGATTCTGCTCCAGTAGGGGAGAACTCCAAAAGTGGCTCTGATAATGTCCAACCTGACCCACAAGAAGTCCTGGCTAGTCAGGCAACTGTTAAGCCTGAGTGGATGGCTCCTCAGCTAACAGAAGAAAGAGTGGAAGAAGGGTGTTTACTACAAGATGTGGTAACCCCCCACTCTAATACAGCAGACAGGCACCCTGAACCCAAAGAAGCCTGTAACTTAGCCCCTTTCCTTGTGGGTGAAGAGCTAAAGGTGTGGTTCTGGGCCCTGACAGCTGTCAGTGGCCTCTGCTGGGTGTTAGCCTTTATGGCTGCACTATCCTTGGCATGGTGGTCTGACCCCATGCCAAATAGCAAGTTAGGCCCCCTGACCCTGTTGGTCATGGTGGGGTTACTCCAGCTCTGGGTAACCTCTTTGGGTAAGCTAGGGGTGACCCTGGCTAATATAAGATTAGCAGAGGTGGATACCTCTAACCCCAAAATAGAGAGAATGGGTGGAGACATTAAAAGCACAGACAAGAGGCAATTCAGACTAGGTCCTATCACTGTGGAAGTGGGTCAGTTCCCCAGAGGGAATGACCTGGACAGGGGGATGTAAGGCAGAGTAGGCCCTGCAACAAACCAGCCTATTTCCTCTACTCTTCCTCGCCTGACAGACTAGGAAGACTCTCCCAGCTTTGGCTGAGTCTCCTGGCCTGTGGGCTGGGGGGGCTTGTGTAAAGAAATGGCTCCCTGTTGCAGTTACCCCCCACTTTTTGCTTGATACTGATGCTGACTTGACTGAGAAGTGTGCTGGGACCCTGCTAACCAGGCCCCAGCACCAGTGTTCTTTCACCTAAAATGTACCATTGTCTCCACAATTGGCACAACCCTGGCACCCAGGTAAGTCCCTTGTAACTGGTACCCCTGGTACCAAGGGCCCTGATGCCAGGGAAGGTCTCCAAGGGCTTCAGCATGACTTATGCCACCCTAGGGACCCCTCACTCAGCACATGCACACTGCTTGCCAGCTTGTGTGTGCTGGTGGGGAGAAAATGACTAAGTCGACATGGCACTCCCCTCAGGGTGCCATGCCAACCTCACACTGCCTGTGGCATGGGTAAGTCACCCCTCTAGCAGGCCTTACAGCCCTAAGGCAGGGTGCACTACACCACAGGTGAGGGTATATGTGCATGAGCACTATGCCCCTACAGTGTCTAAGCAAAACCTTAGACATTGTAAGTGCAGGGTAGCCATAACAGTATATGGTCTGGGAGTCTGTCAAAAACGAACTCCACAGCTCCATAATGGCTACACTGAATACTGGGAAGTTTAGTATCAAACTTCTCAGAATAATAAACCCATACTGATGCCAGTGTTGGATTTATTAAAAAATGCACACAGAGGGTCTCTCAGATATGCCCCCTGTATTATACCCAGTTGTTCAGTGCAGGACTGACTGGTCTCTGCCAGCCTGCTGCTGAGAGACGAGTTTCTGACCCCATGCGGTGAGAGCCTTTGTGCTCTCTGAGGACAGAAACAAAGCCTGCTCTGGGTGGAGGTGCTTCACACCTCCCCCTGCAGGAACTGTAACACCTAGCAGTGAGCTTAAAAGGCTCAAGCTTTGTGTTACAATGCCCCAGGGCACTCCAGCTAGTGGAGATGCCCGCCCCCTGGACACAGCCCCCACTTTTGGCGGCAAGTCCAGGAGAGATAATGAGAAAAACAAGGAGGAGTCACTGGCCAGTCAGGACAGCCCCTAAGGTGTCCTGAGCTGAGGTGACTTTGACTTTTAGAAATCCTCCATCTTGCAGATGGAGGATTCCCCCAATAGGATTAGGGATGTGCCCCCCTCCCCTCAGGGAGGGGGCACAAAGAGGGTGTACCCACCCTCAGGGCTAGTAGCCATTGGCTACTAACCCCCTAGACCTAAACACGCCCTTAAATTTAGTATTTAAGGGCTCCCCAGAACCTAGGAACTCAGATTCCGGCAACTTAACAAAGAAGAAGATTGCTGAGCTGAAAACCCCTGCAGAAGAAGAAAGAAGACACCAACTGCTTTGGCCCCAGTCCTACCGGCCAGTCTCCTGCCTTCTAAAGAAACCTGCTCCAGCGACGCTTTCTCCAGGGCCAGCGACCTCTGAATCCTCAGAGGACTGCCCTGCTTCCAAGAGACCAAGAAACTCCAGAGAACAGCGGCCCTGTTCAACAAAGACTGCAACTTTGTATCCAGAGGAGCAGATTTAAAGACCCCTGCAATCCCCGCAAGAAGCGTGAGACTTGCAACACTGCACCCGGCGACCCCGACTCGACTGGTGGAGAAACAACACCTCAGGGAGGACCCTCCGGCGACTCCGAGACTGTGAGTAACCAAAGTTGTCCCCCCTGAGCCTCCACAGCGACGCCTGCAGAGGGAATCCCGAGGCTCCCCCTGACCGCGACTGCCTGAATCTAAAATCCTGACGGCTGGAAAAGACCCTGCACCCGCAGCCCCCAGCACCTGAAGGATCGGAACTTCAGTGCAGGAGTGACCCCCAGGAGGCTCTCTCCCTTGCATAGGTGGTGGCTACCCCGAGGAGCCCCCCCCCTTGCCTGCCTGCACTGCTGAAGAGACCCCTTGGTCTCCCATTGAAACCTATTACAAACCCGACGCTTGTTTGCACACTGCACCCGGCCGCCCCCGCGCTGCTGAGGGTGTACTTTCTGTGTGGACTTGTGTCCCCCCCGGTGCCCTACAAAACCCCCCTGGTCTGCCCTCCGAAGATGCGGGTACTTACCTGCTGGCAGACTGGAACCGGGGCACCCCCTTCTCTCCATTTAAGCCTATGCGTTTTGGGCACCACTTTGAACTCTGCACCTGACCGGCCCTGAGCTGCTGGTGTGGTGACTTTGGGGTTGCTCTGAACCCCCAACGGTGGGCTACCTTGGACCCCAATCTTAAACCCGTAGGTGGTTTACTTACCTTCAAGAACTAACAATACTTTACCTCCCCCAGGAACTGTGAAAATTGCACTGTGTCCACTTTTAAAACAGCTTATTGTGTTTTATGAAAAAAGTATATATGTTACTGTGATTATTCAAAGTTCCTAAAGTACTTACCTGCAATACCTTTCAAATGAAATATTACATGTAGAATTTGAACCTGTGGTTCTTAAAATAAACTAAGAAAAGTTATTTTTCGATAACAAAACCTATTGGCCTGGATTTGTCTCTGAGTGTGTGTTCCTCATTTATTGCCTGTGTGTATGTACAACAAATGCTTAACACTACTCCTTTGATAAGCCTACTGCTCGACCACACTACCACAAAATAGAGCATTAGTATTATCTCTTTTTGCCACTATCTTACCTCTAAGGGGAACCCTTGGACTCTGTGCATACTATTCCTTACTTTGAAATAGTGCATACAGAGCCAACTTCCTACATTGGTGGATCAGCGGTGGGGTACAAGACTTTGCATTTGCTGGACTACTCAGCCAATACCTGATCACACGACAAATTCAAAAAATTGTCATTAGAAATTGATTTTTGCAATTTGAGCTATTTTTCTAAATTCTTAAAAGTCCTGCTAGGGCCTTGGGTTAGTCCCTGTTTAGCATTTCCTTTTAGAGTTTAAAAGTTTTTTTGAAAGTTTGAATTAGAACCTAGAACTAGTTTTAGATTCTTAAAAAGTATTCCAACTTTTAGAAGCATAATGTCTAATACAGAGATGAATGTTGTGGAACTCGACACCACCCCTTACCTCCATCTTAAGATGAGGGAGCTAAGGTCACTCTGTAAAATAAAGAAAATAACAATGGGCCCCAGACCTTCCAAACTACAGCTCCAGGAGCTTTTGGCAGAGTTTGAAAAGGCCAACCCCTCTGAGGATGACAACCCAGAGGATGATGATAGTGAACTGGAGGAGAATTCCCCCCTTCCAGTCCTAACTAGGGAACCCAGGGACCCTCAATCCCTGATTCCAACTGTGATAGTCAGAGATGCTGGTTTCCTCACAGGAGGGGCCAGCACTTCTGAAATCACTGAGGATAGCCTCAGTGAAGAGGACCTCCTGTTAGCCAGGATGGCCAAAAGATTGGCTTTGGAAAGACAGATCCTAGCCATAGAAAAGGAAAGACAAGAGATGGGCCTAGGTCCCATCAATGGTGGCAGCAACATAAATAGGGTCAGAGATTCTCCTGACATGTTGAAAATCCCAAAAGGGATTGTAACTAAATATGAAGATGGTGATGACATCACCAAATGGTTCACAGCTTTTGAGAGGGCTTGTGCAACCAGAAAAGTAAACAGATCTCACTGGGGTGCTCTCCTTTTGGAAATGTTCACTGGAAAGTGTAGGGATAGACTCCTCACACTCTCTGGAAAAGATGCAGAATCTTATGACCTCATGAAGGGAACCCTGATTGAGGGCTTTGGATTCTCCACTGAGGAGTATAGAATTAGATTCAGTGGGGCTCAAAAATCCTCGAGCCAGACCTGGGTTGATTTTGTAGACTACTCAGTGAAAACAGTGGATGGTTGGGTAACTGGAAATGAAGTGCATGACTATGTTGGGCTTTATAATTTGTTTATGAAAGAACACATTTTAAGTAACTGCTTCAATGAAAAGTTGCATCAGTATCTGGTAGACCTAGGTCCAATTTCTCCCAAAGAATTGGGAAAGAAGGCAGACCACTGGGTCAAGACTAGGGTAACCAAAACGTCCACTGGGGGTGACCAAAAGAAAGGGGTTACAAAACCTCCTCAGGAGAAAGTGGGTGACACTAGAAACAAAGAAAAATAGTCCTCTGTAGGCCCCCAAAAACCAGACCAAGTGGGTGGGCCCCGAGACACAGCCCAAAACAAAAGTGGGTACCAGGGTAAGAACTGGGATGCCACTAAGCCATGGTGCCATAACTGTAGACAGACAGGGCACCACACCAAGGACACTTCTTGTCCCAAAAACAAACCCCCTAGCAAAATCCCAGGGGTGACCATTGTAGCCATTGGGGATGACTCCTCAGATGAGGAGGTATTCATAGCCTTCAACTAGAAAAAGGGCCCAACAGGTGAGTTGGAGATTCCAGAGGGAAGTAGACACTTCCACCACCTACTGGTGAATGGAATCCCAGCCACTGCCCTGAGAGACACTTGTGCCAGTCACACTATTGTGCATGACAGGCTGGTGTTCTCAAACCAGTACATCCCAGGTGAGACTGCCAGACTAAGAGTTAGCCCAGACAGGGTCACTGATAGGCCAGTGGCTTTTGTGCCCATAGAAGTGGGTGGGACTTTTAGCTGGAGAAGGGTGGTAGTCAGTACAGACCTCCCCCTTGATTGTCTCCTTGGAAATGACTACCCAGAGGTTAGTCAGAGCCCAAGAGAGGAACTGGTCCAGTGCCAGTCAGAGCCCAAGGATTCTGGAGGTCCTGCCCCTGCAGTAACTGCAAGCAGGCCCCAGAAGAAAAAGAATAGAAAACAGTGTAGGAAGGGTGGACAACCTTTAGCCAAGGTCCCAGCAAGCCAAGGAGATTCTGCTCCAGTAGGGGAGAACTCCAAAAGTGGCTCTGATAATGTCCAACTTGACCCACAAGAAGTCCTGGCTAGTCAGGCAACTGTTAAGCCTGAGTGGATGGCTCCTCAGCTAACAGAAGAAAGAGTGGAAGAAGGGTGTTTACTACAAGATGTGGTAACCCCCCACTCTAATACAGCAGACAGGCACCCTGAACCCAAAGAAGCCTGTAACTTAGCCCCTTTCCTTGTGGGTGAAGAGCTAAAGGTGTGGTTCTGGGCACTGACAGCTGTCAGTGGCCTCTGCTGGGTGTTAGCCTTTATGGCTGCACTATCCTTGGCATGGTGGTCTGACCCCATGCCAAATAGCAAGTTAGGCCCCCTGACCCTGTTGGTCATGGTGGGGTTACTCCAGCTCTGGGTAACCTCTTTGGGTAAGCTAGGGGTGACCCTGGCTAAGATAAGATTAGCAGAGGTGGATACCTCTAACCCCAAAATAGAGAGAATGGGTGGAGACATTAAAAGCACAGACAAGAGGCAATTCAGACTAGGTCCTATCACTGTGGAAGTGGGTCAGTTCCCCAGAGGGAATGACCTGGACAGGAGGATGTAAGGCAGAGTAGGCCCTGCAACAAACCAGCCTATTTCCTCTACTCTTCCTCGCCTGACAGACTAGGAAGACTCTCCCAGCTTTGGCTGAGTCTCCTGGCCTGTGGGCTGGGGGGGCTTGTGTAAAGAAATGGCTCCCTGTTGCAGTTACCCCCCACTTTTTGCCTGATACTGATGCTGACTTGACTGAGAAGTGTGCTGGGACCCTGCTAACCAGGCCCCAGCACCAGTGTTCTTTCATCTAAAATGTACCATTGTCTCCACAATTGGCACAACCCTGGCACCCAGGTAAGTCCCTTGTAACTGGTACCCCTAGTACCAAGGGCCCTGATGCCAGGGAAGGTCTCCAAGGGCTTCAGCATGACTTATGCCACCCTAGGGACCCCTCACTCAGCACATGCACACTGCTTGCCAGCTTGTGTGTGCTGGTGGGGAGAAAATGACTAAGTCGACATGGCACTCCCCTCAGGGTGCCATGCCAACCTCACACTGCCTGTGGCATGGGTAAGTCACCCCTCTAGCAGGCCTTACAGCCCTAAGGCAGGGTGCACTACACCACAGGTGAGGGTATATGTGCATGAGCACTATGCCCCTACAGTGTCTAAGCAAAACCTTAGACATTGTAAGTGCAGGGTAGCCATAACAGTATATGGTCTGGGAGTCTGTCAAAAACGAACTCCACAGCTCCATAATGGCTACACTGAATACTGGGAAGTTTAGTATCAAACTTCTCAGAATAATAAACCCACACTGATGCCAGTGTTGGATTTATTAAAAAAAGCACACAGAGGGCCTCTTAGAGATGCCCCCTGTATTTTACCCAATTGTTCAGTGCAGGACTGACTGGTCTCTGCCAGCCTGCTGCTGAGAGACGAGTTTCTGACCCCATGCGGTGAGAGCCTTTGTGCTCTCTGAGGACAGAAACAAAGCCTGCTCTGGGTGGAGGTGCTTCACACCTCCCCCTGCAGGAACTGTAACACCTAGCAGTGTGCTTAAAAGGCTCAAGCTTCGTGTTACAATGCCCCAGGGCACTCCAGCTAGTGTAGATGCCCGCCCCCTGGACACAGCCCCCACTTTTGGCGGCAAGTCCAGGAGAGATAATGAGAAAAACAAGGAGGAGTCACTGGCCAGTCAGGACAGCCCCTAAGTTGTCCTGAGCTGAGGTGACTCTGACTTTTAGAAATCCTCCATCTTGCAGATGGAGGATTCCCCCAATAGGATTAGGGATGTGCCCCCCTCCCCTCAGGGAGGGGGCACAAAGAGGGTGTACCCACCCTCAGGGCTAGTAGCCATTGGCTACTAACCCCCTAGACCTAAACACGCCCTCAAATTTAGTATTTAAGGGCTCCCCAGAACCTAGGAACTCAGATTCCTGCAACTTACCAAAGAAGAAGACTGCTGAGCTGAAAACCCCTGCAGAAGAAGAAAGAAGACACAAACTGCTTTGGCCCCAGTCCTACCGGCCAGTCTCCTGCCTTCTAAAGAAACCTGCTCCAGCGACGCTTTCTCCAGGGCCAGCGACCTCTGAATCCTCAGAGGACTGCCCTGCTTCCAAGAGACCAAGAAACTCCAGAGAACAGTGGCCCTGTTCAACAAAGACTGCAACTTTGTATCCAGAGGAGCAGATTTAAAGACCCCTGCAATCCCCGCAAGAAGCGTGAGACTTGCAACACTGCACCCGGCGACCCCGACTCGACTGGTGGAGAAACAACACCTCAGGGAGGACCCTCCGGCGACTCCGAGACTGTGAGTAACCAAAGTTGTCCCCCCTGAGCCTCCACAGCGACGCCTGCAGAGGGAATCCCGAGGCTCCCCCTGACCGCGACTGCCTGAATCTAAAATCCTGACGGCTGGAAAAGACCCTGCACCCGCAGCCCCCAGCACCTGAAGGATCGGAACTTCAGTGCAGGAGTGACCCCCAGGAGGCCCTCTCCCTTGCATAGGTGGTGGCTACCCCGAGGAGCCCCCCCCCTTGCCTGCCTGCACTGCTGAAGAGACCCCTTGGTCTCCCATTGAAACCTATTACAAACCCGACGCTTGTTTGCACACTGCACCCGGCCGCCCCCGCGCTGCTGAGGGTGTACTTTCTGTGTGGACTTGTGTCCCCCCCGGTGCCCTACAAAACCCCCCTGGTCTGCCCTCCGAAGATGCGGGTACTTACCTGCTGGCAGACTGGAACCGGGGCACCCCCTTCTCTCCATTTAAGCCTATGCGTTTTGGGCACCACTTTGAACTCTGCACCTGACCGGCCCTGAGCTGCTGGTGTGGTGACTTTGGGGTTGCTCTGAACCCCCAACGGTGGGCTACCTTGGACCCCAATCTTAAACCCGTAGGTGGTTTACTTACCTGCAAGAACTAACAATACTTTACCTCCCCCAGGAACTGTGAAAATTGCACTGTGTCCACTTTTAAAACAGCTTATTGTGTTTTATGAAAAAAGTATATATGTTACTGTGATTATTCAAAGTTCCTAAAGTACTTACCTGCAATACCTTTCAAATGAGATATTACATGTAGAATTTGAACCTGTGGTTCTTACAATAAACTAAGAAAAGTTATTTTTCTATAACAAAACCTATTGGCCTGGATTTGTCTCTGAGTGTGTGTTCCTCATTTATTGCCTGTGTGTATGTTCAACAAATGCTTAACACTACTCCTTTGATAAGCCTACTGCTCGACCACACTACCACAAAATAGAGCATTAGTATTATCTCTTTTTGCCACTATCTTACCTCTAAGGGGAACCCTTGGACTCTGTGCATACTATTCCTTACTTTGAAATAGTGCATACAGAGCCAACTTCCTACATTAAGAAAGCATAACATTCGCCTCTGTATCTTTAGCAAAATCCAGACTTTCGTTCACTGTTGTAGCTAGGAATATCAGAATTGTGGTTAATACTGTTTGTTCTTGTGTTACCCCTTTCTGTAAGGGTGTTGGAGTTGAGGATAAGGGGATTATCTAAAAAGTGTCACTGGAAAACCTGAAGCACCAAAATCCACGTACGGTCTTTTTTAGGGCAAAACTGATAAGTTGTGCTATTTATTGCACCTGATTAATTGTGATGGCTGCAATGGCAGCTTTTTCCAGGACTTAATGCCTGTTGAAAACTGAGGAGAGTATATCTTATGTATATTAAAATCAGCGATGCAAGGTGTGTGGTTTATGTGTGCAAAAAAGCAATTCATTTTTCCCTTTTTAGGAGGTCATGAATGCCCCCCTTATAAATGTTAGCCTTTAAAAATGACATTGATTTTCTTTTTTTCTTACAGTTTGCAGTGTACCCATGAACATAGTGGTGCCTCCTCAAGCAAGGAAACCTAATCCATACCATATTCAACACCTTAATTTAGGATTTATGTCTTCTGATTTGCTGAAGATGCTCATCTAATTCAACATCTATTGAAAAGTAGCGTTGAAATGGTTTGTTTGCCTGGCTATGAAACGTGTAATTCTTGTTGTATGTGAAATAATGCATATCTCCTTTACAGCCTTGCTTTGCAATTTATCTAATGCATGTGTTCATTTGTAAACACTCTTTAACCCGTCTTGGATTATTTTGATCATACAGAATTTAATTTCCTGTGTTCCACTGTGAGCGAAATGAAGGAAGAGATAAGGCAAATGTGAACAGAACATTTGCAAAATATGTTAATGACAGTTTTTATCAGTACACCATTGTCTAATGTGAGGAAATAATTATTTTGTATCTCACAATGCAATATAAAACTGTTCTACCATTTCGGTAAAAGTAGTGCACTACTTGAAATACACGTCTGCTTGCATCGCTTTGATTCACCTGTTTTCATTTAGTTTTACTGTATTGTGTTTAAGTAAGTATCACAGTAGTGCGTATGAAGTGAAATAATTGTAGAAGTGTACAAAAATGATCTCTGTAAAACCTTGTGCATCAGTTACACTAAATCTTCTTGATTTTCTAAATTGTGCTTCATGAGTCACAAAAACACAACTTTACATTAAAAATTAGATTTTAGATGTTTCTCTTAGTTTAATGAAAATTAGCTGTCACTCTGTCCTTCAGTACTTTGGTACTATTTACATACCTACCTGGCAAGAGACGTTATACGTTGATCAGTAAGGCATACTTGAGAGACAGGTTTGACTCCCGTAGAACTGCCCTTATACCAAATTGACAACTTTCAACAGGTACAACTCACAGGCATTGATCAACATAATATGTCCTATAAAGTGGCTGTTAAAGCATGGCTCATCATTGGTTGTAGTAAAATAAAGTACAAGTACAATTTGTGTACAAGCATTGCAACATTTTTAAGGTTACCGAACAGAAGCCAATGCGCGCTGTTGTTGGCCAATAAAGAGATATGGCAGCAGGTCTCTGCCCTCAAAACGAAGCCCACACTTAAATGAATGTATCAGTACTAAAAAAAAGTAAATAACTCGGAGAGATATGATACCATTGCCACAACACTGCAGTGGGCATCTATGATAATGCTTGTCAAAGCACTTCAATAATAGTCTACCCATACTGCGAAATAATGACATTTAAAATACTACTATGTTAGGCATAATAAACCCTAGTTATGACCGTTTGCGATTTTACAATAAGTGGCCGTTGAAGTTGTACTTGAGTTTGCTGCAGGAATTCCTTAGATTCCTGAGCAGTCTAAAGCTTTATTGCGCGTTCCTGAACCCCTCTTAAGGCTACCAATGTAGCAAGACAGCAGTACTTTTGAAAATGAATACTTTGTGTCACAGTTTTTACATTGTGTTCAAAGGGGCATAGTTATACTTCATGTGCGCCAAATTTGAGTCATTTTGTTGACGCAAATTCGGCACAAAACGAAGTCCATATTTTGATGTTAGTCACGTCTAATGTCAAAATATTGGAGTTTGCACCATTTTTTAGATGTGTGACCCTACCTTGTGTCAATGAGATGCAAGGTAGGCGTTCCCATCTACAAAATGGTGCTAACCTCATAGCCCCATATTTATCCCTCTGTGCTAAAATGACGCACGGTTGGGAGGAGGGGTTAAATAATGGTGCAAAGCTTTAATGCCTGGGTCAGACCAGGGGTTAGGGGACCTGTGGACTCATTTCCATTGTTGAACAACATGGAATGTGTCCACAGGTGCACTTCCCAAGCCCTAGGAACACCCGCACCCCATCAGAGGGACACTGGAGGATGGGGGACCCCATCCCAGGTAAGTAGGGTAAGTATAGATAAGTTTTTTTTTTTTTAATTAAAGTGCCATCGGGGCCCAACTTGGGGCCCCCTGCCTGCCACAGGGTGCAATGGCCATGCCCAGGGGACACTTGTTACCTGTGCTGGCTATTGGGGTGGTGGGCATGACTCCTGTCTTTTCTAAGACAGGAGTTATGTGGTATGGATGGTTTTGTGTCAGAAAATGACGCTAGGCTGGTTAGAGGCATTTTTTTTGCCTCTAACCAGCCTAGCATCCTTTTGGGGTTTAAAACCCCTTTTTTCCCATACCGTCACCCCCACCAGCTAATGTATTTTTTTTTTTACGCTAGCCCACCCTTTGAGCCGGCTTGAGGCATTCCATAAATTTGGCACCCGGCTGGCGATCTGGAATGACACAAGCCGGTGTTATACTTTTTGAAGCAAAACTCTATTTCTACCTGTTTGTCAGTATGTTTTGCCTGTCTCACTGGGATCCCGGTGGTCAGGACCCCAGTGCTCATAGTTTGTGGCCTAATGTGTGTGTTGTCAGTAGTGCTTAACTGTGTCACTGAAGTTCTACTAACCAGAACGTCAGTGCTTATGCTCTCTCTGCTTCCAAATTAGTCACTCCCCTTTTAAGTCCCTAGTATATGGTACCTAGGTACCCAGGGCACTGGGGTTCCAGGAGATCCAAATGGGCTGCAGCATTTCTTTTGCCACCCATAAGGAGATCAGACAAACCCTTTCAAAGGACTGCCACTGCAGCTTGCGTGAAATAGTGCACATGCTATTTCACAGCCATTTTCACTGCACTTAAGTAACTTATAAGTCACCTATACGTCTAACCTTCATTTACTGAAGGCTGGGTGCAAAGTTACTACATGTGAGGGCACCCTTGCACTAGCAAAGGTGCCCCCACGCTGTCCAGGGCCAAATCGCCAGACTCCGTGAGTGTGGGTATACCATTACACATGTGCACTACATGTAGGTCAATACCTATATGTAGCTTCACAATGGTAACTCCGAATATGGCCATGTAAGGGGTCCAAAATCATGGAATTGTCCCCCCCATTCCAAATCTGGTATTGGGGGGCCAATCCCATGCATCCTGGGGGCTCCACCATGGACCCCCAGTATTGCCAAACCAGCTCTCTGAGGCGTGCTCTGCAGCTGCAGCTGCTGCCACCTCACAGACAGGGTTCTGCCCTCCTGGGGTCTGAGCAGCTCAGTCCCAGGAAAGCAGAACAAAGCATTTCCTTTGGGAGGAGGGTGTTACACCCTCTCCCTTTGGAAATAGGTTTTACAGGCTTGGGAGGGGTAGCCTCCCAGAGCCTCTGGAAATGCTTTGAAGGGCGCAGATGGTGCCCTCCTTGCATAAGCCAGTCTACACCAGCTCAGGGACCCCTAGGCCCTGCTCTGGCACAAAACTGGACAAAGGAAAGGGGAATGACCACTCCCCTGTCCATCACCACCTAGGGGTGGTGCCCAGAGCTCCTCCAGTGTGTCCCTGGCATGAGCCATCTTGTTTTCCAAGGTGTGTGGACACTCTCGAGATCTCTGAGTGGCCAGTGCCAGCAGGTGACATCAGAGACCCCTCCTGATAGGTGCATACCTGGTTAGGTAGCCAAACCCCCTCTCAGGGCTATTTAGGGTCTCTCCTGTGGATTCCTCTTCAGATTCAGCTTGCAAGTTTCCTCCAGGAATCCTCTGCAACTTCATTTTCAGCTTCTGACCGTCGCATCAACCACAGACTGCTCCAGGAACCGCTGTAACTGCAACAAAGTATCCAGAAAGGCTACTGTGACCCTGCAACTTCAGCACCAGTCACCAACTGCAACAATTTTCAAGGTGTGCATGCTCTGAGGACTCCCTGCCTTCACCCTGCATCAGAAGAACAGAAGAAATCTCCAGTAGAGTGATGGAGTCACTTCCCTGCTCCAGTAGGCACCTTCCAAGACGACAAACAGTTCTCTGGGACTCCTCTCCTGGTGAAGAGCGTGCTCCGTGGAACACAGGTGGTGGACCCCTTCGACTCAGACTGTCCTAAGGTCCAGCTGTCCAAATTTGGCAGCGGTAAGAGCTTGCCTTCCCGGTTTGCGACAATACCCCTGTGCACCATGTTATCTCTAGATCCTGGGGCCTCTGTGCACTATTTGCAAGAATCGTTCATGCACAGCATGGCCCAGGTACCCAGCACTCCATCCTGTGATGCACAACTTGCTGAGTTGTTCTCTGGCAGCGTGGGACCTTCTTTTGTGGTGCTGCAGCAACTGCAATTTGCACCTTCTTTGCCCCGGTGTCCTGGGACTCCCGTGGGTGCTGCCTGGTCATCTGTGGGTTCCCTCCAGTGTTGGGAGCCCCCTCTGCCTCCTCGGTCTGAGTTGAGGCCCCCAGGTCCCTCCTGGGTCCAGGTAGCGCCATTTTGACGCAAACTGCGATATTGCTTGAACCAAGGCTTGTTGGACGAATCCAGTGCTGCAACTTGCCTATGTCCAACATCCTGACGTGAGATATCTCTTACATCATGCAGGAACCCGCAGCCATCTTCTTTGGTGCTCTTCTGCAGACTTCTTCTAACTGAAGAATCCTCTTTTGCACCATCTTTTAAGTTGGCAGGGGTTCCTGTCCTTCCTTGAACCTTCTGCAACTTCTGGACTTGGTCTCCTCTCTTCACAGGTCTTAAGGTCCAGGAATCCACCATTTGTTGCTTGCAGTCTTGCTTGGTTCTTGCAATAACTCTTATCACGACTTGTAGTGTGTCCTGAGGAAACTTGCAGGACTTTACTCCTACTTTCCTGGGCTTTGTGGTGGGGTATTTTACTCATCTAAACACACAAAGAGAGTCAGGGAGAGAAAAGAACCAATCCATACCATCTCCCTATAACTAGAACCAAAAACACAAGGAGTATGGGGTTCACTACTATGATGGAGCCGCTGGCGAAGGATTTTCGCCTAGGGCTCCTCTATCTCATGTTATGAGTTTAAGAGTCGGATGCTGTGGAAGATTATGTGGATGAGGGGAGTTTCCTTTATGGACTAGGTGGTCTCACACACTATATAGTGTCATGCTTCATTATATGACCACCTAGCCCCACCCAGGTAGGACAGTGCCACCTGGGCGGACTCAACCTCACTGTTAAAAGAACAGGAGGGAGTGCGTAAATTAGATTTTTCTGGAAAAGTATGGGATCCATCTATACTAGGGAAGAAGTAAAAACACCTAGCCTAAGCTGCTCTGCTACAGCTACCTCTAAACAGCCTAAGCTGCTAGAACACTGACTACATTTCACTAAAATGGGATAACTGGACCTGGTATAAGGTGTAAGTACCTAGGGTACCCACTACAAACCAGGCCAGCCTCGTGCAGTTGACTAATTTGTTTACTTAGGCAAATCATGTTGTTCTTATGGAGCAAAACTTGGTTTATTTACGCAGCAGGCTTTATACAGTACCATTTAGGACAGAGAGAATATTCATGTATTAATGTTTTAAATCAGAACAACAATAAACCATGCACTTGATGCACATAGACAATCAAAAACAGGAAATAAAATTGAGGAATTGAAAGCTTATTCTCCCTCTTTCTTTCCAATTTCCAAAATACTTCAAATGTATACTGATCTTCCCTACCCAACGCAATAGCCATATTCTCCACATTGATGCAATGCTTACCCTTTTTTCTGTGTTCCTATTCCCAGTCACACTAGCTTCATTTCCTTTAATCCACATAATAGTATTCAGAATCTACCTCTCCTCGCTCTGCATAAACGTTATTCAGAGTTTACCTCTAACCACACAGCCGCTGGAGCCAGTACGGCCCCCAGTGGAGCAGCAACTGTATGTAAACATAGTGAGATTCACTGACTGATACCGGACTAAGATGCATTGTAGATGCATCTGTATCCATCTTGTTACCCACAGGTATTAATACACTGGGCAGAGGAATATCCCAAAGAAAGTACCATGTTGTGTGCAGCATTTTTGCTGTCAACTCTGACAAAATGTTTGTGACAATAGACACACTCGTAGTCTCACAATAGACCGAACAAAGGCGAAGGATGGAAAGGCTTGATTTCACCTAAATCACAGGTCAGTACCCAAACCATCCATGTTTAAATTGCCTTGGTAACTAAAGATAGACATTAAGATGTCACTACTCCCTAAAAAGGAATGTGCCCACGTACGCATACATTCTAGGTGCATTCTCACAATCTCCGCAATAGAATATACCTCGCCAAAATGTCAGCATGGTTAGAACCCAGTTATTTCAAATGGTACAGTCTTTTTGGAGGTTTAATAAAGGGCTTCTCCATTTGTGTTCATTTCCCTTCAACATTATTGGGATGGGACTATCCCTGTTTGATAATTAAACGTGCACTCCTGCCCTGTGTTACACAAGTGTAGGTAAAACTGGTATCCTGACTTTCTTTCAGCACACTATCCATGAACTCCTGCATGCATGCTGAGGCATAAGGACAAACTTGACCCCTGATCCAAAGGCTGGCTCTAAAGTTAAGCTGGGAGCACCAAAAGCGTAATCCTTAAGTGACACAAGACTTTGATCAGTATCCCTGGGAAGGTGTACAGTGAGTAGTGGTGAATAGCACACCGTTTTGGATCTTTAGCATTTGAACAGGCCTTTTTCTTGTTCTCAAGCAGAGCACAACACCTGTTGATCTGCTTGTGTAAGGTTCTTCTTTTTTTGTCATGTCCTGACCTGACACAGACATTCTCATGTGTATGTTCAGTGCATATTGTGTTTAGGGTACCTGCTAGAAGAACTCCATGTTGTTTGTGAGTGAGTGCTACAGCCAGTGAGGTCTATTGTGGATTGCCCCAGGATTTGATTCACCCTCTCCAGCTAGTAGATGTGTATTGTCTGCATTCCTGTGCTGGAAGGTGTAGAGAGAATGAGAAATTCTGTGTAATCTATTCAGCAGTGGATTGCTGCTTAGTGCTTCCTGGCAAAAACAACAAGTGATGGACGGAATGCTGAACATTGTCAAACATTCACCCCCAGTACAGTGACCTGGGCCTAAATCCATCGTTTTTTTCCTGCCCATGCCCTTCCAGTTTGGACCCAGCCATATGCAAATCAGTCTTGACCCTGTTCCCCATGGGAACAGTCCAGCCCGAACTGCTAGGCCAGGCCTCCCCTGGACTGGAAACAAGCATCCTGGAACCGGTTTCGGGCTTCACCCCTCATCAGCCAGGCTAGCTTGAATCCAGTGGCATGGGAAGCACGGGACCCATGTCTGGGCATACCCTTCCCACTTAGGGCGACAAAGCAAAAACAACAAGTGATGGACGGAATGCTGAACATTGTCAAACATTCACCCCCAGTACAGTGATCTGGGCCTAAATACATCGTTTTTTTGCTGCCCATGCCATTCCAGTTTGGACCCAGCCATATGCAAATCAGTCTTGACCCTGTTCCCCATGGGAACAGTCCAGCCCGAACTGCTAGGCCAGGCCTTCCCTGGACTGGAAACAAGTATCCTGGGACCGGTTTCGGGGCTTCACCCCTCATCAGCCAGGCTAGCTTGAATCCAGTGGCATGGGAAGCACGGGACCCACGTCTGGGCATACCCTTTCCACTTAGGGCAACAAAGCAAAAACAACAAGTGATGGACGGAATGCTGAACATTGTCAAACATTCACCCCCAGTACAGTGATCTGGGCCTAAATACATCGTTTTTTTGCTGCCCATGCCATTCCAGTTTGGACCCAACCATATGCAAATCAGTCTTGACCCTGTTCCCCATGGGAACAGTCCAGCCCGAACTGCTAGGCCAGGCCTTCCCTGGACTGGAAGCAAGCATCCTGGGACCGGTTTCGGGGCTTCACCCCTCATCAGCCAGGCTAGCTTGAATCCAGTGGCATGGGAAGCACGGGACCCACGTCTGGGCATACCCTTCCCACTTAGGGCGACAAAGCAAAAACAACAAGTGATGGACGGAATGCTGAACATTGTCAAACATTCACCCCCAGTACAGTGATCTGGGCCTAAATCCATCGTTTTTTTGCTGCCCATGCCATTCCAGTTTGGACCCAGCCATATGCAAATCAGTCTTGACCCTGTTCCCCATGGGAACAGTCCAGCCCGAACTGCTAGGCCAGGCCTTCCCTGGACTGGAAACAAGCATCCTGGGACCGGTTTCGGGGCTTCCTGAACACAGTCAATTGGATGATGGCAGGGGATTGAGGTGGAATCAGCAGATTAAGTCCCTCATTATGATATTGGTGGTAAAAACTGCCTACCGTCACGGTGACGGTCACCAAAAGACCGTCGCTGCGGCTAACATCCGTCCACTGTATTATGACCACAGCCGGATTTCCACCAGAAGGATGACAGAAATCCAGCTGTGGCCATGCGGTAACGTGGCGCTGCTGCCAGCAGCAGTGCCACGCCAGTAGACTGCCAGTAGCCGTATTATGACTCATAAAACAGCTTGGCAGTGTTCTGCCGGCAGATGCTGCTGCTGACAGCAGCACCCCATCCCATCTCCTGCTGAAGGACGCCCGGAACACAGATAAGTGGGTGCTCTGACAGGGGTGGGGGGTGGGGTGTTGTGTGTGGGTGTGGGGGGGTAGGGGTGAATGTTTGTGCGTGCATGTATGCGGGTGTGTGTTACGTGTTGAATGTGTGTGCATGTATGGCGGTGTGAGTGCATATATGTTGTGTCCTTTGAATGTGTGTCAGCATGTATGTATGAAAGTGTGTGGGATGTGTGTGTGAATGGATGTATACATGCATGGATGCATGTGGGAATGGGTGTGTATGTGTGTGTGTGTGTATGTGAAGGGGACGTGAATGTAGGGTTTTTTTTAGAGGATGGGAGGGTCGTGGGATATCTGGAGAGGGGGATGGGGGTGGGGGAGACTTCTATCAGTGACAGGGAAGGGATTCTCTGTGACTGACAGTGCCTACTGCTATGGTTTTCATGGTGGTAAGGAAGCCACGAAAACCATGGTGGTAGGAGGGGGTCATAATCCCGCAGGCAGTACAGTAACGGCCACCGGGCTGGAGATTGCTATCTCCAGCCGGCAGCCGTTACCGGCGTGGCGGTCGGTGTGGTACATTGGTGGTTTGGCTTCAAGTCATAATATGGTGGAAAGTACCACCAGCCTGTTGGCAGTACTTTTCACCATATTACTGCCGACCGCCATGGTCATAACGAGGGACTAAGTTGTTATAGGGAAACACATTTCTAGAAAAGGCCTTTTGCATCCCCTTGAGTGGCACATCCAGAAAAGCTGGTCACATCCAGGGAGAAAGCTTCACACTCATTGTGCTCATCTTACATGTCTCCTGCTTGGAGCAAGCATAATCTCTACCGGCAGTGACATCTATCAGAGTACACAAATACTTGTCTGTACAGCTGAAAGAAGATGAAGGTTTGAAACGTTATGAAAATGATCTACCATAAAATGATTCTTGAATCTTAGACAGTGAATCTGCATCTTCTTTTTGGAAACTATATAATAAAAATGGGACTCACACTTTCCCACCTGGTACCAGCAGCAAGATTCCTCACAGACCAAGGACTGAGTAACTCCACAGGGTAGCTAAAGAGCAACTGTGATCCAGGGCTGGTGTCAAGGACAA
The DNA here is from genome assembly GCF_031143425.1 of Pleurodeles waltl. Lineage (NCBI taxonomy): Eukaryota > Metazoa > Chordata > Amphibia > Caudata > Salamandridae > Pleurodeles > Pleurodeles waltl. The sequence goes on along the minus strand of NC_090439.1, from coordinate 928,226,301 downwards.
CCCCCACAGACAAGGAGACATCACTCTAAAGCTGCACATCTTGATGGCAAAGCTATCGGTCTTCCTAGGATCTGTGGAAAGGGAAGAAATGGAGTAGGTTGTCCTACAGGATCTGTGTGTCTGAGAAGATGAAGACCATCTGCCAGGTGTATGAGAGGAACTCACCAAAAGAAGTGGTTTGCCTAGGGAGTGTCTGGACCTCACCTGCATGTTCCAACTGGATTCCTGATTTCTCAGCCCCGCTAAAAACCAAGGCCTCCATTTGTGAGGACCTGGTGTAGGGCAGTGCAGCAAGTCACCTTACTGTGCTGTTCTATGCCAAAGTAAAAGGGCAGGAATGTATTGTATTTATGCAATAAGTGTGCTATTTATTTCCCCCCTGTGCTGGAGCTGTTTTGGCAGTCTAGAGCAAATTCAGATGCCTTTGCACGTGGTGCAAGGGTGACTGGGTTGTCAACAGGATTGTTTTTGTACAGGACAGGGCACCTTCCTGCACAAAAACAATCCTGAGAGGCATTTTCCTCTTACCATGTATGCTGCAGAATGCAGCACACATGGGAAGAGGAAACAATTAGGAGAAATACAAATATTTCTCCTCATTACACCTCACCTCAGGAGGTGTAAGGTTTTGGAGCATCCCCAGGAATACATGGTTTTGTAACTCTGTGGAAGCATCAAAGTCAATAGGTATTGCATAGGAACACCTATCACAATGCACATGGAACACTTCCTGAGTGTACAGTAAAGCAGCGTAGCGATTTGTGCTGCCTTCCCTTACTCCAGATTGATGAGGCTATTCAAACCCATGCAAAGTGGCTTTGCGTGGCCTCATAGATATGATTTTGGAGTCTGGGCTGCCAGAACATCATAAAAAGTGATGCTCCATGAGCGTAAGGGGCTCATAAATTGGCCCTCAATATCATCAGCAATGTTTCACAACACCGACTGCCACAAAGGAAGATAAGGGGCCTGATTACAACTTTGGAGGAGGTGTTAATCCGTCCCAAATGTGACGGATATACCACCAGCCGTATTACAAGTTCCATAGGATATAATGGACTTGTGATACGGCTGGTGGTATATCCGTCACTTTACCGTCACTTTTGGGACAGATTAACACCTCCTCCAAAGTTGTAATCAGGCCCAAAGTCTCTGCACTGACTCTGACTTCGCCATACCTAAGAAAGTTACCCAGAGCCCAGACCAGAGAGAAAAAATTCCCCACTGTGAGTACTTGAGCCTGTATCTAGAGTGAACTTGTGACTTTACCCCGGTCTAGCATAATTAGATGAACGCGAGTGTCGCTTTGTGCTTTTATGTGGTATACTTACCTACAACTTTAAAACTGCATATCTCCTGTTCTACTGATTGGACTTTTGTCATTCTGGTATCATTTTATTTAGTAAAAGGTACTCTATTTTACTAAAGTGTGGAGTGTTTCTTGTATTGTGTTTTCACTTTATTACTGTTTGAGTGCTGCATAAATACTTCACACATTACCTCTAAGTTGAATCTGACTGCTTTTGTGCCAAGCTACCAGAGGGGGGAGCACAGGTTAAATTTGTGGTTCACCCTGATGAGTACTGTGGTTGTTGCTTGAGTTGGTTTCACCCCGCTCAACCAACAATCTCATTTCTCACATTGTGCTCAGTAACAGAATCCAGTACTTGCTTGTAGGTTGTGTGCCAGGTAATGACTTGGAGCGCACTATCTGGAAGTAGAGAAGGATATGGAGATCAGGTCCCACCTGTAGATTTTAAGAGGTTGCCTGACTACAAGGTCCATGGCAGCCTGAGAGGGTAGTTGAAGAGATCTGGAGCCTGGAAAAATTGTTCAGGTAGCTACCAATGGAAGAAAGGGCAAGGGGTGTGGGAAACCTGCCCCTGAAAATCCCACATTCCATGAGGAGGCTGAGTGTGGAACCCAGTACCTACAGGGCATTGCTGTCTGGGGGGATTTACCTGATCTAGCTAGCTGACAAGCTTAGGGAGGGCCCTTCAAGAAGCAATTCTGCAAGGTCCAGAAGAAGTACCCTACCCTTGAGGGCCTCAGGCAACAGGCCAAGATCCAGCCAGCTGGTGCCACCTCTGGAGATCATCTGATCTACTCAAAGAGTGTGATTCCGTATAGTGAGTCTAAGGCTCCTGAGCCTGGGGCAACTTATGTGTTGGTGGTCCCCCAGTGCTACAGAGCCTCCTACTAGGTCTGGTTTATGATATACATCTTGCAGGACATCTGGGGCAGAGCAAGACCTTTTCCAGGGTTGTGACCCACTTTTATTGGCCCCAGATGAGAGAGACCTCAGATGTATTCTGCAGGTGATGTCCTACCTGCCAGGCCAATGGAAAGTCATGGAGAAAACTTAATGCTTCGCTGGTATCGCTACCTGTCACTGACACCCACCCCCTTTGAAAGGGTAGGAAGCAACATTGTTTGGTCCCCTAAACCCCAAGACTGCTCCAGGCGACAAGTGTATCCTGGTCTTGCTGGTTCATGTCACTAATTTCCCAGAGGCCTTACCTCTGAGGACCATAACTGCACCTGCAGTGACCAGGGCCATGATGGGAAATGTTACCAGAGTGGGGTTTCTGAAAAATATAGGGGGTCATTACGACCTTGGCGGGCGGCCGCCAATGCAGCCGCACTCGCGCCACAGCCATTATGAGATCCCCACTGGGCCGGCGGGCGGAAACCTGGTTTCCGCCCGCCGGCCCAGCGGGGATCTCGGCCGCAACACAGGAGCCGGCTCCAAATGGAGCCGGCGGTGTTGCAGCTGTGCGACGTGTGCAGTTGCATCCGTCGCGCTTTTCACTGTCTGCATGGCAGACAGTGAAAAGCTGCACGGGGCCGTGGCAGGGGGCCCCTGCACTGCCCATGCCAATGGCATGGGCAGTGCAGGGGCCCCCAGGGGCCCGCAACTCCCCTTTCCACCAGCCTTTGCAGGGCGGTGCAAACCGGCATGAAAAGGCTGGCGGGAGGGAGACTCGTAATCCCCTGGGCAGTGCTGCAAGCAGCGCTGCCCTGGAGGATTACTCCCGGCAAGACAAAAGTGGTGGGAAACCGCCGGTCCCGGTGGTGCAACCGCGGCGCTTCTGCTGCGGTCGTAATCCCCAGGATTTCACCACCACCCTGTTGGTGGTGAAATCCGTCGAAACAGCCCTGACGGTCGTTGTAATGACCCCCATAGTGTCTGACAGGAGTACAAATGTCATGTCAGCATACATAAAGTCAAAAAAAGATGAGTGTGGAGTAAAATACAAGTGCTCCACACCTAATCACCACCACTCTAATGGGCTTTGCTGAGGGGTTTAACATGACCCTTAAAGGCATGAATATTAACTTGTCAGCACGAGGTGGAAGTACGATGTCCTCTTGCTATGCCTAGTTTTTGCCTACATAGAGGTTCTACAGGAGGGAGTTGGGTTCAGTCCTTCTGAACTCCTGTATGGCCACCTGTTAGGAGACTTTGGGGCCTTGTTAAGTAGGGATGGTTGTAAGTTCTCAAGAGACTGACTGCTTCCCCCCTACCAGGATGTAGTCAGCTACATGATGGCATGCAGGGCTCAGATGAAGTGCTTCTACAAGAAGGTCACTGTGAACCTGGAAGCCAGCCATGAGGTGATGAAGCTCTGACATGAACATGATACCACTCTGGTTGAGTTTCAGACTGGCCACAAATTGTTGGTGATGGAGCCAGTGGTAACAGGGCCCTACAAGACCACTGATTTGGTTGTTATGAGCTACCTGGTTGACCCCAAGACACCCCAAGCCTCTGGAAATTCCTCCTTGATTATTGCCTCAAGCCCCAGTATGAGAGGTCTGAGGTCACCATGCTCCTGGCGACAGATGATGGGGTGGAAGAAGAGAGTGAATTTCTCCCTGACCTATCTTCTAAGGAGCAGGATGGGTCAGTCGGTGATGTCAACCTCTTCCCTCCTCTAACCACAAAACAGCAGAGGGACTGTTGTCATGTGTTGATATAGTTTGTCTCTTTATTCTCACTCACCCCTCGGCTCACTCATCTGTGTACCCATGATGTTGGGACTGAGGACAGCATACCTGTAAATAACAAAATTTACAAAGTGTATGACAACGTGACAACCAGCATTAAGTAAAAAGTGTCTGTGATGCTGGAATTGTGAGTGATCGAGCACTCCAATAGCCACTGTGCTGGTACTCAGAGTTGTCCCACTGAGCACCACACCAGAACTCAGGTTGTGTGTGGACTAAAGGGGGCACAACTCAATTTTAAAAGCTGTTACTCATCCTATCCCCTGAGCTGATGAGCTTATAGATAGGTTAAGAACTGCCAAATTCCTAAGTGCCTTTGAGTTAACATCAGGGTACTGATACATTTCCCTAACCAAGGGGGTTAAGGAGAGACTTGAATTCTCCACCCCAACATGCCACTTCTAGTTTAAAGAAGTGCCACCTTCCAAAGGTAGGTTAACAGAGTCCTGGCTGGGATGGAGGCTTTCAGAGCCACCCACCTCAATGACATTGGATTTTTTAGTTTCAGCTGGAAAGACCCTCTATTTAACCTCCAGGAAGGGCCTTGTGACTTGCTGCAGGCAGATCTGAATACCAAGGTGACCAAGTGACAGATAGCACAGGGATCTGTGATATATCTGGGACATCTAGTGGGCGGGGGCAAGGTGCATCCACTCCAAGCCAAGATCAAGATTATCCTGGCCTGACATTCCCCCAAAACCCAGACTGAAGTGAAGGCGTTTCTAGGTCTCACTGGATATTGCAGGAGGCTTGTTAAGGGACATGGCACCGTTGGTGCCTCCTTGACTGAGTTGACTTGTAAGAAGATGATCTGGACAGAGGCCTGCCAGAAAGTTTTTGCTATCCTGAAGGAGGCCATGTGTACAGCACCTGTACTCAAGGTCCCTGGCATCGCCAAATAATTTATTGTACAGACAGTAAGCACAGCATAGGGGATGTGGTCTCACAGCTAAATGAAGAGGGCATAAACCAACCTGTAGCCCTTATCAGTAGAATGTTACTTCCAGGGGATCAGAGGTGGAATGTAATTGAGAAGGATACTTTTGATTTGGTCTGGGCACTGAAGAGGTTGAAACCAAACTTGTTTGGGGCTCTCTTCAACTTTCAGACAGACCACATGCCCCTCAGATGGTTAATGCAGATGAAGGGTGAGAATCCCAAACTTTTGAGGTAGTCCATCTCCCTACAGAAAATAGACCTTACAATGTAACACCGTCCTGAGACTGACCACTCCAATTCTGATGGCCTTTCCAGGTTCTTCTGCTTTAGTGATGAGAATTCCCATAAGTTCTCCCTATTTTCAGCTGGGTGAGGCACGTTTCAACTGTCATCCTACATGTCGTCTTCCCACAAACAAATTGTGGTCACCCCTCCTGTTTTCAAAATTTCGTTTTTGTTGGCACTATGACACTGCAATGCACAACTGTTAACCTGTTCTAAAGTGAGTGTGCGTACTTCCTAAAACACGATATGATAGATTATGCCTCATTGGTACATTTAACTTTCTTATATGTCCCTAGCACATGGGACTACATATACCCAGGGCCTGTAAATTAAATACTACTAGTGAAACTGCAGCACCCATTGTGTCACCCACAGAAGTTGCACAGTAAAACATGTTTCAGGCCTGCCATTGCAGCCTGTAGTACAGTTTTAAACTGCCAATTTAAACCTTTGCCACACCTAAACCTTCATGTTAGAAATGGGGTCTTTGGTTGGCAGTCAGGTTACCCCCTGTCCAAGCAAGGACCCTCACTCTAGTCAGGGTAAGTCACACACAATCCAAATTATCCTGAGCCCACCATTTGGTAGCTTGGCACTGAACAGTCAGGGTTAACTTGGAAGGCAATGTGTAAAGTATTTGTGCAATAACTCATCCACAAACACAGTAGAACACCACAAAAATACACCACACAGTGTTTAGAAAAATATATAATATTTATCTGGTAAGATGAGGTCATAATTATCAAGATGCAATAAGTATATGTTGTAATATCACTGTAAAAATTATATAAAGTGTTTTTAGTCTCGTAAAAAACAACAAGTGGCTCCTGGAAGCACAAACTACCTGGTTTGCATTCACATTCTCTGCAAGGGACCGCAGAGGAGGAGATGCATGGAAAACGGGGAGGTGTGTGTCGAGTTTTCCGGCGCACACAGACAATGCGTCATTCAGTTTTCACTCAGGGCAGGCTTTGCGTCTATTTAAGGCGCAGAGACTGGGATCCTCTTCGGGTTGCGGTGTTTTCAGACGCCCCAGGGATGATGCGTTGAAATCCGGTGCTTGCAGGACGAAGTCACAGGAGCTGCTTCGATCTGATGGGTGATACGTGGAAATTTCTACTGCACGGCAGGTGCTGCGCCAATTCTTCTCAGAAAGTTGGGCTGTGTTGTTCCTGCTCAGCTATGCGTCGATCCAGTGGGCCGTGCATAGAATTTCTGGTCATAACACTGGCTCTGCATTGATCTTCTCCTTGCGAAGTTGGGCTGCATCGTTCCGGTTCAGCATGTGGTGATTTTCCCACCGCGATGCAGGCTGTGCATCATTTCTTGCAGGCTGTGCATCGATTTCCACCACACAAGGAGTTCTTTTGCAGGAATTAAGTCTTTTTGGTCCTGAGACTTCAAGGAATAGGAAGCAAGCTCAATCCAAGCCCTTGGAGAGCACTTCTCAGCACAGCCAGAGAGCAGCAAAGCAGAAGGGCAACAGCAAGGCCGCAATCCTTCTCAGAAAAGCAGTCAGGTGAGTCCTTTGGGCAGCCAGGCAGTTCTTCTTGGCACTTTGCAGGTTCTGGTTCAGGGTTTCTTCTCCAATGGTATCTTGTCCAGAAGTGTATAATTTGGTAGGGTCAGAGACCCTGCTTAAATACCCAAATGTGCCTTTGAAGGGGGGGGAGACTTCAAAGAGTGGCTTAGAAGTGTATCAGGCCCTCTTTCAGTTCCATCCTGTCTGCCAAGGTCCCTGTAGGAGGTGTGGCAGTCCTTTGTGTTAGGGCAGGCCACTGTCCTTTGACATGTAAGTGTCAGGCCCGCCACCTTCCCAGCCAAGGAAGACCCATTCAGTATGCAGATGTGTGCAAGTGTGACTGAGCATCCTCAGGGTTGTCTGAGTGAATGCACAAGCGAGCTGTCAACTAAACCTAGCCAGACGTGGATTGAAAGGCACAGACAGGGGACGCGCTGTGTTGCTGGTGGTGCCGCAGGAAGCTGCAATCGGGCAGGAGCCCTTTAAAAACTTCAAAGCGCTCCCGCCTCGCGGGACGCGCTGTGTTGCTGGTGGTGCCGCAGGAAGCTGCAATCGGGCAGGAGCCCTTTAAAAACTTCAAAGCGCTCCCGCCTCGCGGGACGCGCGCGGGCGTGCCCGGGCGAAGCCCGGGCCAAGGGCGGGCCCGTCCGTGCCCATCTGAGGCCGAAGGAGGCCGGGCTGGGCCACCTCTCTTGGTCCTAAGGCACGGCAATTGTCCCTCCTGCATAGGGAAGTACTCCAATCTCTCCTCTACTTTGTGACATAGTACCATTCGCCAATGGGGAAGCGTAAGGCCAAAGACAGCCCGACTTTAGGCTCTGGCAAATCCAAAATACTCAAAATCAATAAGACCATGTTACCCCACACTAGCCATGTCGCCAAGGAAATAGATGATTTAATAGAAGAGGTAGAACAGATTCTAAACAACAAGGAGAAGCCTAGTCGAAAGGGCTCAAAATCTGGCACGCTTATTCCATTTCTAACATCTAGTTCACATACTGCTGTTAACTCTCATTCTGTCGCCTCATCTCACCAACCACTCCAACAGTCGTTGCCTTGCCAAGACCCTATTGCCCTCCCTACACCCTATTCCGATGTAGATGCTCTTAGAGCTTGCACACCTCACCCTTCAATTTTATGCTCTAATCGTTTTTCTCCGCTGGCATCCATTGACTCGGACAATCAGCAACCAGCCGTCTTAGCTCTGCCATGTATAGTGAGTCCTCCTCTACAAAATGATTTGTTCACATTGGTGTGTAGCCTTAAGACTGAAGTTAGCGAGTTGAGAGCATTATTGCTTGAGATCACCACCCTTCTTAAAAGCAAATATCCTTCCCCTATTAGCGAGCCTAACTCAAACCTTTTGCCTACTAAGCATCCACCTGCAAAAGGCGTTTTTCCAAACGGGCCTCTTCTGCCACTAGCTTGTGCTGCAGGTCCCATAGACGATCAGTGTCCTGCAAAACAGCTTACGTCCTCTTTTGGAAGAACTACCCCGCTCCTTCCTAATGTTCCCTTCAAATGGGATACTACCAAAGCTTTATACCACAATCATAAATTAATTAGCAACAACTACATATACATGTGCAATGTTCCACCTTTGCCCCCAAACGTGAGAGAAGACAAAGCCTCACTAACAAACAAGGTCTTGCACTGGGTGAGACATACCAGGGGTTGTGGCTCAATCATCCATGATGACATTGTTTCTGTCAAGCGATCTAATGGTTCCCCTGGTCTCTCTGGTCCTAGTGACTTTATAACACTTAGTCTTAAAAGCCCACATTTGGCAGTAGGCCTCATGGAAATGGAAGCACGGTCTATACGCAGGAAGTCCTCAGCAATTACTCTTTCAGCTAGCTGTCCTATTGCTAGCTATATGCGTGCGAATCCTTCCACTAGATCAGCCAATTTGGCCCCGAACCATTTTACAACTACTCAAGACATAAGACCAACAGGCCATCAGGTCCAGAGAGATCCACTCCCTGATTTGGCCCCTAAGTTCTGTTTTGGCCCTGCTTCAAGGGCCCAACTAACCCACGATCCTGGGGCTACCTCGGATATTGACTGACTATGTTTCACCAATCTTTGCACAGCCACAGCAGCCATGAACTTTCCATCTAATTCACCCTGCCCAGCCTCTCTTCTTTTATCGGACTCACAACCTGGAAATATTAATAACACCACAAGTTTATTCAAGGCGAATCCCGTTGCCAGTTACGTCCAAGTTGATACTACCACGAACTCAAACATTTCTTGTGTCCAGCACACAGCAAAACTTTTATCCTGGAATGTGGCTGGCATTAACAGCAAACTTGTTGACACTGAGTGGGGGGCACTCGTTGGAAATTTTAACGTCTGCATGTTCCAGGAAACATGGGCAACGCATTGTACATACAAACAAGGGTATAGTTCCTTTTTCAAGCCTGCTAAGCCATCTTTAGCTGGCAGGGCGGCAGGGGGTTTAATCACATGGGTAAAATCTATAGAGGGGAGTGGTACAAAGGAGATATATGTGGATTCTCATGATATTTTGGCCGTTGCTATCTACCCAGCCTCAGGCACTCCTGTCCTTTGTCTAAATATTTATAGCAGACCGGGACCCTCAAATCACCGATCTCCCATTGTCGAGCTACTGAATATCTTAATCCCAGACCTTCGCCTCAAATATCATATCATAATAGCTGGTGACTTTAACGTTCTACTTGAACTTAATGCAGATCACATAGAGGTCATGCAGTCTGAAGATAGTGTATGGAATATCCCTCCTCCTGTGACTTTTCATTCTACCCAGCAAAATTCATATAAACCAAGCGTTAGGGCCTCACAGATAGTGGACCTCATGATATCCCATGGCCTTCGTTTGGGTAATGGCCGCTTTCCAGCGGACATTCCGGCCAGACCAACCTTCTTCAGGGGCTCATATAGTAACAAATTGGATTATATCCTCTTTGACTTAAGACTATGGCACCATATTCTAGACTTAGAGGTGGGTCTTCCCCATACTAGTGATCATGCTCCCCTCCAGATCACATACAAGAGTTCTCTCCTAGTAGGGGTCGCACTTCCCCCTGTCTCCTCTACTGCTATGGAGCTGTCCAGTAATAAGCGTACAGTAAGGTGGGACTCCTTTGTGCAATCAAATAAGCTTCAAGGAAAATTGCGTGCCCTAACCTCTTCTCACCAGTTATTTGATACCAACTTTATTCTGGCTCCATTAGAAATATTGCCTCTTCATTTGGACCTTTTTTCTACTCTGAAAGAGCTGTTTACTAAACGTCCAAGGCCACTGACTATTTCCTGTATTCGACCACATACTAAATGGTTCAACAAGAGGTGTAGGGAGGCCAAAAATACTTTGGCCATCGCGCTAAAGACCAAAGACAGATCAGGCATCATCACTGCTAGACGTCATTATGCTTCCACTTGCAACAAAAGTAAATTCGAGTACGAAGAGGGGCTATGGAGCAATTTACTTGAGGCAGCTACCGTCCATGATTCAAAACGGTTCTGGCTCCTAGTTTCCTGTGGTGATCAGAACCGCGCATCTCACCTGGAGTCTTATATTTCTCCTGACATCTGGCTCTCCTACTTTAAGGAATTGTATGGACCATTGTCGGCAAGTCATACTTCTGACATAATTTCGGAGGAGCCAACAACTTTTGACGAGTCTATGGCTTTCTTGCCCCCTTTTACACTGAACGAAACTGTGTCGGCCATTGCAGCCCAGAAAGCAGCAAAAGCCCCTGGGATGGACGGGATCCCCTCTGATATGTTTAAAGTGGACCAGAACACCTGGGGCCCATATATTAACAGACTTTCTAATGCCATCTTGACTAGCAGAATTTATCCTGACTCATGGAAAGAGGCGATTATAGTGCCCATCCATAAGAAAGGAGAGAGGAACAACCCGGGTAATTATAGACCCATCAGCCTCCTCGACAACCTTCAAAAAATGTTCTGTTATCAGTTGTTGAGCAGGCTGAACAAGTGGCTAGTTGAAAATCAAATCTTAAATCATCTACAAGCGGGCTTCAGAGAAAAAACTAGCACATTAGATCAGATATTTCGTTTTACTTCTATTAAATGGAAAGTTGTCGATGTTGACTTAGGCCACCTATATGTAGCATTTGCAGATCTAAAATCGGCCTTTGATCTAGTACCCCGCCACAAACTGTGGGAAGTTCTGTCTAAAATAGGAGTCCCGTGCTCTATTTTAAATATTATCAGGGATCTTTACACTGGCAACTATGGTAGAATTAGATGGGGCCCACAAGGTGAATTAACAGAAAAATTCCTTACTGCCCGAGGTGTAAGACAAGGTTGTGTTCTTGCCCCTACCTTATTCCTTCTCTTCATAAACGCATGCATCCCTTATCTTATGGAGTGCTCTAACGACTCGCCTAAAATAGGAGGGCAGAAGATCCCCTGCCTTCTTTTTGCCGATGACACCCTGCTGGTTTCTCAAACAGCCACAGGCCTTTCAACCCTGCTTTCAAGATTCATTGACTATTGCAATGATTATGGGCTCGAAATCAACCGATTAAAAACCAAGTGCATGGTGTTTGGCGATAGGAAAGGCAGAATGAGACGACCTATCTATTTAGAGGGTGCCGCGCTGGAAAGAGTCAGCGATTTTGATTATTTAGGCCTGAAACTAGAAGACTCGCACAAGTGGCAGCGCCACATCCAGAAGGCAACTTTACGATTGCAACAGCGAGCGAGTGGCATTGCAAGATTTGCAGCTAGATCTCCTAGCTTTGCCATGACGCCCGCAGTAGAAATTTATAAACTACAAGCAAGAGGGGGAGCAATCTATGGAGCTGAACTGTGGGGCCACTGTTGCCTGGATGATTTGATAAAAGTGGAGAACTCTTTCTTAAGGTCATTGCTAAGAGTTCCTTCCAGTACCCCAATGCTCCCAATACGCATGGACCTAAATCTCCCTTCTATCAGCCAGATCGTTGCACTCAAGCCCCTGTTGTACTGGATTCGCCTATGGTCATCAGATTCTCTTGTCCATTATAGATGTGCGCTAGCTAACTTGATGGCCAACAACACTAGCTCCAAAATCAAGTGGTGTGCATATGTAGAAAGGACCCTCTCGCTTCTTGGTTTGGGGTCCTATTGGAAGGAACCATTATCTATCCCTAAGAACGCAACCCAGACTCTAAAGGATGCTTTCTGGCTCCACGTTCAACTTTCCCAACTGTCCGCTGTCTCGTCATCATCCATGACGGGAAACTTTTTATATTTTAAATGTCATTATGAATTTGCACAATATATGGATATAGTATCTTCCCCGTTTGCTCGTTCATTATACATTAGATTCAGGGTGGGCTCTCTTCCTTTGCGTTCCCTCACTTATAAATGGTCTAATTTTAGTTGTTCTTCTAAGATGTGTCCGATGGGCTGTGCCAGAGAAGAATCAGTAACTCATATTCTCTTCCAATGCCCCGCATACTCCAAACAAAGAGTCCGTTGGATTATTCCTCTGTGCAGAAGTAAGGGTTTTAAAAACTGCTTGCTAGCTTTGAGAATTTTTAAATCTGATTCATCGGTTTTAGTGGTTTGTTGTTTGTCAAAATATTTAGACTCAATCTGGCGTATCAGACTGAACACGCTTAAAAAAGCAGAGGGAAATTTAACAATGAATGTGGTAAACAACAATTGATGGATTTATCATTGCATGCACATATCACTTTTATTGGTTCAGATGCATTCCCTACCTGCTGTTTTTATTTTTCTTAGATATTTTTTAAATTGAAATGTCCTTTATATCTGATATGGTTTGCCAGGCTTGTATCTTATTCTTTTACCTATAATGCGTTTTTACATAACTATAAGGTGCGATTTTCCATGAGGGAACTGCTTATGTGTAAATATTTCTCTTTTCTTTTTTTTTCTCCTTTTCAATCTTTTATGACTTAAATTGTTTATCATGTAGCTTGCCGTTCCTTTTTTGTGTGATGCGCTTTTATGGTATTTATATTTACCGAAATAAAGCTAATGAATGAAAGGCACAGAAGGATTTAAGTGCAGAGAAATGCTCACTTTCTAACAGTAGCATTTCTAAAATAGTAATATAAAATCCAACTTCACCATTAAGAAGGATTTTGTATAACCATTCTGGCCATACTAAATATTACCTGGCTACTCCTTTCAGGTCAGGATCTACTGCTCAAATAGTATATGAGGGTAGCCCTAATGCTATCCTTTGAAAGGAGCAGGCCTCACAGCAGTGTAAAATGAATTTAGGAGTTTTGCACTACCAGGACATATAAAACACACATGTTCATGTCCTGCCTTTTACCTGCATAGCACCCTGCCATATGGGTTACCTAAGGCCTACCTTACGGGTGACTTATATGTAGAAAAAGGGGAGTTTAAGGCTTGGCAAGTACTTTAAAATGCAAGTCAAAGTGGCAGTGAAACTGCACACACACGCACTGCAGTGGCAGGCCTGAGACATGGTTAGGGGGCTACTTCTGTGGATGGCACAACCAGTGCTGCAGCCCACTAGTAGCATTTAATTTACAGGCCCTGGGCACATGTAGTGCACTTGACTAGGGACTTACAAGTAAATTAAATAAGCCAATTGGGTATGAGCCAATGTCACCTTGTTTTAAGGAGAGGGTATATGCACTTTAGCACTGATTAGCAATGGTAAAGTGTGCAGAGTCCCAAAGCCAGCTAAAATGAGATCAGAAAAAGAGAAGGAGGAAGGCAAACAGTTTGGGGTGACCCTGCAGAAAGGCCATTTCCAACATTTCCTTTTTAAAACATATAAATCACCACTAAGGTTGGCCCACAACATCCCAGATGGAAAGGCGCATTGTGTTTAAAAGTAGGACATGTGCTTTTAAGTTTTACATGTCCTGGTAGTGGAAAAAACCCTACATTCATTTTTCACTACTGCAAGGCCTATTTCTCCCACTGGATAACATTAGAGTTATCTTATTCAGTTTAATAAGTGCTGCCTTTTGATTGGGAACAGATAGGGGTGTCCGGTTTGGATTCAAATGATTTGTATGTTAAAACCCTCTTCAATGTTAAAGTAAGATTTTTTGTCACAACTCTGAAAAAACACTTTTAGAAAGTTGACATTTTCTCGTTCTAACCATTTAGTGCCTGTGCCACATGAATGTAACTAGCTTGGCAGTTGGCCTTTGTATATTCCTCCCAGATAACGAGACAAAGGAGAACTACGTGTTAGCAGTATGGGCCGTCCTACCTGAATGGCTTGGCGTAGCTGCTCCCTGCCCCAAGTACATTTCAAAGGGCTGCCTCCAGCACATACACAAAGCATCCTGACACCAGTCTTTCGTCACCCCAGTCTACTGGGAGCCATTACAGGGGGATTACATAAGGGAGTAGCAAGGATATCACTCACTTTTCAAAGGCTGGCATCAGGTGTAAATGTTGGCCCTCGTGAACCACCTCTTAGAAATTCTCCTGGGCCTGTTGACACTACAGAAGAAGGATTGCCTTGTTCCCCAGGGGACTGATCTGCTGATTGAGGCCTGCCCTGGTCTGAGAAGGAAGACTGGACCTGATCCCGTCATTATGGGCTAAGCTGAGTGCCTGAAAGGGTCAGTTGGCTGGCCTCCTTTTCAGAGCTATAGTGACCAAGCAAACTAGGGAGGCCTCCCCCTGCAACTGGCCAGCTGACCTGCTGCAACTGGCCCTGCCTAAGCCCTGCTGGCCTATGCTAAAGTCAGTCCCAAAATCCCCAAGAGGTGCCTCCTTAGGTTCTGGATACTTGGATGGCATCAAAGTGCATGCCTCTGGGAGAAAAGGAAACATTTTGAAGTTTTGGGCTCTGTGCCACTGCAGATGGGTTCATTCAGTCTGAGGCTCTGCTGCTCAAAGCAGCTGCTAATGTGAACTCCAGTGAGCCAGCACTAACTTCACACTACAGTGACCACACAGACTGGCAATGTGAGATCTGCATGTCACACTACATCAACAATAGCCTGCGGTGAACAGCAACGACTGTCCATGACGATCAACCAGATCTTCTCGCTACAATGATGACCATCTACTATGGCAGGCTTGCTGTTCACGCTAAAGTGACAACCATCCATGATGCTCTCCCTACTCCTTGTGGTCGATTGGAACTCTTCGCACCAGACTTTGAGCAGGTAACTTTTTCAGCTAAACTAACTTGGTTAATTTATCGAGCCCATGATCCATCATGCTTAGCTTTGAACTGGTGTCTTTTACCTCCTCTAGCAGGACACTAGTGCCACTTTGTCCTTTTAGGGGTATCCTCCCTAAACGTGTAACATTGCATTTCTCCTGTTCTTCTGATTGTATTTTTATAGCTCTTTTCCAAATTAGTGTGGGATTTGTCTTTTGTTGTGTTTTCACTTTATTGCTGTTTTCATGCTGCATAAATAATTTACACTTTATCTTTAAGTTAAGCCTAACTGCTTTTGTGTCTAACTATCAGAAGGCTAGGCACAGATTAACTTAATGACTGATGTGGTTCACTCTTATAAAGATTGTGGTTCTTGCTTTGGTTGGTCCCCCCAACCAAAAGTCCAATTTCTTATACCAAGCTGCGGGCAAATGTGGTGCTTATTGAGGTCTCTTGTGGTTGTATGCATAAAGTGACTTTAAATTGGAATTGTTGTTTTTTCATTGTAATGGTGGCACACTCCAGTATACATTCCAGAGGTGAAAGGTAAGTCATGTATAATGATGTTCAGGATATTATATATCTTGTACATATGATAGAATCTGTTTCACCATATATCTCATACAGAAATCACAAAACATTGACAACGGTCCCAGCGGACAAGCAATCCTGAAGACAATTGATCTGCCTGGAGGTAGATAATGATTCTTACTAATCTTTAACAGGATGTAGAATTATAACATTTTGGGTTTCTTGTTCTACAAAAATGTCAGCCTCATTTTTAATAATCTTTCCTGATATTTCTGCTGTATTAATCATTACGGTGATGTATTTTGAGAGATTCCTGATGGTGTCTTCTGTCAGATCCTTGTTACTATTGCAATTACTAAGTTACTGGAGACATTTGTTCCTGTGGTATGGTGTTTCAATGATCACAAGGGCACCACCTTTATCAGCTGGCTTGATGGTGATAACATGGTTCTTGACTAGATAATCTAAAGCTTTCAGTTCTTTATAAGGAAAGGATATGGAAGGGGCAGTTTTTCCACCGCAGATTAGATAGCACAGCTAAAGCAAAGGTCAACATCTCAATATGTACATCTGAGACAGGAGATAAAACAGTGGAAGGATTTCAGAGACCTGTATTCTTGTTGCATGGACTGTAAGATTTGTCTGAAAAGTAGACTTTTTTGCATATTTGTCTGAAAAAGCCTAATACATAGGTAGCTGAGCAGTATTCAGAAAAAAACCAAGCCTTTAATTAAAACAAGTTCTTCACTTTTTGGGAAATATATTTCTCAGATAATTTCACATTGTGCTTTGTTTGCTCTTTCCTGATGTCACCTCTACCTCTCTGTTCCTGGTGATTATCAGTGGTGGGTTGGTCCATTCCTAAATTAGGGAATATCCCCATTTTATCCTAAGACTGATCTGTAGATCACAAGCAAACGTGTATACAGATGCAGTTCTGGAACATCATACTTTGGGTATATATTGCGAGGAGTATACACTTTGACATAGCAAATGGTTCCAGGACACCATGAACAGCACTTGGAGTCAACACTCACTCCAGTAGAAGTCCCCTGCAGGGTCCAGAGCAGGTCCATTTGGAACTGGTCAGCTGGGTACTTCATGAAAAATACCTCTTACAACTTGTGTGTCGCTGTAGCCATACAGGAGGTCAGCCAACTGACCCTTGAAGGCCACTTCTTTATTCTGGGTACAAGTGGGAGCAGGTTCCTTCCTTCAGGTCTTCCCACATCTCTCAAACAGCAGGGGCAGTCCTTCTTCTGCTCTTCCACACACCACAAAAGTGCTCTGTGGTGGGTGCAACATTTATGGTTGCCCCTAGCTAGTGGGATGGCATCATTCCATAACCAATAGGGTAAATGTTCCCATGAACAATCTGTCCATTTTTTCAACAATTCCTGTTTTCCCTACTACAAACCCCAGTGCACCTGTTTCATAAAACCAAATATGGGAAAACCCTTCCTCCCTTGTGCAGAGGCTTTATGCCCACACAGATGTGTGATCACAGAAATGAGCAGTCCCCACCTCCATGGTCACTCAAAACTGGTTCTGCGGGTAGCTTCCTTCCCACTGGGAAGGAAGACAGCTTGGCTCATTTTGCAGGGGGGCATATGATCTCCTTCTCCCAGGTCAGGAGAAGGCCTCTTGCAGCTTGTCATGGTCATGTAGCTTAACAGGTCAGCCAACTGACCCTCTGAGTCCACTTATTTGTCCTGGTAAAAGTGGGTGCATGTAAAGCTATTCAGGTATCCTCACTGGTCTCAAGCAGCTGGTGTAGTGCTCATTCTGTTCTTTCAAAGGTCCAGATTGTCCTGCGTAGGGTGTTGGAGGATGCCCTTTGTATGCATGGCACTAGCTTTTATTGGAGGGGTGTGACTCGGGCCCCTCCCTTACCAATAGAAAAAAGGTTCCCCAGTGTAAACTTACCCCCCTTTGCTTTAGTTCTACCTACTAAAAAAGAAACCCCACAATACTCCTCTCTACCTAAATCCTAAATGGTGTAGCCCTAGTGCAGAGTCTACGTACCCACTCCAGAGAAATGAGGTACCCTCCTCTGTGGTCACTTACTTCAAAACAGTTCTGGGTGCAACTCCCTCCTCACTGGGATCAGAGCCTGCCTTATGTGCAACAACCAATGGGCATGTGGAGTTGTTATCTCACATCTGCCTTGATAAGGGATGCACCTTTAAAATTAATTAAGTTCCTTGGCACTGCCCAAATGGTCATCATGCCAGAGGAGCAGAAACACCTCCCTATACCCAGACCTCTGTCTATACTCTGGAAGCAGTTTTTACACTTCATAAAGGGCTTGGGCATTCAGAGTGCTGCGGGTGAGGTAAATGCAAATTAGCCTTCCAAGGCTTTAGACAGGGAAAAGACGATTACTTCACCAGTGAATTGGGTGTTTAATAACTATTACAGAGTTCAATAATTACATTCATAGGTGTTTCCTATATGCCAATAGCAATATTAAATGTAACAGTATATCCAAATGTTTCTCTATGGAACATCAAGCCTTTCTAGAATGAAAATTGTTTTTGGCTGCTAGTCGCTATAAGGACACTTTAACTTTTAATTTCTACCCCACCTTGTGAGCTACAAGTCCTGTACACAAACTCATAAATGGCACAGTACTGCTGTAGACCACTAGGGATTTTTAATTTATAGGTGTTGGGTACTATTTGTATCATATACCAGGAACATTTGGGCAAGTGAAATATGCCAACTATGAGTATAACCAATTTTAACATATTTTAGGGGTCAAAACACAAGTTAGAGTTCCAGTGTACAGAGTCATAAATACAGCAGCATCAGCCCACAAAAATGGGGGTGGCCACGCACAAAGTGGCAGTTTTTCACACTGCAATATTACCTCCCTGAGATGTCTTGGACTGCTCTTCCTCGCTCCCCTAAGATTCAGGTACTGCAATGGTGTACTTACCCCAAATGCCACGCCATAGTAGAACGGACATAAATATACCAGTAGCAAGCAACTATAACTACCAGAGTTGAGACCTAATAACCCCTGCATGCCCACTGAACCACTGAATGTGTTACGATAAATACAGTTTACCCACTTAGACTACTACTTGTGTAACCTCTGTATGTATTATGTGGGCCAGCCTTGTTAATACAGATTATAGATTCTCAACAAATGATATATTAAAGCCTACAATACTAATCAAGTTCAAAAATGGATTTTAGCATTCTGCAATTATGGCAACACTCATCAGAACTTCCTAGGTTCAGTCTTACGGAGACATGCTTCGGAGTGTTAGCATAATGTGAAATGAAGCCAGACTATAGCCAGGATACAGGCACTGTCATACATCTAGGCCGCAGTCCAAAGGTATTAGTGTGAGTTTGTGTCATGAAATATAATTGCAAAAATCATAGAAATTCACTGAAAAAAACAAAGGTTACAGACACGTTATAGTTAGGTCAGCACTTCAAATCTGCAAATTCAGTGAAATTTAGCAGTTACAATTAACTGAGCTAACTATAACTTGCACCCCCATAATGCACAGCTTATGACCTCACATATTACATCACTAATGACGTGGTCAGCGACATCACTGATGACATAAGTGTTGGCATCTAAAATGACATCAGTAATGACATCACCAATGGCATCATCCACACAAACACTCACACACCTACTTATTAACACATAAGAACTCTTGTCAATCCACAAACACACCCATCTACTCACATACTTGTTTACAGAAACATAAAACTAGTGACATACATACACTCATTCTCTCAAACAGACACTGATATAACCAGTCAATCACCCGTAAAGTGCTAACTGACATATTCACACTCAAACACCTAGGTTTTGTAGGTTTGAAGTGTTGAGCTGACTATAATGTCCCTGTCACCTTTGGCTTTTCCAGTGAATTTCTATAGTTGTTGTAATTCTATTTCTTAACTATAACATCCCTTTAACATTTGTTTTTTTCAGTTAATTTCTATGGTTTTTAAACTTCTATTTTCTAACTATAAAGTCCTGTTAAGCTTTGTTTTTTTTCAGTGAATTTCTATGATTTTTTAACGTCTAGTAATTTACCTTACTATACATTAATCCAACCTCTGCCACACCTGTCCATCACTTGTGTGTGGCAGTGATTGGACTAAGGGCTTGTCACCAAACCCTGACGCCAACTCTCTATAATCTACCAATCTTACACAATGTACAACATTCTCCCATTCGAAATATAGGTTGCGTGCAATGGATGGCCTTCAACTACTTCCTGTATCCAACCCATCGAACCACCCAACCTCATGATGTGTACAGCCCCTTACCTGTGCAGAACGGAAGTTGGCAACAAGTTTAGTGAGTGTAAGAATATGTGTGACAGGGTGGATTTGGCGGTCGAACTGGCTCTGGGCGTGTCTGTCTGGGTGTAAGAGTATATACATTAGTATTTTAGTGATTGCATCAGTGTGTGTGCATGTCTCTGAGTGAAATCATGAGGGTGTCAGTGGGTTTGTGACTGCATGTCTGAGTAAGACTGTGAGTGTATACATAACTGTCTAAGTGGATCTGTGAGTGGTTGTGCAGGAGTCTCAGTGGGAATGTGAGTGGGTGTACAAGAGTATCAGTGACTATATGAGTGGGTACATGACTGTTTGAATGGTTGTCTGAGTCGGCGCATAAGTTAGTTATGTGGTGTGTGAGTGGAAAAAAGAATGGGTGGGCACCCTGTGACATAGGAGGAGTTGACTCTAGGGGATGGTGGTCCTCAAGGTGATCTGTGACTCCTTGAGGGGGGGGAGGGGGGCGGCACCACTACAATTTTGAAGATAGCCTAGGGGAGGTGATTGACCCTGAGGGTTTGAGGTCCAAAAGGGGCCATTCACATTTTTATTTTATTTACCCCAAGGGAGGTGGTGGTCACCAGGCATTTGGGGGATGGCTACAGGTCCCCCACACACAATAATCATTTGCCCTGGGAAGCTGATGCTCCTCAGGACAGTAGGGGTGACATGTCCCCTCCCTCCCTCTCATACATATGTGATATAGTTCCAGGGAGTTGGTAGTCCCTGGGGCAGTGGGGGAGGGTCATGGGCCTCCTGTGCACTATTTAAATTAGGGCCAGGTGTTGTTGTGGTTTGTGGTGGAGAGTAGCATCCCCTACAAAGAAAATATATAAAAACTGATAAGCCCTAGAGAGGTGGTGGTCCCTAAGGTCTAGGGGTCTTCATAAATTATGTATTTTTATGTACGTAAAATAATTAACATAATACTTTGTGAGACTGTTGATAGTATTTACTGTTTTAATTGTTTTTGGGAAAAAAGATTGATTTTGTTAGTATATGGTGTTGTTTTTGTATTATGACATCATCACTGTGAATCCGACATCTGCAAAATGTGGTGTGTGCGTGCATTTCCACTTTCACGGTTATCGAATGA
Organism: Pleurodeles waltl; assembly: GCF_031143425.1. Taxonomy (NCBI): domain Eukaryota; kingdom Metazoa; phylum Chordata; class Amphibia; order Caudata; family Salamandridae; genus Pleurodeles; species Pleurodeles waltl. The sequence goes on along the minus strand of NC_090439.1, from coordinate 928,205,457 downwards.
TCGCAGTTATAGCGTATATTAAAAAAAGTTAAGAACACATATATAGGCATTTTGAACACATTGGGCCTCATTACGACTTTGGCAGTCTCAGGACCGCCATGTTGATGGTGGTGGTCATACCGCCAATAGGCTGGCAGAGAAGACTGCCAAATTATGATCATGGTGGTATTCACAACAGTATACAACCAACGCATCGCCAGCATTGCCACTGTGGTCTGGCTGCCACAGACAACGGTAGCCACCTGCAGGCAGGCAGAGACCATGGGCCTTAATACGACCTTGATGGAGGGGTTTCCTCCATCACAAATGTGGCCGCTAAGCCATCCGCCGTATTATGATCCCATTATATTCAATGGAGATCATAATATGGCAGACGGGATATCTGTCACATTTGTTATGGAGGAATCCCTTACGTCAAGGTTGTAATAAGAGCCCATATTGCCGCCTGACAGGTTACGAGGTTACACAACGCCAAGGTTTCTGCCACGGTTGCACCACCACAGAAACCCAGGTGGAAACAAACTGCATAAAAGGTCACATGCACCTTCAGGAAGCCATACTTGTATGGAGTCGCCATGGAACCAGAACTACATATCATCCCACTACTCCTGCTCGCCCAAAGACTTCTGAATCTGCAACGACGATAGTAACTGGAGGGACATACAAACTAACCTGTCACTGTTGTATATTGGCAATCTTTGTACACTTACACAACATACATTCGGGAAGGGGGTGTGAGGGTGACACACATGTTGCAACACACTGATATGCGCATTCGCATACAGCCACACACACAACTGCACATACACAACCATGCTACGGCCACCACACAAACACGTCACAAATACACACATGTATGCACAGAAGCACTGCACAGGTCTACCCACCAACAATACCACCCAACACCACAACACAACCGCATCATCTCTAATCTCCTGGCAGGGACCCACATCAGACACTACCCAGGGACACACCACAGATACATCAGAACGTACCAGCAACAGAGTATAAACATCCACAATTACACAACCATGCTACTTACCAATCAACTTACATAGAACATCGTATCCAACATACCATGCACAAAACATGCATACAAAGCCACACAACACACCAAGAAACAAATGCAAACACAAACACTACTTAATACCAACACATCAAAATGTCCATCTCATAACACACATTCAAGCACTGTCAGACAAAAGCACTGCACAGAACCTTACATGCTGGCTAAACAATACAAGTAGCACAAGCACAACACACAAACACAAGTACAGACACACAACTGTTGTGAGCCAGGAATAATTCCATATTAGGGAAAAAATGCATGAGAAAGATAAACCCAGTAAAAGAACAACAGGTTGGTTCTAATATATTAAAATAAATAAGAGATGTGAAACACAAAGACCATAGGCCAGTCCAAAATATTACAGTCTTGATGCACACAGTGCACAGATTTGTGCCCTGAACTTGACTCCTGACTGCCATGTAACCTCCACAGGTACGGGCATCAAGGGGGCAGGCACCTCAGAGGTTATTTGGGGAGAGGGGTGACAGAAGGGGGGTTGAGTTTAGGTTTTGGAGGGAGGCCTTTGTGATCTGCTTTGGGAGGGGGGTTGGCTTTGTTTTAGGTTTAGTAGAAGTTTTTTTTTTTGCAAGGGGTAGACTTCTTGGCGAGGGGAGGGGCATGGGTACTTGCAGGGGGCAGGGGAGGTCTTAGAGGTGGAAGGGCTGGATTAGGGGAGGGACACTGAACATCTAGGGATATCACGGAGGAGAGGAGGAGGGAAGAGGGCAAACTCAGAAAGGAAAGCTTTTTTAGACACACAGGACAGTCACAGCAAAAGGGTTTGGGTGTGAAGGGAGAGGAAGTGGTTGTCTGAGGTGTTGGTGTGGATGTTTAAGGTACATGTATGTGCAAGGTATGTTTGTGTGTGGTGGGTGTCTGTAGGGTGGGTGAATTAGTGCATTTATGTGTCTTGGGACAAGGGAGGATGAGGTGCTATGGATGCCGTGGTGGGTGGGTGAGTGTCTGTTGGGGTGGTGACTGCAGGTATGGTAGATGTGCTGCATGTAGGTTTGTCAGTGGTTGTAGTGTCTGCAGGTGTGATGACTGGGGTGGATGTCTGAGGGTATGCTGTGGAACTGTCTGTGGGTAGGATTGGTGTAGTGGCTAGATCTGTGATTATTGTTGTGGTGTCTGCAGGTGTGTCAGGTATGCTGTCAGTGAAGCTGGGAGTGGTGGGGTGTCAGGGCAGGTTGTGACTGTTGCTTTCACATGCAACAGTCACATGCCACATGCTATGTGCATGTCGGTGGTGTGTCTTGTGGTGCTTATTTTTGTCTGAGATACCCTTGGATGTTGAGGTGGATTTATGCCTGTCTGTCTGTGTGCTTTGGCTTGGTCGAGGAAGATGATGTTGGGTTTGGGAAATGGAAGAGGAAGGTGGAGGGGGGATGGTAGACAAAGGGTGTCTGGCTGTCGTCAGTTTGGAGGCCAGAGCCGAAAAGGATCTCTGTAGGCCAGCCAGTGCACTGTGAATTCTCTCCAGGAAGCATTACTCTGCTAGATCTGAGTTTCAAGTTCCTTGATAGCATTCACAATGGTTGACTGACCCACAGACATGGACCTCGGGAGGCCAATAGCCTCCTCACTGAGGGCAGCAGGGCTGACAGGGGCAGGGGCAGAGGCACCTGCGTCAAAGGAGACGTCCACCCACTAGGGTGAGCATGCTTGGCCAAATGAGTAGGGAGGTACAGGGAGGGCAGTGGTAGTAAGGGGGGAGTGAACTTAGATTCTGCTGGGGTGGTCCCAGATGGGTTCCCACTGTCAGGAGTTCCCACTGGAAGAGGATTCCAAAGATGAAGAACTGGATCCTGTCTCCCCCGTGGCACTCCCCTAACCCTCTGGGCCACTGGGTCCCTTGATGTTCTCATGACTGGAGGTCCTGTGGCCAGAAGATTCCTTACTTGGCTGTGCCCCGTCTCCTTCACCTGCCGGTGCTGATACTGAAAAACAGAAAGTCAGGTATGGTATTCACATTCCCAAGATAACACTTCCATCATACAGTACACATAAGTCACATGACATCCCCAGGTAGTGGCAGTAAAGTGGCAACATCATGTCACAACATCATGTCATAACAAAATATGTTGTATGTCGCTCAATATGATCAATGTTTAACACCAGCTAAGCTACCTAACTGACTCCTACAATCCCATAAATGAAGTAGACCAATCACACTGAACATACCATTACAAGGTGATGTTGCCACATGATATAGGTTCCCTATCAACATCAACATGGTCAAGCACCAATGAAGCAATAGTTTCGGAATGTGAAATTGCTTTACACTGACCAACACCACGTACTCAATACATACATATAGTTTTAATATGATGTCATTTACTAGACTATCATACCTGTTGTAAATAAAAGGCAAGCAAGTCTAGTGTAGGCAAGCCACACATTCTTAATTACACATACTTATAACCATACACAATGGGCATATCCAAACCTGTAAGAGGTCAAATTGCTATACATTGCAAGTTAACGTAAAGGAGTCAGAGCACATGTCAGACACACATTCACCAATTATGATGTATCAAATCTTAAAAATACAATTTGGACCAAATCATCTAGGTCATTGGTATTCAGACAACAAACATCATCAGTCAAGTAAGGGCCAAGTTAGCTCTGACCTTTGTCCCACACATAACAACAAGATGTCAAAAAGAGTATACCAGTAATATGGACAACTAAACAGTGCAGCAAGATGACAATCAAACCTACCTAACCATGCTAGTCATCCATCATTGGGCCACTGACTGAGTGGGTGCATCACTACACACACATCAGACATGCCAAGCCTCACATCTGTCTGTGGAGTATTCTCTGGGCCAAAGCACATGTGTTGCTAACATGACAGGTACCATGATGCAAGCCACAAACCCAGACACCTCTTACATTACTACACACATGTGTATGTGAAATACCATACCTGCACGACATAGGTATCAATGTCAACATTAGGCTCCAAACAGCCAGGACTCATTTGCCACATCCTTCATAGCGACAGAAAGTATACATAACTATTTGCAATGTTGAAACTTCCCTGAACCTTCCAAATGATCTGTCAAGAATGTAACTGTGAATAGGCTTCCATTGGCTATGTGTTATGCCTGCAACAGTATGCCCAAAGACAATGCTCAGGGGTGTGGAATATAATACATCTACTTGTCCATGGGACAGGTTGCTTCTTAAATCTACTTGTCCCGTAAAAACATGTACCTGTCCCTTTGGTGCCATGAAGTGTGGTGACACATTACGGCAGCAATCTCATTATGTAAGAGCTCTGATAATAGCCTCTCTGATTATGCCAGGGTTACTACTATAGTAGGGCTTGAATAGTTGTAATATTGATCCCTACTATAGCAATTTCCTTATTTTGCCACCTTTCCACAGATCTACATACTGGGGCTGGAGGAAGCAGTAAGCAATAGTTCTATGGCTAGAAAGCCTTTGAGTCTGCAAATCTACTAACTTGCATGTTTTAACGCTTTTCACCAGCTCTTCTCTAATCTTTTCCCATTATGAGAAAGGTTGTAAATTTACTTCTGATAATGGCAGAAGTAGAGGTTCTTCCAGGGTTGGGAAAAAAGTGGTTGAAGGGAAAGTGAACTTGTAAACACTTAATAGATTTCCACATGAGCAATTCTACACTTGCATATTTGCTTGTGCTAAAATACAGTTCATAAATATTTTCTAGGAGTATGATTTCCTGGTCTACTTCTGTAAGTTCTTGTTAATTCATGAAAGTCACTAATTCAATTATATATACCATGGGTGCACTTTTGTGACTTTCTTTAAGAATTGGGTCCTTAATTAGGTCTGGAGTTCACAAAGACATTTTGGCCCTGATTTATGCTTTTTTTGCGCCGCATTACTGTCCTTTTTTGATGCAAAAGTGGAGCAAACTTACAAAATTGTATTTTGTAAGTTTGCGCCGCTTTTGAGTAAAAAAATGACGATATTGCGGAGCAAAAAACGTATAAATCAGGGCCTTTGTCTTTATCAAACTTCTATTTCTGCCCTTCCACAAGGAGCATATTGGCACACAAAGTAGTTTTGTTCAGTGCCAGGAACTACAATTCAGACTCACTCAGGGCAGGTGCTGTGCTAAGGGGGGCCCTTTGAGGGGGAATGCGGTGCCTTTGTTATGCCATTGTTACGCCACTGGTAGCAATGTGTTCATTTTGAGACCAAAAAAGTTTTTCCATTTTGCCACTGTTTGTTGCAATGGTGAGGGCCTGGCAGTTCCTACAACAATAAAGGGTTACAAAAGCTATATCAAAACAGGACACGCCTTGACGAAACCAAAAGACTCACAAAAAATGTCAGATCGGTGGGCTTTGCCAATACTTGTTTCTCTTCATGCTTCGCATAATCTTGTTGAGAATGCTTACAATGATTCTCCATTATGATTATTTTTTGGAAATACTATCATGCATCAACACATTTTTTTTCCTACATTTTTATCTGAAATTTTATTTTGAAAGTAAAGAATCATCACTCTTGCTCACAAGCTTCTGCAAACATTTGCATCTAAGCAGAGAGCATTGTGGCCTTATATTGTTAAACTTTTCAAATGTGCATGCACTTTCTTTTTTCTGGAACCACTGTCAGTACTGCAGTGAGACCTTAAAACGTTTATTTACAGCGCTCACCCTAATAATGAAGGCTTTTCATTAATGAACCATAAATACAAGTTTGAACAGCATTCACATATGGACACGCATATTACCTCAACTGTAGACAGTTCCCTTCTTGTAAACTGGCAGCCAAATGATTGATGCTGCAGGGGGGTTGGGACTACTTGTCCCAAGGACCGAATAACAGTGAAAATGTGTTGCCCTTGATCCTAAGCAATATGTCCCAGGTGTTTGGTGATGGAAATTCCACAACCCTGATGCTGTGTGGCTGCTTTCCACTAAAAGAACATTAGCAAGGTTGTAACATTCCTATATGTATTATTCAATATATGTTTGCCCATAGGAATGTTGGAACACCTCAGTGGTATGCAACATGCATGTTCTCAACTCTAATGAGGCATCACAAATGTCTATGTACATCCCTCGCTTACCAAGGGAGATTATCTTGTGACAAGTGTGAATATGTGGAGCTTGTAGGTCATGTGACATATCAGATGGACATCACAGCCTCACATGCTGCTGTCACTTATCAGAAGGCATTCAAAAACTAGTGATGAATAGATTATGTCAGACTCTTTGTTGCACATAAACAGGAATCTAGAGATATCGCAGAGGACAGAGATGAAGGACCTACGCACCATACAACCATTACATTGAGAGCATTTACCTGTTGGCCGATATCTACAATGACCAAGTAGAAAATGTAGCATAGTGGTACACATATGACACAGTCCTATGTGCACCATTATATGCTATTCTTCTGAGGGAATAACATAGTTGAGTAACATGCCTCTAAATACATTTGTATGTGCACACCTGTGTGCTATAGATGTCTATGGTACATTAATGTGTAGACAGAAAATCTGTGACACTTTGCACTTACATATTTGTCAGAGCCAACATTCTGATCCCTCACTCAATCACCTAGTAAAGGGACAACATGAGTTAGGCCTGAACTTACCCCCTTGTGTCTGCTGTGCTGCTTTAAACACCCATCGAACTCAGAGTATGCCACTGCCAAAATGCAGGCCATTAGGAGGGTCATGGTCTGACGGGCATCCCTTCCTCATTGGAGGACATCCCCAGATGGGCCTCTGAAGTCCTCCGGGCCCAGCGTCTCAGGTCCTCCCACCTCTTCTGACAGTGGGCGCTCTGCCAGCTGTAGATCCCTAGGGTCTACTAACTTGTTAGTAGAACAAGCCAAACACAGACTGTCTTTAATATCCCCTCCTCTGACAGAGGAGCATATGCAGTCAAGCCTGATGTGAGGTGGAAACAGGCAGACAACATGTATCTCCAGCACCAGCTGTCATGTCATCACATATGACCAGACAACAAACATGTGGCATTGCAAATATGCTATTTCAGGAGGAGTCTGGTATACTAACTCCACTAACCTTGTGCAACAATCACAAGGTGGATCAGGGAACATACATCAAACACTCTCAACAATGTCTCAGTACTCACAATTTGTCACCAAACGTAAGTACATGACCAGGAACTCATTCCATTCTATCACAACTTTGGCACCCTACAGACTTTAAGTACTGGGCTACCCTTACCCCTGTAGCTGAGGAACCCCCACACAAGCGAGGATGTCCAACTAGACATCCAGACGGACATGATGCCTAGACCAAGACCACCACCAGGAATTGACTCTCTCCTGAACATACTCCCTTGTATGTGACACCCTGTTGAATGTCCATTCCCATATCACCGTCCATCAATGGCCAGCAGACAGGACCTGGACTACCTACAGCTGGCCTCACCATTCCGATGATCACCGTCGCCATGACCCCACTCATCACCCCCTGCACCTGTACATCATAAATAAACGACAACTGAACACAGTCCATGTCTATGTGTTTATTTCCCATTAGTATGTATGGAACACCAATACGTGTAGAAGTGCAGCACATTCATGGGAGGGCGACAGCGTGGGGAACAGAATGCCCGGAGGTCGTTCGTGGAGCAGGCAGTGGCAGGAGATATGTGTCAATGGAAGCAACAGCCCAGGCAGGGAGCACAGAACACCACTACATTGTCCCGAAAGGAGACCAAGACAAGGACAACAATCATTTTAGGAGTCACAGATGCCAAATCTCACAAACGCACTATAGGAACAGGAATCCAGGGCAGATATGGCAGGCAGGACCAAAACCATATGGCCAGTAGCAGCAGACATACACAACACATACCAACCCAACGGTGCTACCCTCACATCGCCCAGCGTCAGACCTGGCCCCACACCCTCTGCCACAAACAACAACGTTGCACTGCCACCCAATGTCAACTCCCAGGATGGATGCTGCACACATGCAACATCCCAGTTCCGCATACGCATAGCACATGAACTGGCAAATCAGCGAACATACCACATACACATAGATGGCACCAGTGCACCAGCACAACACCTGCATGACTATAGACCTGACCTGTACACTGTGACTACCTCAGTCATGGCCACATGTGACCCCCCCAAAGCAACTCTGAGTCAGAGCTGCAGCCAATACCGTCAGTAGTCATACACAACAGGTGGCATCAGGGACATGGCAGATAGTTGCATAGGACACATACCACACAGTTTGCACATACCTGCATCTCAGCTGAAGTAATGTCGAATCAGCTCAGCACTGGAGTCAGCTGCATCCTCATCATCCTCCTCTTCATCACGCCCCACGTCCCTTTCATCAGCCGCTGGCACAGCTACCCTATCCTATGCATCCCCCAATGGGATGTGATGCTTCAGGGCCAGATTGTGCAGCATGCAGCAGGCCACAATGATCTGGGACACCTTCTGTTTCTTGTAGAGCAGGGCACTCCTGGATACATGCAAACCCGAGGAACCTGGCCTTCAGCAGACCAAAGCATCTCTCAATGACCCATCTGATACGACCGTGGGCCTCATTGTAACAGTCCTCTGCAGCTGAGAATGGACGCCTCACGGGTGTCAGGAGCCAGGGCAGGTTGGGATAGCCAAAGTCACCTGTTTGCATAGAGGTAAGAGGCATTTCAAGACCGAGAGGGCAAATTGCCAGGGACACAAGGGTGCAGAGAGCTTAGGCGTGCATATATGCAGGGGTACATACCGGTGAGCCAGGCCAGGTCCCTCTGGAGTGGTGCCATAATGTCTGGGATGCTGCTATTCCACAGGATGCAGGAATCATGCACAGAGCCTGGGTGATGTACTGGTCCACGAGACAAACCACCTGCACATTGACCTAATGAAAGTTCTTGCAGTTTCTGTGCACCTGTTCATTCCTTCTGGGTGGCACCAGGGCTATGTGCATGCCGTCAACAGCACCAATAACATGTTGGACGTGTGCCACAGCGTAGAATGCAACCTTTACAGTGGGCAAATCTTTATGTAGCTGGACATATGTTTTATCAGGGCACACAGTACTTCCCTGAGGACGTGGCTGAACATGGGCTGCGACATCCCACTTGCGAGGCCCACTGTGACCTGGAAGGAGCCAGAGGCAAGGTAGTGGACTGACAACACCTGCACCGTGGGAGTGATGGCATTGGGATTGCGTTTGCCAGGCAACAGATCTGCCTCCAACTGGGCCACTAGTTCCAATATGGTCACACGGTTCAGGCGATAGGTCTGGATGATGTCACACTCCTCCAGGGTAGCAAGGTCAACTAGGGGCCTGTACACCAGTGCATTCGTCATCCTCAACCAATCATAGTACCTGGGAACAGGAGAGAGGTGGTTACATGTCGTGCAGCATAGACGTGTGACGCAAAACATTTCACACACATCACACATTGTAATTGTAAAATGGTTGCTGCCTGTCTGCATGCATGGGACAGGTGGAAGTTAGATCATCCCGCCAGTGTAGCACATCATGGCGACCGCTGTGCAACTCACCATTGTCTCACAGTGTTGCCTATGGGATGCGGGAGCCAATGGTGATAGCCACCGGCGGAGATGGTGATATCCACGGTGGCCGTGACTGCCATCTCGTGTGCCCATGCTCACTTGACTCCTGAACCTCGTGCACTGAAGACCTCCACTGCGTGTGCTGCTGTGTACTGACTCTGGTAGCCAAAATGCCATGTCCTGCAGGAGACAGGACCCCAGACTTCACTCAGGAAAAGTTGGTGCAGCTTGTGGACGGAATCCTGCCCCTATATGGACAGTTGTATGTGGCACCAGAGTAGCAGGTGAGCTCCTTGTCATTGTCATGTATGTGAGTTGTGCACATGGGGATGGGGGCCTTGGTAGGTGGCAGTGTTAATAGAGCATGGACATGGGTGAGGGCCTGAGGGACATGTGGGTGTGGAAGTGTGATGTGTGCTGTCCACTACTGTCCCAGGCATGCCACCCTACATTACTGTGTTCTTCGGTCTGTGTCACCCATGCAGGTCAGCACCCATCAGAAGAAGGGGATTTGGTATACCATCGCCATGCAAGTGCGGACCCTGGGGGTCCATGCCAGGCAGAGCACCCAAGCGGTGGCAGGACCTGAGACGTTGGGCCCGGAAGACTGCAGAGGCCCAGCTGGGGACATCCTCCCAAAGAGGGAGAGGTGCCCGTCAGACCCTGACCCCACTAATGGCCCGCATATTGATGGTGGCCTACCCTGAGGTGGATGGGCACTTGAGGGCTGCACAGCAGCCAAATGGGGGTGAGTACTCACTCACACTTGTGACATGTGTTGCCATGGGGACTCTGGGTGGGCACCATTGGGTAGCTGTAGTGTGAATGCTTGGCCCTCTGATCTCCACTATGGGTTGTGTCCATCTGGGCAGGATTGGCATCACTGGTGTGAGTAATGCCATGCACTCAGTGGTAGCAGTGCTGCCTCCTCAATGAAGTACTGTGTGGCAACCTACTTACTGGATCTGCCTGAGAGCACGTGGAAACTGGATCTTCAGAGCTGAGGTGTCAGGGCATTGTGATGGGTCCTGGCCAACCACTGTACCAGGGGTGTATCCATGACCTCAATCAGCTGACAGGCACTGCATGCATGGTGGGTGGGTGCACCTGGTGGTGACAGTGATTCTTGACATTTACGAAGGGGGCCATCTAACTAGTCATGCAGGATCCCCTTGGGTGTCCAGTCCTTTGCATGCATGTCACAACGGCTATGGGTAGTGGGCAGGTACTGGGTAGGTGTGGCGGGTCTGACACTCCTTATTTCAAGATATACTTCAGTTAGACCATCAGCGGTTGGCATGTGCATGGTTGTTTTTTCCCCCATGGTGTCACCAAGTAGAAGGATGTTCATAGGTAGGCAAAATGTATCATGGCATACCATCAAATCTAGAAGTACTACCCTGTGTGAAAGTTGTGCTGGCATTGACTGATTGCTCCCCGTCTCTCTCTCTCTCTCTCTCTCTCTCTCTCTCTCTCTCTCTCTCTCTCTCTCTCTCTCTCTCCATGTCTCTCTCTCTCTTTCTCTCTCTCTCTCTCTCTCTCTCCGTCCCTGTCCTCCTCTATCTTTGTGTAAATCAGCATCATCTGGCAAAGGAGAAGGGGCACCAGTGAGTGGGGAAGCTGCAGCCCACAGGCCCCAGGAGGCAGACACCAGTGGGGGGGTGGACCAGTGGGATGGAGGGGGAGGGGAGTGCCACTGGGAAGACCGGATCGACCACTACATCTTCTGATTCCTCCTTCGATGGTGGCGGACCCATCTAGGACCACCCCAGCACCATCCTTGTCCACCACCCACATACCAGCACCTCCCTCTCTATAGCTCCCCACCCAGTTCCCCATGCCCACTCACTCAAGGGGGTGGGCATCTCCTTTGCCGCAGGCACCTCTGCCCCTGCCCCAGTCAGCCCTTCTGCCCTCAATAGGGAGGCTATTGACCTCCTGAGGTCCATCTCTGTGGGGCAGACAACTATTGTGAATGCCACCCAGGGACTGGCATCCCAGATGCAACAGACTAATGCGTTTATGGAAGGCATTCACGGTGCGTTGTCTGGCCTCTAGAGATTGTTTCAGGCTCTGGCCTCTTCATTGATGTCAGCCAGTATCCCTTCTTCTTCCATCCCCCCTCCATCTATCTGTTCCCAATCCTACATCCCTCACCCTCTCACCCATCCAAGGCACACTTATTGCACCACATGCATCCACATCAACAGACACGGTACACAAGGACAAACATAGGCACCACAGATACCACCACCTCCATGCACACACTCAACACACCCATGCAGATATGCCAACATCCACACCTTGCATTGACTCCCCAACCAGCTCCCCCTCACAGTCGACACTACACTCACACCTGCAGTCAGACTCACATCAGTCACTGTTCCTGCAACATGTTCCCTCACTGCCACCGTCACCACATCTACTGACCCCATTCATGCACCCCATACACCACTGGTGCAGACACCACAACTATCAACACACCCACATGCAGCACAACCACTCTACCTGCAAACACTACCCCAACATACACTCACACTTGCCCCCTGCCACCTCCCTGCATCTCCTCCCCACCTTCCCCAGTACATCTACACACACACACACTCACCCACCCAGCAGTCCCCCAGCACAAACATTTCATCCACCCACGCACCTGCACCCATGGTACATCGACGTACACAGCTCACAATGATACCCACTCCATCCACTCCCAAATTTCTTTCAAGTGACCTCCCATGGGTTCCCAAAAAATGTTTTCTGCACACATTTTCCCTGTTCCCCACCATTGACCCAGTCCCTGGCCCCCCTAAGTGCCCAGCTACCCTTCCTCTGGCCCAGCCTTCCACATCCCAGTCTGCCACTGCCCCTGCCCCTCCACCACCTGTCACTTCCGCCCCTGTGACGTCACTGCTTCTGCTGCCAAACCCAAGCCCACACCCTCCTCATCCTAGGCCAGGCCCACTCCTTCCACCTCTAAGTCCATGCCCACCCCCCTTGCTAAGCCCCCGCCATCCAAGGGCAAGCCCAAACAGCAGCCCACTGCTAAGCCCCAACCATCCAAGGGCAAGCCCAGGGACCCCCATCTAAGGACACACCTAAGGGCCCCCCCTCCAGGCCCAGATGGAAGGACTCCCCTCCAAGGTAAAAGACATGCCCTCTCTCCTATCCCCTGAGGTGCCTGCATTCCCCATTAATGCCCCTGCCCTGTGGAGGTCTGCACTTTCCAGTTAGGCTTCAAGTTGGGGTGTCATCTTGTGCCCAGTGCGCTCTGGCACTTTGGTATTTGGACTGGTGTTGGAATTTGCCCTTTTGCAGGGTCATCCCCAATCTTTTTGCCTCCTGCCTCTTATTTTTTCTGACCTGTTTTTGTTGGCTTTTAAACTCTGAGCACTTTACCACTGCTAACCAGTGTCTCTGTGTAAATTATATGGTTGATTGATTTATCCATGATTGGCATATTTGATTTACTGGTAAGTCCTTAGTACAGTGCACTAGAGGTACCCAGGGCCTATAAATCAAATGTTACTAGTGGGCCTGCAGCAGTGGTTGTGCCACCCACATAAGTAGCCCTGTAATCATGACTCAGACCTGCCACTGCAGTGTCTTTGTGTGCAGTTTTAACCTGCCAATTCGACTTGGCAATTGTACCGACTTGCCAGGCCTAAGCCTTCCCTTTTCTTACATGTAAGGCACCCCTAAGGTAGGCCCTAGGTAGCCCCATGGGCAGGGTGCAGTGTATCTTTAAGGTAGGACATATACTAATGTTTTCACTACTGCAAGACCTGTGTCTTCCAAGGGTTAACATGGGGACTGCCTTTAAATATTTTTTAAGTGCAGTTTCCCATTGGGATATGGAGTTTGGGGTCTCTGAACTCACAATTGTACAGTTTTGGTAAAGCTGGTTTTTGGATTGTCAGTTTGAAATTGGCACTTTTAGAAAGTGAGTACTGCGATGCATCACCAGTAAAATTGATGCATCGCCAGCTTAGCGCAGATTAATCGCTGCCATGCGTCCAGATTTTCCACGCATCGTCCCTGGGTGTCAAAATCATCAAAATCACCTCACAGATTCGAGGCTGCTGGTCCAGTAACAGATGCTTCCCTTTCCTGGCAGAGGAAAAATGGCAACACAGCCTCACTTGCAAGTATGGAATCGATGCATTGCTTGCTTTTCTGATGCACGCTCTCCCATGCAGCATTAATTTTCATGCATTCCAGGTGCTTTGTGCTAAAACAACACAACAATTGATTGCTATGTATTAAGCCTCTTTAAATTGAAAAATTCATATATTTGTCTATGTTGGATTTTTGTCATTTTGTTCTTGTTTGGTTTAGAAAATATTGGCTATTTTTCTAAACTGGTGATGAGTCCTTTTGTGGTGTTTTCACTGTGTTACTGTGAGTGTTGGTACAAATACTTTTTCATTGCCTCGGAGGTAAGCCTGACTGCTGGTGCCAAGCTACCAAGGGGGTGAGCAGGGGTTATCCTAGGTGTGTATCGCCCTTACCCTCACTAGAGTGAGGGTCCCTGCTTGGACAGAGTGAAAACTGACTGTTTACCAGAGACCCCATTTCTAAAATCCACCAGGTGAAAGTTGGCAGTAGGTGGAAAGGAGCTAACATGGAATGAAAGGCTAGCTAACGTGAGGACTCCTGATGAGCTGTAGCATGACATACAATAAGAAGTACTGGACGTAACCAAAATGAAAGATTCAGGAAGTGAGCTAACAGTTTGCTGGTGGTAAGGTGTGGTAAGATATGTGAAGTTATTTTTTGGAAACAAGGAAAAGTTTTTTGAATAGTCAGCAAGTCATGAGAAAAGGAAATTGAAAGTGCAAACACCTGAGCTGAAAGAAGAAAGCAGAAAGAGAATGGGCCCAGCAACTAGAGCAAATCCTAGAGTGGAATGAACAAAGGTATGCCATTTCCTGAAGCTAATAATGCGCAAATGTAAAAATAAATGTCAACCAGAAACTGTATTTTCTGAACTTGTTGGTTTAAAGTACTGATAGCAGATTTGTTTTATTCACATGCCGGAAGCACAAGATGGGAATAAACATAAATTGTGTAACAGAATTAAACATTGGAGAGTTCAGTATGGTAATGTAATTCCAGTAAATCAAATTATTCGAAAGAAATGGCAAAATAGAACTCTGAAGGCATGTAAAGTAAGTGGGTCATTTATGTGTAAATCTCTGGAGAGCGTGCCTACTCATGTGTATAATTTATTTTAACAAAGGTGTACTGAGAGCCAGCTTGGGAGGAGCAGAACATGGATGAGTTTGCATACTAAGAGCTGATGTGTGACCCAATGCCCTTGGCATTTTACATCCAGTTAACCAAAAATAGGTCATGCAGTATCAAATGTGCAAAAATCCCACTTGAAAAGATATTCAGGGGCATATTTACAAGCCCCTAGCACCTACCTGCGCCACATTAGCGTCATTTTTATCAAAGCTAATGTGGTGTTAAGGATGCATTTTTGCCACGCCATATTTACAAAGTGGTACAATGTATGCATTCCGGCACTTCTTGCACCACATTATTCCAGCACCAGACATAATATAATCAAGGGGGCCATTCCCCTGCTAGGAGGCCCACAAAAATGGTGCAGTGAAATTTACAAGATTTCACTGCACTATTTTTGGTGTCTTTTTTAATGCCTGCTCAAAGCAGGCATTAAAATGATGCAGTCATTTTAACCTATGGGCCTCCTTGCACTTTGCTGCACAAGTGTCAAACATTTTTGATGCTAGTGAAGCAAAGCACCTCAATAGCATCAGAATGCTGACGCTATTGGTCCAAAGACATCCATGGTGCACCGTATATTAAATAAGACACTACCATGGTGTCGTTAGGTGCCAGTAGGGGGGCACAAGAAAAGTGGCGCATCATCTATGATGCGGCACTTACTATTTTAATGCTTTACATCTTATTCAATCATCACTGGCTGTTACAAATGTGATATTAAAACATGAGTCATGATTCATGCTTGCACAGCTCACCATTGACTATCCCTAATTGCGTTAATTTGCTGCACTGTAAAAATAAATGTATTTACTCTGCTTAAATAGGCAGAATGCACAAAAATGTTATGCTAAGCTGATTTGTATATTGCACTAATGACCCGTGAGGATTCTTAGCAGGAAGGTGGGTGGAGAACTCCTTGGAGGTTATTCAAAATAATAACCTCCAGAGAGAAACAGAGAAAAAGTGGTGCACTCAAGTTGTTAAACATGGTGTCTTCTCTTATTACTTGGTCACACTTGCTCAGCAGGTAACTACCAGGGTCAGAATGCATAGCGATATTTATAATCCCTTAGAGCATAACAGTCATTTGCATAAATAAACAAGCAAAGCATAAATGGAACAGGGCATTTAGTAAAACATTTGACTGAATCTCAACAATATGTTACACCTCAGATATACTGAAATTACCATTACAAGTAAAAACATTAATATGTAATAGATTGAAAAAGAATGAGTGTGGAAAGGGATGAGGGAATGAAGGGAAATTAATCAGATCCCAAGACAACCACAGTTTTCGAAAGCTTAACCAGGCAGTAGAACTTTTAATTTAAAATACCAAGGGACATTGCACTGCTGTTGTGCCAAAACATTAGATGCAACGGCTCCACAAGGTTGGGCCAGGACTCCTGCCACCAACTGTCAGGCCCACCAACATTCTTCCACAGGTGAAACTGATGCCTGTGCTCCATATGCTTGTTCTTGGTTCATTCAGATCACAACAGTTAGTGTGACCGGAATATAGAAGACGCCAGTTTCTGCCTTCCTCCCCATTGTCCTGGATGCCATCATCCGGCTCACACCCCAGTACCTCCTCTTCTCCAAACCCCAACAACTACAGCTGGAGACCAAGCAAGGCTTCTATGCCATTGCGGGATTTCCCTATGTGTTAGGTGCTTTGGATTGCACACGTGCAATTGGTCCCATCTGCACAAACATCACACCTGTACAGGAACCGCAAGCAAGCCTACTCAATTACCGTCCAGGCCATTGTGGATCATCTGGGGATGGTTGTGCTGGACAAATATTCTGGAATATCCCTGATGCCATGGCCACTGTTGTTTGGAAGGAACCACTTGCCAGGAAATGGAGCACTGACAGGACCTGCACTAGATGGGGGATACCGGTGGGCTGGCGGATAGCTGGCATCTGGTCTGGCTCCAATTGGGCACACAGTTCTTGGATTGTGGCCCTATCAAGTCTGTATGTTAGGATAATGTGTTTGTCCTCCATTGTCTCCAGGTCCACCAGGGGTCTATACACTGGAGGATGTCTCCATCTCATATTCATCCTTAGCGGTTGAAGCCTAGGGAGGAAAACGGTGAGCAGAGGGTCATATTCACACATCTATTGCAATAATGATGCATCTCTTCATTTACAGAACCAGTATGTGAATCCGAGAGTCAGTTGATGTGCCAATGTCTGCTATGATGCAGTTAGATGCCATCGCCTGTGCCCCCCTGAAATGGCGGCTGCCTGACCTGTGAGGAGGGACAAGTGGAAATGAGGTAATTCGTTGGCATTGTGCGCCGTTGTGGTAGGCCGTCGATGACTGCTGTGCAACTTCGCATTGGTTATCATTGGGCCCTATGGGTTCCAGGAGCCTATGGCGATGTACGCCGGCAGTGACGGTACGCACTGCCACGGACGTGACCGCCATTTCCTATCTGTTCACTCATTTGCTACTTGACCTTCAACAGTTGAGGACCTACACTGCAAGTGCTGCTGTGACCTGTGTCTGGAAGCGACAATGGCTCATGTGTCTGGGAAAAGGGCCCCTGCCTTCACTTTGGAGGAGTTGGAGAGACTTGTGGATGGGATCCTACCCCAGTACACTTTACTCTATGGTCCTCCAGACAAACAGGTGAGTACACTGTGAGCATGAAACGTGGGCAATGAATGTATGGAGTGCTGTGTGTGTAAGCCACATGTGGAGGGGGGGGCTGAGGTGTCCTGGGCAGAGTGCTGCATGTATGGCGGTCAATGTATGTGCGTTAGTGGATGGGAGGGATATGGTGGGCCATGAGTGTGACGGTCCGGATGGTATTACTAATCCCTTTTCTGCTGTATTTTTCTTGCAGGCCAGCGCCCATCAGAAAAAGGGTATTTGGTGTGCCATCGCCAAGGAGGTGCGGACCCTGGGGGTCTTTGACAGGCAGAGCACCCACTGCCGCAAACGGTGGGAGGACCTGTGCTGCTGGGCAAGGAAGACGGCGGAGGCCCAGCTGGGGCTGGCCTCCCAACGAGGAAGGGCTGCCCGTCGTACCCTGACCCCCCCTGATTTTCTGCATCCTAACGGTGGCCAATCCGGAGTTGGATGGGCGCTTGAGGCATTACAGCAGCCACAAGGGGGTGAGTACAAATTCAAATTCATGAGTTGGCGCACGTTAAGGTTTTATGTGGGTGGGGGATGTGGACTGTGGTTGCCCCGAGGCAGGCTCTGAAGCACTCCAAACCCAAAGGTGTTATTTCGCATCTACTACTGGGCAAGGTCCAGTAGGTTTCAGGTGTGCAGCTGATGTCGTTATGCCATGTCCCCCATGGGCTGACGACTAGCATTGTAACTGGTAGTGCATGTCCTAGTGCATAGGGCAGCTCCCTGTGTGTTGTGTACGCCAACGGTCGTGTTGTTGCTGGCATTGACCAAGTGTATCCTCTGTCTCTCCCCCACCTTTTTGTTTTGTCACCTTGTCCTTGTGTGCAATAGCATCATCTGGCAGAGGAGCAGAGGCACCGGCGACGGAGGGAGCTGCATCCCACATGGACCAGGAGGCCGAATCTACTGAGGGTAAGGGCACCAGTGGGACGGAGGACGAGGGGAGCACCACGACGGAGACAGGAGGGGACACTACAGACAGCGACTCCTCCTCTGATGAAAGCTCCCTGGCATTGGTGGACACCTCTGCCCACCCTAACAAGAGGTACAGCCGCCACCCACCCCTACCAGCACCGCCATCCCAGCAGCCCCTCAGTGTGTTTCCCTGGCCCGCTCACCCAGGAGGATGGTCATCTCCTTCGCCCCAGGCACCTCAGGACCTGCCCCAGTCAGCCCTGCTGCCCTCAGTGAGGAGGCTATTGACCTCCTGAATTCCCTCACTGTTGGGCAGTCAACCATTCTGAATGCCATCCAGGGTATTGAGAGGCATTTGCAACAAACAAATGCATACCTGGAGGGCATTCACTCTTGCGTGGGGGCCCAACAGAGAGAATTTCAGGCTCTGGACTCCGCACTGATGGCAGCCATTGTCTCTGTCTCTGGCCTCTCCCCTCCAACTTCCTGTACCCAGTCCCAATCCCTTCAACCCCAGCCTCTCCCAATCACACCTTCAGACCAGCATTCACCCAAATGAACACACAGAAGTGGTTCAGGCAAACATAAGCATCACACTTCATCTCACAGGCACTCACACAAGCAACATCCCCATGCAGACACACCAACATCCACTGCCTCCACTGTGTCCCCCCTCCTCCTCCTCGTCCACCTCCCTCCCAGCAGTGTCTCCTCTCACACATGCATGCACTACATCCTCATCCACTATCTCCATCACCAGCATGCCCATCACTACACACCCCTCACTTGCAGTCACCATCCCCACATCCATGCACACGTCCCCTGTGTCCTCTCCCACTGTGTCTGTGACCCCTCCTCCCAAAGTACACAAACGCAAGCACACACCCACCATAAAGCTATACACCTCACAACAGCATACAGCTTATGCACCTGAACCCAAACACAGCAGATTGACACCTCCTACACCCACCCCCTCTTCCTCCACTCCCAAACCCTCACCCTCTTCCCGCCCCAATGTCCCTAAGAAGTTTTTCCTAGCCAACATTGACCTGTTCCCTACCCCTCCCCCCCATCCTTCCCCTCGGGCCAGGGGGGCCAAAACCCAGCCCAGCACCTCAGCCACCAAGTCCACGTCCGCTGTGAGTCCTGCAGCTGTCAGGGGCTCAAAGGGGGCACCCGTCAGCCCAGCCAGTGTGCCACCAACCCCTGCCAAAGCAAAGAACATTCCGCCACCTGGCAAGGTGAAGAAGGGGACAGCATCCAGCAAGGGGAAGTAGCCAAAACAACCCAGCAAGGCCACCTCAAAGACTCCAGCTGCCAGACCCAAGGTGACACCACCATCTGCCAAGGGCAGGAAGGGGCACAAAACACCAGCCAAGGCACTTCAGCCGTCCAAGCCTGTAGGTGATGGCCTGGTGGCTACCAGCACAACCGCCAGCACCTGCACCGCGGCCAGCACCGCCACCTTCACCGCCAAAAGCACTGCCACCTGCACCGCCACCTGTACCGCCACCTGCACCACAGCAAGAACCACTACTGTCAGCAGCAGCAGTCCCAGTGGGCAGCCGTCCGAGGCTGCAGGAGAGGGGCTGAAGCCTCCCCCCACCACTGGCAGCACCGACACCTGCACTGTGGCAAGCACCGCCACCTGCACTGCCGCAAGCCCCACCACCTGCACTGCTGACAGTAGCACCACTGCCAGCAGCAGCAGCCCCAGTGGGCAGCCATCTGAGGCTGCAGGAGAAGGGCTGGAGCCTCCCTCAACCACTGCCAGCACCCCCACCACCACTTGCACTACCACCACTGTGCAGCCATAGCCGCCGCCGGAAGGACTGTAGTCCTGCCTCCATGGACTATCATGCATCCTGA
Source organism: Pleurodeles waltl (assembly GCF_031143425.1). NCBI lineage: Eukaryota > Metazoa > Chordata > Amphibia > Caudata > Salamandridae > Pleurodeles > Pleurodeles waltl. The sequence goes on along the minus strand of NC_090439.1, from coordinate 928,185,172 downwards.
CCACTGCAAGTTTTGTTGCTCTGACACCCAGGTAAGGTACTGTGACCTGTCACCCCCGATGTGCTGCATCTCTAGGCACCAAGCCCCCTCCAGAACCAGTAGAGAAAGTCATCCACTCACCCTATCCTTGGCAGGATGAAGCACACTGGGCACCAAGCCCCCTCCAGAACCAGTGGAGAAAGGCATCCACTCACCCTATCCTTGGCAGGATGAAGCACACTGGGCACCAAGCGGCCTCCAGAACCAGTGGAGAAAGGCATCCACTCACCCTATCCTTGGCAGGATTAGGCACACTGGGCACCAAGCCCCCTCCAGAACCAGTGCAAAAGCCACCCACTTGAGAGACTGTGGCTTTGCACCCCCCAGGAGCAAGCAGTGGGCAGACCACCCACTTGAGAGACTGTGGCTTTGCACTCCCCAGGAGCAAGCAGTTGGCAAACCACCCACTGGAGAGACTTGAGAGATTGTGGCCTTGCACTCCCCAGGACATCACTGTGGGCATGGAGCCCCCTCCAGGAGCAGTGGCGTTGTCCCATCTTCTGGCTAAGGTGCACCCCCTTCCCTGTACTCCTGAGGTGCCTGTGTGTTTTCGACCTGATGTCCCTGCAGTGTTCTCTCCATATCGAGGCAGGAGTCAAGTGTGGGCTTGGCCTATGTGTATTGGCACAGTGGGCCACTGACATTTTGGGTGGACATTGTCCCGCCTTTTGTAGATATTGTATATTTTGTAAATACAGTTTGTGAGATATTAACGTATTTCTGATTCTTTCTAATACAACACTAATTTGACTCAATTCCTTTTGTCCTTGCGTTATTCCAGAGGGTTACGGGGTGTATATGTAATATTGTTGCATTTGTTTGTGTGTATGTTGTTGGGAGTGAGGGTGGGGATGTTGCGTGTTGCATGTGTGTGTCACTCTCTTTTTCCTCTCCCCCTCCCCTGTCTACTATGTGCTGTACTCACTGTGGTCGTCGTCACCGCCGTTGGTACTCCTGATAAATGAGAAGATACACCTGCATGGGCAAGACGTGCAGCTCGGGCTCCATGGCGTCCTGGTTCTTCGTTGAATGTCGAGAGGTGAGTGGTTTCCCTTCCAAGTACTGTTTCCGCCGTGCTTTTGATGGCGTTGGTATCACCCCGTAAAAGCTGGTGGATGGGCGTGTTGTAATGGGGTGGGTGGTACATTGTCTTCCGCCTGGCTGTTGACGGTTATGGCTGCTGTGTTTGTTGCTACCGCCGTGGCGGTCGGAGTGTTAAAGTGGCTGTCTGTGTTGCGGTTTCCACTGTGGTCGTGATTACAAATTTTTTACTGCCGGCCTGTTGGTGATATTACCGCTGCTTTAACACCAACTGCTAGGGTTGTAAGGAGGGCCATAATCTTTTACTGAAAGACCATATCCTCACTAATTGTTATACAGAGAAATTGTGACATCATCTGGTGGATTTTGAGTTGTCTTCTCCCAGAGATCTGGGGAAGATACCTGACAAATGGGTTAGCTCCAGGGTAACCCAGACCAACTCCCAAGGTGGAGTTGACTCCAAGACAGGTGCTCAAACATCTCAGCAGGGGAAGGGAAATAGCATTGGCAAGAGTAAAAAGACAAAGTCCTCACCAGGCCCCCAAAAGAACTCCAAGGAGGGTGGGCCCCAAGACTCTTCCCAGCCCAAGGGCAAGGGAAATCAGGGTACAAACTGGGATACCATGAAGGCTGGGCCATGCTTTGACTGTAGTCAGCCAGGGCATAAAAGAGGTGATTCAGTTTGCACTAAAAAGTCCCCCTCTGAGGGACAGTCCAAAGGCAGTGTTAGTGTTGGGTTGGGAGTAGCAGTGTACCCTGGAGAGGCCAGGGATTACAGTGAAGCTACCTTGGTTTTCCTGGGTGGGGTGGACATTGCACCCTTGCCTACTTTACCTTCCAATTTGGAAAAGTACAAACAGTGGCCAAGAATCAATGGGTCTTAGGTAGAGGCTCCGAGGAATACATTTGCCAGTGTCACTATGGTGACCCCCAAACTGATTTCCCCAGACCAGATGATACCTGGTGAGAATCATCTTATTACCAACACTGATAATGAGACTAGGTCACACCCAAAGGCTTTGGTGAATCTAGACTGGGGAGGAGCAACTGGCCCAAAGAAGGTGGCTGTGTCTCCTGCCATCCCAGTAGAGTGTCTGTTGGGAAATGATTTGGAAACTTCAGCCTGGGCAGAGGTTGAGAAGAGGGCCATGCAGAAATGCTGGGTCTCCCTGGGTGGGTGTGTGACTACAAGGGCACAGGCTGCACATAAGGGCAAAGATAAGGAACTAGAACCTTAAGCTATGGCCCAGCACCTGAACACCAAGAGGAAGGGCAAGAGGACTGCTGACCCAACCTCTACTTCCACACAGTATCAGGGGGAGAACTCAACCCAGAGTGAGGCCCTGATGCCTGAGGAGGGAACTGCAACTGAGGAAGCCTGACCTGACCTGGCAGAGCTACTCAGTGCAGGGGGACCCTCCAGGGAAGAGTTTTGCAAGGAACAAAGAAGTTGCCCTACCCTTGAGAGCCTCAGGAAGCAAGCTGCCAGGCAAGAACAAGGAGACACCATGGTGTTCACAGAGTCTATTGGGATGATGGCCTGCTTTTTACTGAGGCCAGGAACCACAAACCAGGGGCAGCCAGGAGAGTCATGGTTCCCCAGGTGTACAGAAAATTAATCCTCACTTTTGCTTATGATCTTCTACTGGCTGGACATTTGGGACAGTCCAAGACTTGTGACCGGTTAGTGGCCCACTTTTACTGGACTCAGATGTCTGAGAGAGTGAAAGAGTTTTGTTGCACCTGTGTGACCTGCCAAGCCAGTGGCCAGACAGACACACAGCCAAAGGCTTCCTTAATTCCACTACCTGTGGTTGGGACCCCGTTTTGAGCTAGGTGGGATTGACATGTTCGGTCCCCTTGACGTACCCACTACATCTAGGAAGAGGTTTATTCTAGTGGTAGTGGATCATGCCACTCGGTACCAAGAGGCAATCCCACTTAGGACTGCCACTGCACCAAGGCCCTCCTGGATATCTTTACCAAGGTAGGGTTTCCTAAAGAAGTGGTCTTCGATAAAGGGACAAATGTCATATCCCCATACCTAAAAGCTATGTGGGAATAATGTGGTGTGACGTATACGTTCACCACCCGCTAAAATCTCCAAACTAATGGCTCACTTAAAAGGTTCAACAAGACCATTAAGGGCATGATTGTGGGACTCCCAGAGAAACTCAAAAGGAGGTGGGATGTCCTCTTATCATGCCTCCTGCTTGCATACAGTGGGGTTCCTCAGAAGGGGGTTGGATTTAGCCCCTTTGAACAGTTGTTTGGGCACCCTGTAAGGAATCCTCTGATTTGTGTGAAGGAGGGATGGGAAAGGCCTCTCAAGCAGCCTAAGCAAGACATAGTGGGCTAGGAACTAGGCCTGCGTTCTCCGTTGGCAGAGTACATGAAAAAGGCAAACAAGAATCTTCAGGCCAGCGAAGAGCTTGTAAAGCTCTGGTATGATCAGAAGGCAGCCCTGGTTGAGTATCAACGTGGCCAGCTGGTGTGGATATTGGAGCCTGTGGCTCCCAGGGCCCTCCAGGACAAGTGGACTGTGCCCTATCCCATTGTGGAGAGGAAGGGGGAGGTCACCTACTTAGTTGACTTGGCACCCCCAGGAATCCTCACAGAGTGATTCATGTCAGTCGCCTAAAAGCATACCAGGACAGGGCTGACATGACCTTGCTATTGATCTAAGATGGAGAGGCAGGAGGAGGAGAGTGAGCCACTCCCAGACCTCCTGTCATCCAACCCACAAGATGATACAGGTTAGGGTGTTGTGATGTCAGCTACCCACACTGCACAGCATCAGGCTGTCTGTAGGCAGGTTCTCAGTCAGTTTGCAGAACTGTTTCCTTAAACCCTGGGCAGAAAACATGGTGTACCCATGATGTGGAGACCGGTGACAGCCTCCCTGTCAAGAACAAGTTAAGGTGTGCATCAAGTCAGAGGTCAAGAAAATGCTAGAGCTAGGGGTGATTGAACCTTCCGATAGTCCCTGGACTAGCCCAGTGGTGCTTGTCCCCAAGCCTCACTCAAAGGGTAGGAAACCTAAGTTGAGGTTTTGTGTGGCTTATTGAGGCTTGAATGCAGTCCCTAAAACTGATGCACACCCCATTCCAAGAGCAGATAAGCTTATTGATAAGCTGGGGGGGGGCAAAAACCTAAGTACCTTTGACTTAACATCAGGGTACTGGCAAATTGGAGTGACCCAGGAGCAAAGGAGAGATCTGTATTATCCACTCCTGAGGGCCACCTTCAGTTTAAGGTAATGCTCTTTGGCATAGAGAATGCACCTGTCACTTTTCAGAGGTTGGTGATCTGAGTTCTCTCAGTCTTGGAAGACTTTAGTGCAGCTTACTTAGATGACATAGCTCTCTTTAGCTCCACCTGAGAGGATCACCTGGTCCATCTCAGAGACGTTTTACAGGTCCTGCAGCACGCAGACCCAACTAATAAGGTCAGTAAGTGTCAGACTGGGCAGAGTTCTGTTTTCTACTTGGGCCACCTGGTAAATGGAGGCCAAGTTAGACCTCTCCAGGCCAAGAACCAGACCATTCTAGACTGACAGTCCTACAACCCAGACCCAGGTCTGAGCATTCTTAGGCCTGACAGAATACTGTAGGAGGTTTGTGAAAGGGTATGGAACCATTGTGGCCTTCTCACTGAGTTATTCACTAATAAACAACCGAGGAAAGTCATTTGGACAGACGTCTGTCAAAATGCCTTGATGCCTTGTTAGCAGCCATGTGTTCAGCACCTATCCTACAAGCACCTGATTACGCGAAACAATTAATTGACCAGACATACGCTTCTGAACTAGGGATTGGGGCAGTGTTGTCACAGACCAACAATGAGGGTCAAGATCAACCAGTAGTTTTCATCAGCAGGCAGCTCCTTCCCAGCAAGCAGAGCTGGAGTGCCATTGAGAGGGAAGCCTTTGTTGTGGTTTGGTTCGTGAAGAAGCTGGGACCATATTTGTTTGGGACTCACTTCAAGGTTTAAACCAACCAGAGGCCTCTCAGGTGGTTAATGCAGTTGAGAAGATAGAACCCCAAATTGTTGAGGTGGTCCATTTGCCTACAGGGGATGGACTTTGTAGTGGAACACAGACCGGGGATTGACCATGCCATTACAGATGCAGATGGTCTTTCCAGGTTCTTTCAATTAGAAGATGAGGACTTCCATAAGGGAGGATAGTGCTCACCCCCTTTAGTCTGGTGGGGGGAGGGGACATGTTGTAAAGTGCCCCTTTTTTGTATGCCCCCCACTGTCATATGCTGTTGTTTTTACCTGTTAGTGTACTGAGGCCTACTAAACAGGCCCCATTACCAATGTGTTTTCCCTTAATTTGTATGTCAAATTGCATAAGCCAATTGGCAAGTCCCTAGTAAATGGTACCCAGGGCAAGGGTGGTAAAGGGGGGTCACCCAAGGCTGCAGCACTGATTGTGTCACCCTGAGTGACCCAGGAGGCACAGTGCACTGTCCCATGAGTGAAGACATATGTGCAGGAACACATATGCTGGAGTAACTGGCAGTGCATTGGATAACATGGGCTGACATCTGACCACTGCTCAGATGTCCAACTCTGCAATGGCCTTGCCAAATCCCATTGTGTTTGGTATCATACACTGTGCAGTTTAACCCTGAACATGATGCACATGTTTAGGATTAAACAGCAGATGCCCTGGTGGCACCCTGAGAGGGTGCCCACCAAGTAATTGAGTCCTGTACTGTTTTGTCAGGCTCTCCTGAGCCTCTTCCACCACAGACAAGAGCCTGACATCCTGCTAGAGGTGCTAACACCTTGGCAGAATGAAAGACAAAGGGCCTGAGTAGGAAGGAGGTCACACCTTCTCCCTCCCAGGCTGGCTAGTTAGAAAAGCAGCAAGGCAGTGAGCCTGAAATGCTTTCCCTGCCTTTGATGTATAAGTAGTTGTACCCTCAATGGAGAAAAAGTCCCTTCCACCTTGCCCTGCAAGGCAGGCAGGAAATTAGCTATGCAGGAGGTGTGCACCCCAAAAAAACTAGCCACCCCTTAGAGGTGGGCTAGGAGGTCCGCACATCCAAGGGAGGGTTCTGCAACATCGGCACACCCTAAGGATAGTGAGAAAGTGAGACACTCCCACAAGACGTCATCACTTCAGGGGCGGATTAGCTGCAGGGATGAGTGGCCCATTGACCTCTGTACCTCTCACCATTAAACACCCCCTAAACCCAAGTTTGAAGGGCTCCCTTGGCACCAGAACTTAGATCTTACCTGGAAAAGAAGTATGAAGCACAAATAGAGATCTGCACTGACAACAGAACCTTTAGTAAGCCGCAGCACAAACAGAGGACACACAGTTACCTAAGGAGACCAGTACTGGAACCAAATGCCTGAGATGAATACCCATCCCAGTAAGAGAGACCCCAGTGGGCACCGAGAATCCAACAAAGACTCCCCTGACTGGTGTTACCAGTCCCCTAAAACTTGCAAGAGTAATGGCCAGCTGAGATTGAAGAACTTTGACCCGACAGGCTCTGCATGTGTCAGCCTAAAGAAACTCGTGCACAGCATCTAAGGAGTGGGAGTAAGTCCTGTACCAAGTTTCAAGCCTCTACTCTCTGCCAAATCATCTCCAGCTGCCAGGAAGCCGTTTGACCACCCTTGCAGCTACCAAGGCTTGTCTGTTGCCAGCCCAGAAACCGTCAGCCACACGACAGAGAACCACCGCAGCATAATGGCTTTTGTTGCCAGTGACCCCTTTCCTGTGGGTTTGCAGCCTGAAGAAAGTGACTTTGACTAGAGCAGCAAAGCATCTTTGCCATAACCAGTCCCATGATTGACAGCTAGAAGCCACCTCTACAACCGGAGCGGCTGGACGAGGTGGTGAAGATCCAACTGTCGATTCCTGGTCCTGGACCCCCAAAGATGTCTATATCCAAAAGGTAGAGTGTGCATCCACCCCCAAGTCCAGTTTTGCAACAGTGTGCAAACATACTAGCCACTGCGGACCGTTTAGCACCAAGGACAGCCAAGTCACCTCTGCAACAGACTCCCTGGGCATGGTAACCAAAGTCTGCCTTATAAATCTTGGCCTATGTCCCCGCGGAACCTTCAGTTTCCTTGGGTTAGTCAAAACTCACCCTACAAGTGCCCGAGTGCACACTGCTATGTTCCCAGTTGACTTCAGCCTTTAAACCTACAAAGTACTGGATTTTCTAAGGGCTTAAAAATTCACAACTTCAGTTCTACAAAAGCTACAAAGTTCACTTTGGTGTCTAAATCTGATCTATTTTTTTAAATTGGTATTGGATTTCAATTGAGTTGTGTCATTTACTTATCGTCATGTTGGTATTGTGAAATGCTTTACACAAGTAGCCTGATTGCTCTTTGCCACACTACCAGGACTGGGCTAGGCTTTACTGAGAGTGAATCTGAGGTCCACTACTGGCTATTGTGTTGGTATTCCATGGTAAGACTACCTGTTCATACCATATAATAGCTTCCTCTTGCTATAATGGCCCTCTAATCAGGTAGTGTCAGTCTTCAGAATCCAAAATGTGCAGTTGCTTTTGGCATGTATGATGAATCATTTCAGCACGTCATTTGTATCTGTCCAGCCATGCTAGAAGAGCAAAAAGCACCCCTGTTTGAAATTGGGTCTGTAGTTGACAGAAGTTTGCACCCTATCCAAGTAGGGACTGCAATCCTAGTCAGGGTAAGTCAGTTCCACTTCCTAAATTAACCTGTGCTCTACCCCTGCTTGGCAAAGAGCAGTTTGCCGTAACTTAGAAGGCAATGTGTACAGTATTCATGCAACAATCATTTACAGTAATGTAGTGAAAATAGGCTACAAAAAGACCCAACCCGAAATTAGAAAAATAAATGAGATTTATCTGACAAATTAAGACCAATACAACAAAGATCCAATCAACAGTCAATCAGTAGTTACACAGTTGTTCATGAGAATGGATTATCATGCAGAGCAAATCTGCTCATCACAAGATTGTCATGCAAAGGGATTAGGTGCACTGGTCTACCTGTGATGACAAGGGGGAATTTCGCTCACAACAATAAGCTGGTTGTGTTCTCAGTCTTTCCCGCAATGTCAGGGAGGCTACTTGATATCACCAGGGCTGAAATTCAGTATCAGTGAAAGAAGCGGTGGTCTCTGGGAGCCTTGTGCTGTCCCTGTGCAGTGAGACTCATGCTATTTATGTGATTTTAAAATTAGTGGGTGCCTCCTTTACAGGGCATGCATCACCGGGATGGGTTTTAAAATGCTGGGGCTACCTTAGCCCACAAGGGTGCATGTGAAGTAAACTACCTGGAGATTTCAGAAGCTTGGGTTCTTCTATTATAATATTTATAGCAGAGCCACACTTTTTAGTAGTGAGTGCAGGGGACAGTGTTGTAACCACTTAGATTAACAATGAAAAGGAGGTGGAGGATAATCCTTTATTTTCTCTCTCCCATGGTTGTTCAGACAGTGGTGCCCAAAGAAATCTCCCCACGTGTATGTCTCTGGGTTAAGGGACCACAGGGACTTCCAGAGCAGGTACACATTCGGGGCCAGCATGCAGATGAGTCAGTGGTCACACCAGTGGTGGGCCTCACACACAGGGCTTATGTTAGATGAAATGTGAGGTGTGCTACTGTGGGATTGTGTTCAGATGCAGGTGGGGTGGGGCAAAGAAGTGTTTCCCCAGTGAGGACATCCCTCAGTTGCGGAAACTTGGGCTGCTCTACAAAGGCCCAGCGACCAGGAAAATTTCAAACCACGAAGCAGTAAGAGGGAACGTTTCAGCCACAGACACGGTGCAAGCAGAGAGGTAATGCTGCGTTCGTGATGCTCCTTTGCTGTTTCGGTGCGCTGGTGCTGCTTGAGTGGTGAGGATAGAGCACAGTTCAATGGAGGTGAGAGTAGGGAAAGCACTGTGCCCTGTCCTTGGCGATGCCTTCAGATGTCCTCCGTCCACGAGGAACAGGCCAGTCCGTAGGTGAGGTCTACCAGAGACTGCTTTGCAGAACCGGGGGCAATCAGACAAGCCCTTGGAGACTCTTGGTGGGGTAAAGTCCAGTCCTTCCCTAGCAAGTTAGAAGCAGTACCTAGAAGCCCAACACAGACTACAGCAGCAAGGTGGCAGTCCCTCTTACAGTCCAGCACACAGCAGCAGTAGGCTTACACAGCAATGTAGATTAGAGTGGTAGTCTCTCTTGGAAATCCTTCTTCCTAACAGGGTTTCCTTCTCCCTGTAGATTTCCACTTTACTGGGTTTTGGGGTCCAGCATTTATACTTTGGTGTCCAGGTTCTGGAAGGTTGGGGAAATTGCCAGATCTCCCTCTCTCTTTAAAGTGCCTGGGGTCCCTGCTTTGCCCTCCCTGGCCCCAGACACTATGCAGGGGGTATGTGCCCCTTTGTGTGAGGAGAGGCAGAGCCCTATCCAGAGGCAAGTGTCAGCTCCTCCTTCCCACTTAATCCAGGAAGGTCGACCAGTCTGGTGATGGGCCATCAATATGCTAACACCACACCCAAGCTCCCTTTGTGTGTGTCTGTCTAGTGGGAATGCCCAAAGCCCAGTTGTCATCTACCCCAAAAGTGTATTCAGATACAGGCAGAGGCACAGGATCTTTAGCATAAGAAAATGGCAACTTTCTAAAAGTGGCATTTTCAGACTTACAATTTAAAATCCGACTTCACCATCAATTGTGATTTTAAATTGAGAGTCCAGGAACACCAAACTCCATATTTCTAGCTCATCCCATTGGGAGGTTATATTTAAAAGATGTTTTAAGGCAAACCCAATACTATTCTATGAGAGAAATCGGATTTGCAACAGTGAGAAACTGATTTAGCAGTTGTTCACCATCTGCGCATGTTAAACTTAAAAGCACAAGCCAACTTTTTATATACACTACACCCTTCCCTTGGGGATAACTATAGCCTACCTTAGGGGTGACTTAACAAAAAGGAAGGTTTGGGCCTGGTAAGTGGGTTAACTTGCTAGGTTGAAATGGCAGTTTAAAACTGCATACACAGGCTCTGGTGTGGCAAGCCTGAGTCATGTTTGTGAAGGCTACTGTGGCCAGTGGCACAATCAGTGCTGCAGGCCCACTAGCAACTTTTAATTTACAGCCCCTGGCTATGTATAGTGCACTTTACTAGGGACTTGCAGGTAAATGAAATATGCCATTGATGAAGATGCCTATGTTAACATGTTTTGAAGGAGAAATCACCTGCACTTTAGCACTAGTTAGTAGTGGTAAAATGCCCAGTTTCATAAAAGCCAGCAAAAATAGGTCAGAAAAATTAGGAGGAGGGAGGCAAAAGGTCTGGGGGTGACCCTGTAGAAAGGGCCATTTCCAACACAAATCCCCTCCATTCTAAGGCCAGGAAAGACTAATCAATACCTCAATAGGGTTCCCTGCCTAGAGCGATAGAACATGGACAATGGACCACTGCTGCAGGGGCCCTTGTCAATTCTACGCCTTGCTGAACTCAGCTGGATCCCTCTGTCTATACTTTCGGGGCCCACTGAACTGACCCATAGGGAACCTTTCTCTTCATCTGTGGACCCCATCCTTGCAGCATCTAAATTTAATTTGCTGACAGAGGCATCCAAGTAGGCAGATAGTACCATCATGGACAAAAATGTGAAGTCGCCTGTTCCACTCCTTGGGTCTGACTTCTGTCCCCAACCCAGGGAAAATTCTGTCCACAAGGACAATAACCAACGAAGGCCACTGACAGCACAGTATCAACCATTAGAACACTGACCATCCAGGGGTCTCTGACCTCTGTGGATTCTCAGACTAGAGGGCAGAAGCCCCAGTTGCCTTGCACCATTCTTCCATGCTCCCTCCTACCAGTTCAGGGGTGGTTTCCTGAAACTAGCCACCTGCCTAGGGTCTGTACCCTGAGGGAGGCTGAACTGGAGGTGGGGGATCCCTCACCCTGCTTCTCCCTCTGGGGCCCAGTACCTCTGCTTTGGAGTGCTGCCCCCAGAAAACTGTATTGGATGAGTGCTTGTGTCAGCCACCCCACCTAGTTCCCCTGACTCCGGGTGCAACTCATTTCCAGAAAGCAGGCAATGGGCATCGGGGGACAAACCATGACCCTCCTCTGGGTCAACTCCCCACCCCACTCTAGGGATACCAGGGCCATAGGGTGGAAGAAGTCCGGCCAACGGGCTGGTGTAACTCTACATACCTTACCGGTGTACTGCTCTGGGGAAGCTAGCATTTACACCATCATGGTACAGCTAGACCTGGTGTCCCTAAGAGTAGTGACAGGGACCGCATTCACTGTCACTTAGTAGAAGTGATGACTTCTACCCTCAAGGATTACCAATTCACCCTGTGAGTCTACTTCCCAACTAAGGGAGATTATGACATGGTCTATGACCTGCCCCTGGAGACGACTTACCCCAAAGGCCACATTGGCCACTGCTGTAGTGTTCCCCCCAGTTGGTAGATTATTTGAAAGAGAGAGTTCCCCTGCTTGTGTCTTAGTTAGGAATGGGGAGCCCTGGGCCACCACCCACCAGAACATCCTCCTTCTTCTCATAAGGGACATGGGGAATCTTCCTCTCTCCCTTACTCTGGTACTTGCCTGGGTCTCTCTTTGCCTTCCCCCCACTCCCCTGGTGGGAACCTGAACCACCCTTCCTGGAGCCACTCCTAGATAAGTTCCTGTGAACCTGGGTAATACCCCAGCGGTCCACCTCCATAGCAAGCTCCCTGGGTTCAGAGAGCCTACTATCAGCAAGGTGTTGGTACAGATCTGGAAAACAAAGACCAAGCAGGTGCTCTGTTGCAACTAAATTCTACAACCCATGATAGTATGTTGCTCCACTGCCCTTCACCCAACCATCCAGGGCCTTGCCAAAAAACGCACCCAATCCACATTTGACTCCCCCTGAATTGCTGTCTACATTTTTCTGTGGTAGGACCAACTTTCCTGACCACAGCCTCCTTCATGGCAGAATACCTCATATTGTTCTCCTCAAACAGGGTTAGGAGATTGTCCCTCCCTTCAGTAGGAATGAGCCCCACATGCCAGCCCCCCCAATCTGTCTTTAGGACCCTGTGCATGCATAGGGCAATATCATAGGCCTCCAGCCACCAGGCAATGTCATCCCCCAGAACTAAGGCATTGACCTCCGGTTCATGGGCACTATCCATGTGAACATTGCTCAGTATGCCTCCTCACAAGAGCCTCCAAAACTGTTGAACTCAGACTCAGAAAACCTGGGAACTGAGAACAGACACAAACTGCAACACAGAGAATGTGGTGTGTCTCATTACGTGTCCCTGTGATTTGAAATACATCAAGATGACCTCTCAGAAGATTAATCTACAGATAGGGGAACAAAGGAGCACACTACGTTATAAACAGACATCCACCAAAATGACAGCCCACTTCCTAGAGATGGAACACAGTGACAAAGCCGTACATTGGACTTTCATTCAAAAAGTGACTTCTAATCGAGTATCCCGTTGGATACTCTTGGAGAAGGAGCAAAGATGGATTTATGGACTAAAAACCCATGTATATGGTCTGAATGATGACATAATGTGGAATAAAAAATTAACCATGAGTGGAAATGAGTTCAGCCCAAGGTGAAAAGCTGTTTGTTGGTCCTGGACCAAATGCTAACCCACTATATCCCCTCATATGACAGATAGTTTCTACAATTAAAGGGCTGATGGTATATTTCTCACACCCATGGGCCCCTCTATTCTCTACAAGTACTTTTGACACTGCTATATCTCTATTTAGGAAGCCAGACCTATAATTTGGCTCACAATTTCCTTCCTTTAATTTCTCACTATCACATACTTGTGATTGGATAGCCGAGTGCTGCTGCTGATGCACCGGCAATTACGGTATTTGTTAAAAAAGGGGAGAATAATGAGCATCCCAGTTGGTTTCTACATACTGAGTTGGGGGAAGGTAATAAAGAAGGAAGTGAGGTGCACCAGAAACAATACATCATTCCTTCTAATTTTGCTGAAGGTCACATTTCAGTTGTCACCCTCCCTGTCTAGTGCAATATGACAAGTAATGATATAGAATATAACATCATGATTAGCCATACTGAATAAAGTAATGCGCTCCACGTATCTCGAGCTTCTTTCCCCTAGACATTTAAAGAGGTTTGTCCTCCAATTTTTTTCTAGCTCTTCTTTGACACCCATTATGGGTGAGCAGCACGTATATCACTGATTGGCAATCCAGCGTTACGTCAGATGCAGGAGGCATGAACTCGTAGATACACATTTGAGGTGGACTAGTTTTGGTTAGGAAGCCATTTTGAGGATCATAGAATAGCGGGTCCCATTGGCTGCACTGTGCAATGTGGTACCCAGGAGGAGGTGTGTCCCTCTAGAGATGCGTTCTGCTTCTAATACAGGCAAATGTGTCTTAAGCCTCACTGCAAATGGCGGCTGAAGCCTGGAGTGAGAGGTATCTTGGGTATTAGCCACAGTGCAGTCCCCTTGATGAAGTAAGTGCAATGTGTGGGTAAAATGTGCTTTTTTAGAGCCTTTTATTTAATTGATATGAGGGGGTAGCTTTACACACTGACATTTAATACCCCTTTGTGCTACATTTCGTTATAGTGTGTAACTACAGGGTGCACTCTCTACTCCTCCAGAGAAGTAAGGTGGTTACCAAAATAGGTGAGCTTGTTTTTTTATGAGTTTATGGTCAGGACTATGATCATTGATCTATAGGATTAATATTATGGGGAGGATATTTATATGTGTGGCACAGCATTAAGAGTAAGATCTAATTCACACAATTGACAGTATGGTATGCACAAGACTAATATGTTTGTGTATGTAAACCACTAAAACAGAGAGTTTATGTCACGTCTATTTATGTGTGTATTAACTGTACAATGGAGAAGTTTTCAAGTCTGTTGGCCACTTTGTGTAACTGTTTGCATATTTGGTTAATAAGCATGTCAAGAACATGTCACTGATTGTTTCCGTTTATCTGTTTGTCTCCCCTTATATGGGGCTGTCTGGTTTTATCTCTCCCTTTCCAGGACAGTATATGCGCTTCATTCTTAATAAACAGACGAGTTAAGGTACTCCATGTTGCATGCAGGGTCTCAGAATGTTACGCATGTAGTTTGTTTGATTACCAGCCGGGGTGGAACATCTTTTTCCTTTCCTGATAAAATCCAGGGACCTTTATAGGGCTTCGCAGGGGCTAAAACATGTTGACACATGGGTAATACATCTACCTAGATAAGGGTTATAGGACCATCAAATACCCAGAGAGATCCCCTTTTCTTCATTGTTAACCATACCTGGCAGACACTGCAAATAAAGTAATACTATAGTGACCAGTAAGGTATTTTTATCTTTAGGCCCTGGTAGGATCTCCGGGAGCTCCGATCAGTCGGCTAAGCCGACCTTGGCTCCAGAAGTGATACTTGAAAGATGTTTTAAGGCAACCTCAATGCTATTGTATGGGAGAGATAGGCCTTGCAACAGTGAGAAACGCATTAAGCAGTTGTTCACTATCTGGGCATGTTAAACTTAAAATCACATGCCCAATTTCTTATGTACACTGCACCCCGTTCTTGGGGGTAAGTAGGACCTACCTTAGGGGTGATTTACATGCAATAAAAAGGAAGGCTTGGACCTGGCAAGTGAGTGCACTTGGGATGTTGAAATGGCAGTTTAAAACTGCACACACAGGTTCTGCAGTTGCAGGCCTGAGTCATGTTTGGAAGGGAACTGTGGTGAGTGGCACAATCAGTGCTTCAGGCCACTATAAGCATTTAATTTACAGGTCCCTGGAACGTATGGTGCATTTTACTGGAGATTTACAGGTAAATTATATACGCCAATTGTGTAGACGTCAATGTTAATATGTTTTGAAGGACAAAACACCTGCACTTTAGCACTGGTTAGCAGTGGTAAAGTGCCCAAATCCCTAAAGGCCAGCAAGCACAGGTCAGAAAAACTAGGAGAAGGGAGGGAAAAAGTCTGGGGGTGACCCTGCAGAAAAGGCCATTTCCAACAACCTCCTTGGACTGAAAAGGAATAAATTACGCATGAGACATGACGGCAGGCAATTATTAATGGGCTCAACTCTGACAATACACTCTGAACATCTTGTTGGTCAAGTTTATGGCCCTGCTGGCCAAGAAGCTAAGCGCAAATGTAACAACACGCGGAGTGAATCCAGGTATTAGTTCTCGCAGTCCTCCGGATGGCCCGTCAATTTCACAGCTCATCAAGGCAGCTCCTTTTTGTCAAGAGTCTCAAGTGCAAGGACTGCGCTTATCCATGATCTCTTTGACTCACTGTGCAGGGCAAAAAGTGCTGAAAATTCAACTCTTGTTTTACTGCACCTTGCTCGCACCTTGTTTTCCTAGTCATTCAGCAATGTTGAGTAACCTACAATGCCTTGAAGGCCATCTGACTTGTAGTTTAACACCATTTGAATGATTTTTGATCGCGCTAATTGAACAACAAATGTAAAAAGCTCCGAAAAGCTCCGGAAGCCATTTGGCTTGAGACTCTAAAAATTGGTTATGTTTTATTGAGTCTAATGGTTTTAAGTAACCAAACAAATTTTGTACTACTTTTTATTAATAGCTAACAAATAATACTACACTTACCTAACTGCAAAGTATCCTAATGCACTACCCTGAACTGCGGACCCAACAGGAGCCACAGTACTTTTCTACATTGTCCAAATCCACAACCACCCATGCACAATAGTGATGTGTTGGTTAGCAGTAGATCCAGGAAACTGACACACTGATATTCTCATACATATGTATATTGGAAATTAAACCTCTACAAGAAACTTGGTCTATCATTAATCACCCTATCACTGGTTTCTACTTCGAGTGTCATATACTATTTAGGACTCTTTTACTATATCAGTGATATTTAGGCAAAGCCTCGAGCGGCCCTCTGCTCCCTCAACAAAGGTAAAAAAAAGCATATTATACTCCTCTGCTTATGTGGTTTATGCATCGGTATTTTTCATGTGTATTTGTTTTAACAAAATCAAAGACAGAATTCAAGGGGTTACATTTCTGCAGTGAGGTAATTTTAGATTGAAGAGCCTGTGTGACTATTAGGAGCATGGTTTCACAGTGTAACATAAGTGTCACATGCAAGCTATGATGCTGTAAATAGTAGTTTTCTAATATCAATTTTGCTGTACTGTGTTAATTAACTAAAATTTGATCCATGCACCTGTAGTTATAATTGTGTGATGTATATACATATATATGACTATAGATATTCTTATTCGGTTGCCACTCTTTAGTTATAGTTAACGTTTTTCGAGCGTTTTTTGCTTTGATTTGCTTTGGCACTGTTTAGTGAATATTCCACCTCAGCTCTTTTTCTTTGAAGTTTCAGAGTGATCCATCAAGTAGGGGCAGTGAGAAAAAGATGGGGGATCCCAAAACTTGTTTTTCCCATGCAATTCACCATAGGAATTTTAGAAAATGGGTGAACAGTTTTACAACAAATTTGGCAGAAAGCCTGATCTTTACTGAGAAAGCATGCTTTTTGTGATTCTGTGTAACTTCCTTCAGACACTTCTGAGAAATGTAGGTTACAAAACAGAGATATCTGGACAGTTGGTCTTGCAGGAGGTTTGCAGGACTCCTGCAGTACTAGAAATTCTACGACTATTCTGATTGCAATGTGGACTTTTACCCCTGTTGGCTGTCTCGATACCACAGGATAGGAGTGGTGCCATGGTACAGATCGATCTGATTGGCTGGATGTAACTCAAACAGAGATGTAGCAGCTACCATTAGAGGACATGAAGACTCTGTACCAATGTCCTGAAACTCACTCCAGACACCGAAGCCAAACCCCTATTGTGCACATCCTTTGCCTTGTACAGAAGTCTTCAGCGTGAGTTCATTTCCTCCAGACACCAAATTTCCAGTTGGTGGCCGAGCAGTTATTATGCACAGCCTCTACTTTTACAAAAGTCTTTATGGAGAGCTCATTCCCTTCAGACACTCAAGCCTGATTAGATCGCCAACCCTTTGCCTTGCACAGCAGTCTTCACT
Organism: Pleurodeles waltl; assembly: GCF_031143425.1. NCBI lineage: Eukaryota > Metazoa > Chordata > Amphibia > Caudata > Salamandridae > Pleurodeles > Pleurodeles waltl. Next base: position 928,168,045 of record NC_090439.1, on the reverse strand, counting down.
GACAGTATACTCCCTCCAGACACCCAAGTGCCACTGAGTGGCCAAGCCCTTACTATGTACACCCTTCACCTTGTACAGAAGTCTTCACTGAGAGCCCACTCCCTCCAGACACCAAATCCCCATTACTCCCCCTACCTCAGATGGCATTCTCTGTGCACATATCTCTTGATAGTGCCCACTCCCTCCAAGCTCACAAGCTGAACAAGCTCCTACTATGCACAGCCTTCACTGAATTGTTGTGGACCTTCAAAGAAATGGGACATTTGTGATGTTTAGATGCACTGATAGACTTTGTGCAGACTTCCACTAACACCAGCACCAGTACATAGTGCCTGTGTTGTGCTCAGAATAGGTTTTGAGCTGGAAGGAATCCCTTCCTGCACGAATATTATCTTTTAACATTATTTCTTCTATGTACATGCACTGTACAATGTAGCATACAAACAACAAGGAAAAACAAAGAGATAGATAAAATATTTCTCTTTGTTATGGCAGCCTCAGCCATGTCTACAAGTGATTGTATACAGAGATTACCATCAAAATCTATGGGCAGATGCATGGCAATCTCCACACAACACACAGAACACTCCCTTGATGCAAACTAATGCAAGTCAATGTATTACACTGTATTGAATTACTATTGGTAATAAACCAACCGGAAAGGTGATTTCTGCTAGCATATAGTCACAAATATAATTTTTGTATCAGGTTTGCTTTAAAAAAGTAATAATATAACAGGGTACAAAATGCATGCGGGCTTTTTTATGGTATAGACGTGTAAGTGAAAATGTTGTCTGTTATCAAGATTAACATCGTGTTTGGCGAAATCCTAATGAAAGGATGGCACACAGACAACCATATTTTCAATACTTGTGCATGGTGCTAAATATAACACAGATGAGCCAAAATTATTTTACAATTGTTTTGCACACTACGGAAAAAACGACAGACATAAGCCTAACTTTGTATAGTTGACATCTTTTTGATGGCATGCAGCATTTACTTAAGAAAGTCATAAAATGCTTAGATTGGGAAAGTGACACGTTCAGAGCAGAGGATATCTCTGTGCGAAACGTTTTGAGCGGGAGCTCTTCTAAGTGATAACCACAGCATTACGCACTGGAATGAAAGGGGATCATTACAATGTAAATGGTATTTTCTATTATACAAGTATATTTTGATTTGCAAATGTATTAAATTCAGAAGCAGTTAGTGACTCGACTTTAAAATTACCTACATACTTCCGGAAATTTTCGGTAAGGTTAAGTCAAAACGTGTAATGGTTCCCTAGAAACTTTCATGAAATACCATCCAAATTTTGTGGAACGTAAGTTTCCAGTCTCTTGCATGATTTATCCATGTCAGAAAGTAAAAAAGCTTTTGGAGATAAAGACAAAAAATTTGTTCCAGCCAAAAATTGCGATATTGCAGAATGCTAAATTTTAAACAATTTCGGGAATTTCATGCAACTGGAAAGTTGAGAATTAAGTGAATTTTCACCACAATAATTAACATTTCTTCGAAAGCTAATTTTCAATCGACATTTGAGGGAATATTTGATCAATTACTATGTTAGTGAAACCCTGATGGTCTGTTCTGATTTTTAATGTACCTGAAAATGCTTATTACGATGCACTATTTCTCTGCCTCATATATTAATGTGTGTTTTCCATCTCAGTGTGCTGGCGCATAAGATTTTCTGGAAGGGCTTTCAGAACATGTTTTGTAGTAGAAGACATTTTGACCTTGACACGATTTCAAGGCACTGACACAGAAAAAAATCCAAATATAAAACTAGGTCCCTGAACTCTATATTGCATCAATCTTCATCTTACACATTTATTTATTAAAACAATGACATTCTACACTACAGAAAAACATAAGAAAAATAGCATGAGGACATAAATAGCACGTTGACATATGTGTTCCTGTGTGTATCCATATACCTAAATACAACATCCTTATTTAATCATCTTATAGAGAAATGTGAAAACGTATTCTGTTCACTGTGAAAGTGATTACAGTGGAGACTGCGAATTATGGGTTAGGGAGCTTTGCTGGATATGCAAAAGGAACGATTACATACGATTTATTATACAGCTACCTGACTAATGCTCATAATGCTTCAGTGCCGGGAACGTTTACTGCCTTCATTAAGTAAAAGGACAGTAGGTGGGGCTCAATAATGACGGCAAATTAAATTATTGTGGCCACACAGGATCTTATTTTCATGGTGGTGCAAGAATGTAATCTACAGCTTTGTGGGCACCTCTAAGGAATACCAATGGGTCTGCCCATACATGCTATCCAGCCTTGATGAAGGAGCCGTAGTGGACCTACATGGGACAGAGGAATCTCTCAACTCATCATCAGGTGTCATGAAGGAATGGCATGGTTTTTGCTATACAAGTTGGCAATATTTATGCTGTATAACTCAGACTGGGAACATCTTTATTGAAAATGGCACTTTTTGGAGGGTTATCCCTAAACGTTTTGCTTCTGATCCCTGTTTTTGATCCTGTGCTGAATTTTGGTTTTGCTGAATTAAGGACTCTAGGCACTTTACCACTGCTGGCCAGTGTTAACGTGCAAGTGCTCTCTGTCTAAATGGTATTGGTGATTGGTTTACCGATGACAGGCATGTTTGATTTACTAGTAAATCCCAGCGTGGCCAGGGCCTGTAAATCAAATGCTACTAATGGGCCTGCAGCACTGATTGTGCCACCCACGAGAATCCCTGCAAACAGGTCTCATGTCTGCCATTGCAGGGTCTATGTGTGCAGTTTTGAAGTGCCATTTCACACCCACTTGCCAGGCCCAAACCTTCCCTTTTATTACTTGTAAGTTACCCCTAAGTTAGGCCCTTGGAAAGAGTACAGGGCATTTAAAAGTTAGGGCATGTAATGGTGTGTTTTACTTGTCCTGTTAGTGAAATACTACTAATGTCAGTTTTCACTATTGCAAGACCTATCTCTCCTGTAGGCTAACATGGGGTTTGGAATATCTTTTAAGTGCAATTTCCCACTGGGAGCAGATAGACATGTGGAGTTTGGGGTCTCTGAACTTACGATTTAAAAATATAATTTTTGGTGAAGTTGGTTTGTAAATTCATGAATTGTAAGTTTGAAAATGCCACTTTTAGAAAGTGGATTTTTTCTTGCTTAACCGTTCTGTGCCTCTGCCTGTCTGCTGAATACACGTCTGGGTCAGGATGACAGTTGGGCTGTTTGTGTATTCACTCTATACAGTCACACAAAGGGAGCTGAGGTGAGCCCTGCATATTGTGATGGCTCACCACTATGCTGATGGGTCCTCCTGTGCTAGAGTGGTAGGTGGAGCTGACACTTGCACCTGAATAGGGCTGTGCCTGTCCTCACACAAAGCAGTCTCCAACCCGCTGGAGTATGTCTGGGGTGAGGACAGGGAAAGGCAGAGCCTTGTGCACTGCACAGACTTCTCTCTGAAGTTTACCTACTTCAAAGACAGAAAAGGGTAGAAGTACTTGACCTCTGATCCCACATAGGTAGAACCTTTCTGGACTGAAGACATTCTGCCAGGAAGAAGAGCTAGATGCTGTGGGAGGGACTGTCATCCTGCCTATTGCTTTGCTGTGCTGACCTGCTGCTTTTTGCTTCTGTCCTGGGAGTGAAAGGACTGGACTTTTCTTTCTACATCCTGCTTCAAAAGATTCTCCAAGGGCTTGGACTGAGCTTGCCTCCTGTTTGGAAGTATCAGGGACAACAAAAACTTCATGTGCCAGCACCTTGGCTTTCTTGCTGAGAGTCCTGACTTGCCAAGTTGTGCCAAATCCTGTTCCTGGGCACTTGGGAATGGGTTCTGGTGTAACCAAGAAGAAACAAGCACATCGACTCCAGATCGACTTCAGAACTGGCACCGCTGTCTGAATCCACGCCGCTGCCTGCACTGGAGCCATGGTCCTCACTGAATGCAATGACCACGGCCAACACCGCATGCTAGTCACTGCTTCAGCGTCTCCCAAGTCCAGCCAAGGCATGAGTCCTGAGTGCTGGGTCACAAATGTCCATGATACCAGATTCCAGTGCAGCACCTGTGGCCCCATGGCGTCTTCATGACACTGCAAAGTGGACACTCTTCATTTTGACCTGCTGGATTCATCAACCGTGCCTTGTCATAAGGAACAGATGTCTTGCCACCGACGCTGCATCACCTCCGCTGTAACATGAGGAACTGACACCTCATCTCCCCTGCCTAGCAGTAAGAAACCAACGCCTAACCTCTCTGGTAGCAGCATGGAACCAAAGCCCCACCAGCTCCATTGACGCCTCACCTCCCCGACTCTGCACAAAATATTTGTTTCCTTGTTTTCCAAGGTACTGTAACTGGAGTAGGTGCGACTCTGTAACCGGCCCATCCTCCTTTGTGAGTGGCGTTGGACTGTTGAGAATGACTTGGTCAAGATGTTGTGATATCCCTATTTGGAGTTATTTTCTTTCTAAGAGCTATACTAAGATTTCATTTTTGAAAATTTGTGTCTTTGCTTGAGTATGTTGGATCTTAGTAATTTTGGTCTTCTTTTATTAACCTGGTGTGGAGTACTTTTGTGGGTGTGTATATGTGTGTGTGTGTGCAAATACTTTACCCATTGTCCCTGAGGTAAGCCTGACTGCTCATGCTAAGCTACCAAGGGGTGAGCAGGGGTTATCTAAGCTGTGTGACCCCCCTTACCTTAACTCGCGTCAGGGTCGCTTTTGGACAGGGTGCAAACCACTGCCAACCATAGACCCCATTTCTAACAATCTTCCACTGAGAAATATTTTTCCTCACCTTACAGCGAGTCATAGAGTTATTTAAATTCATCTGCTTTCACTTCTTTAGCAAAAAAAAAAAGACAGCTACCAATGTTTTGTGACTGGGTTTTTCTTCAGTGCCAGCTCCACATTACACAAGCTTAAGAATCTCTGAAAAAGTATGCACTTACCATCTCAAGGGCGGGGGATGGGGCAGAAAGTTTGTGCCCATTTTTTTATGGGGGGAGCATTAGCATGCACATTCTGGGCATCCCCCACCACTACTCTGGTGAAAAAATACTCCCTTTTTCCTAGTGGGCTTTCTGTCCATGTAAGGGGGCAGATTAAGGGCTATTGCTCCATCTGACCCCCAGCGGGCAGAAAAATTGTGATAGTTTTTTGGAAGGGTGGGGGCATTGCACGGCCCATTCTGGGCAGCCCCCACCCCTACTCTGGTGAAAGAAATACTCCCTCGGGCCTAGTGTTTTTTTTGCCCCCGGTGGCCGATCATCTGCCCCCCTGGGGGGGTAGGTGCAGAAAGACTGTGCCCATTGTTTTGGGGGCAGGGGGATTGGCATGCCCATAGTGAGCATCCCCCATCCCATTCTAAAATAAATATATATATTTTCTGGTGTCTAGTGTGCTTTCTGGCCCCCAGGGGGACAGAAAGACTGTGCCCATTTTTGGGGGGTGCGGGCATTGACATGACCATAGTGGGCAGCAACGACTCCTGTTCTAAAAAATATATATATATAATTCCTGGTGCCTAGTGTGCTTTCTGCCCTCCAGTGGGCAGATCAGGGGCTATTGCCCCCACCTACCCCTCCATAGGAGGGGACAGAAAAACTGAATATGGCTGAAAAAAAGGGGGGGGCAAAACCCCTTGCCCAAGGGTCGAATCCGCCCTTCCTGGTGCCCCTCCTGTGGCGATCTCCAAGAAGGGATCCACCATTTGAAAGTGGTGATTCTCACCTTTCCAATGATACCTCTACCGCCTGCGTAGGTACTCGTGGGCTGAGATAGCCACTGAAAAATGTTGTCAGCAAGCAATGCAAGTGGCTCATAATTTCAGTGAAAACCAAAAACAGCCTTGGGAGCTGGGAAAACTGTGTCCCAGCTCCTGAGGCTGTTTTTAGAAAAAACAAATCCCTCTGCTGTGAACAGCAGAGGGACTTGATGCTTGTGTAATGAGGACGGAATGGTTCCGTCCTCCGACCACGAGCACCACTGCGCATGACGGAACCAGAACGTCCTGGGCACCGAATGGGTTAATATCACAGTCTTGTTTACATTTACTTTCAGGGTATGTCCACTGTAGAGAATCATCTATCTGATCCTGCGATGGAAGCACATCTGGCCCACTTATAGATTGGTAGAACAGGAGAGTTTACAAAGGCAAACCCTAGAACTGAAATTTTCCTAAATCAGAGAGTGTTATGAGACAGAAAAGGTATTGTTTCAGAACTTCAGAATTCAATGGAGTATCCACTGAGCAGCTTATGATTTCTCAGTCTCATCATTTGGGAAAAGGTTCTTTTTTACATGATCACCCCAGGTTTTTGAACTTATGCTGCTGAGACACTTGTTATCAGGCCCCTGTACAAAAGCTCTTACCCTTAAAATGTGGTAACATTGGCTTACTCCTAATTGGCATATTTAACTTTTCTTTAATAAGGCCATAGTATATAGTGCAGAAATGCACCCCTGATATGGAAAGTTAAATGTTTCATGTGGACAGCTGCACTTATTGTGCCATCCACTAGTGTAACAGGGAACACATGACTTGAGGCCTACCAGTGTACCCGCAGGTGCTGATGTTTAAACCTTCAGATATGACCAGTCAAAATAACCCTTTTTGATAAGCAATCTTTCCCACTTTCAAATATTGATAAATCATCCCATGTACATCTTGTAGCCCACAAGGTGATATTTGAAAGTAGAGCATGTAAAAGTTAATATTATCATGTCCACATAAGGAGAACCCTTCCAAAATCTGTTTCTAATGTGGAAGGCTCTGACTGTCCAATTAGGAAAATTAGATTACACATTAAAATATGAATTCTGAAATTACAGATTTGGGACCAACTAGAAAATAGTTAAACCACTGTTTATAAAATGTAATGAAACCCAATTCAATGATGATGTATTTTTAATAAATATTTAGGAAATGTAACTTTTAGAAAGATGCCTTTTCCTTGCCCCATTGGTTAGGGAGGAGCCAGGAGTCACCTGCTCCCACTAGCTTGTGCCAACCATAAATATGGCACCCAAGGCACCCTCCTCAGAACACTCTCTAGAGCTGTGGAAGAACATAAGAATGACTGCACCTTTGAGACTTGTGAAGAGACCTGAAGGGCTGGACTTGCTCCCATCAATACTAAGGTCAAATACGTGGACTCTAAGGAACAGTTGGCTGATCTCCTTTGTGGCATAAAAGATGCAAGAGACCTTTTCTCTGAAGTGCCCAGCTGACCAGTATCAAATGGATCTGAACTACACCCTGCTGGTGGCCCCTGTTGAAGTAAGTCTTGATCTCCACTGCAGTTCTTAAAGTCTTGGGCCCTTGGAAGTGTATAACTGTGTGTAACAACTCTGGGTTGTTTTGATATTCCAGACCTCCAGAGGACGAGACAAACCACCCAAGCCAATCAGCCCATGGTGCAACTTTGCTGGGCTAAAGAAACAGGTATCTTCTCCTTGGAGGCTCTTTGCAGCAGAAAATCCTTTTCAGGGGGCCCTCATCAATACAGCCTGCAATCATGTTCTGCTGGTGGTTTCTGAGCTCGGAAAAAGAGACCAAAACGAATGGCTTCAGCAGGACTTCATTCAATTTCTCACCACTTTTGAGAGGATTTCCTCAGATACAGCCTAGAACCTTTCACCACTGGAACATTTTGACTTCCATTCAGAGACTAAGTACGAGCAGCAAACCTGGTTGGTGTATCCGACCTGCTCTCCATCTACTGTGACCACAGACTATGATTGGTGCATCAGTGACCCCCAGCGATGACTGGCAGAGCGATATCTGTACTTCGTACTATAGCATTGACAGCCCACGGTGACACATCAATGATCATCCATGACACCTGACAGGATCTACACACTACAATGTCGACTATCTGTGACACCTGACCTGCTCTTCATGCTACAGTTACAACAATCTGCACTGTTCTCTCTGCTCCTAACCGTCTTTTCCACCACAAACTGGACTCTTCATGCTAGACTTTGAGAAGGTACAGTTTTCAGCTGGGCTAACCTGGTCCCTGTATACAGCCATGCTCCATCATGGTCGACCTGAACTTGTAACTTTCTCCCAGTCTAGCACTACCAGAATGCAGCCATGCAACTGAGCTGTCAATTTAGAAAGTCTGATCATACTTCGGGGGCTGGCAGAAAGCTTCACTGATTAGCTCTTAACAAAAGACTCCATTCAAATTTATGCCTGATACGTATAGCTTATTACAATCTTGATCAATGCTGTCAGGCATTTTGGCAGAACAATTACACCCCTTTAAGACTTTCCATTTGTTAATGAGATTGACTTATAATAATGTCCCCTCCTTCAAGTGGTTCTTCAGTGCTGAGAAACCTATGTGATAGTTAGTATTCACACTTTAAAGCTCTCAAGATAAAATCCAATCAATGTATACTACAATTAATACAGAATCACATGTGGCAGCATTCCACTTCAAGGTCTCCACTGTCATAAGTCTTTCTGATGTATGCTCTACATGCCTTCAGTAGGACAAGCCATTTTAAACACTAATTTCCTTGGAACAGAGTCTAAATAAGAGTTTCTAGCCCTTAAATAGAATTGACTTACGTTCCTTTAAATTACTACAATGCTCACTTGTATATATGTTTCCGGGGGCTACACCTTCATGTCAACTACTAGTGGGAAATATGGAAACCTTAACTACCACTTTTTCAAAGGTATATTGACCTTAAAAATCCAAATGATATATTTGGCGAAAGGGAAACATTCCTTCTCTGTACTCTTTTTTATACCTCTTTATGTGCCCGGTCAGTTACATTCATACAAACGCTGAAGGTATTTTACAGCATGGGCAATGATTTTTATGGAAACTAGACCATTGTCCCAACATCTTCCAGCTGTGTCTAAGCCTGCTGTATTGATTGAAAATGCTATGAGGGACAGGGTTCCACCTATAGCTTGGATTTAGGGCTTCTCAATCTGTATGACTTTTGTCTCCAAGTATTGTTATCCTAACTTGATCAGTGAGTGAGTAATTAAGTAACTCAGTTAATTAGTCGAATGTGATTTCAGTCAACAGATATCTTTAAAACAGCAATGAATAATGTTTGGAGGAGATGTGATTTAAGGTAGTCGTAATTTATGTTTGTAGGGCTCAAGACATATGCTCTGCAAGAGTTGCTTCCAGAGACAGGGACTTTATTTATGTGCTTTTTTTATTTCTTATTCATTATTAATGGTATTTGCATAGTGTAGTCCTAGGGCCTGATTCACAAAGGTGAACATACACTTTATGTAGGTTTACGATTGTTTGCTATTCTCAAAGGTATGTAAGAGGACTGTCACATCTTTATATGTGCAGAGACAACTAGTAAAATACCTTTGGGAACAGCAAACAATCATAAAATGTTTACCTTTGTGAATCATGCCACTAGTTACAAGAACAGCAAAGCACCTTACTTAATTCAATCAATTCAATTCAAGCTTCATTCAGTAGTAGTAAAACAACCATAAAAGCATCATCACAAAAGTATTATCATGACAAAATAAAAAGCATACAAAAATGTAAAAAGAGAGAAGATATATGAACATTTAAATTAAAATTACTCACATTTTCTGCATAACCATTAGGCTGAATCAGTCCATCGTAGTGTCCCTCACACGCAAAGCAGCTTTAAAAAAACTGGCCACATAAAATATAATAAAATCTGCTTAAATAACAGGGCTGGTTGAACTTATTTAAAACCACGCTAAGCTTTTCTAGGAGCTTTAAGATATTTACAAAATAGAACAAAGTGCATAGTGTCCTGAGGAGACCTTCAGTTGCAGCCACAGCTTTCCAAAGATGAGAGGTTGTGCCACCCAAGAGGAGATGCTAAAAGTGGAGGTATCAGGCTCAGTCTAAATCTTGTTAACAAGAAATCTATATGATGAGAAGTTACTATTGTGAGGTAGGGCACATTATATTTGTGGGTTTTTAACAACAGATACCTCTTTCCTGAGACCTTTTGGAGAGCTTCTGTATCCCTGGATGATGATCTATTTCTTATAAAATTATCTATTAACCAACCACTATCCCCCTTTATAATATTGTCAGGATGGGTGAAGAGTTCCACCCTCCCCTGATCATGTAACTCTTTTTTAATATATTTAAACCAGGGGATATGAGAAACGTGGTCCAAGGATAAGCAAACTTTTGCTATCTTCCTGTTCACTCGAGCACCCTTAGTCCACAGTTCAAGTCCAGTATAAAAGAAGATGCACGGTGATGGTATCACTAGCATAACTAGACCACCATCTCCTCATGTACTATATGGTCTGAGGTGCTTTGAGGAACGCAAAGCAACCACCTTACAAACTTATTTTCCACCACCTGTAAGGGATCATTTACATACCCCCAGATCTTACTCTTGTACTTTATTAACTATACTGTTTTACAGCAATAAACATGTAACATGGCGCTGACTGGTCTCCTCCCTAATCTTGAAGCAAAATTCCAGAATGCCGCATTAGACCTGTTAGCTACAGGGGACTTATCTGAGAGCAAATCTTTCCAGCATAAACTAGCATTGAACTCCCAAATATGGGAAAGCCCTGACCTGCATAAGGGCACATGGCCCATTCTTGAAAGACAAGGCTCTCATACTTTTTCGACCAATTACCATGACATGTGACTTAATACTAAAGTCCTTTTCCTCCATAAACCCCACAAAGGCAGTAATAAGCACTTTCAGGTCCTTAGCTGTTTAAACCATTTATTCAGAATCGTCTTCATACAGCAGAACAGGCAGGGACCGACCTTTAACCTGGGAGCAGTCTATTCGCTCATCCAGTAAGACCTGCTCAAGTCTATGTACATATAACATAAATAAAAAGGGTGCTCAAATGCAACCTTGTTTTGCCCCTCACAACTTATTGAGCTCTTTATAGAGCTGATACTTGAATATCTGACTGCAGCCTCAGTATTTGCATAAAATCCCTCAGAAAGAGGTCAATTTTCTCATCAACTTCCATCTCTAAGATAATTCTCCACACCTCACTCATAATAGGAGTAATACAATATTAGATAAGCATACATCACGTACTATTTGGTGCGATGACTGTAAATAGAACAACAGTGAAAGTAATAATAATAATAATGGTAATAATAATATCAATAACAAGAATAACAATCATTTAGGAACAATCAGCTCTCAAAAGCGTTTTGTAAGGTTTGAAGTTTGGATGCTAGCTAAATATTTCTGGAAGAGTAACCCAAATTCTTTGAGTAAAGCACGTGGAGGTTGTTTTAAGAACATATGTTTATTATAATATTGATCTGCCATTTGCTCCAGGTGTCTTGTGATAACTTACCTTTCAGGTAGGAGTGTAGGGTGGAGAGTGGAGGTGTGGAGGGGGGAGCCCGGATAAAGCAAGAGGAGAATATTGTCCAGGAGGGGTCAGCATTACATGCTCACCCTCGCCTTAAAGGGGGATTGCCCAAAGATCAGGGCCTGGCTGCCCTTGATGCTCATTCCCAAAGTGATAATACTGGTTGAATTTTCCAGTTAGCAGAACCCAGTCTTGTGCTGGAACAACTGGACCTTATAATTGAGCAGTGTGGTATCCCACTTGACTGTATTGTATTATTCTTCCCTTAATCATTGCCTGAATTCCTTTAACATAATTTCTCTCCATATAACATATTTGAAATCCTTATTATTTTGTAAAACATAATCAATTACACAGTTAACGTAATGAACTAATCTGGATATTATACTGTGTAGCAGTCCATTTGCCCTCAGAAATTGCAACACTATATGTAGTTATTTTCCTGATCTGCACTTTTTCTCTCTCATATTTCTTATTATTTTATTACTGATCAAAGTAGTTACATTAACGTACTAATGTGTAACTGTCCAATATACCAGAAATCAGTTTAGGGATACAAACCTAGGGAGAATTATGTGGTGCAGCGCATGAATCACCCTACATGAACCTATAACTGAATTAAGATGCACTGTTCCAAAAGAACAGACTCCATTCCACCAATTAGGGTAGGGGCCTTTTCAGTCACCACATGCATTAGTCTTACAGGAAGAGTAACCCTTTCTTACCACTGGGTGACATGCTCCATCAGCGGGCCATGGTCTTCGTCAGGCCAACACTGCAATGCCTGATGGGCCCTACTAGAGGGCTCTTTGCCGGAGACCATTTAAAAAAAGAATGCCAGTAGTGAGTGGATGCGAGGGGGGCTGGGAAAACTGCTAAAATTGGCTACAGGTGCACAAGAAAACTATCTTTAATACAACATGGCATCCCCAACAAAGTTAAAACAAAAAAGGGGGAAGTACAGAAAACTAATGGTCTAGTTCTCTAACAACAACTAAATATATGTCTACCACTTTAATTAAAGATTTAGGGCCTGATCACGAGTTCGGCGGACGCCGATGGGGAGGTTGCCGCCATACTGGCTACCTCCCCACCAACTGCATGGGCAGCGCAGGGCCCTTCCTGTGGCCCCCTGCACATGTTCTCTGCCATGAAAAGGCTGGTGGAGAACCAGGTCGTAATCAGTAGGGTGGCGCTGACTTCAGCACTGCCCTGTCTGATTCTGACCTCTGCCACCGTCAGCCCATCAGGATCGAAGATCTCAACGGAAATGGCGGTAGGTTGATAGGGCTGCCCGCCAACCTCGTAATGTGGTGGTTGGTCTGCCACAACCACAACATTTCAACAGCAACCCTGAGTTTGGTGTTCTGAGGACCATCACACTCGTAATCAGGCCCTAAGATACTATGGAACTGTGTGTGGGTATTCCCTACACTACAGAACCACTGGTCATGGTCAACATATTTCTCGCCTAATGCAATCATACGGATCAGGTAGCGATTCTTCTGTTGTTGTGCCTAACACTCACTAAGAGAGTGAAAAAAACTCTACTCTTATTGCCTATGTATTAGATCACTGAAATCTTATGTTGGAATCATAAGCATCTGAATGTGGAGACCTAATCAAACAGCAGAAAACAAAATAAATTAAAAACAATGCTCAATGGGCAAATACTAGCGACCACATTTTCCTCCCTCAAAAACACATGTTTCAAGTGTATGTGAAAATGACAAGCCCACTCATGCACGTCTTGGGGTAAAGTGATCATGTGTTCATGCTGGAGCAGAGGAGGAGCATCCACCCATGCCTTAGTCTTATCCATAGGTCAGGTATATGGGCCCTTAGGGATCACATGGATTTTTGCCACTGTTCTATCAAGACACTCTGATAACCATGATTGTGAAATGCATGAGAAATTATTATTTAGGTGTCTTCTGAGAGGTATACCTAAGTTGTACTGAATTTATAACATCTAAGAATGTGTACATTACATGAAATCTGAAAGTATAAATTCATAACAGAGTACCTAAGTGTAAATCATATTGGTTGGTTGCTGGCCTGGGCAGCACTATACTCCTATCATCTAAAAATTGACATGGTATGTAGGATTCATAAATGACTCTAAGAAACGTATGTGTGTTATGATCAAGTACAATGGATGCTGCCCCCTATGACAGATCCCTCAAACTGGACATTGATCATCAAATCAAGTACCATTCATGAAAAGGTTCAGGCCCAGGTTAAGATTGATAATCGCATCCCAAAAGGAAGCATGCAGATTGATATTTGTGATGAAATCACTTCTCACATGTACCCAAATTGTGACATCGCCAACCAAAATATTCTTTTTATCACTAAGAAGGGGCCCAATGTTGTCTTTGGACTTCCTCTCTGATCATAAACATCCTGGTGTGCTCTGTGCAACGTGTTCTCTATGAACATGTTATAAAGCCTGCTAGTGGGGTAAGAGACTGAACTGCCCCTCTTAGGAAATACACATCTCAGTGTCCTCCAAAACAACACATTCCCTAAGACCAAATTGTGAATTGTGCTAGTACGCTAAAAGATTTGACAGGCCCCGCCAAACTTCCCATCGCACAATGAGTCATAGTGACTCTTTAAAGGAGTCTATCAGGTCACTCATTGACCTCCATGTGCAATAATGAATTATTGACAGCCCCAGCAAAGCATCCCATATCATCACATGTTGCTATATCACTTCAAAGTAGCCCATTAGGTCACTCATAAAACTCAGAGTGCCTCGAGTGGTTATGCAAGAAGACCAAAATAGAGTACTCACTTAACTGAAGAGCGCTGTGGTCAGTCTGACCTACCCCGTCGTCCAAGCTCTCCGTAATTAATCAGATCGGGAAGTGCCAACATTTAGCCCCCATTTAGGTAGGGACTAGGAAATCGATGGACACAAAAAAGGACCAAAAAGAAAGGTGAACTAGAAGGTGGTGGCTATATTAGAGTATGTTCACCTCGGGGAGGGAAACTGAAAAAGTTTTTGAATAGGTAGCATTTCAAGAGGAAACTGGCAGTCACCTTAGAATGTATATTCCATCAGCCTATTAGCATGGCAAAATCTGTATCTAGGATAAGGGAATGCATCTACATATCTTGTGATATATTTGTTGCAAATCGTGCCTTAACACACAAGGAGAATGACAATAAAAATACAAATACAAATAATAACTAGGGTGCAGTGAACTCAATCTCCTGCTTCCTATTCAGTTCGTAGGATGCAATTATGGTCATAGAATCTAGTTAAGGTAATTCAGTTTGTCCTCTATACTGTGCTAAACTTGAGGGCACAGGTCGTCATTTCTGCTCCCTGTTTCGGAATTCTGACCATGGTATCTCACCATTTAACCCATGGATATGGGTTCATAACTTCAAGACCCACCTCTGTTCTTTCTCAAACAATTTATTTAATACCATATGGGAATTCTTCACTGTTTCTAGGATCACTCATCTGAGATCATTAGGAAAGTGCTGCTGTTCTGCAAAGTTGACACAGCGTTTGATGGTAGTGCAGTGACATCTTATTGTGCTACAAAGCACATTGAAGTGTGCTTTAATAACTCTTGTGGTCATTCCTACATACAGGAGATTGCACAGACACAGACACTTGATCAAATATACACAGTTTTTTGTGTTGCAGTTTGAGTGTTTATAGAGATGCCAGGTCCCTGTTTCTCCTAATTCCACTGACGTTGTGTTCAAGGATAAGGGGCGTATATTGCAATGCCCACAATGATGGTGGGCATGCACCGGAGGTAGATTCCCACTAGCTACACTTGTAGGGTTATTGTTTGATGTTGTGTTCCTTGGACTTGTGTGTACCACCAAACCTTTATTGTTCTTGGTTCTTTTGAAAGCAAATAAATGCCGGTATAGGGTCTTGTCTGTACTCGTCAAAATAGGCAACCTTTTGTTTATGATCTTTTTGATTTGGTTCAACTGGGGTGTGTAAGTAGTAATGCTTGTTAATCTTGTTTTTCAGGCTCACAATGGAGTGTCAGATACAAGGAGTAGATCGTCCCAGTCTGCGCTTACCTTCAGACTTAGAAAAATGTTCAAAGTAAAATGTCTGAGTAGGCAAAGTTTAGCAGAGCAGGGCTTCAGATAGTTTCAGAAAAGAAGGCATTGTCATCAGGGAGCCACCAGAATGGAGCATAGTGAAGATTTCTTCTTTCAGACTTAGGGCCTGATTTAGTTATTGGCAGACGGGTTACTCCATCACAACAGTGACAGATATCCCATCCGCCGAAATCTAGATCCCATTATATCCTATGGGATTTAGATTTTGGCAGACAGGATATCCATCACAGTTGTGACAGGCTGACCCATCTGCCAATATCTGAATCAGGCCCTAAGTTTCTTTTTTAGAATTTGAAAATCTCCAGCATGACAAAGCTACAGGCTTTGGCCAACCAGGGCTCCACGAGGCTTCATGCCCCTTTTGCAAGGTGCCGCTGAACAGGATTTGCTGCTGCGGAAAAGAACTGCCACAGAGTCAGGCTGAACGATAGTGCACCTTGTGCGGATCGATGAGCAGGTAAGTTCCAGCCTTCAATAGATTCTCAGTGCACTTTTTTACCTTAAAATATTTTAAGTCTCAAGTTGTGTAGTTTGGGTATCTGGGCACCTTCAACACCACTCTCAAGGGTCTAGGACTGGAGAGGCACCACTTGGAGGGCCAGGACTCAGTTAGGTTGGTTCCAGGTTTGGTTTCAATACAGTTGGAGCCTTTTCTGTTCCTGAGGCTCTGATCAGGAGGGCAGCCAACTAGCCCTTGGAGTCACTCCAGAGGTCCTGGGTTCAAGCAGTAGAACAGGGCTCAAGTAGAAAGCAGGCATCCAAAGGTTCAAGGCAGGGTTCAGGCAGCAAAACAGTTGTTCGTGGTACAGCAAAGCAGCCTTCTAAAGTACAAAGTAGGCCACAGCAGTAGGCAGCCCTCTTACAGTCCTTCCACAGGTCCAGAAAAATAATATTTAAGAGTGAGTCTGAGGGTCCTATTTTTATATCTGGTGCCTTCTTTCAAGTAGCCTAGTTAGTTTAGTTTAAGAGTTTCTAAAGTGCATGGCTACCCGAAGTCCTCCCAGCACTACAGCGGAAGGAGAACGACAAGGAGGCAACCTATGCTGTGAACAAAAGGGTCTTCAAATTCTTACGAAAGGAAATTTCTTGACCATACTGGCAGAAGGGAATTCCAGAGATTTGAGAGACTAAATACTAAAGATCAACCTCCCCAGCTTGCTTTCTTAATCCGCGGAATGTAAATTAGGGAGGCTGTCAAGAATCTAAGAGCCCTTTGAGGGATAAAGAGTGTTGCAATCTGTTTAAGGAAAGCTGGACCCTTATTATGCAGAGCCCGGGGAAAAGTGCAGAGGGCCTTCAAGTTGATCCATTGTTCCAAAGTTTCTAGAGGTTCCCTTTGAAAACTGCTTGAAATTTCCAATCTCCCAGGCCTGGCTCCAACCTGGCTACAGGCACAATGGCCTAGTGTGAAGTTCTTTAAGTGCAGGCAGTCACAGCCTATTGAGTTGCGAGTGAGGCTGTGCCCATCTTCGGTCCCCATCATGCCAGTAATGGTCCATCAAGACACACTTAATCCCTCTATTGTGTCACTGACTGGGAGGAATATACAAAGGCCAACTGCCAACTATACCCAGTCATATGACCCAGGAAAAGGCTGCATGAACCAAATAGTTAGGGCATGACAATGGCAACTTTCTAAAAGTGGTATTTTCAAATTTGTGACTTAAACTCTTAACTTACCATTAAAGAGGATTTTAAATTACAATTTCTCACCAAACATGACTTTCCTATCTGCTCCCAATTAGCACTTATTAAATGCAATAAGGCAGCCTAATGTTATCTATGGAAGAGGTAGGCCTCACAGTAGGCAGGGGGATTATTTTGTCAAGTCAAATTGGCAGATAAAGACTTCAATGGCAGGTCTGAGACATGTTTTAAGGGGCTACTTAAGTGGGTGGCACAATGAGTGCTGCTGACCTACTAGTAGCATTTATTGTACCAACCCTGGGCATGTGGTTTACCACTTTATCAGGGACTTACACTTAAATAAAATATGCTTGTCAGGGGTAAGCCAATTTTATCATTTTTTAGGGAGTGAGCACAACACTTTTGCACCGGTTTACTGCTTCTTAGCTAAGGCCAGTAGAACAAAT
The DNA here is from genome assembly GCF_031143425.1 of Pleurodeles waltl. NCBI lineage: Eukaryota > Metazoa > Chordata > Amphibia > Caudata > Salamandridae > Pleurodeles > Pleurodeles waltl. The sequence goes on along the minus strand of NC_090439.1, from coordinate 928,150,490 downwards.
TCAGAAAAATAGGATGATGAAGGCAACATGTTTGTGGAAAGACTATCCTAAGGTTGACAGGTTTAACAAAAACTGATTCTTTGTTCACCTAATTATGTAATTAATTTTACTGTGCATATGTTTCTCTACTACTTGCTTTGGATATGCCTTATATACATTGCACTGTGATATACTTTTTCCAAATATAAGATCTAAATAGCTTTCTTTCAGTGATGGAGTAGTAAATCATTGAATACTATTAATGTGCTAAATATGTATGTAACATTTCACTTTTGATTGACTTTTAAAATCTGATAAACATTTTCTAACTCAGACAAAGAACAACAGGTACCCTCTTCTAGGAACAAAATGTAAAATGCACAAACAAACTATGAAAGCCATTCCAATTTAGCATATGTTTCTCTTGCTTTTGTCATGTAATGTTTATTTGAACACCACCAAGAGGGTGTCAATCATATATTTGTTCGATTAAATTATTATTTTATAGGACCCAGCATGTCAATACCAGTGTTAAGTGGTTTTACTTCTGAAGTATGATTGAGGGTTTGAAAAACTCACTGCACAATAATTTACTGTACTATCCTTCTGCACGTATATATGTGGTAACTCTGTTTTAATAAGACATTCATTGACAAATGCAGATTTTATTTAAATTGCGCACTCATTTGCATACATGTATGACAAAAATATTCATGTAATAATACACTACGACCTCTTAATGGATTTGGCACTTCAGACTGTATTTGCCTTTCATCTCTAGTCTATCAATGTTTATGCTTATTGGGGCAAACAATATTAAAAACACAAGTTGTAGTACCAATAAAATGTATATTTCTTTACTTCCCCCTCATATGCCAAACTTTTATTTCACTACATTCCACTTATTTAGGTGCTATCCAAACATTGAAACAGGTACAGACCCATTGATAGAGCATTGTCCTGATGTTCAGCTATGTTTAATAATAATTATAAGAAAGGGCCAGATACAGCATTTATTGTTTGTAATCTACTGGTGGAAATTTAGGGCCAGTACTTTTGTGACCACTGACTACTTTTCCAAACTTACCTATGTACAAATGGGTGTGTTTGAATAATTCAGATTCTGAGTTGGTTGCAACTCTACCTACCTCATTCATTTTCATTATGAAGCTCTCAGATTGAAACGCACTCCAATTGAAGCCCATCAAACGGGTGGTTGCTTGTTGTGGTCAGAAGACAAATATGCCTATGTTTGCCTTTCAATAAAGTTACCTTTAAAAAAATATATATATGAAGTCTGTTTTTCTTAAAGAAAGCAGGACTTCATTTAAAAAGAAATGTTTACTTTTTTCAGGAGATTTGTTTGACACCAAGTTTCCCAACATGGGAGCAGTAAGGTGTCAGCGGTGTACACTTAGGGGGTCATTCTGACCCTGGCGGTCATGGACCGCCAGGGCCAACGACCGCGGGAGCACCGCCAACAGGCTGGCGGTGCTCCCATGGCATTCTGACCGCAGCGGTACAGCCGCGGTCAGATACGGGAAACCGGCGCTGCCCAAGGGAATCCTCCATGGCGGCGCTGCAAGCAGCGCAGCCATGGGGATTCCGACCCCCTTACCGCCAGCCTTGTTCTGGCGGTTTTGACCGCCAGAACCTGGCTGGGGGTAACGGGTGTCGTGGGGCCCCTGGGGGCCCCTGCTGTGCCCATGCCAATGGCATGGGCACTGCAGGGGCCCCCTAACAGGGCCCCACCAAGATTTTCAGTGTCTGCCACGCAGACACTGAAAATCGCGACGGGTGCAACTGCACCCGTCGCACCCCTTCCACTCCGCCGGCTCCATTCGGAGCCGGCATCCTCATGGAAGGGGGTTTCCCGCTGGGCTGGCGGGCGGCCTTCTGGCGGTCGCCCGCCAGCCCAGCGGGAAACTCAGAATTACTGCGGCGGTCTTTTGACCGCGCAGCGGTATTCTGCCGGCGGGACTTTGGCTAGTATTTCAATCCTAAACGATTAATACATATGGAGAGAAATCACTATTTGGAAGCAATGCGTACAACACGCCCCATCCAAGTAGTGATTTTTTTTGGGCCATTTCTAAACCCCTTTTCGGAGTTAGAAAAAGGTTCTAAACTTCTAAAATGTGTTTAGTCCATTGCAAAAAATATTTTTGAGGTTACAAACTTTCAATTTGAGTATTTGTGACCATAGTTTTGAATATATCTGGTCCTAAATTTGTTGTTTTCCACCTGGAAATGTTATTCCTGTTCAACCTTAAATGAGGCAAATTTTGGCCCTAAATGAGTTATTTTGTATCTGGAAATTTAGATCCTATTTACCTCCATATTGAGATGAATTTTGGAAATTTCCCTGGATGATCAGCATGGATTGCAACATACTAGTGATACCCAATTAGGGAGAACTTACAACCTGCTAACCATCACCATCAGATGGATCTCCATCGAAACAAGAAAGACGGTCAACCAAGCCATCATCACCAGCAGACTAGACAACGGAAACGCCCTTTAAATCAGACTCCCACCCAGCTCTTCCACTGTCTCCACACCATCCAGAATGCAGCGTCCTGGACATCGCCAGGTGGACCCGCGTCACCCCCCACGTCAGAGGTTTCCTCTGGCTGCCTGTCCACAAGAGGTGCAAATTCAAGGTTCTCACCATTACATACAAAGCACTCCACAGCATCAGACCCAATCTCATCAACCACAGACGTTCCTTCCACCGGCCCACCAAGGAACTCCATTCAACAACCCTCACCCTCGCTCAAGTCCCGGGAGTTCGACACAGCCAGATTGGAGGGCACTCCTTTTCCTACCTTGCTGCCAAGATCTGGAACAACCCCCCCCCCCACACCTGTGTACCCCGCACACCCTCATCCACTTCAGGAAGAAGTTCAAGACATTGCTCTTTGAGGAGTAGCTACTGATTTGCAGTGACAACCCACAGCACCTGGATATCCATTTGGCTAATAAGCCGCGCTTTACCAATATAATGGTTGATTGATTGATAAGACCTTTGTCAATGTTGCAGACAGTACTGAAGATCACATAATCCTTTCACCTGTAATTCCATGAGCCACCGTGCGTAGCCTTCACCCATGCCCCGTAGACAAATAAGCAAAGGATGCAGAGCGTGGTCTTTGGATGCTGAGAATATCATTTCAGCCTCGCTACTGAACTTTAATTGGGGTCCTGCACTCAACACCCCCTATCTCAGGTCCAGGTAGTTAAGTCCTTCATAAATGTTAAACAGGCATTGGAACAAGCTTTGGCCATATTAGATATTTTCTAGATGTTACTTCTGACCTTGAAAAAGTGCAGAACTCAGCGTTCAATACCTTCAAAATATGCATAACTCAACACATCCCCAAAATTCACAAAGCTACTTCAGTGATATCATTGAGGATGACAATGATGATAAGAGAAATATATTTACAAGTGATATCATTGATGGCCTTATTTGTGATGTTATCTATGAGCTATGATGAAAAGAGAATGTGTGGAGGCAGTGAGAGTTCGGTTTGAATAATATTCAAGACTGTTAAATAACAAAAGTTCAGATTTATCAAAGGATTGTTAGATTTATCAAAGGATTGCATTGTCCTTCGTCACACAAGAGGAACGCAATACTTAATTCAGATTTACCAAGCTACAGTAAAGATAAAGCTCTTCTGTAGGTGTCTGAAATTTAGTCTATACTCTGGGTGGTATTTCCTTTTTGGTGAAATCCTGAACTAGTAGGAAGCCTCTAACATTGTACTCTCAATTTCACTGACAAGCTTCAGGGAAAAAACAGAAGACTTGCCTGTTTGACTGGACAGCCTGATACGTCTAGTAACAAGAAACATATTGGTAGGGTAGAATGTACAATAGAAAGTGCTGCCAGCCAGTCTCTCCTTGGACTCACAAAACCATGCGTTAATGCAACAAGAGGGCTCATAGGGAAAGCCTTCCTTTACATTGTCACAAAGTGGGTGGTGTTCCTTTCTCATTACATTCTGGATAAGGGAGTAAATCTGCAAGTGTTTCCAAGGAGTACCTGCCAATATTTTGTGACTGCCTACAATACCTGCATATTTCTAGTTTTTTACCAACTTAGAAAGTTTACCTACCATAGAATGTTTACAACAATATCCTGTGAGGAGATTTGCTGACACAACAAAATTACTTTAGAACAATGTAAAATTATGAGTGAGTAGCTCTATGTATATAACAATTAATACATTGAAAGTATCTGCACACTTACATTTATATTAGATCTACAGCGTAGTTTTTGAATTTGTCCCTAAATCTCCTATTAATGCTGATCGCTTTTGAGTCTTTATACTTAAAAATGGATGACATCTTCATCTAATATTTACCACACTTAGAAACAGCAACACTTATATGGTATTCAGCATAGCAGAAAACATTATTATTCAATAAACTATGTCATTTTTTCAAGGTGTGTTTACCTACAAGGAATCACAAAACATTAAACCAGGTATATATAGTATGTGTACAAAAAGCTAAATCTGTGTCAGTAAACATGACTGATTTGTAACAAGTTTTCAGAGACTAAGAGGTAGGCTTGCAGGCTATTCACAAATGTAACCTACTCTTGTAAGCAATTTACAAGTGTGATTTAGTAACTTTACAACATTTGGCTATTCACAATATATAAATATAAAGTTACTAAAAAGTGTAGGATTACAAGTGTTTGTGGGGAAATGCCCTTTTTGGAGGATCAACACACCCACACTGTTTTACACCCACTCACTGCCAGATTTAGTGTTGGTTTACTGACTCTGAACACTGGGGCACTGACACTTCCAGCAGTGACGTCTTTGACCTCTAAAGTATATGTGCAATTGGCTGATACCTGATAGGTAGATTTACCTTACCTATAAGTCCCCTTAGTATATGTTACTGTTAGTATCCAGGGCCTGTAAGTTAAATGTCACTAGTGGAATGCAGCACTGATTTTGCCACCACTACAGGTACATAGTGAAAACATGAATTTAGACCTGCCTAGCATGGCAGTTTTACAACCTACCAGGCAAAATAACACTCTTTTCAGGCCTAAACCTTCTTTTTACAAAGTCGGACATGTGTACTTCAGTAATTACATGTCCTGGCAGTTAAAAGTCTGCAAAATCATTTTTCACTGTGGGAAGGCTGGCTCTCCCATAGAAAAGAACAGGGTTATATTGTAACAATTTATAGTATATAACTTCAGTTTGGGATTAGATAACCCATGGTTCATGGAATTACATTAATAGCAATTTAACATCAAAACTGGTGGTAAGGTCGGCTTTGAAATTACCATTTTGAAAATGCCACTTTTAGAAATATGGCATTTTTCTGCCTAAATCCTCTAGTAGTCCTTTCAGAGATAATCTGCACCTGTCACTTAGCAGTCTGCTTGGAGGTGTGAATTGCTCGTAGGAAGGGGAACAAAGGGGCCTTGGCTGGGAGGAGGTGTGTCCTCCACCTACCAGGATTGCCTGGGGCATGTGGCCACAAACTGAACCAGCTTTAAAAGGGTAACCCGGTCACAGGCAACTACAACTCACACCTAGGCATGTTCCTATCATTGTCTAAGTAGCCAGAGTAACACCAATATGAGTGAATGAATGAATGAAAACACATATAGGGCAAGGCAACTCAAGATTGTCCTGATGCAGAGGCAAATTAATGTGGGGAATATTCCTAACTATACCCTAGCAGTTCATGGAGAACATGCAGAAATGCCCAATCTCTTTCTCTGAACATGGGGGACTACTAATAGCTGTGCTTTCTGAATATTGACCCTCAAGGGCAGAGCCCTTGAGGGTCAGTGTTTTTGCATCTATCAATCAAATATTTGGTGCCCGCCTTATAGAAATCTCACTGAGAGATGGTTAGAGCTTTAAATGCAATCCTTTTACTCACTGGTAAACAATGCAATTGATTATGGTATAGAAGAAACCGAAGCATGTTTAGACAGTTTAAACAGAAAGCGGATTGCAGTGTTCTGCACTATTTGCGATCAAGGTATTAAGTATTCTGGAATTCCCAGGTGGAGAATATTAGAATAATCCGGTCTAGTTAGAATCAGTGTCCAGACCACTAATTTCGGAGCTTCCCAAGGAACAAAATCTAAGAACTTGCTTAACATTCTTAATATCCAGAAGGAAACTTTCACTACAAAGGAAATCTGAGGTTTAAAAGAAAAGTAATAATCAAAGAGCTCCCCCAGGTTTCTCACCACATCTGTAGGGGGTGGGGAGCATTGAACAAGTGCTCGGCCAAGGACCTGTTCAATCTGAAAGTGATTTGGAGTAAGCATGATTTCAGTCTTGTCTGGATTACATTGAGGGCAGTTGACCTACAGCCATTTCATCACCACCTCAATGCATGACCAGAAACTGTCCTTCTCAGAACGAGAGATGCCAAAATTATTTGATTAAAGTGGCATTTCCACACATGTAAATGTTGAAGAGTGCAGGGCTCAATGCTCAACCCTGTGGTACACTACTCTCTAATGTCTTCACCTTTGAATAATAAGACTTTATCTCACAGCTCGTTCATTGTGACTCACAAAATATCTGAACGACTATAAAGCCGCCCTATCCACACCAATGGGGTCATTCTGACCTCAGCGGTAAAAGGCGCTTAGCGCCGGTCAGAAGGCCGCCATAACACCGCCGCGGCTGCGGTAAACCGCCACGGTCATTCTGACCCGCAACTTGCAAACCGCCAAAAACCCGACATCCACAAAAGTCCGCCACACCAAAGGTCAGCGAAAAAATGGCGATGACCAAACCTCCACCGTCACGCCAACAGAAATACGCCCATACCATTCCGACCCACAAATCCACGCGGCGGTCTTTCAAACGCGGTATTCCATTGGCGGTACACACCGCTGCGGTCAAAATACACACACACATAGAAAACTCAGCCACATTGGTCAGTTTGAAACACGCACACCTGATACACATACTAACACCACTCCCACACACCCAACACAATATAAAACACACACCCACATGACCCACAAACCCCTAAGACCCGAAATTATTGACGAAGGCTAGAGAGAGAGCACAGAATAGACAATCCCACAACACAGAGGCACACAACACCATCACCCACACAGAATCCACGCACCAAACACCACACACCACCACACGCACCACACTCATCACCACAAACGCCACCCCACACCTCATCCACACCACCCCATGGCACCCCAAAGACACCCCAGGTTCACTGACGCCAAACTCAGGGTCATGGTGGAGGAAATAGTCCGTGTAGAGCCCCAGCTCTTCGGGGCACAGGTGCAGCACACCACAATTGCCAGGAAGATGGAGCTATGGCAAAGGATAGTGGACAGGGTCAACGCGGTGGGACAGCATCCACGCAATCGGGATGACATAAGGAAGCGCTGGAACGACCTACGGGGGAAGGTGCGTTCCATGGTATCAAGGCACAACATTGCGGTGCAGAAGACTGGCGGCGGACCCCCACCTACTCCCCCAGAATTTACAGCATGGGAGGAGGAAGTCTTGCACATCCTGCATCCTGAGGGCCTCGCAGGAGTAGGCGGAGGAATGGACTCTGGTAAGTCAAATCTTCACTACTGCTTCCCACCCCCACCCCACCTGCATGCCAAATCATACCCCCACCCTCACCACCACCCCCATCACACCAACTCCTAGCAAAAGGCTCACCATCACAACCCACCCATCCCAACACCAAGCCCTGCATGCGACCACAAAGCATGGACACCCATCACCAAAGCATGCCCACTGCACACACACATCACCCCCACAAGCCACCCTCACAAAAGCCCCCACAAGGGAATGCCTGCACTTGGGTACACGGACACCTACCCATCACACGAAATGCCACACACAGAAGCAATAACCATACCTTTATACCCCTGCAGGACCCGAACGCCACCACACCGCCACGGAGGGTCCAGAGATGTCCATCCCACCCCCAGAAGAGGCCCCCAGCGATGACAGCAGCTCTGTCTCCCTGGACCCAGATGACCAGCCCGGCCCATTGGGGACCTCTGGACAGTCGGTTCCCCACAGACAGCCACAGGCTACACCAGACCCAACCCCCTCTGGGAACACCAGCACAGCTCCCACCCAGCGGGCCCATGCCTCTGTCTCCAGGACACGTCAATCAGCGGTGTGTCCACCACTACAGGGCACCCAGGTTGACCCACCACCCCAACAACAACAGGGACCTGGGGGCAGTGGTAGTGGGCACACCGTCCAGGGGACAGAGGCCCAGGAACACAGGGGAACTGGGAGGGCTGCTGTGCGACGGGGGGGGGACAGGCCCAGGGAACCCACTCTCCAAGAGGCCCTCTCCTCCATCATGGGAGCTTACCACCACTCCCAGGAGACGATGGCGACGGTACTGGCCCGGTTCCAGGAGATCCAGGCACTGCAGGAGGAACGGTACATGGGGTTCAGAGAGGAACTGAGGAACATCGGTTCCGCAATGGGGACCATTGTCGTGGCCCTTACCCAGATAGTCACCACATTGCGGGACCATGTGGCACCCCAAAGGGCCCCTGTCACTAGCCCAGGCCAGGAACAGCCTACCACCTCCGCCGGCGCTAGTGGACAGGAGGCCCCCACACAACAACAGGCCACCAAAACCCCACCTCCTGCAGAAGAAGAACCACCCGCAAGCGGAACCTGCGATCTCACAAGAAGACAGAGTAGGATTGCAAGACCCCCGCCAGCCTAAGATACCCCCTGATGTCATCCCACTGTCCCACATTGTCACCCTGTCCAACCTTTAAATGCCCCTGCTCCATCCTTCCACAGGCATATGGACAATGCACCTGTGCGACTGAGAACTGGACTCTGCCATGGACATTACTCCACCCCCACCCATCACCGTTTTACAATCATGTACCTATATGTAGCACTTAAAATAAATTACTTATTGCACTTAAAATAACAGGAGTCTGCTTGTATTCTTAACAAATGTATTACACATAACGGTGCAATAATGTCCAGTTACTTTGTGATGACAACATACCAATTTCAATAAGCTTTAGTCCATGGGCAAACAAAGCTGAAGTCAGGCAGTGGGTCATACAGCTCTGAAAAGGGAAGGGAAAGTCACAAATCAGTTAACAGGAACTGGGGGGAAACACAGACAGTGGAGACGCATGAGGCCTTAAGTAAATGTAGAATGGCGTGGGTTATTCTTACCTGTGTGCTACTGAAAATATTGTTGTATGACTGTATCCCTGTTGTCCGTGTCGTCCCCGTTGTCTTCCTCCTCTTCACTCTCCACAGGCTCCACAGCTGCTACAACACCACCATCTGGACCATCCTCCTGCAGAAAAGGCACCTGGCGTCGCAAAGCAAGATTGTGAAGCATACAGCAGGCCACGATGATATGGCACACCTTCTTTGGTGAGTACATTAGGGGTCCCCCTGTCATATGCAGGCACCTAAACCTGGCCTTCAGGACCCCGAAGGTCCTTTCTATGATCCTCCTAGTTCGCCCATGGGCCTCATTGTACCGTTTCTCTGCCCTGGTCCGGGGATTCCTCACTGGGGTCAGTAGCCACAACAGGTTGGGGTAACCAGAGTCACCAATTAGCCACACACGGTGTCTCTGTAGCTGTTCCATCACATAAGGGATGCTGCTATTTCGCATGACATACGCGTCATGCACTGACCCAGGGAACTTGGCATTTACATGGGAGATGTACTGGTCAGCCAAACAGACCACCTGGACATTCATCGAATGATAACTTTTTCTGTTTCAGTACACCTGCTCACTTTCTTTGGGGGGAACCAAAGCCACATGGGTCCCATCAATGGCACCAATGATGTTGGGGATATGTCCAAGGGCATAGAAATCACCCTTCACTGTAGCCAATTTGCCCACCTCAGGGAAAATAATGTAGCTCCGCATGTATTTCATCAGGGCAGACAACACTCTGGACAAAACCTTAGAAAACGTAGGCTGAGACATCCCAGATGATATGGCCACTGTTGTCTGAAAAGACCCACTTGCCAAAAAATGGAGTACTGACAGAACCTGCACCAGAGGGGGAATCCCTGTGGGTTGGCGGATGGGGGACATCAGGTCTGGCTCCAGCTGGGCACATAGTTCATGTATAGTTGCTCTGTCAAGCCTGTATGTAAGTATGATATGTCGTTCTTCCATTGTCGACAGGTCCACCAGCGGTCGGTACACAGGAGGATTCATCCTTCTCCTCGCAAGTCCCAGCGGACGGTGCCTAGGAAGGACAACATGGAGCACAGAGTCAAGCAACCCACAGGTTCGTTCACACAGCTTGCACAGTACACGAATCGCTATGCATTGAAAGGCTTGTATGAGTGGCAATGCAAGGCCTAGGCCTGTGTGACGCAGTAGAAATTATGCCATGTGGGCCCTTGAAATGGCGGCTGCCTGACCTGTGAAGTGTGACAGTGGGATGTGAGGTCACTGCGCTGGCGTGGCACACCGTGGCGATAGGCGGTCGAAGACCGCGGCGCAAAGCATCATTGGTTAACATTGAACCCTATCGGTCTCAGGAGCCAATGACGATGTGCGCCGGCGGTCGCGGTACGCACCGCCGCGGTACGCACCGCCACGGGCGTGACCGCCATTTTCTAACTGCTTAATCACTCGAGACCTGATCATCCACAGGAGAGGACCTATACTGCAAGTGCTGCTGTGACCTCGGTCTGGGAGATACAATGGCTGCTGCGACTGGGGAAAGGGCCCCTGCCTTCACTTCCGAAGAATTGGAGAAACTTGTTGATGGGGTCCTCCCCCAGTATGCGCTACTCTACAGTCCTCCAGACCAACAGGTTAGTACACAGGGTACACGTTGAATGGGCTATGCCTGTGTTGAGTGGGGTGTATGTAAGATGGTGGGGAGGGGAGCGAATGAGGAGTGCAACGCACGAAAGATGAGAGCATGTGCCACATGGCAAGGTTGGGGAGGGGGGGCCACTCACATTGACCAGGCAGAAAACTGATGCGATTTCCTTTACCACCCTGTACATGTCATATAGGTCAGCGCCCATCAGAAGATCGACATTTGGCGTGCCATCGCCAAGGACGTCCGGGCCCTGGGGGTCCACAACAGACGGGGCACCCACTGCCGAAAGAGGTGTGAAGACATCCGCCACGGGACCAGAAAGACCGCCGAGTCTCTGCTGGGGATGGCCTCCCAACGTAGGAGGGGTGCCAGCTGCCAATTGACCCCCCTGATGTCCCGGATCCTGGCGGTGGCCTACCCCGATTTGGATGGGCGCGTGAGGACATCACAGCAGACACAAGGGGGTGAGTATCAGCACATTCTGCTATCTTTGCGCGCAGTGAAGGCGTCTGGGTGGGGGAGGAGGGCTGTGGCTATCTCTAGGCCAGGGCGCATTCTGTAGGCTAGGCCCCTCCGTTAGACACGGCCCTGTGCCACGCCCCCCACCTCTGTAGGGTGCCAAGTACAGCTATCCATGGTCCGGCCTCACCCATGTGTGCATTTGTCGTCCATAGACCTGTAGGCCTAGTCACAATAACTGAGTAGTGTACCCCGATTGCGCGGCCTAGTGCAGGGGGCTTCTGTGTCTGTCCTCTCTGACAACGGTGTTGCCAATGCATGCACTCAACCTGTCTTCATTTCTCCCCCCCCCCCATTTTCTTTGTCTTCCTGTTCATGTGTGAATTAGCATCATCAGGCGGAGGAGAAGTGGCATCGGCGCACGAGGGAGCTGCATCTCACTAGGCCCCGGAGGGCCATACAACAGACGCTGAGTACACCAGTGAGACGGAGGGCGAGTGGAGCTCCACAACGGGGACCCGTGGAGACGTCAGCGACACTGACACGTCCTCGGAAGGGAGCTCCCTAGCGGTGGCGGCAACATCCATGCCCACCGCCACAACAGGTACAGCCGCCACCCAGCGCACCAGCCCCGCCCTCCCAGCAGCCCCTCAGCCTTCGCTCCGTGCCCGCTCGCCCAGGAAGGCGGGCATCTCCTTCGCCCCAGGCACCTTAGGCCCTGCCCCAGTTACCCCTGCTGCCCTCAGTGAGGAGGTCATTGACCTCCTCAGGACACTCATTGTTGGGCAGTCTACCCTTTTGAATGCCATCCAGGGTGTAGAAAGGGAGGTGCATCGGAGCAATGCATACCTGGAGGGCATTCATTCGGGTCAGGCTGCCCATCAGCGATCGTTCAACGCTCTGGCCTCAGCACTGACGGCAGCCATTGTCCCTGTCTCCAGCCTCCCTCTTCTGACTCCCTCCACCCAGTCCCAGTCTCCTGTTCCTCTGCCTATCCCATCCACACCATCAGACCAGCCTGCACACACCTCTACACCCAAGGGAAGCTCATCCAGACATAAGCACCACAGATCCCACAAGCATTCACCCAAGCAACATCCAGATGCAGACATGCCAACAGTCACTACCACCTCTGTGTCCCCCACCTCCTCATCTCCCTCCTCCCTCCCTGTGACGTCTCCACTCACACCTGCATGCAAACCACCATCAGCCAGTACTTCCATCACCAGCACACCCTCCATTACAGTCCGCACACGTGCAGTCACCACCCCCACTGCCATTTACACGTCCCCTGTGTCCTCTCCCAGTGTGTCTGTCACCCCCTCTTCCGAACCACACAAACGCAGGCAGCCACCCACCCAACAGCCATCCACCTCACGACAGCCTCCGTCACAAGCACCTGCACCCAAAGACAGCACACTTGACTCTCCTACAACCACATCCTCTTCCTCCACTCCTATACCCACTACACCTACCCGTCCCTGTCCTTCCCAATTCCTTTTCCTTTCCAACCTTGAGCTCGTTCCAATCACTGACCCACCCCCTCCATCTGGTAAGAGTAAAAAAAGCACCTCAGCCACCACCAGCCCTGCATCTACTGTGACCATAGTGCAGGGCTATTGGAGTCCACCAGCTCATAGGGCAGGAACATCGGCCAGCAGCAAGGGGACAGCCAGCCCACCCCCTGGGAAGAGGACAAAAAAAACTAAGGGCCGGCGCGACAAGCCTGAGATGGCTGCCACCAAGGACAGTAGCCTTGCCCCATCACCTGCCACATCATCAAAGGGAGGCAAGGGCCACAGAGCTTCAGCGAAGGAGGGCAAGGGCAGCAGGGCGGAGAAGTCAGGCAGCAGGCGAGCTGCCCAAGAGGGCCCCACCAGCCCCATTCCGGTTGTGACGGACGACACCCACGGGCCCAGGACTCCATCACAGGAGGGCCCGCGACCGCAAGGTCGGATGGCGACTGAGCGGGAAGTCTTGGCCAGGTCTGGCTCCCTAGAAACACAGGACAAGCACCGCTGAACAGGGCCCCGCCGGGAGAAGCACCGCTGAACAGGGCCCCGCCGGGAGAAGCATCGCTGAACAGGGCCCTGCCGGGAGAAGCACCGCTGAACAGGGCCCCGCCGGGAGACGCACCGCTGAACAGGGGCCCGCCGTGACAAGAACCGCTGAACAGGGGCCCGCCGTGACAAGAACCGCTGAACAGGGCCCTGCCGGGAGAAGCACCGCTGAACAGGGGCCCGCCGTGACAAGAACCGCTGAACAGGGCCCCGCCGGGAGAAGCACCGCTGAACAGGGGCCCGCCGTGATAAGAACCGCTGAACAGGGCCCCGCCGTGACAAGAACCGCTGAACAGGGGCCCGCCGTGACAAGAACCGCTGAACAGGGCCCCTCCGGGAGAAGCACCGCTGAACAGGGCCCCGCCGTGAGAAGCACCACTGAACAGGGCCCCGCCGGGAGAAGCACCGCTGAACAGGGCCCCGCCGGGACACGCACCGCTGAACAGGGGCCCGCCGTGACAAGAACCGCTGAACAGGGGCCCGCCGTGACAAGAACCGCTGAACAGAGCCCTACCGGGAGAAGCACCGCTGAACAGGGCCCCGCCGGGAAAAGCACCGCTGAACAGGGCCCCGCCGGGAGAATCACCGCTGAACAGGGCCCCGCCCGGAGACGCACCGCTGAACAGGGGCCTGCCGTGACAAAAACCGCTGAACAGGGGCCCGCCGTGACAAGAACCACTGAACAGGGCCCCGCCGGGAGAAGCACCGCTGAACAGGGGCCTGCCGTGACAAGAACTGCTGAACAGGGCCCCGCCGGGAGAAGCACCGCTGAACAGGGGCCCGCCGTGACAAGAACCGCTGAACAGGGCCCCGCCGTGACAAGAACCGCTGAACAGGGGCCCGCCGTGACAAGAACCGCTGAACAGGGCCCCACCGGGAGAAGCGCCGCTGAACAGGGGCCCGCCGTGAGACGCACCGCTGAACAGGGCCCCGCCGTGACAAGAACCGCTGAACAGGGGCCCGCCGTGACAAGAACCGCTGAACAGGGCCCCGCCGTGACAAGAAACGCTGAACAGGGGCCCGCCGTGACAAGAAACGCTGAACAGGGCCCCGCCGGGAGAAGCACCGCTGAACAGGGGCCCGCCGTGACAAGAACCGCTCCGCTGGGCCCTTCATCTCAAGCACCGCTCCGCTGGGCCCTTCATCTCAAACACCGCTCCGCTGGGTCCTTCATCTGAAGCACCGCTCCGCTGGGCCCTTCATCTCTAGCAGCGCTCCGCTGGGCCCTTCATCTCAAGCACCGCTCCGCTGGGCCCTTCATCTGAAGCACCGCTCTGCTGGGCCCTTCATCTCAAGCACCGCTCCGCTGGGCCATTCATCTCAAGCACCGCTCCGCTGGGCCCTTCATCTCAAGCACCACTCCGCTGGGCCCTTCATCTCAAGCACCGCTCCGCTGGGCCATTCATCTCAAGCACCGCTCCGCTGGGCCCCACCGTCTCTGCACCGCTCCGCTGGGCCCTTCCTGTCAAGCACCGCTCCGCTGGGCCCTTCATCTTAAGCACAGCTCCGCTGGGCCATTCATCTCAAGCACCGCTCCGCTGGGCCCCGCCGTCTCTGCACCGCTCCGCTGGGCCCTTCCTGTCAAGCACCGCTCCGCTGGGCCCTTCCTGTCAAGCACCGCTCCGCTGGGCCCTTCCTGACAAGACCCGCTCCGCTGGGCCCTTCATCTCAAGCACCGCTCCGCTGGGCCCTTCATCTCAAGCACCGCTCCGCTGGGCCCTTCATCTCAAGCACCGCACCGCTGGGCCCTTCATCTCAAGCACCGCTCCGCTGGGCCCTTCATCTCAAGCACCGCTCCGCTGGGCCCTTCCTGTCAAGCACCGCTCCGCTGGGCCCTTCATCTCAAGCACCGCTCCGCTGGGCCCTTCATCTCAAGCACCGCTCCGCTGGGCCCCGCCGTCTCTGCACCGCTCCGCTGGGCCCTTCCTGTCAAGCACCGCTCCGCTGGGCAACGCTGTCTCAAGCACCGCTGGCCCATTGACAGTGCCGGTTCTGTGTCGAGCAGGGCTTCACGAAGCACTCTGGGCACCATGCCTCCTCCATTAACAGTGGAGTCGGTAATCCATTTGATGGACTGTGGCTTGGCACTTCCCAGGATGGAACAGTGGGCAAGCCACCTACTGTAGAGACTTGAGAGACTGTGGCTTTGCACTCCCCAGGATGGCACAGTGGGCAAGCCACCCACTGTAGAGACTTGTGAGACTGTGGCTTTGCACTCCCCAGGATGGGACAGTGGGCATGGAGGCCCCTCGTGGATCTGGCGTCGTGGACTCATGTGGCTGAGGTGCCCCCCCTTCCCTTCCCCCTGAGGTGCCTGTAGTTTTATCATCTGATGCCCAGGCAGTGTTCTCTCCAATGGTATCTGGTCTCCTGTGTGGGCTTTGCCCATGTGTTTGTGCACATTGGCCCACGGACTATGGAACTTTGACAGAATGTGCAGGACTTATTGCCTATGTATATATTTTTGACTATGTTCATTCCTTATTTTGTATCTTTCATATAGCATATTTCCCATACCTTCAATGGAGCTATTTATACATATATTTTATAGATCATTTTAATTGTGTCTTTGCATTATTCCGGTGGGTTTGGGGGGAGTCACTCTGACCTGTTGCTCTGCATTGGGGTGTAGGTATTTGGGGTGGGGGGTGGGTGTATGGCGCATGTGTATGCCCGTAAGCTTTCCTCCTCCCCCTCCCCTGTGTCGTAGGTGCAGTACTCACCGTTGTCGTCTGCGCCGGCGTTCGTACTCCTGGTAGATGAGCAGGTAGACAATAGCTGGTAGGATGTTTAATTCGGGTTCCATGCTGTCCTCCTTCCTCGTTGAGTGTGTAGAGGTGAGCGTTTTCCCGTTCGTAGTCTGTTTCCGCCGTGTTTTTATCGGCGGGGCTCCTGCCCCGGAAAAGGTGGCGGATTGGTGAGTTGTGATAGGGTGGGCGGTACATTGTCTGCCGCCTGCCTGTTGGCGGTGACCGCCGCGCTGTTTGTCTGTCCCGCCGTGGCGGTCGGAGTGTTAAAGTGGCGGCCTGTGTTGGCGAATCCCGCTAGGGTCAGAATTCCTTTTTTTTGACCGCCTGCCTGTTGGCGGGTTGGCCGCCGCTTTATCACCGACCGCCAGGGTTGGAATGACCCCCCAAGTGTTTAAAGGCTTAAGCAGTATGTCCTGTGAGACTGCATCAAATACCACCAAGAGATCGAACAAAATCAACATTCTGATCAGAATCAAGATTAATCTTAATTAATGGGAGCAGTGATTTTCAGCAGGGCAGTTTCTGTTTCCTAAAGCTTGATTTCATTGGATGCAGAAGATTAAAAGTGTCCAACAAACTCTGATAGCTGTGTGTTAGCAATCCTTTCAAGTAGCTCTGAGGCTGGCCAGTAGAAAGAGAGATCAATCTGAAATTTGAAAGAATCTCAGGATGAGTGTTTTTTTTTTTTTAGAAGAGTAATGACATTTGCCCTTCACCAGGAGTCCAGTACTATGTTTGCCTGCAAGAAGGCAGTAAATATTTCCAGATATACTGGGCTTATAGCATAAGTTGTCTACCTCATGATGTGTGGAGGGAAAGAATCCAGAAGAGAGCCAAATTTACACTTGCACAGGCAAATCTTCAGCTCATCTTCATTGGGTGGTGAAGGATGTACAAACACACCTCTTTTAGTGAGCATCATTGGAGTTGGCTCTGGAGATGTAGACTGTGCACAGTTTAGCCTCAAAAGCTGTCTCCGAATCTAACTGAATTTTATCCTCCAAAAAATCACTCAGAATTAAAGATAAGTTCAAATATACTGCTCATGGTAGAGCTGTCACTTTACGATCAGTTAAGCCCAAGGGGATTTTGGCAAGAGAAAAGAGAAAATACCACCTTCTGCTTTGTGGACTGCAGAATCCAACTGCTGCACCCTGGATTGTGTGTCATGTTGGGTGTCAGGAATTCTGATTTCTCAAAATATTGGGTTCTTGGTTTTTAGGATTCTGGGCTGCAAAAGAATTACTTCATTAATACATTGAACTTGTGTAAACTATTGCAAAATTATACATTATTTACACATTGTGCTTGACTAAAGAGGTTATTTGTATTTTGGAGTACTCTCTTGCCAATAATAGTTTTGGTAAACTTGCTCTATTTCCAATCTCCTAATTCTAAGAGGAAAGACGGAATTCCACAGGAAGCCGATTGGACGGCGAGGATAACCGTAACTTGACTGGAGAAGTGCTGGAACTCGACTGGGAGCTGGTTGGAGAACGAGGAACACTGAAACTCGACTGATGGCAGGCTGGAGGACAAGGAACCGTACTATACTGGAAACAGGTGGGCTGAGCAATAGGTACAAAGCAAGCAGAGTCCTCAGACTCACAAGCCTCCTTAAATATTCAAATGTGGACATGTGTCTTTTGGAAGTTGATTGCTTGTAAGGAAATGGGCAATTATCCTCCTGATTGTGGCACATGTTCAATACAGATCATATTGTGAAGCGCACATGTTGTGGCAGTTACAGTTGGCACACGTTTAGCAGGTGGGATACGATGTGCATAATCCACAAGCATTGGTTAAGATAAATGAGACATTTAATAAGCATTGGTCATCGCAAACTTGATATTCAAGGATGTAATGAAAATCCCCAAATAAGTCTGAATGTTGCAAGCAACAGCACCTTACTGTCATTGAGGCCTTGGATGTGCTAATGTACCCACAACAACCAGCGAGAAGAGGGAGTGTGTCTCTTTTTTCAGATGTTGATTC
Source organism: Pleurodeles waltl (assembly GCF_031143425.1). NCBI lineage: Eukaryota > Metazoa > Chordata > Amphibia > Caudata > Salamandridae > Pleurodeles > Pleurodeles waltl. The sequence goes on along the minus strand of NC_090439.1, from coordinate 928,132,398 downwards.
CGGTGCAACCAAGTCAGCCGCGGCCGAAAGCCACTTGCCCACTGCCAAGTCAAGTATAGTTAGATTGCCTTTTAGTACCTGTGTAGAGGGCTTTAGAGCATTCTGAAGATTTGGGATTGCTACTCTATTCCAGGCCCGACCAGTTGAGACATAAATATCTTGTTTATTTTCCTTCAAAATGGGCATGGGTCAGGAAAAGGATATTAAGTAGTGGTCAGACCAAATTACTCCCCTAGGAGTTTCTGTACACATCTGGAAATTAGATAGGACCACATCAATGCAGTGGCCCGCCCTTTGAGTGGACCCTGTAGGTATCACAGAAACATTAAGAGCTGCTAGTGTCTTAAAAATTCGGGACCAAAGAGTTCACAGTGTTATCCAGCTGAAGGTTAAAGTCCTCTAGGATTGTAAAATTTGCAGAGTTAATGATCTTATGTGCTAGTGCCTGGGTCAACTGGCAGAAACAGTGTTGGGGGGCACAGGAGGTCCCCTGAACTGCCCATGTCTACGGCATGGGCAGTTTAGGGGCTACCATGCTCAGCAAAAAACTGAGGCTGATACCAGTGTATAAACCCCAGAAGCCCAGGACAGAAGTTACTAGTACACCAATTTCCTATTTGATTGACCTGCCCACTGACAAATGTGGAAAGGGAGTGGTACCTCAATCTAGCTAGTTGGCCCAGTTAGTGTAGGACGTTTGGATAAAATTAAATGTGTACTAAACATGGAACTCACTCTCATATTGGTGCAGCTTGCTGCTATTTGACAAATGCACAAAGACAAACTTGAAAAGCGACAACAACTACTCCAGGTTACAAGCCCTGCTGATACAGCTGGGCCTGGGACTGCACAAAGCACTACCAATCCATCCCCTACGTGGTCTAATCGGAGCTGCACCGATAGAGATCCTCAATCTTGTGGAATAGCTACATCCCCAAGGGTCAGTTCTCTCCCCCCCAAAAGTTGGAAGCTCCCGAGGGGTCCAGCCACCATCTACAAGAAGTGATAAAGTCGACCGCAAGTCTACTGGTACTGCCCAAATTAATAAACTCAAAGTTATTAACTGGACCCCAGCTTCTTCTCCATATGTTAATGTTTTATTGAGAGTCCCCAAGCTGCGAGTTGGACAGGAAGAAATGCATGAGGCCTTAATCAATACATGTCTACATTGGAGTGTTAGAAACAGAAACTTTCCTACCAAACTGCTGCATAACATTCTGTTTAGACAGAGGGTAGGGTGGATTGGGTCAGGCTAAGTTGGTCATGCAAGGGCGTAATTGCAAATTCAAAAGACCCCAATTTGGTACAAACGCTGCTTCAGGATGGGGAACATCAACAGAGCAGGGTGTGCGAAATTGTCTCTCTGCCATTGAGCTATTTTGACAAACCTGCTTATTTTTCTAGTTAGATTAATTTGTCATTGCCATTAAGGTCTCACCATAGTGGAAACTCTTGTTCAACTGGTCCACAATGTCAAAATGGGTTTCTTGGTGTACCTGTTCTCAATGATTTTGAAGTACTGGAGGACGTTGCCTGACTGACCCAGGACTACCCTCCTATCCCCTTAGGTCCAAGGGGGTGTGAGAGGGAGTTAAATTCTCCCAGACCGTTATGCACAGAGAAGCATCCATCCGACCTTTGCATCCAGGAACTGTCTTCTGAGACTGGTCAGGCATGTGCTACTTTGAGAGAGACTTCTGTGCTGGACGCAGATTTATCAGAGTTGTCAAATGAAGATCATGGGCTCCCTAATATTGCCCAAACCAATCTCCTTACGTCTGTTTTTTTTTAGAAGAGTAATGACATTTGCCCTCTACCAGGAGTCTAGTACTATGTTTGCCTGCAAGAAGGCAGTAAATATTTCCAGATATACTGGGCTTATAGCATAAGTTATCTACCTCATGATATGTGGAGGGAAAGAACCAGAAGAGAGCCAAATTTACACTTGCACAGGCAAATCTTCAGCTCATCTTCATTGGGTGGTGAAGGATGTACAAGCACACCTCTTTTAGTAAGCATCATTGGAGTTGGCTCTGGAGATGTAGACTGTGCACAATTTAGCCTCAAAAGCTGTCTCCGAATCTAACTGAATTTTATCCTCCAAAAAATCACTCAGACTTAAAGATAAGTTCAAATATACTGCTCATGGTAGAGCTGTCACTTTACGATCAGTTAAGCCCAAGGGGATTTTGGCAAGAGAAAAGAGAAAATACCAGCTTCTGCTTTGTGGACTGCAGAATCCGACTGCTGCACCCTGGATTGTGTGTCATGTTGGGTGTCAGGATTTCTGATTTCTCAAAATACTGGGTTCTTGGTTTTTAGGATTCTGGGCTGCAAAAGAATTACTTCATTAATACATTGAACTTGTATAAACTATTGCAAAATTATACATTATTTACACCTTGTGCTTGACTAAAGAGGTTCTTTGTATTCTGGAGTACTCTCTTGCCAATAATAGTTTTGGTAAACTTGCTCTATTTCCAATCTCCTAATTCTAAGAGGAAAGACAGAATTCCACAGGAAGCCGATTGGACGGCGAGGATAACCGTAACTTGACTGGAGAAGTGCTGGAACTCGACTGGGAGCTGGTTGGAGAACGAGGAACACTGAAACTCGACTGATGGCAGGCTGGAGGACAAGGAACCGTACTATACTGGAAACAGGTGGGCTGAGCAATAGGTACAAAGCAAGCAGAGTCCTCAGACTCACAAGCCTCCTTAAATATTCAAATGTGGACATGTGTCTTTTGGAAGTTGATTGCTTGTAAGGAAATGGGCAATTATCCTCCTGATTGTGGCACATGTTCAATACAGATCATATTGTGAAGCGCACATGTTGTGGCAATTACAGTTGGCACACGTTTAGCAGGTGGGATACGATGTGCATAATCCACAAGCATTGGTTAAGATAAATGAGACATTTAATAAGCATTGGTCATCGCAAACTTGATATTCAAGGATGTAATGAAAATCCCCAAATAAGTCTGAATGTTGCAAGCAACAGCACCTTACTGTCATTGAGGCCTTGAATGTGCTAATGTACCCACAACAACCAGCGAGAAGAGGGAGTGTGTCTCTTTTTTTAGATGCTGATTCCGGTGCAACCAAATCAGCCGCGGTCGAAAGCCACTTGCCCACTGCCAAGTCACGTATAGTTAGATTGCCTTTTAGTACCTGTGTAGAGGGCTTTAGAGCATCCTGAAGATTTGGGATTGCTACTCTATTCCAGGCCCGACCAGTTGAGACATAAATATCTTGTTTATTTTCCTTCAAAATGGGCATGGGTCAGGAAAAGGATAATAAGTATTGGTCAGACCAAATTACTCCCCTAGGAGTTTCTGTACACATCTGGAAATTAGATAGGACCACATCAATGCAGTGGCCCGCCCTTTGAGTGGACCCTGTAGGTATCACAGAAACATTAAGAGCTGCTAGTGTCTAAAAAATTCGGGACCAAAGAGTTCACAGTGTTATCCAGCTGAAGGTTAAAGTCCTCTAGGATTGTAAAATTTGCACAGTTAATGTTCTTATGTGCTAGTGCCTGGGTCAACTGGCAGAAACAGTGTTGGGGGGCACAGGAGATCCCCTGAACTGCCCATGTCTACGGCATGGGCAGTTTAGGGGCTACCATGCTGAGCAAAAAACTGAGGATGACACCAGTGTATAAACCCCAGAAGCCCAGGACAGAAGTTACTAGTACACCAATTTCCTATTTGATTGACCTGCCCACTGACAAATGTGGAAAGGGAGTGGTACCTCAATCTAGCTAGTTGGCCCAGTTAGTGTAGGAGGTTTGGATAAAATTAAATGTATACTAAACATGGAACTCACTCTCATATTGGTGCAGCTTGCTGCTATTTGACAAATGCACAAAGACAAACTTGAAAAGCGACAACAACTACTCCAGGTTACAGGCCCTGCTGATACAGCTGGGCCTGGGACTGCACAAAGCACTACCAATCCATCCCCTACGTGGTCTAATCGGAGCTGCACCGATAAAGATCCTCAATCTTGTGGAATAGCTACATCCCCAAGGGTCAGTTCTCTCCCCCCCAAAAGTTGGAAGCTCCCGAGGGGTCCAGCCACCATCTACAAGAAGTGATAAAGTCCACGGCAAGTCTACTGGTACTGCCCAAATTAATAAACTCAAAGTTATTAACTTGACCCCAGCTTCTTCTCCATATGTTAATGTTTTATTGAGAGTCCCCAAGCTGCGAGTTGGACAGGAAGAAATGCATGAGGCCTTAATCAATACATGTCTACATTGGCGTGTTAGAAACAGGAACTTTCCTACCAAACTGCTGCATAACATTCTGTTTAGACAGAGGGTGGGGTGGATTGGGTCAGGCTAAGTTGATCATGCAAGGGCGTAATTGCAAATTCAAAAGACCCCAATTTGGTACAAACGCTGCTTCAGGATGGGGAACATCAACAGAGCAGGGTGTCTGATATTGTCTCACTGCCATTGAGCTATTTTTACAAACCTGCTTATTTTTCTAGTTAGATTAATTTGTCATTGCCATTAAGGTCTCACCATAGTGGAAACTCTTGTTCAACTGGTCCACAATGTCAAAATGGGTTTCTTGGTGTACCTATTCTCAATGATTTTGAAGTACTGGAGGACGTTGCCTGACTGACCCAGGACTACCCTCCCATCCCCTTAGGTCCAAGGGGGTGTGAGAGGGAGTTAAATTCTCTCAGATCGTTATGCACAGAGAAGCATCCATCCGACCTTTGCATCCAGGAACTGTCTTCTGAGACTGGTCAGGCATGTGCTACTTTGAGAGAGACTTCTGTGCTGGACGCAGATTTATCAGAGTTGTCAAATGAAGATCATGGGCTCCCTAATATTGCCCAAACCAATCTCCTTACGTCTGTTTTTTTTTAGAAGAGTAATGACATTTGCCCTCTACCAGGAGTCTAGTACTATGTTTGCCTGCAAGAAGGCAGTAAATATTTCCAGATATACTGGGCTTATAGCATAAGTTATCTACCTCATGATGTGTGGAGGGAAAGAATCCAGAAGAGAGCCAAATTTACACTTGCACAGGCAAATCTTCAGCTCATCTTCATTGGGTGGTGAAGGATGTACAAGCACACCTCTTTTAGTAAGCATCATTGGAGTTGGCTCTCGAGATGTAGACTGTGCACGATTTAGCCTCAAAAGCTGTCTCCGAATCTAACTGAATTTTATCCTCCAAAAAATCACTCAGACTTAAAGATAAGTTCAAATATACTGCTCATGGTAGAGCTGTCACTTTACGATCAGTTAAGCCCAAGGGGATTTTGGCTAGAGAAAAAAGAAAATACCAGCTTCTGCTTTGTGGACTGCAGAATCCGACTGCTGCACCCTGGATTGTGTGTCATGTTGGGTGTCAGGATTTCTGATTGTTCAAAATACTGGGTTCTTGGTTTTTAGGATTCTGGGCTGCAAAAGAATTACTTCATTAATACACTGAACTCGTATAAACTATTGCAAAATTATACATTATTTACACATTGTGCTTGACTAACGAGGTTCTTTGTATTCTGGAGTACTCTCTTGCCAATAATAGTTTTGGTAAACTTGCTCTATTTCCAATCTCCTAATTCTAAGAGGAAAGACGGAATTCCACAGGAAGCCGATTGGACGGCGAGGATAACCGTAACTTGACTGGAGAAGTGCTGGAACTCGACTGGGAGCTGGTTGGAGAACGAGGAACACTGAAACTCGATGATGTCAGGCTGGAGGACAAGGAACTGTACTATACTGGAAACAGGTGGGCTGGACAATAGGTACAAAGCAAGCAGAGTCCTCAGACTCACAAGCCTCCTTAAATATTCAAATGTGGACATGTGTCTTTTGGAAGTTGATTGCTTGTAAGGAAATGGGTAATTATCCTCCTGATTGTGGCACATGTTCAATACAGATCATATTGTGAAGCGCACATGTTATGGCAGTTACAGTTGGCACATGTTTAGCAGGTGGGATACGATGTGCATAATCCACAAGCATTGGTTAAGAGAAATGAGACATTTAATAAGCATTGCTCATCGCAAACTTGATATTCAAGGATGTAATGAAAATACCCAAATAAGTCTGTATGTTGCAAGCAACAGCACCTTACTGTCATTGAGGTCTTAGATGTGCTAATGTACCCACAACAACCAGCGAGCAGAGGGAGTGTGTCTCTTTTTTCAGATGTTGATTCCGGTGCAACCAAGTCAGCCACTTGCCCACTGCCAAGTCACGTATAGTTAGATTGCCTTTTAGTACCTGTGTAGAGGGCTTTAGAGAATCCTGAAGATTTGGTATTGCTACTCTATTCAAGGCCCGACCAGTTGAGACATAAATATCTTGTTTATTTTCCTTCAAAATGGGCATGGGTCAGGAAAAGGATATTAAGTAGTGGTCAGACCAAATTACTCCCCTAGGAGTTTCTGTACACATCTGGAAATTAGATAGGACCACATCAATGCAGTGGCCCGCCCTTTGAGTGGACCCTGTAGGTATCACAGAAACATTAAGAGCTGCTAGTGTCTAAAAAATTTGGGACCAAAGAGTTCACAGTGTTATCCAGCTGAAGGTTAAAGTCCTCTAGGATTGTAAAATTTGCACAGTTAATGATCTTATGTGCTAGTGCCTGGGTCAACTGGCAGAAACAGTGCTGGGGGGCATAGGAGGTCCCCTGAACTGCCCATGTCTACGGCATGGGCAGTTTAGGGGCTACCATGCTCAGCAAAAAACTGAGGATGACACCAGTGTATAAACCCCAGAAGCCCAGGGCAGAAGTTACTAGTACACCAATTTCCTATTTGATTGACCTGCCCACTGGCAAATGTGGAAAGGGAGTGGTACCTCAACCTAGCTACTTGGCCCAGTTAGTGGAGGAGGTTTGGATAAAATTAAATGTATACTAAACATGGAACTCACTCTCATATTGGTGCAGCTTGCTGCTATTTGACAAATGCACAAAGACAAACTTGAAAAGCGACAACAACTACTCCAGGTTACAGGCCCTGCTGATACAGCTGGGCCTGGGACTGCACAAAGCACTACCAATCCATCCCCTACGTGGTCTAATCGGAGTTGCACCGATAGAGATCCTCAACTTGTGGAATAGCTACATCCCCAAGGGTCAGTTCTCTCCCCCCCCAAGAGTTGGAAGCTCCCGAGGGGTCCAGCCACCATCTACAAGAAGTGATAAAGTCCACGGCAAGTCTACTGGTACTGCCCAAATTAATAATTTCAAAGTTATTAACTTGACCCCAGCTTCTTCTCCATATGTTAATGTGTTATTGAGAGTCCCCAAGCTGCGAGTTGGACAGGAAGAAATGCATGAGGCCTTAATCAATACATGTCTACATTGGAGTGTTAGAAAAGGAACTTTCCTAACAAACTGCTGCATAACATTCTGTTTAGACAGAGGGTGGGGTGGATTGGGTCAGGCTAGGTTGATCGTGCAAGGGCGTAATTGTAAATTCAAAAGACCCCAATTTGGTACAAACGCTGCTTCAGGATGGGGTACATCAACAGAGCAGGGTGTCTGATATTGTCTCTCTGCCATTGAGCTATTTTGACAAACCTGCTTATTTTCTAGTTAGATTAATTTGTCATTGCCATTAAGGTCTCACTATAGTGGAAACTCTTGTTCAACTGGTCCACAATGTCAAATGGTTTTCTTGGTGTACCTGTTCTCAATGATTTTGATTTACTGGATTACGTTGCCTGACTGACCCAGGACTACCCTCCCATCCCCTTAGGTCCAAGGGGGGGTGAGAGTGAGTTAAATTCTCCCAGATCGTTATGCACAGAGAAGCATCCATGCAACTTTTGCATCCAGGAACTGTCTTCTGAGACTGGTCAGGCATGTGCTACTTTGAGAGAGACTTCTGTGCTGGACGCAGATTTATCAGAGTTCTCAAATGAAGATCATGGGCTCCCTAATATTGCCCAAACCAATCTCCTTACGTCAGATGGCTGTCCACTGACAACACAGAGGTCGGAAACCTCAGATTTTTCTAGGGAACTACTAGCTGTCAATCATGCAACTACCATGAATTTTAAGGTGGGCATCCTAAGCTGGAATATAGCGGGGATTGCGCCCAAAATATACAACCTATCATGGAAGGAATTGATCAATTAGCACTAAATATCCCTGTTTCAGGAAACCTGGGTGTTGGATCCCATTTATAGAAATGGAGATAAGAGCTTCTCGATTCCTGCATGTGGGTCATGCATCGGGCAACCTTCAGGAGGCCTACCTATATGGATAAATGTGACACTTAATTACCCTGTATTGGAATTGAGTTTAGGATCCAATGACATTCAAGGGTTGGTGCTTTTCCAGGACAGGGGAGTTTCTATATTATTAATTAATTTGTACAACAGAAGTGTGCTCAAGAACAGTGAATCAGCTACATTGCATATATTGGCAGCTTTTCTTACTGGTTTTAAATGGCTGCATTATATGATAATTACTGGGGACTTTAATCTCACTTTTGAACCTCATTTTATTGTTCAGGGTATAACCCACAAGGAAGACCTTATATGCCCCAGAAGTTGAAGTGCCCTGAAGGAGATTTCTAGCAAGAGCATCCTTACAAGCTCTAGACATCACTCTGGCACACAGCCTTCGATCTTGTAATTGCTGTTAGCCTACTGATCTCCATCTTGCTCCAATGTTTAGGCACGGGCAATACAGAAGTAAAATTAATTGTGTCCTGATTGATATCGGATTATGGGAATATATGACTGACAAGAAGGTGCTGCAACATGTTGAAAGTGACTGTGATCCCCTAGTTTCTAGGGATATGAGCAGCAACTCCAATTGACAAGCAATGGTAGGAACGTAAAATGTGAGGCTGTTAATCATTCACCTGAGACAATAGCCTCATTATATGAGTCTTTGGCTGTTCACACGGAGACTATGTTGAAGTATTGGGATTACTGTGGGAATAAAATGAAAGGGCATTTAGATTTGTTTAACATGTTAAGGGAGCACTTTATGTGCATGTCTTACAGGTTGGGTAAGCAGCCTTGTAAAGGTGAGTGGTTCAACCAAAGCTGTAGAAAGGCTAAACAAACATTGCTAGTGGCAATCAAGGTTGGGGACACCAGAGAGATTAGAGCTGCTAGATATCATTACAGGCATATGTTAAAGCAAGCAAAGAGTAAATGGGAAGATAATAGCTGGGCTGATATCCAGTAAGCCACCAGAAATCACAACCAAATAACTTTTTGACGGCTTGAAGTTAAAGGCAGTGGCAAGCCCCAGTCACAGCTTTGGGTCCTCAATACTTCCAAGTGAATGGGTAGTCCATTTCAGTAGTCTTTATTCCAACTCCTCAGAATCCAATGTGGGGATCTTTGAAATCGATAGTGGTGAGACTTCAGCCCCTCTGGAATTTTTATTGAAAGAAACCAGAGTGGATGTCAATGCATTCAAGCAGGGGAAGGCCCCTGGTTTGGTTAGATTTCCTGTTGATCTCTATAAAACTAATCTTAGTATATGGGTGCCATATATCAAAACAATCACAAACATAATCACTGCTGGTGCTCCTATTCTCCAAACGTGGAAGGAGGCAGAAATTGTCCCTATGTTAAAAAAGGGAAGCCCTGTTGATCCAGCAAACTTCCGTCCAATAAGTCTCTTGGATAATCTCCAAAAGGTATTTTTCCAGCAACTTTTGGACCGATTAGTGGACTGAATGGATGAGAAAGATGTAATAACCAATCTACGTGCAGGTTTTAGACCCTCTAGCAGTTGTATCAGTAGAGTTTTTGGACTTATGCAAATTAAATGGAAGACTGTGGGTCTTGGGAGAGGAGATTTGTATGAGGTATTCTTCGATCTCCATCCAGCATTCGATTTAGTTCCTATGGATAAATTGCAGGCTACCCTTCAGGAGCTAGGGGGTGTCTCAAAAGATTTATTAAACATTATTATATGCCTAAATGAAGGGAGCTATACAAGAAACTGCTATTCTACTAAGGGTGAGCAAACGGATCTAGTTGCTGTTAACAAGGGGTTCCGGCAGGGTTGCGTCCTGCTGTCCAATCTATTTTTGCTCTGTATTAATACCTGCATAGGGTATTTAGCTAACTGCATAAATGACATTCCTTCCTTAGCAGGTCAGAAAATCCCAGGCTTATCCTATGCTGATGACACTGTCTTGGTGATTAAAACCAGAATGGGGCTGCAAAATCTAGTGAATCGTTTCAGGGATTTCTGCAAAGATTTTGGCATGGAAGTAAATGCTGCAAAAACCAAGCTGATGATTTATGCAAAAAAGAAGAGGTCTCATGGTGTGGTGTTATTAAATAATGAGGTGCTCAAAAAGTTTGTTGAAATAGACTACGTAGGTGTTAGATTAGCAGAATCTGGGTCCTGGCTCCCTCAGATAACTAGAACCACCCACATTATTAGCCATCATGCTAAGGTTATTATTAGATTGGCAAAGAAGGTGCAGTGGTTTCCACTTAATCCAGTAGTAGATATATACAAAATTCAGGGCAAGGTGAAGCTCTTTATGGTGCTGAACTTTGGGGGCCTTGCAATCTGAGTACTTTGGGTGTCAAGGAGAACAGTTTCTCCAGAATTATCACAGGTCTGGGCAAGGGAACTCCACCTATGTCTCTTATGCTTGCCCTTGGAACTTAATCAGTTATTGAGTTGGCAGCCTTAAAACAATTACTATATTGGGTTTGAATATAGTCAACCACAAAACTCTTAAGCTATATGGTCGGCCTCAGTGCACAAATGCATTGTTACCAGGCAATTTCCAAGCTTGACTGGCTAAAAATTATTAAGGAAGTATGGTTCGATCTGGGCGGACAGGAGTTCTGAACTGACACTTCAACTATCCCAATTAATGCTGCACAAAAGGATAAGCAACGCATTTGGGAGATGGTTAACCTGCGGGTTGAGCAGTGAAAGGGCAGAGGTACATTGACTAATAGTTTCCTAGTCCATAAAGCTGTACCCAAGGCTGAAGGATTTTTTGATTTATCAGACCACTGTATGCCCATAGACTGTCCCTGCAGTTAAGGTATGGCACCCTCACCCCCCATTGCTGCCTTTACTGCACATTGGGCTTCGCCAGTGGATGGCACTAGATGCTGCAGATTCTGTGTTAGTACTTATGAAACAGATGAACACCTATTGTTTTTCTGCCCTAAATGTGTCCAGCCAAGAAGGAGGTGGATTATCCTGTTATGTAGAACCTGCTACTTCTAGATGGAACAGATGTCCTCAGGGTTTGTAAAACTGATACAGCTCAAGTAGTAGTGATGTTAATTTCTAAATTTCTTTTAGCATCATGGACAATCAGACAAAAGGAAATACTAAAACCTCAATGACTTTAGTTGTGGAATCCATAATTAACTGAAATGTACATTACAGGTTTTTTTTAGATTATTTAACTTCTTGATCTTTTTAACTATGTCAGATGTTAATGTTTTAGTTACTATTTTAACTTTTTAATTTGATGTTTTTAACTCTGTTCCTTTGTCAATGTGTACTATCTTTTTGTTTGACAATAAAATAATATTGTGATTGGTCAATAAACGTTGAAGTTCATCCACTACTCTCATTAGCCAAATTGTTCAAAATAACAACAATAATAAATTATAAAACATTGGCAGCCTATCCAATTTTGATGGGTGAAATGTACAGGAAACTCAGTATATTGCATTTTAGATCACATTAATTAATTTTTAGCTTGTAGTGTTAGGGTGTATGGTCCCTCATCTAGCATGTGTGGAAAAGAACACAGTAATTCAAGCCAGGCTTAAAAGAAACACGATTCAAAATGATGCTAATATACATGTGTATTCAAATTTGTAAAGATACAAGCTCCACAGAGAGAGGGTAGGACAATGTAGGGATAATGCATTAATTCATTCTGATACTGCCTCAAAACTATTTAGATGTAGAATTGGAGCATCACACAAAATTCCAGATCTCAATAATAGAACTCCCAGTGACAAGAGTACAGGACAAAGCTCATCAGTTTGAAAACCCTTATGTCAAGAAAGGTTCTCACCACAGAAGTAAGTTGAAAACAGCCTTTATTTCCAAATTAAAAAGGAGCTCATGTCCTGCACCTCCTACTCCTGTGACTTCTGAATCCAACAGCTGATCAACTCCTTCACTCAAAACACAGAAGGAAGAACTGGAACTTGGAACTATAAACAAATGGCAACAGTCAGAAGACATGTAGGCATCTACATGAGTATATGAATAAAAGTATGTGAAATCACTAACATCTAATACTCTACATCATGTCTGCCTTTGTAATACATTTTGCAACAATTTTAATGAGACTAAAATAAAACATTAACTTACAAACCCGTTATTTCTCTTCATGCAAATAAAAAACTTTATACCTAGCAAACACAGATACATTATGAGACAACCTGCCATTGTATGTGTGTGAGCTTTGATCAAGTTGCAAACTAGAACAAGATAGAACATCAGATCCAACACTGCAAGAGTATCCCAGGAAAATGAACTTGTATCTTCCTGAACCGGTGGCTCTGCAGCAAGATCAGACAAAAATTCTGCTACTTGTGAATTTGAAATATTTATGATGGACCAGACCTTGATCACTTCCCTTGATCCACCACAAAGCTCTAAATTGACTAGCAACATAACCTGGAAGTGTTTGTATCTATGTCAAGATAGAGGAACTGTGAGGGTGTTGGTTGGAGAATTTCAATGTAGGGGTGAATGTATCCTCATGTGATTGTATTGTGTGCAACGTTTTGTGAAGAAAAAAACAATCCAGACATTTAACAAAAATAAAAAATTGACCGTCATCATTGACATTAAAATTGCCTCTTTTTTGTTCGGAATGCTACTAGCTTAATGAAACACCTCCCAATCTAGTACCCCTATCTTCAAGCAAAATAGAACTATTTTAAAGTTTGACAATGTGCATTGGAGGAGTATAAATGGATTCTCCCTTTTTAACTTTTGTTAGGTTTTCTAATTCAAACTCAGTCACCAATTATCAACTGCAGATATTTCACAGGGTACTTGTCATCAAAGTTGGATTTACTTAAGGTTTGTTGATTAGAAACTCTATACAAACCTCTTTATCTACCTCACAGATGCATTTGATATTTATTCCAATAAAAGTCCTAACCCGAAATAGACACACTTGTGACCTGGGATCCCTCTTTAGTAATAACTTAAATGGCGATAATCCACCATTTTTGTTTTAAAAAGAAAGACTCTATACTCTCAACCAAACCATTAGAAGTGGAAGAGAATAAAACCGTAGATAAATGATAAATGTGATGAGAAGAAACAAAATCCCCCATTTGAGATGATGTGAATTGTTTGTTACCATCTCTTTTCCTGGGCCCTCAATTCTAAATACACCACTCATGAATTTGATCACGGATGTAGTATTGAGTGCATTTTGAAAAAAGTCAACCAAGAATAACATGTGGCTCTTATCATTAAGTAGCATATCAAAGGGCCCTGTAAAATCCAGACCCTCCTTACACCAAGCCTCATCAGGTAAAGGAACCAAGTACATAGTTGATTGACATGTTTTCCAATGTTTGCATGAAAGCAATCATGTGTGGCAGGAAGCTATCTATTTATCAACCTGTGAATCCATTGAAGGCCAGCAGAAATAGGACCGAAGGTTCTTACATTCTTCTTCTCACACCAAGAAGTCCCTCATGAACAGCTCTTATTAAAATTTCACAAAGCAGGTCATGCACATCAGATTGCATTAGTATCCCTTCAACTACAGATAACTCACTGCTGCCTTGTTTTCAATGTTGACTGTAAGGCTCTTTCTTTAGGACATCCTTTTATAAGGATGTAGAATTTAATAAAATATCTACTTGTTTCTGGGAAAGGTTGCTTTTTAAATCTACTTGTCCAGTAACAAAATCTACTTGTCCCTTTAGTGCCATGTAGTGCGGCAAAAGATTATAGCAGCAATCTCATTATGTAAGAGCTCTGATAATAGGCTCTCTGATTATGCCAGGGCTACTACTATAGTAGGGCTTGAATACTTGCAATTTCAATCCCTACTATAGGAATGTCCTTATTTTGCCACCTTTCCGCAGATCTACATAATGGGGCTGGAGGAAGCAGTAAGCAATAGTTCCAGGGCTGGAATGCCTTCGAGTCTGCAAACCTACTTACTTGCATGTTTTAAGGATTTTCACCAGCTCTTCTCTAATCTTTTTCCATAACGAGAAAGGTTGGACATTTACTCCTGACAATGGCAGAAGTAGAAGCTCTTCCAGGGTTGGGAAAAAGGTGGTTGGAGGGAAAGTAAAATTGTAAACGCTCAATAGATTTTCATGTAAGCAAATCTACACATGCATATTTCCTCGTGCTAAAATACAGTTCATAAATATTTTCTAGTAGTACAATTTCCTGATCTACTTCTGAAAGTTCTTCTGAATTCATGAAAGCCACTAATTCAAAGACATATTTCATAGGTGCCCTTTTGTGACGTCTTGTGATGTTCTTTAAGAATTGGATCCCTAAGTAGGTATAGCATTAACAAAGACATTTTATTTCTATTAAACTTATATCGGCTTGCTTCACTTTTAGTGATCACATTATACTGTTCCACAAGGAGTATATTAGCACACAAAGTAGTTTTGTTCAGTGCCAGGAACTACTGCGGCAAACAGTAGGGTAACAAAACTGGACGTGGACCCTCTGCAAAGAACATGGAGGGTGACTGCGGGCCTTTGTTATGCCACTGTTGGCAATGTGTGCTTCTTGAGACCAAAAACGTTTTTTCTTTTTGCCAGTGTTTGTTACATTAAAGTATTTCAAAAGCCATGTCAACACAAGACACGCATTGACGAAACCAAAAGACTCACAAAAAATGTTGGATTGGTTGGCTTTGCCAGTGCTTGTTTATTTTCATGCTTCTCATAACCTTGTTGAAAATGTTTACACTGATTTTCCATTAGGACTATTTTTTGGGAAATACTAGCATTCATCAACACATTTTACTAAATGATGCTTCAGAGAAATAGCACCTAAATTTTGTAGCAGCGAACCGGTTTTTTTTCCTGTTTCCATTTTCTTCTGAACATTTTACTTTGAAAACAAAGAATTATTACTCTTGCTTACAACCTTCTGCATACATTTGCATCTCATCAGAGAGCATTCTGGGGACATTATAATTAGCCTCGTATGTTCAACTTTTCAAACATGTGCGTACACGTTTCTTTTTTTTACTGGAACCACTGTCGGTAGTGCAGTGTGACCTTAAAACGTTTATTTACAGTACTCACCCTAATATTGGAGGCTTTTTCGTTAATGAACCATAAATAACAGTTTGAACAGAACTAACCTAGAGATGCTCATATTACCTCAACTGCAAACAGTTCCCTTTTCTGTAAACTGGCAACCAAAGGGTTTGTGCTGCAGGGGGTTAGGGCTACGTGTCTCAAGAACAAAATAAACATGAAAAGTTTTTGCCCTGGACCCCAAACAATGTGTGCTGTGCGTCCGCCAATAGGAATTCCACATCCCTGAACTTTTACAACAGAATTAATTACAGTCTGCAAAACATAATCTTTTTCCACTGCATTCATCCAATCCTGTGCAGACACTATTCCTCTGGAATCCAGAATATCTTCAACTAATGCTACAGCACATTCTACAGCATCAAAATAATTATCTTGATCAACCACATCTAAACACATTCTTGACCGGTGATCTGCCCTTAAAACCATAGATAAATGATATCTATCATGTACTATAGTGTGATTCCAGTGGGTTAAGACCCAAGATGCAAAAACAGTGGTCTGTTCTTTATTATTAATTTACTGTAACAAAACCACAACCAAAACTGCCTGACTATGATCAGCTGTAAAGAATAATTTGTTCCTACTACGAAAGGAGAAAGTGCTTGTGATGAATCTATCAAATGCTTAATGATTTCAAAAGCTTAATTGATTGTCCACTCAAATCTCACAGCTTTCTTTAGTAGGTTGCACAGTGGTTGAACCATGAAGGCATGCACTTAAATACATTTGGAGTAATACTCAGAAAAACCTAAAAAAGATTTTAAAATGGCTTTGCCTTTAGGGGGGCTACTTCCTATCCAGCTTATGTGAGTGAACAGTCGGGCTTGACAGCGTACCCCTGGGGTTTATGCAATGAATTAAATTATCTAATTCTTCACTCACAAATTGAAATTTATCATGCCTAAGAGTATCATCAACAGCTCTGAATATTTCCAAAAACCTTTTCCAAGAATCTCACTGTGTGCATGAACTATATCAGCAAAAATGAAAGCATCATGCTGGTAACCTACTAAGGTAGTCAAATGGCCATGTGCAGCCGTACAGCAAACATCCAATGTGTAAAAATTGGATAGGTATGATATTTTGCACTGGAAAGGGTTACTCCCAGTACAAAACCTATGCTAGATATCACACTCACACCTCTGCACCATGGTGCAAATGAAGGGTGTGCATTTGCAGACATGTGCAGGGGATGAAAACAGCACAGCAGGCCGTTGTTAGTAAAGAGGGCTCTGTTCTGCTTTTTCCTCCGTGCACGGGGCAATGCAGTAACTTTGGTTGCTGCGCTTTGTTGCACATAAAAATAATAAATCTATCCCTTCATGTGTGACAACATAATGTCTTTGTAGTGACCTGATCATTCATAGCAACTGGTATGAATCTGTGTGAGTCTCACAATAGGTGATGTTTGTCAACAATAAAATGCTCACATGCATCAATGCCAAAAAAGTTCAATTGGTGATACTGAATTACAACTGTAATTATGTAATCAGTCATTTGTATTGCTTGCTATCAGCTACTAATTTGGTGACCTCAGGTTTCTTCCTCTCCAACATCTTACCTCAAACAAATCAAGCTTCTATTGCCACTGTTGCAACCGTGGCACCTCGGCCACCTGAACATCCTAGAACTGTGAAATGTTCCACGGACTTACAACTACTGGGTCTCAGGAAATGTTTCATTACGCCTGCAGCTGTGGGTTGTAAGTTTCACTCACTTGGGCTTCCTTTCCTCTTGCTCCTGGGCTCCATGCTGCTGCTTTTTGCTCCTCCAGTTTCAAAATGCAATATCCTGTCTAAGGGGTTGCAGATCCATTTTAAAACTGCTCGATAGCTAGCACTGGTTCTCATTCCTGTTTCTTTCCATTTTCCATCATGGCTTTTTCTTTCTGGGTTTTCCAATTGTTTGTTTTTCCTGCCTAGTGATGTTTGATGTCAATTGTTTTTCTTGTTCTTATACTATATAAGTCTAGTTGGATGATGTGTTCCTTTACTTGTTTTCTAGCTCCCTCTACCTGCTGATCTTGACTACTCTCTCCTGAACAATTTTAATATCAGATTCTGGACTCCTCATTTTTTTCAATCCTTTGAAGGCCTCATCCAGCAAAGAGATTTTGTAATCCTTTGTTTTTTTCCGTCTGAGAAGGTAGCAGCTTCTAGAGGGCACTTGCCTACCACATACTGCAGTACATGGTGATATTGTGGCTTCTGGAAACAGTTGCCTGCAATAAGATGGTGGGAGACCCTGACCTGGATTACAGGTAATCATCCAGATCTGAAAAGCCATTTATCTTCACCTCTAACAACCATTACAGTCTTCTCCCATTGCAGCCAGCCTTGCTCTCTGCAGCCCACAAACCAAATACCCCTCTCCATTGCAGGCCCTGTCTCTACTCTGATCCATTCCAAATGAGTGGGCCCTAACGTTGTAAAAATACACCAGCTGCAAAATAAAAAAATAGCTGTTATGCTGAAGAGAGGGCATTGTGTTTAACACAAAAATAAAGTGACATGGACAGTACAAACGAAAAGAGGAAAGTGAAAAAGGACAAGGGTCAGAGATACAATCGTGAATAGGAAACGAAAGTTGACACATGGGAGTTACAAGAAGATGTGAAAGAAAAGGATAAGGAGTGGGTATTCTTCATATTCAAGAAATGGAAAACCATGAACATGAATAAAAAGAAACAGCTGAATCCATGATAAAATAGGTGAACATATTTTGCAGAATATGACAGTCTTTTTTTTGCTATCCAAGTTGGACACTCCATAAATAAGGACAATGACTGAAAACAATTTATCACATTCAGTCTTATGTTGGTAGGGTTAATTGCTGGTTACACCACAGGTAGGCAGGACTATCTATGTCTCCGGTCCCAATTCAGAAAGAAAGCTGGAAATGTACACCTTTATGGTTACTTCTATGTTTGGAGGAAATGTCTGACTTTCTTTGAATCCACAAGGTAATCCAAGATCACATCAGGGAAGTTGTGACTGTTTCTGTTCTTTTTTTTCAGAAGGAAATATTTTTCTCCAACACAATACTCCTTACTTAGAGCTCCTGCATTTTTGGAGTGTTCCCTCCGATTTCGTGCAGTGAAAATGAATTCCCTCCCGCACTTTGTCATAATAAAACTCTACAATAATAAATATAAACCAGGGCACACCAAGAAGTAGTCCAAAAGAGTTCATCCTAGTTTAATCAACTGAAGGTCCAAAGACACGTTGTAGGTCGTGATGAAGTTTCATTCTTATTGGCAACAAATAGGTCCAAAATACAGCTTACAGCTGACATGTATTTTGTCACATTGACTTTATCAAGGGTGCAGATTAAATATGCAATAAAAACGACAATAAGAAAAAACAAATCTGATGATATACAGGGGTCATAAAATGACTGATAGGGATGAGAAAACTTGAAGAAACCACTGTAAGTGATCAAACCAACCAAAAGGAAGAAATAGTGGTGTCAGTAGATGATGTAGTCGTTCCTACCAGAGTCTATTATGGGGTATAGACCCATTGGGAAAAAATGAAAAGACTGTGCACGATAGAATAAAAGTGGTTAAAGTACTTAATATGAAACCCTTATATATCAAACCATTAATTAAAGTGCAAAGAAAAAAGGATTTCAGTGAGAAGCGATCGAGAGATAATAAATAGAACATACCTAATGTGGAAATCATCTGAAATAACGTCCAGTAGATAATTTTTAAGCCATTAGGAGTGATGGCCATGATAAGCCTAAAATAAAAATGAGAATGAGAATAGAAAGAGGAAGGGCAAGCCATTGAATATGCAATGTGGTATGGTTGCAAAAAAAATGCTATTTTGTTGTTCAAATGATTATATTTGCGTTTTACTGCATCACTTCAGTTAAGGAAAGTGAAACCGAAATGTAATTGTTAAAAACGGAACAGCAAGTTACTTTCTGCATATACGGGAGATTGTGGTTGAAGGAGCGTCTATATTTGTTTAATTTGGAATAATATTCTCTACTGCCCGTGTGGCAAGCGATAGCTATAGGATGGCGGCAGTTGTGAAGGGTTAAGCATGCGAGCGACCCAACAAAAATTATTAATGTTACACGTAAGTGTGGTCTTTAGCAGAAAATGTGGTGCGCGGTAAAGGTCCCGTACACGGAATTCGGGAAAGCTCGTCCTTGTGTAAATTCTATCCGAAATGACCAAAAAAGCCCAATAAGGGCGTCACAGAGTATTAGACAGTGTAGAAAATTCTAGCGGGAATGTGCTCATCTGTTTGTTCGTTGTCCGTGCTATTGCAGCGTCCGGTTCACATCGTTTCTAGGACACGATGTGAAGCGCGGCTGTTTAAAGCGTTGATGATATAAGAAATCAAAGTAGGACTCTTTATAGAGCGTGAGAGGATTGTGAGAAAACAATGGGCGCTATTTTGGAATGGAAATGAACATTGTGTAAATAGACAGTGCAATCATATAAAAGACAAAACGGTACAAAAAACTATATTCATAAGAAACACAAACTTGTATACAGACTCATATTCGAGAACAAATGTTGATAGCATTGATACAAATTACAAATTAAAAACTAGATAAATACAATTGAGTGGAGCACTGAATGAAGCTTAATAAATAACAACAATGAACCTGTGACTAGGTGGTGAGGCATGAGTAATAAACAAGGCAAATTCAACTGCCATACAGACATGAACTCATGGTGTTAAAGAGAAAAAGAAGAAAAAGAGAAGAATTGTTTTAGTATATGTGCTTGCAAATGTAAATAACAAGGGAAGAAACATGGGATTTTTACAGAAAGTACAGAGATATACTTATTTTTGCACAAGCTATGCTAACCCTGTATACATAGACTTGAGTAAGTACAAATAAGACATTGGAGCTAAGTGAGAAATAGTTGGGATTGCAACAGAGAAATTTTAAAAAGATTGTTCTGATTACAAAAAAAACATGTCGGTCCTTTTCAATATTTAGCCCCTTCTCCACTGCCCCCAGTTTAATGATCCAGTTGCTTTCCAAACGTCTGAGAGCCAGTGTTCTCTACCCCCCGTGGTGAGGCAGTGGCCACATCTATCCCGTGTGAGGTAATTCCTAAGACTTCTTGTTGGCCATGACTGGTGTTGTAATGTACAGCAAATGGGTAATAATAAAACTCAGACTATTTTTCAGAATGGGCAAAATGCCTGCAGAAAGTTTCTGAAAAACCACAAACTTAAGAGTTTGTGGGTTTTGCTCACCTTTTACTGATGTCCTAACCTTGGAACAACTACAGCTTCTTGTTATAAACAGATGTACTCACATGTAAAATTATACAATAATAATGTAAATTTGTTTATGAATGTAAACTTAAATTTTGTGAAACACACAGTTGATTGCGCACCCATAAATGCTGATATTGCACAAGTAGGTCTGTCGGCATGGAAATACCTGTTTGAATTGGTGACTATGTGCAAGTGTCCCTCTCATGCATGTTCTCTTGTACATGATGTGTTACATCCAACAAGGATCAACACACATAGGCCTAACACATCCACCAGGTTTATGAGCATCAAACTACTATACCGTCTGTGTAGATGGATGAAAGGTAGTATCTGTGCCACATCAGAATCTGGTGTTTCTTTTAGGTGAAACTGATGGCCCTTGAACTTGAGTAAGATTCACTCTCACATTTGGATATCTGATCTGTATTAAAGAGAATGAGTCTTTGCTGAGACACCCTCAGGGTTGGTGACAAGGGTGTTTTTCCTTAGGCACAGCCCTCACTGTTTTAGAGAATCCTCATTCTAAAATACAACTAAACAATATATTTAGGACCTAATTCACATTTAAGGGCTAACAAAGTCTTCCCATTTGTAGAGCAAAAATATTTCTGCAGAGATGTGATACTCTGCTTGTGGACTTGTACGGATATTTTGCACTTCCTTTAAAATATCACATTATCAGTGCTGGATAAATATATATATATATATATATATATATATATTGTTATTTTTTTCCTTTAGATAATTTCTCTCCCAAGATTGTTGCGTTGGTATAGCATCAGATGTAAGGAAGTGGTGGTGAAGGCAATCAGCAGATTACTAGTGTCACAGAAATGAGGATTCTGGATATTTCCAACTCATCTCATTCCAGACCTGCTCTAACTCTGCTCAGTCTCAAGAATAGTGTGTCTTGACACAACAGAAGTGTTAATTTTAAGACATTTATTAACTGTTTCTGTGCTTTAGAGAGATCCTGGAAGACATTCTCTATTTGGAGGTAAAAAGCTCTCAAAATACAAGTAACCTATATTTTTATTTTTAGCTATTCTCAACAGCATTTCTAAATGTTCAGGATAACAATAATACAATTTCTCAACCTTGATGGTCTCTAGAAAGCGTTTGATGTCAAGTGCCTACCTACGTCCTAATGAATAGGTCTAGTGAAAAAACAGAAAACATAGCAACATGTATCGAAATTACATCTGTGTCATGAAAGATTCAAAGTCAGCAGGAGACCAACATCAGTGAAAAACTATTTTGACTTCATTTTCACTGTGCCCTACGCTGAGCATGTGTGGAGAGGATGGGGGAGCAGAAGCAAAGACTAAGATGACTTATATCCTCTTCAAAATGGAGTTATACATGGATATGTGCCCTAACTAAAGCACAATGATACCTAATTTGTACACATCATAAGAGATTTGTTTCAATTGCAATTATGGTATTCAGTCTATATATGAAGAACTGTGAGTAAATGCATATCACACATTATTAGTAAAGAAAGATATTAATCTGAAAATCTTTCCCACACCAATAGCTGGGCCTCCTCCCTCCTTTGTCCCTCTAGCCTGCCAGGCATCGATTCCAGTGGAAGTGGTGCTGCCCACAGAAATGGTTTTGAGTGACTATAGAGGAGGTCAGTGCCAGGCATAAATCTGGCATCCCTGGGCACCCTCTTCTAAACTCTACTTGATCTGTAGAAGAAGAAGAAGGACTGTACCAGCTGTTGAGATCTGTGAGGAGAATCCCAAGGGCTGGACCTCCTCCCATTTGCACCAAGGGTAATGAAGTGAATCCAAGGGTCAGTTGGTTGACCTCCTGTTAAGCTACAAGGGCACAAAAGCTTTAAGAAGCCCATCTTTCTGGAAGAACCCAGCTGACCAATTCTCTCTGGACCTCCCTTGGTTCCTGCAGGTGGCTTTCTTAGAGTGAGTCCTAAATCCCCCAAGTACTTTTACTGAGGACTATGGGCTCTTTATCTGGGGGAATAGTGTACTCTTTCTGACTTATTCTAATGACTGGGGACTTAGAAACTTCATGTTAACAATTTGCCAAGATGTAATGTCTGTAGCTTATGCAGAAACTCGTCGTATATGTTACCAGAATATCCTTGTCAGAATATCCTCTAACATCAACATTGTGTCACAAATTTAGTTCACAAAGACATCTCACCATTGGAGATAATATTATAGATGCTTCAATTTATGAGATGATATTTTTGTTAGCCATTTTTAGCACAATATTTATGTCATCTGCTATTTTCGCAGTCAATATTCTGATACAGGAAACCTATCAGGGTTACGAAAATAGAGGAGGGGGTCGGTACGACCACATTCTGTTTGCTCACAAGCGCAAAATGGGATCAAAATATGGTTCGTGATGATCTTTCGCAATCGAAAAAAGCTGGCAATCCGACCAGCAGTGTAACGAAATTTGAGCTCTCCCCCCTCCTCCGCTCAGGTGCAGGAGGCCCCCTCACTCACTCGGAGGCTCTCAGCCCAGGGCCGTTGTAAGCTATATTCTGCAGTTCTACAAACCTTTACTTTCACTTACGCCATGTAGATGATTACACTCATCGCGAATTTCAATAAACGAGTTCGCAGATTTGTGAGTTAGGACCAGATGTAGCAATGGTTTTTACCCATTCTGTGTCTATGGGAAAAAAGTGTTCATACATATGGCCCTTAGAAACAACTTTGGCGGCCGGAATAAAACTGACAGTCGCTAAAGTAGAAATCTTCCCCAGCGATCGGTAGGCTGCACGTATCATTAGCGACTGTTCCTAACCTGCTGTATTCTATACGTCACTTTCTTTGTCAATGTAATTGTTCCTTCGCTCAACTTTCAACAGGGCATTACTGGATTTCACTCAATGTGTTTCACCAAATGTCTCATGAGTACTCCGATGCAGCGAGTTTTAATCACACCCTTGAAGTTTATTGACCTTCTGTCAATTCCACAACTGCGGTTTCTCTGTTTTAATTGTGTCTAATCAATACAGCAATAAGGAGCATTCAAAGATGCGACTGGGATGGTGTAAAACGTAGAAATGGACAATGGATTTTGGGAGGTGTTGTATGGAGTGTTAATGCTTTGAATGCAGGAGAGTGCTGGTAATAATCAAGAACTAACCAGCCCGATAAAACTATGGTCTATAGTAGCATGAAATATATGACCTACAGACTCCCTCATTTCTAAGCAATTCCAAGCTTTAGCTAATTATGGATGAGGCTGGTACTCGGCAAAGTGGCTATGTCTGGAATCCAGTGCCACAAGATTCTACTGTGCATCCCCGTTGGCTGTGCGCAGCAGGCTCTGAGAGGGCTCTCAGTGCAGACCACACTGTGTCAAGTCATGTACCACCAGAACACACTGCAAAGCCACACATGGCATGTTCTGTGGCCATAGTGTCAGAATTATTTGCACGCTTTATGAAGTCATAAAGTATACCAGAAAAGAGAGGAAAACAAAATCGGTTACAAGTATTTTTATTTCTGAAAATTATCTGTATTAAGTAATTATTTATTGTTAGCAAAAACACTGATTGTATCGACAGATTCCATTGATGTGGAAGCCAGTGGCGTTGCACCAGCACGTTTGCACCACTTAGTTTTCACGTGGTGGTTAGCATGGTTTCTCAAGGGAAATACTGTTGTATATTTGTACCTGTCCAAATCTGCTGTAGGCATGTTTTACATAAGGCCACCTGTTTCCGAGAAACAATTCCCATATATATGCAGGACACTGTTGGGCATCTCAAGAACAATTTGCCCAACATTATTGTTCTCTTCCTCTGGCCCTGGTTCTTTTTCTAACTTTTCGGATGCATCAGTATCCTCTAAAGTTGGAGTGATCTCCAACACTTTTTACTGTACCCCTGAAACTCTATTGTTTCAACCAATTTCGATCTAATGCTTTGCAGAGCATCCAGTTAGATGTTCATCCTTCCAAGACCAGCGAACCATGGCATAGTGCCAATATTTTCACATAAACATACACATTTGCAATGTGTCACTTTATAAAGTGAGGAATATATTTGTTGAACGTGATTTAAGTTGCCACTGTAACTATGTATCTAGACATGCTTCAATCTTCAATAGTAATTCTTGACAGTATTGTACCAAAATATCAAGTTATTATATGGATGTCCACTGACATCAACAAGCAGATGTAAACAATAGTAACTCTATACTTCAATATATATGCCTGTCTTAGCAATACGTTGTTAGTCATATTGTAGAGCCAATATATGTGAAGGTTGAAAATATTGCCCTTGATGTTTTGACACACTATCTAAACTGTTCAACCTCCCTCCCTATAAAAAGTCAACCCCTTTCAGTGAGCATTACATTCCTTAAGTTCCAGAGGCAACAGCTGTTAAGATGATTTTCATTTTTTCTCTGTACTTTCTTAGATGTGATCCTGGAGTTGCGGTTTTCTACACAGCAGCACCCACATTCAGACTTAAAAGAAGCTTGCGACCTTTTGCTCTGAGTCACTGAGTATGACTACACTCCTGCGTGACTGTCTACTGAATACGCAGCGTAAGTTGACTGACAGTGTTCAATGCAGCTAAATGATTTAACAATAGCAGCACACAGACCTGCTTGCAGCATCTACCATACTGAAGTTATCCACCATGGACATCATCACTAATTCCAAACCTTGCACAGATTTAACGCCTGGTTTGAGAGACCCAAAAAGTAATGAGAGTCTAAAACGTGTAGAGGCTCTCTGTAATTACCTGTCCCTGTGTTCAGGGCTGGAGGCTTATACACAGTCCTGGTCCAGGTCATCCGATGTCCTAAGTAAGGGTGACTTATTCTGGAAACCCCACATTACCACACACTAATATATGTGTTAAGCAAGTGCATCTGAGAAGCTGTCCCCTTTTCACAATGAACATGCTAAAGGTGTAAGAACATTATTGCCGGATGAACACTTGAAGGGGCTTTAGAACATCAGGAAAGAAATGTTCAACAGGAATTCTTCTGGAGCAGAGAGTCCGGATCAGCAAGTTGCAGAAGTGAGGAATAACTGAAGCAAAACAACTATGTTCAAAGCACAGTCCTACGAGACTGAAGCTAGTCTATAGCAAAAAAACAGCAAAAGAAAAAGGCATCAAGCATCATGTGACAGGAACCATAATAGATTGGGACTATCAAAAAGAAACAACAGAATGAATATCAATGATGGAAGGGGAAAGAGAACAAAAAACCTGAACTGGACTAGCTGTGGAATACCTCTAAAAGGCAGATGCTGACTCAGAGACAGATGATTGCCATTTTGGAGCTGGAGAGGTGAAGAGCAGCAACCAGGAGACCAGAACTACCGAAGGATATATATATATTGTTATTTTTTTCCTTTAGATAATTTCTCTCCCAAGATTGTTGCGTTGGTATAGCATCAGATGTAAGGAAGTGGTGGTGAAGGCAATCAGCAGATTACTAGTGTCACAGAAATGAGGATTCTGGATATTTCCAACTCATCTCATTCCAGACCTGCTCTAACTCTGCTCAGTCTCAAGAATAGTGTGTCTTGACACAACAGAAGTGTTAATTTTAAGACATTTATTAACTGTTTCTGTGCTTTAGAGAGATCCTGGAAGACATTCTCTATTTGGAGGTAAAAAGCTCTCAAAATACAAGTAACCTATATTTTTATTTTTAGCTATTCTCAACAGCATTTCTAAATGTTCAGGATAACAATAATACAATTTCTCAACCTTGATGGTCTCTAGAAAGCGTTTGATGTCAAGTGCCTACCTACGTCCTAATGAATAGGTCTAGTGAAAAAACAGAAAACATAGCAACATGTACCGAAATTACATCTGTGTCATGAAAGATTCAAAGTCAGCAGGAGACCAACATCAGTGAAAAACTATTTTGACTTCATTTTCACTGTGCCCTACGCTGAGCATGTGTGGAGAGGATGGGGGAGCAGAAGCAAAGACTAAGATGACTTATATCCTCTTCAAAATGGAGTTATACATGGATATGTGCCCTAACTAAAGCACAGTGATACCTAATTTGTACACATCATAAGAGATTTGTTTCAATTGCAATTATGGTATTCAGTCTATATATGAAGAACTGTGAGTAAATGCATATCACACATTATTAGTAAAGAAAGATATTAATCTGAAAATCTTTCCCACACCAATAGCTGGGCCTCCTCCCTCCTTTGTCCCTCTAGCCTGCCAGGCATCGATTCCAGTGGAAGTGGTGCTGCCCACAGAAATGGTTTTGAGTGACTATAGAGGAGGTCAGTGCCAGGCATAAATCTGGCATCCCTGGGCACCCTCTTCTAAACTCTACTTGATCTGTAGAAGAAGAAGAAGGACTGTACCAGCTGTTGAGATCTGTGAGAAGAATCCCAAGGGCTGGACCTCCTCCCATTTGCACCAAGGGTAATGAAGTGAATCCAAGGGTCAGTTGGTTGACCTCCTGTTAAGCTACAAGGGCACAAAAGCTTTAAGAAGCCCATCTTTCTGGAAGAACCCAGCTGACCAATTCTCTCTGGACCTCCCTTGGTTCCTGCAGGTGGCTTTCTTAGAGTGAGTCCTAAATCCCCCAAGTACTTTTACTGAGGACTATGGGCTCTTTATCTGGGGGAATAGTGTACTCTTTCTGACTTATTCTAATGACTGGGGACTTAGAAACTTCATGTTAACAATTTGCCAAGATGTAATGTCTGTAGCTTATGCAGAAACTCGTCGTATATGTTACCAGAATATCCTTGTCAGAATATCCTCTAACATCAACATTGTGTCACAAATTTAGTTCACAAAGACATCTCACCATTGGAGATAATATTATAGATGCTTCAATTTATGAGATGATATTTTTGTTAGCCATTTTTAGCACAATATTTATGTCATCTGCTATTTTCGCAGTCAATATTCTGATACAGGAAACCTATCAGGGTTACGAAAATAGAGGAGGGGGTCGGTACGACCACATTCTGTTTGCTCACAAGCGCAAAATGGGATCAAAATATGGTTCGTGATGATCTTTCGCAATCGAAAAAAGCTGGCAATCCGACCAGCAGTGTAACGAAATTTGAGCTCTCCCCCCTCCTCCGCTCAGGTGCAGGAGGCCCCCTCACTCACTCGGAGGCTCTCAGCCCAGGGCCGTTGTAAGCTATATTCTGCAGTTCTACAAACCTTTACTTTCACTTACGCCATGTAGATGATTACACTCATCGCGAATTTCAATAAACGAGTTCGCAGATTTGTGAGTTAGGACCAGATGTAGCAATGGTTTTTACCCATTCTGTGTCTATGGGAAAAAAGTGTTCATACATATGGCCCTTAGAAACAACTTTGGCGGCCGGAATAAAACTGACAGTCGCTAAAGTAGAAATCTTCCCCAGCGATCGGTAGGCTGCACGTATCATTAGCGACTGTTCCTAACCTGCTGTATTCTATACGTCACTTTCTTTGTCAATGTAATTGTTCCTTCGCTCAACTTTCAACAGGGCATTACTGGATTTCACTCAATGTGTTTCACCAAATGTCTCATGAGTACTCCGATGCAGCGAGTTTTAATCACACCCTTGAAGTTTATTGACCTTCTGTCAATTCCACAACTGCGGTTTCTCTGTTTTAATTGTGTCTAATCAATACAGCAATAAGGAGCAGTCAAAGATGCGACTGGGATGGTGTAAAACGTAGAAATGGACAATGGATTTTGGGAGGTGTTGTATGGAGTGTTAATGCTTTGAATGCAGGAGAGTGCTGGTAATAATCAAGAACTAACCAGCCCGATAAAACTATGGTCTATAGTAGCATGAAATATATGACCTACAGACTCCCTCATTTCTAAGCAATTCCAAGCTTTAGCTAATTATGGATGAGGCTGGTACTCGGCAAAGTGGCTATGTCTGGAATCCAGTGCCACAAGATTCTACTGTGCATCCCCGTTGGCTGTGCGCAGCAGGCTCTGAGAGGGCTCTCAGTGCAGACCACACTGTGTCAAGTCATGTACCACCAGAACACACTGCAAAGCCACACATGGCATGTTCTGTGGCCATAGTGTCAGAATTCTTTGCACGCTTTATGAAGTCATAAAGTATACCAGAAAAGAGAGGAAAACAAAATCGGTTACAAGTATTTTTATTTCTGAAAATTATCTGTATTAAGTAATTATTTATTGTTAGCAAAAACACTGATTGTATCGACAGATTCCATTGATGTGGAAGCCAGTGGCGTTGCACCAGCACGTTTGCACCACTTAGTTTTCACGTGGTGGTTAGCATGGTTTCTCAAGGGAAATACTGTTGTATATTTGTACCTGTCCAAATCTGCTGTAGGCATGTTTTACATAAGGCCACCTGTTTCCGAGAAACAATTCCCATATATATGCAGGACACTGTTGGGCATCTCAAGAACAATTTGCCCAACATTATTGTTCTCTTCCTCTGGCCCTGGTTCTTTTTCTAACTTTTCGGATGCATCAGTATCCTCTAAAGTTGGAGTGATCTCCAACACTTTTTACTGTACCCCTGAAACTCTATTGTTTCAACCAATTTCGATCTAATGCTTTGCAGAGCATCCAGTTAGATGTTCATCCTTCCAAGACCAGCGAACCATGGCATAGTGCCAATATTTTCACATAAACATACACATTTGCAATGTGTCACTTTATAAAGTGAGGAATATATTTGTTGAACGTGATTTAAGTTGCCACTGTATCTATGTATCTAGACATGCTTCAATCTTCAATAGTAATTCTTGACAGTATTGTACCAAAATATCAAGTTATTATATGGATGTCCACTGACATCAAC
Organism: Pleurodeles waltl; assembly: GCF_031143425.1. NCBI lineage: Eukaryota > Metazoa > Chordata > Amphibia > Caudata > Salamandridae > Pleurodeles > Pleurodeles waltl. The sequence goes on along the minus strand of NC_090439.1, from coordinate 928,103,068 downwards.
AAGCAGATGTAAACAATAGTAACTCTATACTTCAATATATATGCCTGTCTTAGCAATACGTTGTTAGTCATATTGTAGAGCCAATATATGTGAAGGTTGAAAATATTGCCCTTGATGTTTTGACACACTATCTAAACTGTTCAACCTCCCTCCCTATAAAAAGTCAACCCCTTTCAGTGAGCATTACATTCCTTAAGTTCCAGAGGCAACAGCTGTTAAGATGATTTTCATTTTTTCTCTGTACTTTCTTAGATGTGATCCTGGAGTTGCGGTTTTCTACACAGCAGCACCCACATTCAGACTTAAAAGAAGCTTGCGACCTTTTGCTCTGAGTCACTGAGTATGACTACACTCCTGCGTGACTGTCTACTGAATACGCAGCGTAAGTTGACTGACAGTGTTCAATGCAGCTAAATGATTTAACAATAGCAGCACACAGACCTGCTTGCAGCATCTACCATACTGAAGTTATCCACCATGGACATCATCACTAATTCCAAACCTTGCACAGATTTAACGCCTGGTTTGAGAGACCCAAAAAGTAATGAGAGTCTAAAACGTGTAGAGGCTCTCTGTAATTACCTGTCCCTGTGTTCAGGGCTGGAGGCTTATACACAGTCCTGGTCCAGGTCATCCGATGTCCTAAGTAAGGGTGACTTATTCTGGAAACCCCACATTACCACACACTAATATATGTGTTAAGCAAGTGCATCTGAGAAGCTGTCCCCTTTTCACAATGAACATGCTAAAGGTGTAAGAACATTATTGCCGGATGAACACTTGAAGGGGCTTTAGAACATCAGGAAAGAAATGTTCAACAGGAATTCTTCTGGAGCAGAGAGTCCGGATCAGCAAGTTGCAGAAGTGAGGAATAACTGAAGCAAAACAACTATGTTCAAAGCACAGTCCTACGAGACTGAAGCTAGTCTATAGCAAAAAAACAGCAAAAGAAAAAGGCATCAAGCATCATGTGACAGGAACCATAATAGATTGGGACTATCAAAAAGAAACAACAGAAGGAATATCAATGATGGAAGGGGAAAGAGAACAAAAAACCTGAACTGGACTATCTATGGAATACCTCTAAAAGGCAGATGCTGACTCAGAGACAGATGATTGCCATTTTGGAGCTGGAGAGGTGAAGAGCAGCAACCAGGAGACCAGAACTACCGAAGGAGGTACCCCAGGTGAATGAGACTCAAAGTCAGCAGCTGTGGTATCCTTGCAGTGCTTCCTGAGAGCTGGTTATTGCAGAACCAACCAAGCTATCTGAAGTTTCAGGCACCCCATGGCTGAGACACCACAGTAACAATACATTTGAAAGAGAGTACAGACAGATTTTACTATCTGGTATCTGAAATTGAACAGCAAAGAGTAAGACAGAAGTATTAATTTGATGGAATAATGGAATGAAAGAGATAACAGGAGGATGAGACCATGGTGCAGAATCCTGAAAAAACATATGGTGTGGACGCTTAAGGAATCTCTTTCCTAGTGAGATGTTCTTCTTTAAATAATTTCTCAACAGTCGCTCACTTACAAAATATCATTAGACAATTGTTATAGAGCTGTTTCATAATAAGCCAGCAGCATTGCTAAGGAAAAATTGCAAATTTTATGCTGTGGAACACAATCAAAAATGCCTGGGTCTTGCTGATGAATCTAGACATTTTTTCAAGGGCACAAGTGTAATAATATTCCAGATTTTGGTCATTAATTAGACACAAAGACACAACAAACTGCACACCAACATCAAAACAAAACAAAATGAGACCACCCACATATGGACTCAAATGGCCTTCATTTGCAAAGGAAAGTGACAGGAATTGGATAAATAATCTAGGAGGGTGTCCCTTAACCAACCTATAGCTATGGCCGAACTAGCAAGCCATCTCCTTAGAAGTGTGTGTCAAGTTAAAGCACTACCAACAATTCTAAAATCAAGAAAACAGCACAATTCAATTCCCCAAACAACTGAGAAAAAAAGAGGAAAACAAAAGAAATGTAAAATGAGCAAAACGACACAACAATCTTTAAAATATATTAAGAGGAACTAGAGATAGTGTTTTTTTTAAAGTAGGGCAAAAAGTGCATAGCCAAGGTAAAGCACCATTGCAAAATAACAGTTCAGAGCTGACAATGACTTAGACATGATTTTGGGACAACTGTAAAGGTGCAGAGGTTTGATACAACAAGCAGGCAATCCTGGTTAAAGTTATAACCTTCAAAACTCCTCTCTGAAAATGAAAGTCAAAATCTTCCAAATGGACCAGTTTTGAGGCTGTGTCAGGTTAAGGTCTCTTGAAGTGAGATATGTCATCATTGAGCTCCAGCTGAATTCACCAGTTTTAGAGATAAAGCCTCTGACTGGCACACAGCTGCCAGAAGTCCTTTGCCAGTCAAATAGATTTGCCACATCATCTCAGGCCAACTTTGCATGTACAGTATTAGTCACTATTTAGCAATCAAAATCCTCAGGTGGGGCAAGACTGGAAGCAATACATGGGCTCAGCTCAATTAAGCCACATAACTTACTGAACCTGTTTAGGGAGTGGCAAAAACCTCAAACTGATCCTGTTTTTCTTGACTTGCTTGTGTGCAACCTTCCTCTGAAAGACTCTGCAATCTGTCTGGGTCCTTTGGAGGTGGAAAAAATGAATAAGTCTTGCTTTTCTCCAACTGCTGGGAAAGTTCCTTTGGATTTGTTTCAAAGACCCTACCTCTTCAAGAAAAGCATCTTTCCAGATTAGGGCCCTCATTACGAGGCTTATTACGAGGTTGGTGTTCATCAGACTGCCAGCCTCGCTCTGGTGGTCTTACCACTGCAGACCCAGTGATAAAGATGCCACATTACAAGTTCTGAGGTTCATCAGAAGCCAAACCTTCACAACGCCGCCTACCCCACTGGTGAGGTCGCACCGACGCGGCAGGCAGTGAGCACCTCCAAGATTATGAGGCTGCAGAACACCAGGCTTTCCGTGGCAGTCACCCTGCCATAAATACCTCGGCTGTAATGCACCCGGCAACAGGAACCCCCCATTCCTGTATCCGGCACATGCACCACCACGTGTCCACACATATGCACACATGCACCAAAATAAGTCCTCACTCTTACAAACACGCACCCCAGTCACCCACGCTACATACACCCCCATTCACTCGGAGACACACACTGAAACATGCATTCATGCACTTACACGCACTCAGGCACACCCATGCAAACAACGACATGCACACAAACACCCACATTCACGTGCACACATGCACATAAACATTCACATTCAAGCGCATACACGTACGCATACACAACCTCCTTCACATACATGCATTCATTCTACACCTCCCTCCCCTCACGCATACTCGCACTCAGCACTCACATACGCAGACACCCCCTGTCAGACGATCGCTTAACTTCTCCATCGAGGAGGTCGTCCGGGAGGGGATGGGTCCTGGCGATTTTGCACCGCGAGCACCACCACACCAACAAGACTTCACCAAGCTGTATTACGGCTAATATCACGGCGAGCAGAGTCTTGTTGCCGTGGTGGTGCTGGTGATGCACCCACCTCTTCAACTCCATCGGCCAGGAAGTCCTCACACAACTCCTAATATGGCGGTCAGCAGACTGCCAGTACTGGTGGTCTGCTGGCTGCAGTGGCTTCAGTGGTCTTTGAAAAAGTCCGCCAAAGTCATAATGAGGGCTTCGGTCTCCTGCAGGGTACAATTTGCTATAGTGAGTTGAGTCCTTTTGGAGTTAGGAGTAGTTTAGCTTTTTGTGTCCCAGAAACAGGAGGCCAACATCTTGAACCAGTCCCTAGGTGCAAGCAGGAATTCTTGAATGAGTCCTCCTGTTCCAGCAAGATGGATGATTTTTATTGGTTCCAGCAGGGCCTTCTTCTTCAGGTAGTGTCTTCTCAGATCCAGGAACAGGCTGAAGTGGTGGTGGTTGAGACACTAGATTTATCCTGTGCGGAAGCCGGGTACTGTAGAAATTCTGACACTAAGTGCCTCATTTATGAAAAGTTACCACTGTCTTTACGACATTTTTCGATGCAAGAGCTGCTAACTTTTCATAAATCAGGCCCCAAGTTCTAACTAATGTCTTGTGGTAGCCCTGCCTCCTTTTGTAGCACTTCCACCTTGCCTTTCTGTAAAATTACCTGTTTCAATTTGACAGAATATTTCTTTCACTAGGGAGGCCTGTCTTTGGAAACTTTGCAACTCCCCTATTTAGATGAGTTCCTCCACCTGACAGTTTCTCCCACTCACTAATACAGAAGCCTGGCTGCCAAAGGTGCTCATGAGAATATGTATGACAAGCCCAAACTAGCATTTCAAAGGCAAAATAGATTGTACTAAAGCAGTAATTTGGTCTGCCAGCTGTTCCTGTCCACTCCCAGGTAGCTAAACTCTGGTGGTCAGTACTTAATACCACCTTGTCTTTTATGGTTTTGGAGGCAGATCATTGTCTTCTGAATGAGGGTTGTTAAGTGTCCCAGTAGAGTCCTGCCAGGCTTCCCAAGTCCATGCGTGATGTGCTGCTCCATTCCAGTTTTTTTCTTTGAATTCTGGGACTTATCGTCTTATGTTTTTTCATTGTAAAACAGGACTACAACTCCCAGAATGTGAAGAAAAAGCCTGGAGTGGAACAGCATACCACACATCAACCTGGGATACTTGGCAGCTATACCAATAATGTACTCATAACAAGCCCTGATCAGATTCAGTTGCTATAACCACTTTCATATCAGCTTAATTAAATTTGTATTATCTCTTTTCTACCTACTCCCTAGTTAAAGAGAGTGCCAAAAGGTAAACGAATACATTTGTTAATGTTACTTGGGCTTCTCAGTATTGGTGCTCTCTCTGTTGAGGAGAGGACCCTCTTTATCCTATGTGCACTATATGTGATTTGCTTGCACAATATACTCATGGTTGCAGCAAGGGAAAATGGGCCACCTTATCTATGCTTATAGATTTGTCCTTAATTTCTGGATTGTGGTTAGCTGTAAAGTGTAGTGTGTGCACATACTCTATATTGCTATAGGTAAAATCTTTGTCACTAAGTAAAACGGTGTCACAGGAGGTTACTTGGTTGTATTTGACTATTAATCCCAGCGCATGTTAAAAACATTAAGCATATTCTGACCTTTATCAAGTGGAGTTTGACTTATTTCATTGTCTATTTATGTTTGGCAATTTCTTCAGGACCTGAGGATCTTTCTGTGCAAGAAATTGACTCCAGGAATAGTAATGCATACTAAATGAAAACACAATTAATTAATATCGGAGAATTTAAAATAAAACATACCTGAAGTATGCTGTCTATGCATACTGTGTGTGCCTTAGCTCACATGCAGGTACATACTATTTGGAGTTATTGTCTTCATGTAACTGTAAGTGAAGCATCATTTACTTGAGTAAAAGAACTGGGTATTAATAGAATATCAGG